>NC_085141.1:364594758-365260391 GCF_024139115.2 Armigeres subalbatus | reverse complement strand
CAACTGTAGGTGTGTGGGTACAACCCACTGCTGCCCTGCCGCCGAAGCAGCTTCTCCAAAGACCATTCGCTCCCTATGACCCTTTTTCGGGTGCTCACTCTAACACTCCACTGCCATGCCTCGAGGTGTCGATAGGTCCCTCGACTCCTACCTCAGCATGTGCAGTCCATAATCAGACTTCTGCTGCGCTTCGAGGTGACAATAGCGGCGACACGCTATGACACTCTTGCCTCAGCCCAACCAGATCACTCACTCCCTGCCGAAGCAGCTCACGCGCTACCCTACCGAAGTAGGGACAATTCCCAACTCGCTCTAGCACTCCACTGCCATGCCTCGAGGTGTCGATAGCGGTATGTAGGGACAAATCAACGATACAACGCTACGACACTCCTACCTTAGCATGTGCAGTCCATACTCAGACTTCTGCTGCGCTTCGAGCCCTTGGACATGGTCCATGCTGTCCCTGCTGTCCCTGCTGCCCCCATAAGAGCTTGTACAGTCGTATCTGATACCCTTTTCTCATATTTTAACCATTTCCTATGCATGTTATTTGCATCCTTGACTATGACTCATTGGTCTTCCGGCTTCTGCTTCATCATGGCCCAATAAGTTTCGATCGGACGTAATTCAGGGCAATTCGGTGAATTAATGTCCTTGGGGTCTGGGGACGAAATGCACCAAATTAGTCTCATACCATTCCAGCACACTTTAAGAATAATATGTAGCATGAAGCTAAATCCAGACAATTAGAGATTTTTCATTGTGCTACTCCAAAAATGACAAAAGACGTTTTTGTTGGCTTGTTGTGATGGAACTTTCGCTTCGCTTTCCACAGGTGCAAATGGCCTGCCAAATGGGTAATTTCGATGCAAATTTGACATTGTCTTCTTTTTGAAACAATTATCTACTCGAAATTTATCCTTTTCGGTGTAAAATTCCTACCTCGTCGTTTGTTGGAGGTCAGATTTGACGTATTTTTTGTATTAGATCAACAGTTCCGTGTAGAGCTCCCTAGTACGGGTCTTGGAAACTGTTTCCTTCGGTTCATCGCGGTTTGGGATGTTTTGAACCTTGCATGCTTTGAATCCAGCTCTTGTTCACACCTTCGGGACGTAACTTCGGAACATACGTGTTGATACGTGTTGATATACGTGGGATTTCTAATTAAATTACTTCTAACCTTTCTCTCCATCTTCGTACATGTTGCTTCCGGTTTCCTTCTTGCTCCGTGCTTGTGATCCAAAGTCAACGGGGGTCGTTGAACCTTTTTAGCACTCTTGAAACTGTTGAGCTACATATTTTCAGCAGTTTTCCTAAAGCACGGTGGTACAGCTTCGAATTTTCTATGTCAGCGTACACAATTTTTTTCACGCTTTTCCACTTCGAACAAACCATACAACTAAGCCATCCACAGGATGTAAACAATACACTTCAAAGATAATCTGTGTAAAATTTGGTTAATTTCCGTCCAGTGAGAAAAAAGTTACCGCGAGTTGCAGGTGTTGCAACAATTTCGTATTCGCCCTTTGATATTCCTTCAAACCATCGCATCGACCGGCTTTCGATGGCGATTACGGCCACAGGGTTTTCGATCCGACTAGAACCAATAACGACTCTTACCATCATACTTACTTCAGAGTTGTATTTTTTGACCCAACTAGGCCCAGTAATGTGATGTAAAATTGTGATGTAAAACAACTAAATTGATGATCAGATCAGATTGTCAGTGAACTCTGACAACAAAAGTTTCAGAGGCCCTTGGTGAATACTTTGAATAATTCTTTCCAACCCAAAATCTGCCGTTCCCTTTTTCATTGTTTGCTCCAGGCCCAGGTCAATCGTTCAGCAAACCCTACAACCCAGACGAGTGGAAGTTTTCTGTGGCTGAAGCGAAAGGGCACTTTTCCGGACCCCACAAGATAGGCTACCCGATATTTGGGCCCGATCGAGATGGTCGCTCTACTAGCAGCCATCAATGCTGAATGGACAGTGAAAATCATGCAAGATATCTAGAAGCAGGCCACACTCACCTCAATGAGGAAACCATGTGGAAATGACAAGCTTTATGAAGGGGATTGGCCGATTTTACTAACCAGCTGCACTTGTAAAATGGTTAAATGAATGATAGAAAAATAGTGGACCATTTGTCTACCAACGATATTTTTGATAATCGACAGCATGGTTTCTTAATAGCAGTTAGGTTATCAAATTCACAAACCAAACAGTGCCTCATCTAGTGCAAAGTATAAATTGAATTCTAAAAAGAAATAAATAAAAGAGTATTATAATAACTAATAACGGAGGTGGTTATCGATTGTATTTGACTCGCTGTGTAGTGTTTATCGGATATGCATTCAGATGACCAGCTTAAACGGTATCATAACTGTGTTGAACTTAATATAAAAAACCCAGATTAATCCACCTAGCGGTGATGGTGCCTTTCTCGACCTTCGTAAAATGTGTGTGCTTGAAAATAGATGAGCTAGTAGCTAGGAGTAAAAAAGACAAATTTCTTTGTCCGTTCTATGAAAATCAGATTATTTATGGCAAAGATATTGTAGATCCAGTTGAAAACCGAAAATCACATTTTGTCCCATTCCCGGATGTCGCGACTGCATCGCGAGTGGTGCCCGACTATGGCACAGTTGCGCACTACTCGCGATGCAGTTGCAACATCCGGAAATGCGAGAAAATGCGATTGTCGCGAAACCTCGGTTCGGTTTTCAGCTTGATCTATAATATGCTAATAAGAATTCCGACATTTTTGTTTCCTTTTCCAATCTTTTTGACGTACATAGCCCTGTTTTATTTTACCCAGTCATATATTTTAAGGATATCACTTTTGGATGTAAATTGAACTGAAGCTCCGACTACACAAAAGAAAACGAAAATGTCATTCCCATCAAGCGAGCGGAGGGCAATATTTGTTATGATATAAATCTCATGACCGTCTTTCTACCAAACTCCCGTATGAAGAGGAAGGGAAGTGTATCAGTGTGGAAGCATCCGATAGTTCGTTTTCGGAAAGAAATTATAGCCTTTCGGTACAACTTTGTTGCACAAGAAAGGCAAAAAGTATTTTGGCCATAATTTCAAAGGTAATAGTCCAATCTGGCCAACTTTCTAAATAGAACAGGATTCCGCATCTAATGCAATTTGTTGTGAGTAAATCGGTTGAGGGTAAGTCCATTAAAAGTCAGCTAGACTTTTTTACTCGCTTTCTTATAACACATAGTATATTTTGGCCATAATTTCTGTGCCCATGGTCCAAATTTTCAATAGAAAACAATACGACAGGATTCCGCGTCGAATGAAACTTGTTGGAATTATAGATAGTGGAATATATAGATGAGTGAAGATAAATCCTCTGTCTCCAAACGAACTGTCAAACGTGTCTCCAAACGAGCATGACGTCACGATTTCAATGGAATCGTTAAGGGCTGTGACGTCATATGTGCGTGTGCACGGGCAGAAAAATCGACTCAGCCATGCTTTCGCTCATCTATCTATTCTACTATCTATAGTTGGAATTAAATCGGTTGAGGATAAGTTCCAAAAAAGTGAGCTAAACTTTTCGCACTTTTGGTGCGCGCACACACACACACAGAGACATCATCGCAGTTCATCGAGCTTATACGTATATAGCACTATGAGTCTACAGGCCTTCTGTAAAAGTTTGGTTTTGGAGCGAACATACAGCCTTTTCGTAGAAAAAGGCAAAAATGGTGTTTCAGCCATAATTTCCGATCCCATAGTCCGATCTAGCCAACTTTCAATAGAAAACAATGGGACAAGATTCTGCGTCGAATGCAATCTGTTGCGAGCGTCAATAGATGAAGTCTAAGTGCTAAAAAAGTGAGCTAGACTTTTTCGAACTCTTTTCCGCAATAAATAGTAATTTGACCATAACATCTAAGCCCATAGTCCGATATGGCCAATTTTCAATAAGAAAATATGAGACATTCTGCGTCGAATGCAACTTGTTGTGAGCAAATCGGTTAAGGATATGTGCCCGAAAAATGAGTGACATTTTTTACGCGATTTTTCGTATGAACTTGTATTTTGGCCATAACTTTCGATCCCATAGTCCGATCTGACCAAATTCAAATAGGAAAACAATGGGACAGGATTCTGCGTCGAATGTAACTTGTTGCGAGCAAATCGGTTGAGGGTAAGTGCCCGAAAAATGAGTGACATTTTTTACGCGATTTTTTCGTATGAATTTGTATCTTGGCCATAACTTCTGATCCCATAGTACGGTCTGGTTGATTTTTGATATGAAACAATGGGACAGGGATCTGCGTCGAATGCAACTTGTTGCGAGCAAATCGGTTGAGGGTAAGTGCCCGAAAAATGAGTGACATTTTTTACGCGATTTTTTCGTATGAATTTGTATTTTGGCCATAATTTGTGTGCCCATAGTCCGATCTGGCCAATTTCAAATAGGAAACAATGGGACAGGATTCTGCGTCGAATGCAACTTGTTGCGAGCAAATCGGTTGAGGGTAAGTGCCCGAAAAATGAGTGACATTTTTTACGCGATTTTTTCGTATGAATTTGTTTTTTGCCCATAACTTCTGATCCCATAGTTCGATCTGGCCAATTTCAAATAGGAAACAATGGGACAGGATTCTGCGTCGAATGCAACTTGTTGCAAGCAAATCGGTTGAGGATAAGTGCCCGAAAAATGAGTGACATTTTTTACGCGATTTTTTCGTATGAATTTGTATTTTGGCCATAACTTTTGATCCCATAGTCCGATCTGGCCAATTTCAAATAGGAAACAATGGGACAGGATTCTGCGTCGAATGCAACTTGTTGCGAGCAAATCGGTTGAGGGTAAGTGCCCGAAAAATGAGTGACATTTTTTACGCGATGTTTCCGTATGAATTGGTATTGTGGGCATAACTTCTGATCCCATAGTTCGATCTGGCCAATTTCAAATAGGAAACAATGGGACAGGATTCTGCGTCGAATGCAACTTGTTGCAAGCAAATCGGTTGAGGATAAGTGCCCGAAAAATGAGTGACATTTTTTACGCGATTTTTCGTATGAATTTGTATTTTGGCCATAACTTTCGATCCCATAGTCCGATCTGGCCAATTTCAAATAGAAAACAATGGGACAGGATTCTGCGTCGAATGCAACTTGTTGCGAGCAAATCAGTTGAGGGTATGTGCCCGAAAAATGAGTGACATTTTTTAGTAGTTTTGCACACACACACACACACACACACACACAGACATCACCTCAATTCGTCGAACTGAGTCGATTGGTATATAACACTATGGGTCTCCGGGCCTTCTATAAAAAGTTTGTTTTTGGAGCGATCATATAGCCTTTACCGTATATTTAGTATACGAGAAAGGCAAAAAGTCAAAGTATCCTTCCTGACGGCTGGTTTACAGTTCGGAAAACGTAAAATTGAAACGTAACGTAAAACGTAGATTTGAAACAAATAGAATTACCCTAGTTCGCAATATTTGAAAAAAAAAACCCAGATTAACCCACCTAGCGCAATGATGCCTTTCTCGTGCATCCTAAAATGTATTGAAAAATCATATAGGAAAGGTCAAAAAAGCACTTTAGGGGAATAGATCACATTTTTTCTATCATTTTGCATGTTTTGCATTAATTACTATGCATTCCCACCATTCTTTAAAAGAGTTTTTTTTTGGGGTTGTGAAATTTTTTTTCCAAGGGGGGACCCTTGGGAAAAAACAATGATTTTTCAATAATTCCGAAATGCAATGTCCGATCAGGCCAATTTTCAATAGCAAACAATGGGACCGCATTCCCCGTCGAATGCGACTTGTTGCGAGTAAATCGGGTAATGCTAAGTTCCAAAAAGTGTGTCTACAAAATTTGTACACATACACACATACACACACACACATACATACATACACACAAACAGACATCACCTCAATTCGTCGAGCTGAGTCGATTGGTATATAACACTATGGGTCTCCGAGCCTTCTATCAAAAGTTTGGTTTTGGAGTGAAATTATAGCCTTTACGTATACTTAGTATACGAGAAAGGCAAAACCCAAATGTATCCCCAAGTGGTGATTATGCCTTTCTCGATTCGATATGTTGAATTCGAATGAATTATTGGCAGTGGCTGATTTTCTACTCGCCGCTGCCACATCCAGGCGCTATAGTATATGCGCAAAATAGCCAGCATGAGTTAACCGCCAGAAATTTGTATGGTGAAAGGCATCTAACGCGGGTTTTCTCGAAAATAGAAACTTTTCATGAGAAACTATTTGGTACCGGTTATGTAGGAAGGTGTCTGCTATTACGCCTACCAAATATTTTTTCGATGAAGGTGCTTAATTTTGAGAAATCGAACCTTAGATGCCTTTCGCCATTCTGATTTTGGAAAGTTAACTCCTAGCGTGCCGCTGTAAGCACGCTCAAAGTAGACGATTCATTAATGTTGTAAATGCTGTGCTAATTGCCTACATCTAGGCGGTTAAAATATTTGATGCAACTCTATCACGCTGCTTATAAATTACTCAATAATTGAGTAATTTTTAAGCAATTATTATGAGAGTAATGGATTGCGTCATGGCTAAATTGATCAATGACTTAAAGTGTGCATGTAAACAGCGTATTTGTTAAAAGAAAAATAGAGATATTATTCAAATCGAATGAGTTATTAGCAAACAAAACCAATAGTGTCCAACTAGGAAAGTTTCTCCGTCGAATGAAACTAGTTGCACTCGAATCGGTCAAGTCCTTCTATATGAAACGTGTTTAACAATAAAAAATTCCCGGGCTACACACACACACATACACACACAGTCAGACATGTGCTCAGTTTTTCGAGCTGAGTCGATTGGTATATAACACTATGGGTCTCCGAGCCTTCTATCAAAATTTGGCTTTTGGAGTGAAATTATAGCCTTCTGGTACAACTTTGTTGTACGAGAAAGGCAAAAAAGGTATCATTATTTTGTTCCGACGTTTTGGTACCTCCATTGGTACTTTTTAAGAGATTCGTTTTGCCAGAGGTGAGCCAGCCAAGGGCTGAAAACCTCTTTAATAAAGACGATAATAATGACCAAGATTCGTTTTATTGTCATAAGTGTTCCCCGTCAAACATTTGAATGTTCTAAACATCAGCTAATTCCTATTGAACATATGGTTAATTTAAATACTTTTGTTATTTTCTCGTTTACTACACGGTTAGAAAAAAGTACCTAATTTTAGATACTTTTTTTCTCTTGCATCTCCCTCCCTCTTCCCTTTGTTGTCATAAAATGAAGAGCAAAACCACTCAACAAGGGCATTAAAGTGTGGGAACCCAACGTTGAGTAATCTCATGTTTTCAAAAGTTGAGTGAAATTCACCCAACTTTTGGTTAGTTTCTATTTAAAATTTAATATATTTTACTTAATATTAAGTGAATTTTACTTAATTTCGAGGAAAAATTACTTAATTTTGGGTTCC
This sequence comes from Armigeres subalbatus, assembly GCF_024139115.2. NCBI lineage: Eukaryota > Metazoa > Arthropoda > Insecta > Diptera > Culicidae > Armigeres > Armigeres subalbatus. The sequence goes on along the minus strand of NC_085141.1, from coordinate 365,252,933 downwards.
CACACTGAACCCCCGATTTGAATTAAAAGTATCTAATATTAGGTACTTTTTTCTAACCGTGTATATTTTTAACTTACGGGTCGTACACTAATTACGTAAGCGCTTATGTTGGGAGGGGGGGGGTCTGCCATTTTCTTACGCTACATATGAATAAAAAATGATTTGTATGGGGAAAATCTTACAGGGGGCGGGGTGTTGGCTGGAAGATCCCAATAAATGCTTACGTTATTAGTGTACGGCCCGGATTCCGTACGTGTAGGAATTTGTACGCGGATTTTGAATATTATTGAAACTGTTGATTTAAACACCGGATTATTATCAAGTAGCACGTCAGTTGTTATCTACGGCATAATTGAACAATTTGTTATTGTCTAGTTAATAACAAAATAATTAACCAAAGTAAAAGGGCCCAAGGGCTAAATTTAAAATGCAAAAAAATGTAAGCGCCGAATCATGTGAATGAAAATAATCAAAGTAGAAAAAGCAATATGGTTTCCATGCATGTAATTTTATACACGGGTAAAAATCCGGAACTCAAAAGTGGCAAAATGAGTCATGATTTCGGGAAAAAAGCGTGTTTTTATGTTATGAAAATACACCATGAAAAATGGTCATGATATCATGACTTATTTTGTCGTAACGTGATTTTGGCGTTACGTTTTTGGTATTTGATGACGAAAAATAGCAAGCTGAGTCATGATATCATGAAGCATATACTCCAGAACAATGAAATGAAGTCATGAAAACAGAATCATAATTCATGAATCTGGTAGCTGTCGATTATGATTCTGATTGATTTGACGAAAAATGTAAATTTGGGTCATGATATCATGACTCATGCACACTGGAACCATGAACTAAGATCATGTTAGTAGAATCATAGTTCATGAATTTGGTAGCTGTCATTTATGATCCAAAGTTGTCATCGCAAAGTAAAAAATCAAAATAAATTTTAGTTTGATGAATAAATAAATAAAAATACTATTTGTTTATTCTGCGGTATTGAGCACATAAATTACCTACCAAACTCGAAGAAATCAACGTTTATAGTGGATGCATTTGTCACTACCACTAGGAATTATGTTGCAATTGTATTTTTTCGACAAAATTTACACATATGTCCGATTGTCCAGCTAAATAAAGGTAAATATTCTAATTCACTTTCTTCGTCCACATTCATATTAAAACTTCTAGTGCACTATTCTACTTTCGCAGGTAATCCGGCAGTATAGGAAATATTTTGCTATGAACAGCAACTGCGGGAAGCAGTTGTGGAATCATACGAGAGTCTTGCTGTCTGCAGCATCGATGTTGACGGCGATGGCTCTACCGTAAGATGCATGGTTGGTTGGAAAACTTCTGGACGGATCTTGCTTGCTTCCAGTTCATCTGACGAAGCCGCAACTTGATCACGTCCCCAAAAGAAATCGTTGCCGTGTACTTCCATCTCTGGCACATCACGTTACAGCTGGCACATTCCGTAAAGGTGCAAGGTAAAGGTGGATTGCAACACAAGAGTACCATTCACTATGTTTGTTTTATTTAAAAAAGAGATTTTAAAAAATATGGCCACCTGTAGATGCTGATGACACTCGCGATTTCACGACAGATATACTCGCAACACTCGCAAAAATACTACCGAGAACATCCGCAAGGGACGCCTTGACCGAGATAAAAAAAACACGTTGCTGTCAAATTTGCGTAACATAACGAAAATTTATTAAATTTGATACATGATTTCGGATATTTGGGTCATGTTTTCATGACCTTTAGTCATGATTCCATGACTCTGAGTCATGAAAACACGACTCAGCCTCTTTATATTTTGTTTATGAAAATGCGAATGCCTGTCATAACGCTTCTGAGACTCATATTGAGAAAAACCTAATTTTATTTAAAATAACCGTAGTTTGGGTCATGATATCATGAATTATAGTCATGATAACATGAAGCAACAAATTTTATGATTTCATGACCTTTTAGTCATGAATCTGGCAACGGATTTTTTCCCGTGTATATCCCAATTACCTATCTTCTGTTGGAATCGAAGCTTGTAAAAAGTCAGCATCGGAATCACGAAGCACAATAAAATTAAACTATAACCTGACAGATTCAGATTCCATTTTCTCTGCCAAGATTGTGGTCACTCATCAAACAGTCATCAATTCTACCAACGACCGTCTAGTCATGATTGACTCGGTCAGGGTCATTACGACTCTCAATTCCACTATGAATCGACATCCACGGATTCAAACCTTCCAAGCTATGGTAGAAACCAAGAAGTCAGCCCCACCTTCATATACATCTCAAACCATTCCACTCCCCATCCCCTTTTCTGATTTCCGATGTATCACAGCCAAAAAAAAATTAACATACGCGATTTCCACACAGACTCTCTAAGAAATATAGTATTTTACTTTACTTATGTATGACAGTCCTTAAATTATTGTTGTTATTGATACACAATGGATTTTTCGAAGTGCGCTCAAAAATCGACTTTCCAAATATTTGGGGGAAATTGATCCCTCTCCAAGAACTTGCTGTGATAAAATTAGAAAGGTGTCCTCAGATTTTAAAAATATTTTTCCTTCAAAACATGCGGAATTTTCGAATTGCTGTGCGTATACATGAAGGATTTTTGTTATTGAATTCGACAGCACATGTAATTTAAAAAATTGGGGAGACTTGATCCCCTTTCTATGATATCTACGCAATAATTAATTTTTCCTTCCAACTTTTCATCAAATCTGTCAAATTTACAAAAAATTAGAAGCCTGAGAACAGATTCATATTTTTTTGAATTTTTTCGCCAAATTTTTGTATGGGTGACTAATGGGGGATCATGTGTCCGAATATTGAGGAAATAACTTCAAATCTAAATATCCCAATACTTTGATAGAATGTTGACATTTTCATCAGTACAGATCAATAAGCATATTTATGGCTTTGTGCTGTGAAAAAACGAAATCATTTGGTCATTCTTATGAAAAGTTGTTCAAATTTTGCGTGACCAATGAAAAAAATCTTTTGGAAGGTCAAAACATGCAAATCGCCCTGCAGAATAAATAAGATTGTCGATCCAAAAAATAATTTATCACATAAAGGTCATTTGTCTAGAGGATTAATACTAAAAAATACACTAGAGCAAAACTACTTTAGTTCTCGCTAAAACAGGGGATGATCAAGTCTCCCCGGGGATCAAGTCTACCCACCTTCCCCTACGCAGTGGAAATAAAATAAAAATCTTAGAAACTTAGACAAACTTCATGTGGAAATTCAAAACAAAATCAGAAATTTAGAATTCTTGTTTAAACAACTAAAACCATTTTTGAATCCAAATGAAATAATCTTACTTCTGGACTAACAATACTTAGAAAAAAATGATCTGATATAATTATATTTCCTACACGGCAGTGTCTTGTAAGTACTTTCCTTCCTATTTCAATTACACACCTAACTAAGAAAAATTCCACTATCCGATATGAATTTCCAATTACTCGCTTGCTTACACAATGTATCAATAAAAAGAAAGAATAGCAGCTTCCTTCCTGCTATAAGCCCCATTGGTTTCCAGTTACCGGCTAACGAGCTTCCATTACTTATTTCCAATCATCACCTCACCATCATCGTCTGTAAGGTGGACCGACCCAGCCACCATGAGGGATACCTACTGCAAAAGTGTAAAAGGCACCGTGAGTAGGCCCTTTTCTATCCCATTGCAGAGCTGCTTTACATTGCATTATGTTGAGGTTTTCCTCGGCCTCCATTTCTCTGTCGGTCGGTGAAGCTTCTGACTGGCCCTCGTGTGCAAGATCCAAAAGGATTGCTAACAACAACACCACTTAGGAGGTCGGTACCGAACCGGGGCGGCTTTGTCTACAAGCTGCAGCCATAGTTGTTATACTTGAGAAGCAATTATACCATCCTTCGAAAAGTGAAGCAGTGCTACCCGGGGTTGTGCATTGCAAGACAATGCCGTGTAGGGTGATGGCAAGTGCTTTCATCAGGAGTTGATCGGTTCAAAAATCAATCCTTATGCTTGGCGGAACGCTTTGATACGGTGAAATTATAACAAAAAAAAATCAATTTGTTGTTGAGACCCCCTGTCTGAATTTCTCCTCCCCACCCTACCTTAATATCGACAGCTGAGCGAAATGGGTGGGTTAATTGGAGCATCCGTTTAAATAATGAGATTTGCGATTTTTGTGAGGTTGATTTGTGCTTCAGACTGGGCAGCTGGGATAGATTCGAATAATTTATGTTGCAGAGTGATGGTCAGAGCAAATTGAAAATTAATTTATTGGAATCTGTTTTCAGCAGCGTGGATGTTTAATTGGAATTCGATATGTCAAGTAACTGTCCAATGGGGATTTGTGTTTAAATTTATTGGATTTGTTTGAAATGAGGGTAGCAGCAGTTATGACGGAATGTCAGACGGACAACTTCAAATGTTTCAAATCATTCACCTTGGCAGAAAGCTAATTAATTGACAGACTCATAGACTGGACAGCAAAAATATGCCATTCATCTGTCGCATAAAAATATTCAAGCTCCAGCGGATCGCAACAATCAAAATAAATGAATAAATCAATTTCAAACTTCCAGAGAGGAGAACGTTGGGTGGACCGTTTTCAGGAAAACTTCATTACAAAAAGGCTGAAAATCTGAGCACTCCTGATTTTTATCATCGTTTATTTCTTTTGGGGGAAAATGACACCATAGCAAAATCATTCCACTGGCGTAGCAAGATGATGGATACAGTAGTATAACACTTCTCAATTCGAACTACATTTCATTAAATCTATTTTGTTTCGCATTATAGTTTTTCAATTGATCGTGTTATTTAATTTGTGTTGAAAAAAAGACAGGATCGCCGACCAGAGGTTGTACAGACAAAAATATTTAACTAGCGTTAGACAACGGACTGGACATTTGAACAACAATATTTCGCTTTACGATAGGTTTTCTCCTTGCTAGAGCGGAAATCGAACCCACACTCCACTGCACGCAAAAACGACTGACGCCACTAACCACACAGTCACGAAACCCACAAAAAATCTTAAAAATTGCCCAAAGTTTTTTTTTAAACACAAATCAACAAAAATTAATAATTATTCCAATGCTTCCCTACAAGAAAATATTAACTACACCGCTGTTGGATTGGTTGGAGAATGCTTTTAAAGCGATTGACAGTGGTTATGTTTTCGTACAGAATTACCAGAACCTCAATCGCGAGGCAGGACAAGCAGCAGGAAGCCGTTATCGGAGCGAGGAAAGTGAATTTTCCGGAATTTTGTAACGGCACCTGTCCGATATAAATTCGCGATGTCAAGGTAGTCAAGCGAACGCGGACGACAGACGCGGGTGCCACCAGACCGTACCGACAACCGTCAGATTGAGTTGGGCGTACGACTGGTGATGGTGCTTTGCAGTCCTTTTTGGAAGATTGCGTTTGAACCATGAACTTGATTTTCCACACAGTACTTATCGTGGGCGTGGGCGCTATTGAATCCTAAATAGTCATTCTTCATCGTTCCTCGGCTGGACCATTTCTGCAATAAATCAAACACACCGTGCTTTGACATGCCTCCTAGTGGTCTTTTTTACAGTTTATACAGGAATAAACCGCCATCTACACAAAATGCTGACTGTTGTGTGATAGGTACCAGTTGGGAGGTGTTGGATGGGAACCACGAAAATACAAATGCTTCAACACTTTTGTTACAGTGTTTGTAAAAATTACTTCTGAAATTGATTTATATCCCGCTCCTGGATGACAATATGCTTCAATTAAAAATTAACTACATGCTCAACGAAGCTTATCATTTCTCATTCATAACTTTTCAATATGGTTCATTTCCAATCATCAATTGCGAACTCGACTTTTTTCTTCTGTTTTATTGGCACTCCCGGATTTTTTATGCTTATTTATTTTCTCTCCTTCGTCAATATATCGCGCCATAATTTTTCCATCTCATTAAAAGTTTTTTTTTCCCTATTTGAAATTTGTTAAATGGGCATCGATGATGATCGAAGCTTTTTTTAAGCGTAATAAAAGAAGCTGTTGTGTCTGGTATGTGAGCAAGATACCCTCCAAGGACTTTGGGCGAGATTAATTACCAAATGGAAGCCTTATTTAGCTTGTAATGAAGTTCGTCTTCGCAATTATTGTAAGAGATATGAAAACAAAATATTATTTTGAAGAATGCTTTGGTTTGGGAATTATAGCAAACATCATTTCAGAACACGTTGATGACACAACACAACCAACCCTTCAATCAAAAACACAGGCAATGTACGATTGTTGTTAGAGAGATGAAAGCAAGGTAGTGGGAGGATTCCATAGATAGTATCCACCAGAGTTAAACCGCTGCCGAACTGTGGGGCGGGTGATTGCGATCATCGGCAAATCAAGTTCCCATTAAACATGACCTTGGCAACCAAAAAATCACTGATCCCTCGACTCGTCTTGTGGCTACCTCCAAATACCCGGATGAATGGAGTGGAAAAGGAGCCTTGTGGTCCCCATCCTGAACAACAGATTGTCAAATCGGGATGCCACTAAGTTCAGGTCAATCTCCTCGACCTCCTGCGCCTCCAAAACCGTTGAGAGGATGGTCAACCGTTGACCTTGGGGGTAGGTGGACACCGATGGAAGGCCTGACCTGTTATCATTAGACATAGCTCAGGCTTTCAGTAGTAGGAGCTGGATACCGTGGTCCTCTGCATGACGTTCGAGATGTTGACTGGCGAAACTGCATCCGACGAATTTGCCGAAGAAACCGGTGTTCCCCAAGGGTCGGTTCTAGAAGTAACGCTCTTTCTTCTTAACGCTATGAACGGGTTCTTCGACGTTCTATTGGCAAATGTGTATCTGTTTGTTGTATACCGACCGACCGTATATCGACGACGAAGAATTTGGTCCTCTCTGACCTGACAGGCCTGTAGCGTCTTCTCTGCAAAAGCCGCAGCAATTTTCGTTGTGGCAAAAGGTGGGCAAAACAGTGGCGTCGACCAAATATATGGATAACTGATCTGAAAACATAGAAGTATCATCGTGCTAGCCTCACGATATAAGAATGCAAAAATGGTAACCTGGCTTAGAAACCTCGCAATTAATAACTGTGGAAGTGCTCAATGAACACTAAGCTGCGAGGCGGCCCTGTCCCAGTGGGGGATGTAATGCCATTAAGAAAAAGCCTTTTGAAAGGAGATGTCCAAGCATTTTAAGAGCAGACTTCCGAGCCTCTTTAAAAGAGGCTTCCGAGCCTCTTGAAAGGAGGCTTCCGAGCCTCTTGAAAGGAGGCTTCCGAGCCTCTTGAAAGGAGGCTTCCGAGCCTCTTGAAAGGAGGCTTCCGAGCCTCTTGAAAGGAGGCTTCCGAGCCTCTTGAAAGGAGGCTTCTGAGGCCTCTTGAAAGGAGGCCTGAGCCTCTTGAAAGGAGGCTTGAGCCTCTTGAAAGGAGGCTCTGAGCTCTTGAAAGGAGGCTTCTGAGCCTCTTGAAAGGAGGCTTTCGAGCTGCTTGAAAGGAGGCTTCTGAGCCGCTTGAAGGAGGCTTCTGAGCTGCTTGAAAGGAGGCTTCTGAGCCGCTTGAAAGGAGGCTTCTGAGCTGCTTGAAAGGAGGCTACTGAGCTGCTTAAAAGGAGGCTTCTGAGCTGCTTGAAAGGAGGCTCTGAGCCGCTTGAAAGGAGGCTTCTGAGCCTCTTGAAAGGAGGCTTCTGAGCCTCTTGAAAGGAGGCTTGAGCCTCTTGAAAGAGGCTTCTGAGCCTCTTGAAAGGAGGCTTCTGAGCCTCTTGAAAGGAGGATTCTGAGCTCTTGAAAGGAGGCTTCTGAGCCTCTTGAAAGGAGGCTTCTGAGCCTCTTGAAAGGAGGCTTCTGAGCCTCTTGAAAGGAGGCTTCTGAGCCTCTTGAAAGGAGGCCTGAGCCTCTTGAAAGGAGGCTTCTGAGCCTCTTGAAGGAGGCTTCTGAGCCTCTTGAAGGAGGCTTCTGAGCCTCTTGAAGGAGGCCTGAGCCTCTTGAAAGGAGGCTTCTGAGCCTCTTGAAGGAGGCTTCTGAGCCTCTTGAAAGGAGGCCTGAGCCTCTTGAAAGGAGGCTTGAGCCTCTTGAAAGGAGGCTTCTGAGCCTCTTGAAAGGAGGCTTGAGGCCTCTTGAAAGGAGGCTCTGAGCCTCGTGAAAGGAGGCTTCTGAGCCTCGTGAAAGGAGGCTTCTGAGCCTCGTGAAAGGAGGCTCTGAGCCTCTTGAAGGAGGCTTCTGAGCCTCTTGAAAGGAGGCCTGAGCCTCTTGAAAGGAGGCTTCTGAGCCTCTTGAAAGGAGGCTTCTGAGCCTCTTGAAAGGAGGCCTGAGCCTCTTGAAAGGAGGCTTCTGAGCCTCTTGAAAGGAGGCTTCTGAGCCTCTTGAAAGGAGGCTGAGCCTCTTGAAAGGAGGCTTCTGAGCCTCTTGAAAGGAGGCTTCTGAGCCTCTTGAAAGGAGGCTTCTGAGCCTCTTGAAAGGAGGCTCTGAGCCTCTTGAAAGGAGGCTTCCAAGCTTCTTGAAAGGAGGCTTCCGAGCCCTTTCGAAAGGAGGCTTCTGAGCCTCTTGAAAGGAGGCTTCCGAGCCTCCTGAAAGGAGGCTTCCGAACCTCTTGAAAGGAGGCTTCTGAGCCTCTTGAAAGGAGGCCTGAGCCTCTTGAAAGGAGGCTTCTGAGCCTCTTGAAAGGAGGCCTGAGCCTCTTGAAAGGAGGCTTCTGAGCCTCTTGAAAGGAGGCTTCTGAGCCTCTTGAAAGGAGGCCTGAGCCTCTTGAAAGGAGGCTTTGAGCCTCTTGAAAGGAGGCTCTGAGCTTCTTGAAAGGAGGCTTCTGAGCCTCTTGAAGGAGGCTTCTGAGGCCTCTTGAAGGAGGCTTCTGAGCCTCTTGAAAGGAGGCTTCTGAGCCTCTTGAAGGGCCTCTTGAAAGAGGGCTTCTGAGCCTCTTGAAAGGAGCCTCTTGAAAGGAGGCTTCTGAGCCTCTTGAAAGGAGGCTTCTGAGCCTCTTGAAAGGAGGCTTCTGAGCCTCTTGAAAGGAGGCTTCTGAGCCTCTTGAAAGGAGGCTTCTGAGCCTCTTGAAAGGAGGCTTCTGAGCCTCTTGAAAGGAGGCTTCTGAGCCTCTTGAAAGGAGGCTTCCGAGCCTCTTGAAAGGAGGCTTCCGAGCCTCTTGAAAGGAGGCTTCCGAGCCTCTTGAAAGGAGGCTTCCGAGCCTCTTGAAAGGAGGCTTCCGAGCCTCTTGAAAGGAGGCTTCCGAAGCTGCGATGGAAACTTTTTGCAACATAAAGGAAGCCCTTTTTGCAACATAAACAGAGCTTAATAATTTTCTTGAACATCAAGGAAGCTGGCTTGTATTTTGAAGTCTAGTTTTTTCATTTTGGGACTTCCTAAAACCACGTTTCGGAGATAACGAATAAGTTCCAATGCCGAAAGCGAACGATCATTTCACGAATAAAGATCCCATCCTATGTGTGTATGTGTACAAAATTTTGTAGGCACATTTCTTGTAACTTAGCATTGGCCGAATTACTCGTAACAGGTTCCATTCCACGGAGAATCCTGTCCCATTGTGTTTCGTCCAGGGTGGGACGACTCTACGTTGTGATAACTTTCTCCAGGATCCAGACGAATGAAGTACAACTGCTGATGATTTCACTGTTTATTTATTACCTCCGAGAGGCAGCGTGCCAGCTCGGGGGTTACGATATCGAATACTGTACAGAACATTGATAGTGAAGTCGCCTTTTATAGGCGACAATTAGTACGGCAAAGGCAATTACATAATATTTTAACTATTTGGGACGTGTGCACAAACAATTTAAATTCTAATTGGACTTACAGAGCGCGCCAACTGCTATGCGCATAACGCAAGCAATTAGCGCGAGAACAGTGAATAACAAAAGTGATACACAAAAAATGATGCGAAAGCAATAATGAGTGAAAAGAGAAGTGTCGCGCTTTTCGCTTCTCATTTCTTATTTCTCACTTCTCACTTCTCACCGCGAATAGTGATACATGAGAAGTGAGAAATGCTGAATGAGAGGCATCTGAGCATTGAGAATTCAGAAGTGAGAAATAAGGAATGAGAAGTGAGAATTTTTTACTCCTCATTTCCCACTTCTCATTGTGAAAAGTGAAGAGTGAGAAGTGAAACGTCTCACTTCTCGCTTCGCATCATTCACATTTTACAGTGAGAAGAAATAAATGAGGATTGAGTAGTGAGAAGTGTTGTATGAAATATTGAGTAAAAAGTAAGGCGTCTCACTTCCCACTTCGATCTTCTCACTTTCCAAAGTGAGAAATAAAGAGTAAGGAGTTGAAAAGTCTCACTTCTCAATCATAGTTTCTCACTTCTTATTTCTCACTTCTCTTTTTGTAGTGATAACTGAGAAATTATGAGGGAGAAGTGAGCAATGAGCAATGAGAAATGATGAGTGAAAAGCGAGAAGTAAGTCATTTCTCACATCTGACTTCAAAAACAAGAAGTGCGAAGGGAAAAACTGTGTTCACTTTTCTCCATTAGAAGTGAGAAGAGAGAAATGTGGAGTATGAAGTGAGACTTCATACTCCACACTTCTCTCTTCTCACTAAATAGGAAAAGACCAAGTCAACACAAGATCGTATATAATGTCATATAAGATGCTAAAGTGGAGGCGATGTACGTACTTCCCCATACAACTTCTAGCATCTTATGACCCTTTTGGCCAAAAGGCATTCGGTCAAATGGCTTCCGGCCAAACGGCCCTTCCCCCGAAAAGTAAGAGAATTGTAAAAGTATTGAAACGAAAACATAATTCCATCTAATAGGTACAGTTTTTGATTATCTCCCAAGGATAGCTGCGAAGAAAAAAATTATGGTTGAAAGATGCTCCTCACCGTAAGCTACGAAAAAAAAGTAGAAGGTTGAATCCGAGACACGACCGCCAATTGGACATAGGATTACGTGAAGTGTAAAAGATTTTATTTTGAAATTCTGACTATGTTCTATGGCGTTGATATTGCGGTATTGCGGACTGTGCCCTTGTTATGTTGGCAGTGCCCATGCATTTAGAGGTATTGTTTAATCCTTCCGATACCCGCAGCCGCATGACTTCACGGTTGAAGCATCTCGGATGTCCAAGATAAATATTGTCTATCCGGAACAAAGTTAGAACGTTTATACCGAAGATGGATTTTTCTCCAGATACAGGCAACTTTCCCAACTTCGGAAGAAGTGCGCTGGATTCGCCTAAAGATGCGTTAAACAACGGATCAATTAGTTTGACATATAAAACTTCGGAAGAAAGTTCGGCTCGGAAGTCCTGATTTCCGAGTTCTAAGTTGGTGCTACACCGACGTTCATCTCGTCGACGACTTTAATAGGAATACTGCCCTACGGTCCTCCGAAATATCCGTCTGCTCTGTTTGTCCGACCGCATCCAAGTTTTCTTCATTGAAAACAATTCCATTCCGCCTGTAGAGCGGTGTAGTAACCAGATAGTCCAGCCATGCTTTAACGGTACCTTTCTTCACGTAGCCGGACAAGTAACTTGATTTGTGTAATATGAATGCACACGTTGATAGCATAGTCGTCATCCAGTTGGCGAGGAAGTACGCCTACCATCTGGGCCACGTCGACTAGAATGTTGATAATTTGGCCGATAATTGCCAAATTACCTGTTGCATGTAAATGAAAATAGATTAGGAAAATCATATATTTATTTGATGTAATAAATTTTTAAGTAAAATAACTTTTCCACAAACCTGCAATATGCCGCAAACGACGAAACTGGGAAATGTTCGCCATCATCAGCGACAGCAGACACGTATTCTTCAACGTCACCACGGTCATCATCGACATCTGCTCTTGCGGAGTGCATGACAACATTTTCACCGGCGTCGGAGTCTTCATGATCAGAGTTAACAACTGTATCAGCACGGATTAAGTTGGTCTACTCGAAGAAATTGTAACACGGGAACATTAATCCTTATTGACAGACAGATATACATAATTGACAGATGCATTCGCATTTAAAATGACTGTACCAAGTACAATAAGACATGTTGAAACATAAAAGATTAAATGAAAAATTATGGCCAAGCGTACTATAAACAACAATAGCATAATAATTTAAAATTCAAGTAGCATGTGTTTAGGACAGGGTTGTTAATCGTTAATTTATCGTTATCGCCGATAAAGTTGATTGTGATCAACGTTATCGGTTGCTACGATAACGATGAATCAACTGAATTATTATCGTAGTTCGATAATTTCACGTAAGTTAACTCGATAAATTTGCGATAATGTGGTTACTAGATTACGCGAATAAAGTTGGTGAAAAATTTTGACAGGAGCCGAGAATGGAACAAATTGTTTGCAGCTGGTTGATCAGAGTTAATTTTGATTGAAGCGGGACACTCTAAAATTATTGATCAATGCATGCTGCTCTACGAAACGATGAGAAGTGAGGTGCTCTGTTGGTGGTTAACGTTTTTTTTAGATGTCATCGACAATATATTGGGATCCAAGTACTAGAAATTAATTTGATTGGTGGTCTAACCTCGTCACCTATGATTTGGTTAGACTAAGGAGTTTAGTCTAAACTGTGAGTCATAAAATATTCATATAACTGGGTGCTCCGGATCTCCAAAACAGAAGCTTTGTTTATAATGCTAGATTAAACATAAGTATAGGTAGACATTAAAAATACTCTCAGATTCTCTACTATGGAGAACTGCGACTCTGTAAGAACTTTAATGATTGAACGAAATAATGTGTTGGTCAATTCGGTGACCTCCTTGAATCCCAATTTAATTCCAGAATTTAAAGGCGTTCTCGAATATTGTAAGGCGATACAATATTTTTTAAATAGATATTGCAAATCCAGCTTGTGAATATTTGCACTTCAAACTGTAGTACATGTTACAGTTAACTCGATAATTATCGATAAATCAACGAATACTCGATAACGATAACGTTAATTCAACGCTCATTTTATCGTCAACGAAGCATTATCGTAAAAGTGTTATCGTTATCGAAGTTGGCGTTAAATTAACGATGATAATTTATCGATTAACAACCCTGGTTTAGGATATATTTATACAAAACACACTATCTCAGTCTCAGCTCAAACTTCTCCCATGTAATATGATGGTTATGATAAGAACCAATTTGTTTTCCACAATACGCCTATCCAATCACAAGCAGCAACACAGCTTATGATTTGTACTTAGAAAAATATTTGTCTCGGCTCAATCTTCTCTCGTGTGAAATTATGATTCTGAAAAGAACCCATTTGTTTCCAGTAATGCACCTTCCCAATCACAAGCAGCGATAAAACCAAAGCAGAATCTAGAGAAAATTTCATTTCATTGCTACTGACCCCAATGCCAGCCCCTCGATAAGTTACTGCTAAACGCGATAGAAACCATCTATGCGAATCAATTTTCGCAGCATCCCCCTCCAAAGAGCGCCTGCGCTGCTGCCGACGCCAAGCGATTCTACTTTGCATATTGAAGAAGTAAAAGAAGAAGAAGAAGAAGAGTCCCTGGTTATGTACGAAAACACTGGCATCGAACAAAAGAAAGGCGGAGCAAGCAAGCCGATGCCAAGCGATTATAAATTGCACTTTGAAGAAGTAAAAGAAGAAGAAGAAGAAGAAGAGGCCCTGGTTATGTACGAAAGCACTGGCATCGAACGAAAGAAAGGCGGAGCAAGCAAGCCGATGCCAATGATACGGCTCCCAAAGGGGTGGGGCCTCGGACTCCATGCAAACGTATTCTGACCAGCCGAAGTCTGGTTTTCTCGGAAAATCGGCAGGACAATTGCATCGCAGCGCCAACCAGACATCACCGGCGGTGGAAAGGCTGCGGAGAAGGCAACAGCAATGATGGTTGCTACGAGCGGCGGCAGCAAGGCTCAGAGAAACATCATCAAGGACGTCTCATCGAAGGCGTGGAGCATTATAAACAGCATCGTAAACGACATCTTCGTGCGTGTCGAGCTGGCCAAGGCCGCCGTTTCGGAGGGTTTCAAAGTCGTCACCAAGTAAGTCAGCTCCTAGTGAATGAACGAGGAAGTAGCTTTGCTTAAAACGGCCCTTTTCAGGGCCACAGTCTCACTCAAAGAGGAGAGGAATCAAAATTTTGAAATAAATTTCCGCTACTGATGCCACTGTCAGCCCATTTATAATTTGCCGCTGGAACACGATAGACGTCATCCATTCTAATACATTGTTTTGCAACGTCTCCATGCAAGGAGCGCATAGGCTGCTACCGACAAAGAATTTTGTCCATCACCAAGTGATTATGATTTGCATTTTTTGCAGATTTTTGTATCGTCTCAAATTTCTGTCGTGTAAAAAGATGATTTCATTTTTCAATGACGCGCCTTTCCAATAATAAACAGCAAGTATACCGAAATCAGAATCTTGGGAAAATCTCATTTGACTGCTAACGCAACTCAATGATGTGAGACGTCATCATTGTTTACTTCCCGCACTTTTACTGCTATCTATTCCAACTTTCTACCGTCGCCAAGCGGTTATGATGTACACTTTGAAGAAAATATTTCGGCTCTACCTTCTCTTGCGTACAATAATGGTAGCTTTGACAAGAATCGATTTTGATCCACAATGCGCCTTTCTAATCATTCATAGCAAACAAACGATAGTCCGTATCTTGCGTAGAAATTTCACTTTTCTGCTAAATAGCCAATATTAAGAAAACATTTTCAGTGGCGCCACTGGTATCCGGGGACCGTAATCGATGCCATTTTTGCAATCAACTCTTTCTTCTCATAAAATTTTGGTCCTGAGAAGAACCGATTTTCTTTCCAAAATGCGCCACTAACAGTAACTAAACGATAGTCCGAAGATTGTTGCTTTTGGCGATGGCCTCCCAATGTTCCGCTTTCTGCTGAGTCTGCTGCTACGGGCGTCATCGTTGTGTTCGCTCTCCTATAAAATTTAATTGAACTGAGGATTGGAGTCGAGCCCGTAAGTTGCACGATTTTGATGTCTGTGCTTGCGATGCGCATACGCGATTGGTTGGTTTACCGATTTTCAGTGCCCAGTGAAATTCAATTTTTCAATAGTTTAGCACCTTGGATGCATTTTTTCGATAGTTGAGCAAAATCTTAAAGAGTTCGTCGATCGATTGATACCAAAATCTTCAAAATCGGTTGAAAAACGGCTGAGTTATTAGCCCATACTTCCTGACCACTTTTCGTGACGGTCTCGAATTTGAATCTGCGGAATGACCCCTCTATGTCCGGAAAGACGTAATCCTACGTCAAAAAAGATTCTCGCTTGGTCCGAGAAACGCTTGCTTTGGTTTCATCGAAATAAAAAGTCGAGACCCTGCTCATTTCTTACTTCCCACTCCTTCTTTCTCATTTTTTGCTTCATTATAGCATTTTGGTTGCGCATAATTTTGTTTTACGACTTCAATACCAGTAGAGAAATTCTGAGATGCATCGTGACAGGAAATCAAACGTACTTTGGACTACAATGTTTTCGAAAGAAAAATATTGCGCATCATCTATACTGCCGCTAATCGCAAGTCGAGCACATCTGTATATGGCGTCCATATACATATGTGCTCAACTTGCCGTTAGCGGCAGTATAGCGGGGTGTAGATTGCGGATGGAACATAGAATAGGAGAATGAATCACGCAGCAGCTTTTGGGAGAGCCATCCATCGATCATACCGCGAAAATAGAACGACTGTGTCGCACAATAAGCCGGTGAAAATGATTCTCAATAACGATCTGACGGGCACACAGCTTGCTTGTGGTGTTTCGATCAGGTGTAAGACGAGTTGTGGACTCTCCGTAGACTGTGTGGTTAGCGAAATGCTACCTACCAAGGACGCGCTAAATGGAGACGACCGTTATGTACGGCAGAAATAACTCCGACTAGAGTCAAAATGAACAATTATAATAATTCAATTAATATTGTTCTCTAGTAACTCACGACATACTTCCATTTTCTATTTATTACTTTTCAAAAAAGTTTTACATTTTTCGCATTCTTGCAATATTATTCGGCTTTATTTCTCAGTACTCTTATTGCCTTCTACATTCTTCACGTGTTATTTCACTGATAAAAACAATCGAATAACCAAACTATAAACAATCGCGGTTCTTCAATTTTTTTAAAAATAGATTTTTTTTATTCTGATTAATTGACCGCTTGATCGGCATTGGGGAGATCCCTCAGCGCCGGACACCTCCTAATACCGGACACTTCTCAAAACGGCACTTGCAGAGATTCCTCCATCATCTTATGTAAAATTGTAGAAAGCTTTTTAAAAATCCAGGTATGGAATATCAAATCCTCATGTTGTAAACTTTGTACAAAATTTGAAATTGAACAAAAATGTCAAAATGGTTCATGTTTCGCCTTATTTTTATTTAGGTTTGAATCAACAATATTAGAATCAATGGAATGCATTATGATTATGTCAAGATGGTCAATATTAATCATATTTCAAATAGCGATAATGATTTGTTAGATATATAATGTATCTATGGTGCAAAATTAATTTCTGTATCCGGTAGTTGTCCCCGGCTTCTACCTTCAGCTTCAGAAATAAGCAGAAACAAAAATTGAAGATGTCATTGAATATGGAGGGAAATTTAGGTATTTAGGATGTGAGAAGTTTAGCTGGAGAGTCAAATAAGCTCTACTTACACATGCTAATATCTTCAACTTGAAGCAACTGACAAATTTTACTGTTCTAAATGATGTCTTTACTCATGTAATAGGAGCTTGGTCATATTTGAACATGATGTAATAGTGTCCGGTACTCGGGGACACTTTTCTGAACCGTGAAAATTTTTACCAAAATTCATCATCAGAATACATTGTCCAAAAACGTGTTCAAATGATCAAATATAGTTTGTATGAATCATCAATGATCATATTTTGTGTATATGGTGTACAAGTAAACATAATCCGGATAATTAGAGAGCTTTTCGTTAGATGGCTTATGTGTCCGGCACTGAGGGCCGCCCTTTATATATGTGGAATACAACACAAGGAAATTACACGACATGGGGAACATTTTCCTCCTCCAACAAAACCAGCTCATTAATACTCACTCATGCTGATGAACTGCAAACGGCTTATTGCCGGACATTTTACAAGAACTTTTAACCTATATGACCAATCAACATGCCATCCGGACATCGCATGGGAAGTAAACATCGAAGTCGACCCCATGTTCTGCAGTAGGACGCTCTGGCTGTAGGGTCGTTGAATCGTCGTCGTTGGCAAACGGTTTGTGTAGAACGACAATCCAGATACATATCTGGCTTGAAAGATAGCATCCAAACAACACAGCAAACAGCATCATTTTCGGAACGATTTTACGCCGACGACCTAGCGTGATTGCGTTTCACGATGCCATCTTGAGCCGACTGCCGGAGGAAATGTTCCTTCTATCGCACCGATTCCAAAGCGTGAACATCCAAAGGCGATACCATGGTACCATAAATTGAAAGGGAAATTGGTTTATTTACTTTACGGCTTTTGCTCCGCTCGGAACTATCTCCGGTTGCGAAGATTCGCCGTATCGAACCGACGTTTTGGTTGGGTCAGGTCATAAAATCGAGTCAAAAAAAAAGCAGATTGATTTATGCACTTTGGACCATGTGATGGAGCTGGAATGGAGCCATCAGTCTGCCAGTTGGTGTCATCGCTGGCAGTTACCCACTTGTGTTCGGTTTGATGAGATACGGTTTCGTAATAGTACTCGTCAATTTTGCAGATTGCATTTCGAGGATTGAGAACAGCAAACACAAGCAGTACTGTCGATACCTGCAACAGCGCAGCTTTGGGGATCAATTTCATGCTTCCCTTGTTGCTCCATTTTCCTTCTATACCTTCTTAAAACAGCTTTTCTCTGCTCAGTAAATTTTCAAATGCGATAATCCTTGCAGCTTCACAACAAGCGTGCAATAATGCACAATTTAGACGGATTCAATCGTGCCGATGAATTGAATCCTTCTATTAGTAAATAATTATTTTATGGAATATTTCCGTCCCTAAGTTGTCTTGTGAGTTAAGTTTTGATTATTTATTATTCGAAGAAGGCGAATCTGTATTTTGCTTCAGTTTTTGTAAAATCCAAATTGGAATACAGATGTTCGAAAGGTCATTTCAACAGCATTCAGTTAATCCTATAAATATGCATCATCAAAGTCGGGTTGAATTCATTCTCCTAAATACAGATTATGAAAATGCCGTCTCGTTATAATCCATGAACGATTCGTCGAAATTTTCTGCTGATACGGTGAACACCATTGAGTTCATCTTCAAATTCTGGGTTACTTACTTGATACTTGATGGGCTACAGTTCTTCGATTAACCTACGCCGAATGGAGTATCCTTTTCCACTGGACTCGATCCTGGGCAAATCGCTTCTAGTCGCCTTGATCATTGAGGGCCCTCAGGTCCTTTTCAACTGCAAAAAGCCATCGTGTACGCGGCCTTCCACGAAGCCTGTGGCCTCTTCCGAGTTCTCTAATAAATATTATCTTCGCTTGACGTTCTTCCGGCATACGAACAACGTGACTAGCCCACCGTATTCTGCCGTGTTGAATAAGCTTAATAATATCCAGCCGTTTATACACCTGGTACGATTCGTGATTCATGCGGCGCCGCCAGATACCGTTCTCCTGTTTATTGTCCGCAGCACCTTACGCTCAAACACGCCGAAAGCTCTCTGATCAGCCTCCTTTAACGTCCATGTTTCATGGCCGTATAAAGCCACCGGAAGAATCAGAGTAGTATACAGCGCGAGTTTTGTTTTCGTTTGCAGACTACGGGACTTAAGCTGGTTACGAAGTCCGCAATAAGCCCTATTTTCAGCTGCAATACGCCTTTTCACCTCGCGGGTAACATCATTATCTCACGTCACTAATGTTCCAAGATACACAAATTGTTCTACCACTTCAAACTTTTCACCATCAAGCACCATTTCGCTACCACCACCACTAATGAACCCACGTTGATTGCCAGCGACCATATACTTCGTTTTTCTTAAATTGATCAAGGAGGGTTATTCCTCGGTAATTGGCGCACTCCAGGCTGTGCCCTTTCTTAAATAGAGGGCAAATGAGGCCTAATTCATGGTTATCAGTGCTCATATCCTGAATATTCGAACATGGATCTTAACTTTCATGATCGGTATCGTGATCGATAGAAGTATCGTTTTTGCCATTTATTTGTAATTTTTCACTGTAGTCCGGAAGCCTCCTTTCAAGAGGCCTGGAAGCCTCCTTTCAAGAGGCCTGGAAGCCTCCTTTCAAGAGGCCTGGAAGCCTCCTTTCAAGAGGCCCGGAAGCCTCCTTTCAAGAGGCCCGGAAGCCTCCTTTCAAGAGGCCCGGAAGCCTCCTTTCAAGAGGCCCGGAAGCCTCCTTTCAAGAGGCCCGGAAGCCTCCTTTCAAGAGGCCCGGAAGCCTCCTTTCAAGAGGCCCGGAAGCCTCCTTTCAAGAGGCCCGGAAGCCTCCTTTCAAGAGGCCTGGAAGCCTCCTTTCAAGAGGCCCGGAAGCCTCCTTTCAAGAGGCCCGGAAGCCTCCTTTCAAGAGGCCCGGAAGCCTCCTTCCAAGAGGCCCGGAAGCCTCATTTCAAGAGGCCCGGAAGCCTCCTTTCAAGATGCTCGGAAGCCTTTTTTCAAGAGGTCCGGAAGCCTCCTTTCAAGAGGCCCGGAAGCCTCCTTTCAAGAGGCCCGGAAGCCTCTTTTCAAGAGGCCCGGAACCCTCTTTTAAAGAGGTCATGAAGCCTTCTTTCAAGAGGCCCTGAAGTCTCCTTTCAAGAGGCACTAAAGCCTTCTTTCAAGAGGACCTGAAGCCTCCTTTCAAGAGGCCCGGAACCCTCTTTTAAAGAGCCCCGGAAGCCTTCTTTCAAGAGGCCCTGAAACCTCTTTTCAAGAGGCCCTGAAGCCTCCTTTCAAGAGGCCCGGAAGCTCCCTTTCAAGAGGCCCGGAAGCCTCATTTCAAGAGACCCGGAAGCCTCCTTTCAAGAGGCCCGGAAGCCTCCTTTCAAGAGGCCCGGAAGCCTCCTTTCAAGAGGCCCGGAAGCCTCCTTTCAAGAGGCCCGGAAGCCTCCTTTCAAGAGGCCCGGAAGCCTCCTTTCAAGAGGCCCGGAAGCCTCCTTTCAAGAGGCCCGGAAGCCTCCTTTCAAGAGGCCCGGAAGCCTCCTTTCAAGAGGCCCGGAAGCCTCCTTTCAAGAGGCCCGGAAGCCTCCTTTCAAGAGGCCCGGAAGCCTCCTTTCAAGAGGCCCGGAAGCCTCCTTTCAAGAGGCTCGGAAGCCTCCTTTCAAGAGGCCCGGCAGCCTCCTTTCAAGAGGCCCGGAAGCCTCCTTTCAAGAGGCCCGGAAGCCTCCTTTCAAGAGGTCCGGAAGCCTCCTTTCAAGAGGCCCGGAAGCCTCTTTTCAAGAGACCCGGAACCCTCTTTTAAAGAGGTCCTGAAGCCTTCTTTCAAGAGGCCCTGAAGTCTCCTTTCAAGAGGCACTAAAGCCTTCTTTCAAGAGGACCTGAAGCCTCCTTTCAAGAGGCCCGGAACCCTCTTTTAAAGAGCCCCGGAAGCCTTCTTTTAAGAGGCCCTGAACCCTCTTTTCAAGAGGCCCTGAAGCCTCCTTTCAAGAGGCCCGGAAGCCTCCTTTCAAGAGGCCCGGAAGCCTCCTTTCAAGAGGCCCGGAAGCCTCCTTTCAAGAGGCCCGGAAGCCTCCTTTCAAGAGGCCCGGAAGCCTCCTTTCAAGAGGCCCGCGAGCCTCCTTTCAAGAGGCCCGGAAGCCTCCTTTCAAGAGGCCCGGAAGCCTCCTTTCAAGAGGCCCGGAAGCCTCCTTTCAAGAGGCCCGGAAGCCTCCTTTCAAGAGGCCCGGAAGCCTCCTTTCAAGAGGCCCGGAAGCCTCCTTTCAAGAGGCCCGGAAGCCTCCTTTCAAGAGGCCCGAAGCCTCCTTTCAAGAGGCCCGGAAGCCTCCTTTCAAGAGGCCCGGAAGCCTCCTTTCAAGAGGCCCGGAAGCCTCCTTCCAAGAGGCCCGAAGCCTCCTTTCAAGAGGCCCGGAAGCCTCCTTTCAAGAGGCCCGGAAGCCTCCTTTCAAGAGGCCCGGAAGCCTCCTTTCAAGAGGCCCGGAAGCCTCCTTTCAAGAGGCCCGGAAGCCTCCTTTCAAGAGGCCCGGAAGCCTCCTTTCAAGAGGCCTGGAAGCCTCCTTTCAAGAGGCCCGGAAGCCTCCTTTCAAGAGGCCCGGAAGCCTCCTTTCAAGAGGCCCGGAAGCCTCCTTCAAGAGGCCCGGAAGCCTCCTTTCAAGAGGCCCGGAAGCCTCCTTTCAAGAGGCCCGGAAGCCTCCTTTCAAGAGGCCCGGAAGCCTCCTTTCAAGAGGCCCGGAAGCCTCCTTTCAAGAGGCCCGGAAGCCTCCTTTCAAGAGGCCCGGAAGCCTCCTTTCAAGAGGCCCGGAAGCCTTCTTTCAAGAGGCCGGAAGCCTCCTTTCAAGAGGCCCGGAAGCCTCCTTTCAAGAGGCCAGGAAGCCTCCTTTCAAGAGGCCCGGAAGCCTCCTTTCAAGAGGCCCGGAAGCCTCCTTTCAAGAGGCCCGGAAGCCTCCTTTCAAGAGGCCCGGAAGCCTCCTTTCAAGAGGCCCGGAAGCCTCCTTTCAAGAGGCCCGGAAGCCTCCTTCCAAGAGGCCCGGAAGCCTCCTTTCAAGAGGCCCGGAAGCCTCCTTTCAAGAGCCTCGGAAGCCTCCTTTCAAGAGGCCCGGAAACCTCCTTTCAAGAGGTCCGGAAGCCTCCTTTCAAGAGGCCCGGAAGCCTCTTTTCAAGAGGCCCGGAACCCTCTTTTAAAGAGGTCCTGAAGCCTTCTTTCAAGAGGCCCTGAAGTCTCCTTTCAAGAGGCACTAAAGCCTTCTTTCAAGAGGACCTGAAGCCTCTTTTAAAGAGCCCCGGAAGCCTCCTTTCAAGAGGCCCGGAACCCTCTTTTAAAGAGCCCGGAAGCCTTCTTTCAAGAGGCCCTGAAGTCTCCTTTCAAGAGGCACTAAAGCCTTCTTTCAAGAGGCCCGGAAACCTCCTTTCAAGAGGTCCGGAAGCCTCCTTTCAAGAGGCCCGGAAGCCTCTTTTCAAGAGGCCCGGAACCCTCTTTTAAAGAGGTCCTGAAGCCTTCTTTTAAGAGGCCCTGAAGTCTCCTTTCAAGAGGCACTAAAGCCTTCTTTCAAGAGGACCTGAAGCCTCCTTTCAAGAGGCCCTGAACCCTCTTTTCAAGAGGCCCTGAAGCCTCCTTTCAAGAGGCCCTGAAGCCTCCTTTCAAGAGGCCCGGAAGCTCCCTTTCAAGAGGCCCGGAAGCCTCATTTCAAGAGGCCCGGAAGCCTCCTTTCAAGAGGCCCGGAAGCCTCCTTTCAAGAGGCCCGGAAGCCTCCTTTCAAGAGGCCCGGAAGCCTCCTTTCAAGAGGCCCGGAAGCCTCCTTTCAAGAGGCCCGGAAGCCTCCTTTCAAGAGGCCCGGAAGCCTCCTTTCAAGAGGCCCGGAAGCCTCCTTTCAAGAGGCTCGGGAGCTTCCTTTCAAGAGGCCCGAATGCTTCCTTTCGAAAGGCTGGGAAGCCTCCTTTCAAAAGGCCCGGAAGTCTACTTTCAAGAGGCCCGGAATCCTGCTTTCAAGAGGCCTGTAAGCTCCGTTCAAGAGGCACGGAAGCCTCCTTTCAAAACGCTCGGAAGCCTTTTTTCAAGAGGCCCGGACGCCTCCTTTCAAGAGGGCCGGAAGCCTCCTTTCAAGAGGCCCGGAAGCCTCCTTTCAAGAGAAAAGTCCTGTAGGAATCTTTCCAAGTAGCTCGTTAGCTTCTTTTCAAAAGGCCTGTTTTATATAATTCAATACTTGAGGGGTTATTTTTCATCCTTGAACATAAAATATGCAAAAATAAGGACTTAATTGGTTTAAGGAAAAAATCTTGCTTATGTAATAAAAACTTTCCTTTGATTAGTACCTTGATTTGACTGTTATCGACGTCTGTCATTCCTTCTATTTTTGGATCTTTTGTAAGGAACCATCTGTTTTTAAATACATCGGTTAAGGTGAACTCAGGTAAAACTATTTAGCTAATTCTATCATCCTTTTGTACATGAATAGCTTTTGAGTTATCAGGAACAATTAATTAGTGTTCTGTCTCTATTACCCTATTATATTATCATCGGCATTAGAAATTCATCAGCATCCTTGGGTTTACTCAGTCCGTAATAAATGCCAATGACCAATTAAACGATTTTGGAGGCTGTTCTTCAATCCGTGGTGCCAATATTTGCCCCTATCTTTCATTTCTATAATTTCGCGGCATCTGGGAGTTTTCATCAGCGTCCTGGGATCTTTCGGAAGATCACTTCGACCACTTTCGGCCAAACGGCTTTTCCCCTATGTGGAAGTGTTGGCTTGACAAACGCTCAAACGCTCGATTGAGTCTATGAGAGTGAACGCAGTATATTCTTAATTACAATGTTGAGTCTTGAAAATAAAATCAACCCGAGATAGTTCATGAATCGTCGACTAACCGCGACTCCCCATGACCGGTGTGAGTGCCATTTGAAATACGGTTTAGGACCTCTGTTTCTAGGATAGTAACACACAGCTCCTTACGTTGCTAGAGCCTTGGCATTGCTGCTGCAGATGATGCGTATTCTATTTAGTCAACTTTGTACTGGTCATTGCTGATGACAACTCAGCTCCATTGAATGCTCTGAATGACAATCGTGAACAAACTCCTATTTTGTTGAGAAAATTATATTGAGCTTTTTAATGGAATGTCTTCACTTGTCATAAGACGAGTTTGTACAATCCCATTTAACTCCACCACTTAATACAAATGGAATTAAATGGGATTGTACAAATTCGTCTTATGACAAACTCCTATTTGCTGGACCGAGTATCCCTAGATAATGTTTGCAGTTCCCTGTTCCAGTCGCGCCAACATCCTCGAGTTAATGTGCACCTGATAATATCTACCTGTTTTTCAAAATTAAAAAAAAAATACAGAATCAAGTGGAAAAATAAAAACCATTTGTTAATAATTTCATTTGTTTTCCCATGTACACGATTTATAAATTGATTGGCTTCAATTGTTTTCAAACGAAAACCTTCGCTATTACAGTCAGTATACATTCATTTGTTTTAGCAGCCTCTTGAAACAACTTTCAGCGCAATATTTCCATCAGTTTTTGGAACCGACAATCCACCTGATAATGAGTTTATCCATCGATTTTGCCTTCATAATACTAAAAAGCTCCATGGCCATGTAGTTCCAAAAATGGTAATTTCCGGTAATTGCTCTAACGTACCCGCGAACATTCCACCGTGGATTCGTTTCCATAATTTTACTCTCGGCACATTTGAGCAAAAACAAATGCACGCGCTTCAATTTGCATATTTTAATAATTAACGTTTTCATACCTGTCGGTGGAAAAACCACACCCAAATTATTACCCCTCCCGCTAATACACACGACTTCCCGGCTTCCCCCAGTCCCCCGCCTCGACAACCCGACCGGACCGCAGAAACTTGAAACAATCGCACTTACCGTCGTTCTGTTAAGGCGGCCGCCGTCGACGCCGCAGGGAACAACCTGCCGAGCACGCTCCGCACGAAATAAGATAATCTTTTTCATTATTCCTGTAATCCATTTTGGTACCAACGTTACAGAGAGCGCTCAAGCTGATCCGACCGACGACGACGGTACCAGGGCTCCGGCGCTAATCCGGAGATGAAAAAAGCTGCTCGAAAATAAGGGTATGTTATTGGCAAAGAACAACTACAAACTACATCCGGATTAGCGGTAGAAATACAACAAAGCAATAACTTGGCAGTAATTTGTAATCAATAGAATTTATTAACAAATCGAAAATTGACCTTATTAGCACGATGTTAATTCAAAATATTAAATACCGTAGTACATCAATGCGAGTTTTCCATAACCTTGTTCAGTATATTTCCCTAACACTCCACAGAATTGGCAGCTCAAAAAGTATTTGAGATCCAAAATAAGGTCCGCATACCGCTACTCGCCGCTCAGGAAACGTGTGGTCGTCACGCTCGCACTACCTGGCGGTCGGGTTGGCACGGGAAGAACGTCCGTTTAGTTATCTTCAGTCCGAAAGCCGGCCGGAAAACGTGTGATTTAGAGAGCGGCGTGCCCGGACAGGTACCGTTCCGTTTACGACCGAATAATTCACCCGTTGCACGTGGCCGAAAGCAGCGAGAATCACACCTCAACCACATTTCAGTCACAATCATACATGAGTGGGGGAGGTTGAGTTTTTTTGTACTTTTTTTATGGGTGGGAAATAAAGCAAGAATAGTCGGCCCGGTGCAGAGCTGGAGATGTGAAAGTCCTTGGAAAGGAAGTCACGATAAAGACATTGTTGACGTACAACTGAAACCAGAATGTAGGAAAGCTTCCCAACGTCCCTTCCTATCTAAAGTATCCATCCGAATTATATGCCGGAGCTTCCGACCTATTTTCCAATTTATTTTCCTCCCGATTGACATGGTCGCCTTTAGTAATCGAATGAACTGACGGGAAATCATTTATTTCTCCGGTCGTCCGGTAATTAATTTTGGCTTTTCCGTTTTGTTATTGCGCCCCGAACTGGTAATTGCTCTTCCGTGCTTAATGCTGTACAATGGAATAATTGAAACATGAGATCTTTGGGCGGTTACTCAACGATGTGTTCACTTGCTCGTTCGCATCGACTCGTGTGCCTCGTGAATCCATGGGCGACGCTCCGAATCAGAGTTATTACGAAAAAGTCGGAAGTAATTACAATTATCTCGAAATAATTATTATTTGGGAGTACAATTGATAAACGGAATGATTCCTGTGCGTAGACTGTGATCTAAAATTTATGGGGCCCATTACTGGAAGTGTTCTTCTTTTTGAATTACATCATGTGTTGAAATAAATAAAAACAAAACGTTAGCACATATGCTCGCTTTATTCCTTTTCATTAATTTATTTAGCTTACATCGAAACAGATAATACTGAATCCACCATTTGAGGTCATCCTTCGCCGTCACGCATCGTCTAACCCTTTTTTCTAGAACACCTGTCTCAAAATCTCTTCATCGATTTTTCGGTTTAGGACTACGTCTGTCTTTTCTTTATTGGGGTATACTTTACGATTGCGGAAATCGGGGACCATCATGAAAATATGATAGACTTTAAACTTTAATATTTCAGCCGTTTCTCGAAGAATTTCAATTTTTTTGGACCATTCGATCAACGATGAGTAACGCTTCTTTGTATTTACATGAAAAAAAAACTTATTTTTAACTATTTATTATCGATAATTGATAAAAAGTTTAGAAATAGGTAAACAAACCAAACACGTACATGCACCACTAGCACAGACATCAAAATCAATCAACTTGTGGTTTTGGATCTAATCCTCAGTTTGAACAAGATTTCTCGCTTAACTTTTCAAAAGGACCTAAGTAACATTTTTTCATGATTTAATTTGAATAGCGCAATCAACATAACAACATGAAAGCTATTGATTGCAGTATTCAAATTAAATCATGAAAAAAATGTTACTTAGGTCCTTTTGAAAAGTTAAGCGAGATTTCATGCAGAGCAGACGGATCAAAGCGATCGCAGCGGAGCGGACACAGCATCACGGAAATCTATCACATTGGTGGTTGTCCTCGGTGTGTTGCTGCAGATCATTCAACCTCAACGAACCAGCATTTTATATGAAGAAAAGGTTGACTACAAAAATAGCACTGTTGCGAAAAAAAAAATTAAAAAATGTATTACAAATTGTGGTGTCAGTTACTTGTTGGAAAGGCGCATTGGGGAAAGAAAATTGGTTCTTCTCAGTACTGCTAAACCTCTTTTTGCGCCCAAAACGGGGGAGCGTAAATGGAATCAGAGCGTAAAAAGAGGGAGCGTTATTTCGAATTTAGGGCGTAAAAGAGGGAGCGTTATTTGGAATTTTTAACGTAAAAAGAGGGAGCGCTATTTGGAATTTGGAGCGTAAAAAAAGTTTGCAATCTTTTAGGTAAGCAAAATTTGATATTTAACTCACTTTTAGTCTTAAGATGTGTCTTTTACCAATTTTGGTATTGGGGTCGTCCAAATTGTTTCCGTTATCATAGGAAGATGGTTCGGGAGGAGTGACGGACGTGTGGTATTAGGTGCTCTAGGCAAAAATCGTGTGAATTAGGTGTAACATAGTGGTGGTGCATCCACTAATAATATGAGTGAAAATCGTGTGACGAGTTGTTTAAATCACCAGATGGTGTGGGAACGATGAAAAATGAGATATTATAGAGGGTATTTTTTGTTTTTGTTTTTTTATTTTTGTTTTTCAGTCTGCCATCGTTCTCTCTTTGGTTAACCCTTGCAGCAGCATCCGTTCACATAATACACACGCTAAAAACACAGCATAAATAGGAGCCAAATGCTCACAAAGTGTGACATCTTAAGGTAATAATATGAAAGCATAAGAAATCAAGCCTTATTACTAATGCGGAACAATAACTTTTTATAGCTATTAGGTGATAGTATGTAACGTAAGTTTAATTATTATACACGCACAGCTGAAAGTATGCTCTTTTCTGCAGAAATGCACTCTTTTGCGGGAGAGTGGGACTACCCACAGGGGGAGTAAAATTTGATGCATAAAAAGGATAAGTTTTACACACTTTTCCTGTTTTAACGAATAAATGTTAATCATTTGTGAATAAAAGATAGTCATAATTGTGCATAGTATTTATTCCTTTTTTTTGTCGTCCCATTCTCCCACGAAAGAGACTACTTTGAAGTCATAATTGAATACTTTATAGTCAAAAGAGCATACTTCAAAGTCTTTTATGTGTAAACTTTTTTGCAGTGTATGAATTCTCCAGCATACTCTAGTATTAGTTTTGAGTCAATATTATTTGACGTGCATGAAAAAAAAGAAGACTTTGATCATAATTATCTCGGTGTGTAACATGCTGCTGCAGGGGCTCAACTATGACTCTGAGTGACATTGACATCTTTCTTATAAGAATTATATTTGAATGAGAAAAGCAAAACTTGATAACGATGTAAAATCATAATAATGCCTGCTCGGGGGAATGATTATAGAACGGTTGCGTTATTAAGTGCTTCATATTATGGAGATGGTAAGTTATGGATTCGCTTGCATCGTGAGTCATTCCGGATGTCATGACGATCGAAATAGACGAGTCCTAATGGAAGCAGCCGGTAGTGTTACTTTTAGAGCTGGTATTTTAAAACGCCTGTACTTGTAGGATGCTAGTACCTGATTTGAAATAGGAAGGAAAAGAAGGTTGTGCACTGGGTGGCGGTAATGCCCCTAAGAGATCACTAGATATAGATTTCAAATGGAATATCACAGGTTCACCAGGTGGCGTGCGTTAGAAGCGGGTGTAGGGGTGGTACTCGTAAAGCTGCTAATTCTTTCAGCATCTAGCGAAAATTATTTCTATTTGTATATATACTGAAATGTCTCGAACCTGTGTCCTCAATACTTCCCACGCCGTGCAAATGACGGGATTTCGCTATCTTGTAAAATAAAATAGTTGGTGATTGTGTGATTATATAGTATGATGGAGTGGGGCTGAGTGGAACATAGTTGGCTTTTTTCTTTTATATAATAAAGCTATCACAGATAAGTCTTTCAGTTTATTTTAGTAGGTATCAAGTACTGGAAAGTTAAAAAACTGCTTACAGTATTCAATAAAATATTTTAATCGCGGATTAGTTAGATGGTAAGCTTATTCTTGAATATCGGATTCATCGGTTGATTCTTCTACGTCGTAAATCTCTTCAATTTTTCGATGGAGCTCTTGTTTGTTCTGCGCTAAATTCACCCATTCATCATATGAAAGATCCTGGTAACGACTCATAGAACTTAAGATGGAATTCCACCACGTAAATGAGGGTCTACAAGGACGTAAATGAGCGGCATACAACCGAAACGCAGCCTTTGTTGGATGATTTGCAGGACGACGCTGAATGTGCCCCCAGTAACGTAGCTGATGAGCGCGAACACGTTTAGTAATTCGCCTCTTCCGTAACAGTAAATTAACTGATTGACGTAATTCCTCCGGTCCCTCATGACGACATAGTGCTGCCATCTCGCGAACAATCTGCCGTTCATAATTACGAAGAGAAGTTCGACTGTGCTTTGTAATAACAGCGGTTTGGGTACCATAGAGCATAGCAGGTGCAAGGACAGTATCGTAAATCAGCCTGCCCAACTCCCAACTTGGATTGTGATGTCTTAAGAAGTCCATTATCACCTTAGACGTTTTAATCGTGTTTCTGCAGCGGATCCTAGTAGTCAACGGGCGGTCCAAACGTGGTGTAAGGTGACAGCCGAGATACCTCAGCGTGTTGCGAACATCATAGCTCCTTGCCAAGATAGTCATGGTCTCGATTGTTGGACCGGTGGGATCACGCACGAGAAGCTGACACTTTTCCTCATTAAGGTTGAGCCCAACGGTCGACAAATACTCCTTCAACTTGCCAACAATCAATTCCGGATGCTCTGGTTTTTCAACAATGATAATTATATCGTCAGCATAAACAAGTATTATGGGCAAGGCTATGGAAGTATTTTGATTTAGACGAAATATACCGCAGTCTTCCTCTACGGTTTCTAGAACCGCCTCCATAATAAGGTTGAAAACAAACGGACTCAACGGACAACCCTGCTTGATGCCTAATCGACGGATACTAGGATGTGAAAGCTCCCCTTGCCACAGAACCTGCTCCACATCGCCACGCAAGCATTCAACAACGCGATTAATCAAATAATGAGGTACACCTTTCCCTGTACACAAATAGTGAAACAAAAAGCTTATAAATAACAGAAGTTACTTCAACTGTACCATATTTTACCTTTAAGAATAGCCGGAAGACATTTAAGGTTTACCTTGTCGAAGGCCTTCTCAATGTCTAAGGACATAATAGCCACAGGTATGCCTCCATTCCACCGCTCCTGGAGTATCCGCTGCACAACAAAAAGATGGTCGGTTGTTGATCTTCCGGGCATGAACGCAGCTTGATGACATCCAATTTCTCCTATTGCTTCTTGAAGTTTTTCAAGCAACCACATCGCATAGAGCTTATACCCAGAACTTGACAAGCAAATGCGACGATATTGCGATGTCGACGAAGGATTGATAACTTTCGGAATAGGGATAATTAAGTTATTTTTCCATGAATCGGGCAGTTGGTTCTCAGTCCATACGTTCTAGATAAGGATCTCAAAAGTAAAACATGAGTATCACTAGTGTCCAATCCACGAATTACACCGTAACAATGCTAATGCTAATGCTAATGCTAAAATCGGGCAGTTGGTTCTCAGTCCATACGATTTCCAGCAATGTTTTTAGCTCGGATAATACAGAAGGATCAGCGTATTTTAGAAATTCGGTAGGAATGCGATCCGCAGGCCTTACCATTCGCCATGCTGTTCAGAAGTCTACTTATGTCTCCGAGAGTAGCACCCGACGGTACAATATGACCATCCGTTACGCATATCTGTTCCGGTAATTCGTCGATTTGCTCATCGATTGATGAACTCCAACTAGTTATAGGGATAGTTGAGAAACGGCCGATTTTCTTCGACTTCCGATACTTTTTCAAATAGGTATGCGTACGACGTATACGAGCCCCATGCGGATACTGATTAAGATTTTTGAAAAAATCTTCACATTGTTTCTCCTCATCTAACCTTAGTTTCATTCTAAGCTTAGATGTGGCTTCAGCCAACTTGCCGGATATTTTTGCTAAAGGTTTCCAAGAGATCCAAAACTTATATTTACATATAAGAGCAGCAAGTTTCCTACAACCACGATCAGACGATAGCCCCCTCCTCTTTTTCAAAGCAATCTTGCCGGCCGCTTCCGTTCGTTTTACAATATTATTCCACGAATTGTTAACCGATGAAATGAGATCGCAGCCTGGAAGTTCTGATTTCTGGAACGCTTCATGGTAGACTTTCTGGGTTTCTGAATGTTGCAGCACTGATGGTTCACTTAATGGGAGTGAGGAAGCTTGAAGACCTCGTATCAATTGACGCTTGCAACTTGATGATGCAGCACTCTTACGGTTTGGTGAGATTAACATGGTAATCATCTTGTGATCTGTTTTTACCATCATGGGCCTCTTAGCTTTAATATTACGAATATAATATTTGGAAAGGAGTAATTACGTGATCAAGCTGAGAACAAACAGTGCCGTTTCCATGTTAGAGATCGATCAGAACGCATAGATCGGACTACCATATTGTGATGAACGAGGAAATAACGCAACTGAATTCCTGCTTCATTACTTTTATCATGGCAGGTAACTTTTCCAAGAGCACGTTTTTCGCGTTCCGTTGAGTCACTATAAGCCAACCCAAGTAACATTTTAAGTTTTATTCCGCTCTAGGAATGGTTTTCAAGATAAAATTATAAGATCTGACAATAAAACCCATGACTACATAACAACCTTCTGATGCCAACTATGAGAGTAAGATATGGCCAAGTGGCCCTCTCTAGATTACCACTATAAACCTATTATAAGAGTTTTTAGAAATCCTTTTTAAGCCACCCGGAAAAAGGGAATTTGGCTGCGGCAGCTGTCAAAACTGTTGCATCAAAAAAGAGAAACAAACCTTTGCTGAAAAATAACAACAAAATAAATTAATGATGACAATCGTGATGAGGATGATTCAAGGGACGATTATAAAATAATATTTTTTCAGGTGTGTTTTTCAATCCCCTTGGATATATCCAAATGAGGTGCGCTTTCAATTTCACGGCGAAAGCTAGTGAAAAAATAAGATTGAATACCACGCGCTCTCAAAATAATGTAGTTTTGGGCTTTTGAGTTGAAATAATCATAACAGCAATATCGCAAATTTCCACTGATTCGATTGATACTTCACCCCAAAATATTTGTAATGCACATCAACTACCAAAAAAGTGCTTTACGCGGTGAAACTATCGTCAATTCATGAATTTCAGTGAAAAATTTCACTGTCTTAAAATGCTTCTCCATTTTCAATATGGCCTTCACAAATTTCGATCAGAAAAATGTTGCTCTCATTAAATACCGTCATAAGCTCTTTGCAATGCAAATATTCTTATTGGGGTAATTCATTTGACCACATTACGACCAAAAATTGTAGCTTTTTTCGAGCTTAGAAAATAGGATTTATCACGCTCTTCATCACGACCGTAGCGCTGCTCATAAGGTCAATAAGCGTTTGACGTTTGAAGCTTTTTCAGCATATTTATGAGAGGTTTATTGATAGCAATAAGATCGACAATAAAACTGAGCAACTAGCTATGGCGATTGCTATTATAAATCCACTATAAAAATTGAATAAATCCAAGAAGCATGGAAATTGTTACTTGGGAAATGACTATTAAAATCTACAACCAAAACGACAAGCTCACGATCAGCACAGCCCTCATAAAACCCTCCAAGCTGCCCTAAATAGGTTGAGTTGGGCTTATTAGGAGCATGTACATTGACCACCACTACGTGGTGCGAAACGAGGCCTACGGTGAACTTGACACTGACAGCTAAGCAGTACACACCAAGACATGTTACGTTACTTACACGAATGTTGTGCCATTTAGAAATTAAAACAGCAAGATTCCGCTTCTGATTTCTGCGAATACTCCCTGTTAGCCAAACATAGTTTCTGGATTCATACTTAGCTGAATCGATGTTAGCCTCTTGGAGGAAAGCGATTCCAACTCCGTCTTGATGGAGGCAATCGTCGATTTCACTTCGTTTCTTTAGCGTGCGACAACCGGACACATTCCAAGAAACTGCCTTGATACCATAATCTGGACTTACGTTTGTCAAAGGAGTTGTCAGTTGGGAACACAGCAGGCGATAATGCATGAGTTATTACGGATGCAGCAAAATCAGATGAGGAAGCGGGAGCTTCAACATTATTTTGAAGATGGGACGGCTCACGTGTTGATAATGAAGAATTATGAAATGGATCTTGGGAACAAACTTCCATTTGCTCTGTGTCGACGGGATCGGTAGGCATCTCTAGAAGTTCGGATATTCTTGCCTTTTTTGGAGAAGGGGTCAAGATGGTAGAATGAATGACACTGCCGCTGACACCACTTCCTCCACGAGCGTCAATGTAGATATGTATATAAGACTAGCTTTATGTACCCGGCCTTGCCCGGAATTGCCAGTTTGGTTTTCAGTTTTTTTTACAATCAGAAAAAGATAAAACCAATTGGTCGACAGAGTAATTGTGTTAACTTATTGATACTTCATCATTTGATTAAAAGAAGGCTTTTGGAAACATTGACTGATCTTGAAAAAAGGATCGTTGGTTTGAATAGGCTTATTCCGGGCAAACGTCAATTGCTAAAGAAGGAAAAACATCCACCGATGCTTTATTCCGGGCAAACGCCCATTTTTAAAGAAGGGATCACACTCACCATTGCCTTATTCCGGGCAAATGCCTACTTTAAAAAAAGCAATCACATCCACCATTCAGAAGGAAACACATTAATCATTGCTTTTCATTGGGCAAGCCATGATTGAGATGAAGGGTAACAATTATCATTGCTATATACCCAGCAAATGCATGCTTTCTATGAAATATATTTCTGATGCTGTTCATATTTATTCCAAATGCCCTTCATGTCGAATGACCTTAAGCCAAATAGTGTTATGTTAATGGCCTGCTTTATTCAGGGATATGTCATTCGGTAAGTATCGGTAAGAATCATTTTTGGGAAATATCATTTTCGTTGAAGTCATGTTTGGGGAAATGTTATGTTCGAGGATTTGATATTTTTAAGAAATTCGGGAAATTTGTTTTCGGAGCATTGTACAATGTGAAAGAACCTCAGATGAACTAAATAAGAGGGATTTTAAATTAAGTCTTATTCCAAACAATACCCAACCCCAATAACCTCCCGCATTCCAAAAGTTTCTCCCAGCCTCTATAGTTTTGGGTAGGGAATACGTGTTTACAAATTTGGTTTGAATTGACCCATGCGGTAAAAAGGTATACTAAACTGTTCGTTTAATAAATATACCCTCTCTCTCATTCAGCTATGACACTCTTATCCAGTCTGATATAGTCTTTCTTAAGCAGAGAATATGGGTTCCAAATTTGGTGGACATCGGTAAATGGGTTCAAAAGTTATGCTGAATTGATCGATAACTAAACAATACCCCTCTCTCACACCATCCCCCTTTTAAAATGACCTACCCTCATGCCCTCCCTTTTTTCAAAGAGCATGCTTAACCCCCCTATCATCGTCTCCTTAAGATTAAGAATGTGTGTTCCAAATTTGGTTGAAATCGGCCAAGGGTTTCAAAAGGTACACTGAGTTGATCAAAAACTAAGCAATACCCCTCCCCCCACATCCTCCTCTTTTTCCAAAAAGCATCTCTAACCCCCCTATCTCCTAAAGCTAAAAAATGTGTGTTCCAAATTTGGTAGAAATCGGTCAAGGGGTTCAAAAGGTACACTGAGTTGATCAAAAACTTAGCGATACTCCTACCCCCACACCCTCCCCCTTTTCCAGAAAGCATCCCTCATGCACTAAAGTTGTTTCCTTAGGACATACAATATTTGATACAAATTTGGTAGAAAACGGCCAATGGGTTCAGAAGTTACACTGAGTTAATCAATAACTAAGCAATACCCCTCCCCCACACCCTCCCCCTTTCCCAAACAGCATCTCTTACTCCCCTATCGTCGTCTCTTTAAGATAAAGAATGTGTGTTCCAAATTTGGTAGAAATCGGTCAAGGGGTTAAAAAGGTACACTGAGTTGATCAAAAACTTAGCAATACCCCTCCCCCCACACCCTCCCCCTTTTTCCAAAAAGCATCCCTAACCCCCTCATCGTAATCTCCTGAAGATAAAAAATGTGTGTTCCAAATTTGGTAGAAATCGGCTAAGGGGTTCAAAAGGTACACTGAGATGATCAAAAACTTAGCGATACCCCTCCCCCCACACCCTCCCCCTTTTTTCAAAAAGCATCCCTAGCCCCCTCATCGTTATCTACTGAAGATAAAAAATGTGTGTTCAAAATTTGGTTGAAATCGGCCAAGAGGTTCAGAATTTACACTGAGTTGACCGATAACTAAGCAATACCCCTCCCCCCACACCCTCCCCCTGTTCCAAAGAGCATGCCTAACCCCCCTATCGTCGTCTCCTTAAGATAAAGAATGTGTGTTCCAAATTTGGTTTAAATCGGTAAATGGGTTCAGAAGTTATGCTGGAACATACATACAAACATTGAGTTTTATATATATAGATGAGGTGCTCAAGCAACAACCAGCGGGTGATAGATACCGTGTGCCGCTGAAACCGACGTACACAATAACCTGAATGTCGAACAAATCTGCAAGCATCGAGAGAGTCTGGCAACCAATAGCTTCAAAACTGGATCGCGGGTCTGTTTCAAAAAGAAAAAGTAAGGGCTAAATGGATCATATAGCCTGCGCTGGAATACCTACCAGTCTCTAGGTGAGGGAAGAACTGCATATACTTCTGCAACATTTCAGACAAAGTACATACTTCTCTATCACGTGGAGCTATTGATATTTGATGGAGGAAGGATTTGTAGACCGCTAGCTGTCCGGAGTGTGGTACAACTTGCAGAATCTGGTCTGCCCTCTGAACTTCCGTCAACCCGCAGAAGTCGTGGAAATCAACAGGAGCGGTGAAGACAACGCTGTCGTAATGCGATCCCGTGTAATACACAGATATTTTCCGGGTCGTGGAATCTTGGGAGTACTCTCTTGATCTTCCGGTACGTTTATCCCAGATAACCAGGCTGACATTAAATAGCTCACAAGCCACAGATAGGCACTCCTCCCCTCCCCAAAACCGATCTTGGGACAGCAGATCAAGGTATCTCCACACTCGGTCCTGTGTGTCTGTGAAGCCATGCTCAACGAAATCTTCGGCGAACGGAATCAAGTACATCCAATATCGGGTAAAATTCGTCCGAAGATGCCCGACAATGGTAGCACGCATGTTAGCTACATTTGACGCAAATTCTGCATCTGCAGGATGAATGCCCTGAATCTGATGCACGAGGCTACCGAACACGCAATTATCGTCGCCTGGAATGCGCTGCAACCAAAGAACAGATTCCCCGGTTGGACAACGTTTGAGTCGGAAATTCGCACTCAACATGGTTTATCGGGAGCACTGTACAGTATCAAACTTAATTTATCTTTATCTTCTTCTTTTCAGGTTAATATCGATCGCTACGCTGCTTGGACAACTGGACAATATACCGCTCTTCTTTTTTAAGCTTTTTTTTTCTCTCTCTCTCTCTTTGCCACTTGACATTTTAAACCGATCCAACTGAGGCGCGCCTAAACTTTTCTCACCCAAAAAATTGTTTATGAATTAGAGATCACGGATAAGTCCCCCTAATTCAGACAGCGCGAACAATAATTTGCTATGACCATCGGACTGTAAATGACGCGAATGCGGGATGATTTTATTGCTTCGGGCAACAGAAATAGAAGTTTTCGAGTTATGGGATGTATTTCGTCGGGCATATACATCATATCGAGACCGCGGGAGGGTTTTTCTTACTTTAAACAGCAGGAATAATAGTTATAGTAAGTCCGAATGCCCAGTTTGAATGAAAACGTCGCGAATGTTTCTACTACGGATAACAGGAATAATATCTCGTGCGTGCTAGAACGTGTTACGGTTTGATGAGCTGCCCATGGTCATATTGCTTGCTTCAGGCAAATCCTGACCCAACGATTACCTACCCAACTTCCAACTCCGTGATACTTATGAGGGTGTCGCTAAGTCGGTGGCCTCTCTTAAGTAGGTATCACATCAACAATTCCTTCCTCTCCATAGTTACGGTGAAGATGGGAGTGGCCGGAAGTAGTAATCCTCATGCTTTTGTTATGTTCGGCTTAGAAAGGAATCAAGGGCTCCTCCCACCCTTGGTTTCGGAAAGCATTCTAGATAGAAATTTCAAAAAAAAAAAACATGAGTATCACTAGTGTCCAATCTACGAATTACACCGTAACAATGCTAATGCTAATGCAGATTGTTTCCGTTATCATAGTCGTCCAATTGTTTGAATGCTAAGGCCTTAAGATGTTCTTGGTACGCCAAGAAACCAACAAGTCATGAGTGGTGCAGATCCTCAACGCACAGTACGACGTTCATCATCGTTTTCAAGTATTCGAAGTTTTCGAGAACCTCCTGGAGCTTGGAACGCAACCATTGCATAGGTCCACGGCCATCCAAGAAAACCCTGGAATAGGCCTTAGGATATACAGGCGTAACCAGACATCTTTCGCCTTGTTTCAAAAGCGGTGCAACCCCCTTGTGGTACATAGAATTAAATGCGTCCATTGCATAAGTTCATGGTCATCCAAGGAAACCCTGCAAAGGGCCTTAAGATCTACACGCGTAATCAAAAATCTTTCGGCTTGTTTTGAAAGTGGTACAACCCCTTTGTGGTACATATAATAGAATGCGTCAATTGAACAGGTTCATAGTCATCAAAGAAAACCCTGGAATAGGCCTTAAGATCTACACACGTAACCAGTGCTCTTTCGGCTTATTTCAAAAGCGGTAAAACCCCCTTGTGGTACATAGTATTGAATGCGTCCATTGCATAGGTTCATGGTCATCCAAGGAAACCCTGGAATAGGCCTTAAGATCTACACGCGTAATCAAAAATATTTCGGCTTGTTTTGAAAGCGGTACAACCCCTTTGTGGTACATGGAATAGAATGCGTCTATTTCATAGGTTTACGGTCATCCAAGAAAACCCTGGAATAGGCCTTAAGATCTACACACGTAACCAGTGCTCTTTCGGCTTATTTCAAAAGCGGTACAACCCCCTTGTGATACATACAATTGAATGCGTCCATTGCATAGGTTTATGGTCATCCAAGGAAACCCTGGAATAGGCCTTAAGATCTACACGCGTAATCAAAAATCTTTCGGCTTGTTTTGAAAGTGGTACAACCCCTTTGTGGTACATGGAATAGAATGCGTCCATTGCATAGGTTCACGGTCATCCAAGAAAACCCTGGAATAGGCCTTAAGATCTACACGCGTAACCAGACATCTTTCGCCTTGTTGCAAAAGCGGTACAACCCCCTTGTGGTACATAGAATTGAATGCGTCCATTGCATAGGTTCATGGTCATCCAAGAAAACCCTGGAATAAACCTTAAGATCTACAAGCGTAACCAGAAATCTTTCGGCTTGTTTTGAAAGTGGCACAACCCCTTTGTGGTACATAGAATAGAATGCGTCCATTGTATAGGCTCATGGTCATGCAAGAAAACTTTGGAATAGGCCTTAATATCTACACGCGTAAACAGAGCTCTTTCGGCTTGTTTCAAAAGTGGTATGACTTCTTTGTGGTACATAGAATAGAATGCGTCCATTGCATAGGTTCATGGTCATCCAAGAAAACCCTGGAAAACGGCCTTGAAATCTACACGCTTAACCAAAAATCTTTCGCCTTGTTTCAAAAGTGGTACAAGCCCGTTGTGGTACATAAAATAGAATGCGGTCATTGCATAGCTTCAAGGTTATGCAAAAAAAACTCTGGAAAAGGCCTTAAGATCTACACGCGTAACCAGACATCTTTCGGCTTGTTTTAAAAGTGGTATAATCCCTTTGTGGTCCATGAAATAAAATGTGTCCATGGCATATGTTAATGGCCATCCTAGAAATTCATGGAGTAATACTTCTAGGCTTACACCAATAACTAGTTGTTCTTTAACCTTATATAAATACGGTACATGGTCTTTGCAATAATAGCCCGTTTTTTCCTTACGTTTCCGGCGTGAAGTTGTATCGTTCCAATTTATTCACATTTTGCGTAACCAGAAATCTTTCGCCTTGTTTCAAAAGTGGTACAACCCCTTTGTGGTGCATAGAATAGAATGCGTCCATTGCATAGGTTCACGGTCATCCAAGAAAACGCTGGAATAGTCCTTAAGATCTACACGCGTAACCATGATAGGAGCATTTCTTGTCTTCAAAAACCTCCAGATGCCAAATTTGGTTCCATTTGCTTCTCGAGTTAGTTTTCGAGTTATGCAAAAAATCCTGTTACATGTGTATGGCAGCCCCACTCCCCTTCCAGAGAGGGGAGGAGTCTCGAACCATTACAGAAATGTTTCTTGTCTTCGAAATCCTTCACATGCTAAATTTCGTTCCATTTGCTGAATCAGTTCTCGAATTATGAAGAATATTGTGTTTCATTTGTATAGGAGCCCTCTCTTCCTGACTATCATAGGAACCTTTCCTGGCCACAAAAACCCCTGGATACAAATTTTCATGTCGATCGGTTTAGTAGTTTCGAGTCTATGGAGGGCAGACAGACTGAAATTCATTTTTATGTAAATAGATGTGCGCCATCTGGTGAGAAAATTCCGAAGCAAAATGCCCTCCGGGTCAACCGTATGGGTCTAGGGAACCACTTAAAGAGAATCGTATTTTGAAATATTGTGTTAAACCCGATAAATCAGCAGTGCAAGTCTTCTTCTTCTTCTTTTTTTCTCAATGGCTCTACATTTCAACTTGAACTTGGCCTGCTTTTCAGTTTAGTATTCTATTAGCATTTTCTCAGTTATTATTTAAAAGCTTTTCTATACCCAGCTTTGCATGAGTATGTATCTTGTGTGGCAAGTATAATAGATACACTATGCCTAGGGTCTCAAGAAAGTTTACAACCCGAAAACATCCTAGACTGGAAAGAGAATCGAACTCGCCATCTCCGGATTGACAACCCTACGCCTTTGGTCGCAAGGCTGCTAGAGACCCGGCAAGGCTATTGAAGGGCAGTGCAATCACTGTTCTATATACAGGACGCTGGGACTTTAACGGAACCGTCCTATTTTTAGGACGCTGGGAAAATATAAGTTAATGAAAACAAGGATGTGTTCGGATCGTGAATTGAGCTCGCTGTCCTTGAAATGCTACTTCATTGCTTACAAGCATTACCATTTACCAATGTAAACAAAGCTTAAACAATAAGGTGAATCTGTAACGTCTCAAATAAATGTCGAAATGACGAGGGTTCCACAAATCCCCCGATGAGTAGGGCTCATTTATCATATTCAATTTTACTTGAACATCCTTCTCACGTACGAGCCAAGTACAAACCGTTCAAAAGCTCAGGCATGATTATTTTTCCTAAATATATAAAGTTCTGAGCCGCTCCGCTGTACCAGTTTGCTACATTAGAAAGATCCCTTAAACCCTAAGCCTCCCAACATGGGAGCGAAAGTCGTGCAAACTTCCAAACGATGACCTTCTATCCAGAGCGGGCGGTTTGCTTTGGTTTCCCTCGTATATGGCTGGATTATCGAACAAAAGCTTGATTCGGAAGCAGACGGAAACTCCCACAGGGTAAGTTATTTTCCCCCTTTCTTGTTCTATTTTATAAACTCCCTGCCCGGGTGAAGTAGCAACATCGAGCCAGCAGCCGAAGCTTGCCATATCCGGTTCCACACTATGGCTAACTGGAGCAGACGATGATTCAATAAACAACTTTTTCCAGCTGACTTTTAAAAATGCATCAAACGAGCTGCATAAGCTCTGCTGGAAAATCCATAAATCCATTCTATCGGAAACTGGGAAATTCAATTCAACACCTTATCACATGGCAGTGCCTTATCCCACAGGGATTAGCACAACAGCAATTAATTGAAAAACTTTGCCATTCATAACAGTTTTCGACTTTCATCCACCAAGAAGACAAAAAAATGTACAAAGCGTGGGACGAATCCCGCCAAAGTCATCTCAAAACAATTCACACCCACTGATCGGAGGGGGCGTCCCGCTGAAGGCTGTGCTCCAAACGATACGAGATTAATAATTCATTACCTTCAGCAATCCATTCACCCCCTCGGTGCCTGCGGATCCTGGGTGAACCCTGGCGTGTAGGTAGATGATCCACTCGGCGCAATTAATTTTTCAAATTCAATTAATTCTCTGTTTGCAAGCGTTAAAGCGCTCGGTTGCGAAACTAAGAATAATTGTCGGTCGGTTGAAAGAAGCTGCACGCGCCAAGACGAGTACCGTGTTGATAAAGTGCTGTTGTTCTCTTCGCGGTTTTTCGCAGCAATGAACTTCCATCCCGTACTCTTCCGCTCCAGTAGACAAGATGAAAAATGCTACCGATTGGGAGGGTGGGAAAATCAAGTTCCTTGTTTGGTTGAGGGCGTGAGACGCAGGTCATGAATAAAGGTGACAAACGGTAGACTTGATTGTGCTTTATCACCTCATCATGGAAGGCCACAATTGATGACGGGGTAAAAGTTCTCCTTCTTGCGAATCTTGCCCAAATTCTGGCGAAAGCTAGGAATGTTCCTTCACGTGGCGAAATCCAATGGAAATCGATGAAGAGCATCGCTGCTAATGCGATTTGGTGTCAAAATGTTTGAGAGGTGCTTTCTGATTTGATGCCGAGCTTTTGAAGATGTTTGAAGATGTTTGAGGTCGACAGTGTTTTCGGAAACATTTCAGTGGCGGTTTCACGGAACTGTGGATAGCGGGATGATGCTGCACAACAAAATGTGCTTGTTTCTCGAAGGAAATTAATTTATTCATCCACTTCATAAAAATTATTATGGGACACTCATTACAAACTTAATTTATTCAATATTTAAGTACTTTCGATCAATTTTGTACATAAATTATGTACGGGCTGATATAGAGCCGACAAGGGAAAAGTGGAATTTGTTATGAAATTTTTAAGGAAAATTATTTTCAGCTCTCCAGTGGAATGTCTTCATTTGTCTTAGGACGAGTATTTTTTGTGAAAGCAAAAATGCAGATTACAGGCGCTCATGATGGGAATGAACTGTTAGCATTGTTTTGAATTCTAAATTCCTAAATAATTTTTATAGATTTGAGCATTGAGCAAACATTGATGACTAGTCGATACAATTATTATATTGATCTTGATTTTTGAGTTGGAGGAGCTTAAATATCCAATTTGCAGAACGGCATACTAGCAGATGGCCGGATACTCCTCAATCAGTATTTGTTGAATCTTCACGGCCGTTATTCGGCAACGAAGCCCATGACCACCGATGAAGCAGCCCTTGAAATAAAAACACATTCAGCTCGGTCCATGGCTGCACTTACTCAACTAGGCAGGCTACTGAGGGTCCGCAAATCGTCTTCCACCTGATCGATCTACCTTGCTCACAGCGCACTTTGCCCGTCGGATCATTGTCGAAAACCATTTTCACCGGATTACTTCCGACATTCTGGCTATGTGACCGGCCCACCGAAGTCGTCCGATTTTCACAGACTTTCTTTTCGAAAACTTCAAGTGCGCGTTGGTTCTCCACGTCCTGGTCTCGTGTTTGTAAAGGATTACTGGTCTAATGAGCGTTTTGTGAATAGTCAATTAGGTACGGTGGCGAATTCTATTCGATCGGAACGTCTTTCGGATTCCAAAGTACGTACGATTTTCTTCCACGATGCGTCTCCGAATTTCTCTGCTGGATTTTTTTTCGGCGGTCACCAGTGATCTCAAGAGCACAAAATCTTCATCCACCTTTGACCGATATAAAATCCTAATGGGTGACTTACGTTGAGTATCTTTTTAACATGTACACACTTAATTTTGAATGCCGAATCTCGGCTAAAATATGCCGAGATTTGAACAGCCGTCTGCTCGGCAATGCATTTCAATGTGATCTCAGCAAACGGATGCCGATATTCAGCTGAACATTTTTTGTTACTAAGCAACCTGGCATTTTGTTAGCTGAACCTCAGTTAAAATGCTAAAACCGAGATTCGCACAGCCGAGGTCGGTGAATAAAACTAAGTGTGTATATCGTTCTCGACGTGCTGTTGACTAATCCGACACGTTACTAACGAAATCGAGAACGCCACTAAAAGTCTAACTGCGCACATCACCCGATCCATCGTCGCTTTAATTAATTTGGAAATCCGTATTCGTGCATTGGCTGCCATAGCTGGCTTCAATCGTTTGTATGATTTGCGGCTTACACTCCATGTTGTCCGAAGGAAAACCAAATGTAATGTAATATTCTGAATAGCTCCGTTCTTGTGTGACGACCCCAACTACTTAAACTCCTTCAGGGGATTCACTAGTATTCCTTCACTCTTGCCGCACGCGCCTCATCCTCGATTACACGCAGCGAGGGCGGGGTCTACCCTGGAGCCGACGTGCTCTCTGGTCATCATAACTTTAGCTAGTCTCTCTCCCAAAATTTGCATTACATGCCCAGGCAGCGCCGTACCGTGTGGTTGGCCAGGTTGGCCCCCGCCAAGGGCGCCAGGCCTTAGTGGGGCGCCGAAATCCAGAATTGCACTATGGGAAATGATGACAAATCTTATCAAGGTTACCTTCACGCGGTTGGATACCACTTGAATTTTCTTCGATTTTTGTGAATTTTTTGGTGAGGTTAACTCATTGTTTTATTGATGCTGAGGGTCTCAATCGGCTAAAATCAAACCGTGTAAAAAGCCTTGGTATATTCTATTCTCAAATTTACAGTCTCAAAGTGTTTAAGATTCCAGCTTTTAACGTACGATATTCTCGGGAACTACATCCGTAATCAACCGTTTGACCAATTTCCGAAAGGCTCCTTCCCGTCAATAACTGATACAGGTATCAGAACGTCGGTTCAGGGAGCACCTCCACTATTTTTTTTATCATTTGCCTGATGAAAAAGGAAGTGAATAATTGAAAGGAACACGAAATACAAATGAAAAGAAGAATGGAACAAGTTTCTGGAAAATAAGCCATAGATGAGAACTTCAATACGCCAAAGGTGAAACACAGAGTAGACTGTAAAACACGCGTATAATTTTCGTTTGTGACTAAGAAATCTAAGCCGTTTTCAAATAATAGATACTCGGAAGTAGTGATAAGGAGTTTGTTTTAATTCGAGATAAATTCGGACCATAACAATCGTATTTGATCCAGTGACATTTTCGATTCCTTTAAACCAGACAATTGTGGGTGAAAAAAACAAGCAATATCGGGTTCGATAAAATTTTGAACTTGAATTTTTCTTATGGAATCTGGTAACGCTTTAAACGATGCACTTATCTAAAGAATACGAGAATCTGCATCGAACGATGATGGCAACTGATCATCTTTGAAGTTAAAATTTATTGGCCTAGCCAATTCAACCAATGCCACCAAACTACTGATAGACACACTCTACGAATTGGTAAATCTTGACCCGAATGAGTCCGGAGTTTGTTTTGATACGACTTAGTCCAATCGCTATTCCTACCTACTACCAACTCCCTCCAAAGTTGAATTTCATTCAAAGACCAGTAGTTTTACTCGGAAGTTGGTTTTTTCATTCTGCAGAATCAGGACAAGTCTTTTTAACTTGCCCCACTTTGCAGTAATTGTATTTTAGCAAACAAAACCAATAATAAAATCACTTTTCAAACAAAAATTACAAAAAGCAAGCATGAAAAGCATCCTCTCCACCACTGAGTGAACATGGCTTAC
Organism: Armigeres subalbatus; assembly: GCF_024139115.2. Taxonomy (NCBI): domain Eukaryota; kingdom Metazoa; phylum Arthropoda; class Insecta; order Diptera; family Culicidae; genus Armigeres; species Armigeres subalbatus. Next base: position 365,208,457 of record NC_085141.1, on the reverse strand, counting down.
AATTATTTACTTTAGACGATAGACTATACTAACCTTGAAAAAGACCACATCCCATCGGCCGAAATGTCGGGCAAGTAAAAATAATCATCATTCTGGTTCTTCAGACTTAGAAAGACAACTTCCGAGTATTACATCTTATCCAGTAGAAAAACACCCTACCAAATCCAGTATTTGGCCTAGATAGATCCACTAGTCCACTCAATCTACAAAACGCTCATTAGACCGGTAGTCCTCTACGGACACGATACCTGGACGATGCTCGTGGAGGACCAACGCGCGCTTGGAGTTTTCGAAAGGAAAGTGCAGCGTACCATCTATGGTGGGGTGCAGATGGCGAACGGTACGTGGAGGAGGCGAATGAACCACGAGTTGCATCAGCTGCTGGGAGAACCATGCATCGTTCATACCGCGAAAATCGGACGACTGCGGTGGGCCGGGCACATAGCCACTTCTCGACAACGATCCGACGGGCACAAGAAGGCGAGGTGCGCAGCGGGCAAGGTGGATCGATCAGGTGGAAGATGACTTGCGGACCCTCCGTAGACTGCGTGGTTGGCGACGTGTAGCCATGGACCGAGCCGAATGGAGAAGACTCTTATATACCGCACAGGCCACTTCGGCCTTAGTCTGAATAAATAATAAAATAATAGATCCACTGGTGAGTGCGTGAATTCACAACAAGGATGTTTGGATGTGTAGTCAGTTACACACTCACTACTGGATCTTGTTTTTTTATTTGCGTAGGTTTATTTTTATATAAAGGGATTTTTAGAAATATTCTGGCCTTTTTAATAATCCTTACACCTATTGGAACATATGCAGACTATAGAGGCTTAAGGAATTCATAAAACAAAGATTTATTAAATCTACCACGTAAAAAAGGTTGATTTTGAAAATATCCCAGCTTTTATCATGCTATTTGTTTTGAACATGCATGAAAGTAAGGGGCGGCCAATGACGGTTTCGCCAAGGGCGCTGGGAGTCGACGCTACGCCTCTGTGCCCAGGCCACTGAAATTTTCTGTACTAGGATTTGTAGTAATTCGTCTTTTTTGTAAATAGGTTTTATGCCGAATCAGGACAGGACGCTTGCCAAATCCATACAGGATTTTTGCTGAATCGGATTGGAAATTTGCCGATTTCAGAAACGATTCCTGTCGAATTTTTAAAAGCATTCTCGCCTAATCCGGACAGGATTTTTGCCGACTCCGAACAAGATTCTTGCAAAATCTGACAGATTTTCTGACAGAAATCCTGACAGGATCTTGATGGGTTTCTAGTATTTGGACAAGATTCTTTCCGATTACGGACAAGTTTCTTGACGAATCCAGACAGGATTATTGCCGAATCCTGGCAGGATTCTTGTCAAAGCCTCACAAGATGTTTTAACCGAATCAATACAGGAATCTTGCCGAGTCCGGACAGAATTCTAGCTAAATGCAAACAAGTTTCATTTCGAATCCAGACAGGATTGTTGCCGAGTCCAGACAGGGTTCTTGTCGAATCTAAACAGAATTCTTGCCAAATCCGGACAGGATTATTTCCGAAACCAAACAGGAGTTCTGATGAATTCGAACAGTATTCTTGCTGAATCCGGAGATGATTCTTGCTGAATCCGAACAAAATGCTGGATAAATTCGGACATTGTTGTTGCTGAATCTAAACAGCATTACAGATTATTCGGACAAAGTTTCAACTTAATCCAGGCGGGGTCTTAAATCATATTAGAGTTTTTCCAAGTCAAACCAGGTAGAGAAGAAAGGTGTAATGATGATGAATTGTATTTCGCCACATTGGTAAATCAAATAGAATTTTTCAACGATTTAGTGCAATATTTTACCTCTTTATATTCAACAATCGTACAGACACAATAAGCATCCACACGACATGTGAACTCTCGCTTACTCAATATTGGAGGGACCATCGAATTAGGGAGGTATCAAGATAAGGAACACATTAATATTTTGCCGAATACCGTTTGGCTGAGTAGTTAAAATTTGTTTCCTTATTATGTGAAGTGAGAAGTACAATGTTCGAAGTGAATAGTTAACAGCGATTACTGAGAAGTGAGAAATTAGATGTTCGAAATAAGTACAGAGTAGTGAGAAGTTAGTGTGTGTGTGTGTGTCATCCTCTACCCCTCACCCAGCTGGGGGTGTTGGTCAAGTAGTACTACGAATAATTTGATCATATCTCATGCTCCGTGATGGTGCCCTTTTTGTTACGAAGACTAGTACTAAAAAAAGGATTCACTCCTGAAGCAAAAAAGGTTTCTTCAGGAAGTGTATAGGGTACGGGATGTACTGGTTGTTCATAACAGGTACAGCAAAACTTCACAAGGACGCCCTTATTCGCACTAGCTACTCAGGAAATAGAATGTCGAGAAGAGCCACCGTTGCTAACTAAAGCGTGAACCGAATACCTGGGACTCCCACAATATTCGCGGCAATAGCAGCAAACGATGCCCTGTACGTATTTAGTTTCAAGTTTTTAAATTTATAAAGCAATTCAAAAAAGAAAGGAAAGAATTGGAACGTGCTCACCAGTTGAGTTTATCCACTATCAAAATAGATCCAGTCTGGCCGCCATTCCCAACTTGGCTGATTTGGAGATTCTCGTGGTGTTCGTAGTTGAGTAGGGGAACTGGGGGTAGGACGCCCACGTTAAGGAAAATGCCATTTTTATCAATGAAAACCACCATTTCAGCCAGTTTTCATCAGCGCATACTGAAGAACAGCATATCTGCGACTGACTACCGATAACAGATATCTAATTGTCCATTTTATTGCACAGAAATTTGATTTTGAAAAAGCACCCGAAAAAAAATGATTTTGAAACCATGCGGGGTGAGATGCGCCAGTGGATGGGTTAAAACGCGCATGTGCTTATCGTACTGATTTTCATTTTAATTGCCTACATTAAGGCAATTAACCGAATGTTTCAGCTGTTTCGGTCATACGAAATGAGCATGGGCGTAATGCCCCATACCGACCTCAGAAGTTTGAAGGCCCATAAAATCGTTTTAAAACCATTTTTGACGACGATTTCGTGTGGAACATAAAGAACACGAGTAAGCAGCATGGCTCATGGCTCAATTATTAATTTATCAATGTATAACAGCGACAGAAAGACTAAATTCCACCGAGCTAGAATTCCATCAAAACACGCAAAAATCGTTTTTTCGAGTTTTTCATGTATAACTAGAGAAAAATCATGAAATATATGTATCCAATGGCAATATTTTTCATTGCTTCATCGTATAGACTATTTAAAATAATCAAAATGGGGATATTTAACCTTATTCAGGGGTGGCGCGTTTTAACCCCTATGGGCGTGCTACCCCCACTTCCCCTAAGCACCGGTAGCTGTTAATTTCGAGGCTGTCGCTATCGCTGCCACGCTGCTGTTTGATCCATCCTAGCAAAAAATCCAGTGCGTTCATCTTCATCTTGATTCTAACATTTTTGATTTACTCCTTGGTGAAATTCCATCATACGAAATAAGTAAATAAAAATTCAATCTTAACAGTGATTTTAAAATATATACAAATCAATAAATTTTGTGACGTAACGTTAGTTCGCACTATTCAAATGCAGGTACATCATAAACAACCGAACAATGTGTAATGATTCAGTTTGTAAAAATCAAACAATAATTCCCAACAATAATTGGCTTTTTCTCTGGAGCTAGATTTTTACTTTTCGAGAATCTCAAATAAAAACCCAAAAGTTTTCATTCACTACCGATTTTTCACAAAAAAATTGGAGGATAGAAACATTACCCAACAATTTTCGGAAATAAATCCAATATTTAACAAATAGCATAGCAAAGCATAAACCCTTGATAAATTCTGAAATAGAATTGTAGAGAGAGAAAATTGTATGGTCATTGTAAATACCGACACAATTTATACAATTAGGCGAACAGTCCTACTGAATTTAAAATTTAGATGGGTTATTATTCAAGACTGGATGGAATATGATGAATACAAAAAAGATTAACATAGACTCCCCAAAATTCTTACAAGAAAAGGCTTAGCACCGTCAATTCGGAAATGTTGAGTTTGTTTTGTTCTGCGGACCAGGATGATAGTTTTTGATAATAATAATATGAATATCTTAAAAAAGGAGCTCGATGATTAGTTAAAATCTCATTATCTTCCCCCCATCCTTAACCTTTTTGGGTAATAAAGCACCGCGAATACCTTAAGAATAAAAGTATATGCACAGCTTAAGCTGACTCAGCCAAACAAAATTGATAAGATTGTGCACCAACAACTTGCTGTGAAGCGCAACTTGGTTTATTTCAACTACAAAGATTTGCAGATCAACAAAACAACAAAATAGTATTGTAACTGTGTATTGTGCATGGGCCCAATAAAATAGTATTTTAGGATTCTGTGTGTTTGGATCTCATAATCTTAAAAACGTGGACGTGCGAATCGGACCGTGGACTGCGATGAGAGGATAATCCGGGTAGTCCATCACGAAACAAGTTAAAATTTCCGTCATCAAAAATAATGTTAAGAATAAAGTAATACTCACCTGTATTTCCAGAACTTCCAGAACTACTATCGTTCTACCAGTTTAAACTCACCTCACTATTTCTGCATGCGTGCCTTCGTGAATCTCCAATAACATATCTATATAATAATCTTCTTCTCTATATAATAAAAATGAGTTGAGATTTCCTTCCTGACGATTTAACTCGCGAACGGGTTGACCGATTTGCAAGATTTTTTCCCTAATCGATTCGTTTTGGGATCCGCAAGGTTTGTATATGCAAAAGGTTGATGAATTTAACGGGGAAATGTAAAAAAATTATTTGAATACAATTTTGGGTCAGCTGTTGAGGAAAACAAAACAAACGTACGGAAATTGATCTAGAGTGCGGTGCTGCAAATAGTTCATTGTGACATTTGCAACACCCGGGCAAAGCTGGGTTTCTTTCGCTAGTAGTCAATAAAGATACTACCAGGCCGATATAGACTCCTGAAACTTATCAAACAACATCCCTATTTTCTATGTTCAGTATCCTGTTCACTATCGCCACTATCCAGATACTTCTTGAGGGTTTTTTGAGGTAATTTCCGGATACACTTTTCAGCATCGTTTCCCAGGGTTATATTTAGCAGTGGTACAAAAGAGGCCGATCGAAAGCAAATGTCGTTCGTTTTGAGCTTGAGTACTTGATCTCTTGCTTGATCCACATATCGGCAGACTTGTAGCCAACGATTCATATTTTATTGAAGCTTTTTTCATTTGAATTTTGATAAAATAATAAATTAGATTCCTCACACTTATTTGTCGTGATCATCTTCCAAGGTTCCATGAGGATTAACTACTGGTTCATTGTTGAAGCGTTTCTTAGACGAAGCATAGCATTGCGAAGCATTGCGAAGCATATTTTCTAATATGGTAAGGTTTGATATTTGCTCTCAGAACTTGATCTAACTTTTGAAAGTCACTGAAATTTGGAGATTTTGCTTGATTTTTAGATGATTCGCTTATTTTGTTTTCAGCGTAAAATAAAAAAAAAAATTTGGTTGATTTGAATTAGTTTTGGAATGCGAAAAAATCGGGCGTCATGAAAACACGTCTGATGGTCACGATGACTACTACGATTCCCACAGAGTAGTGAGAAGTTAGTACTGAAAAACGGAAGTAAGTATTGAGTACTGAGATGTGTGCGGCACGGCAAATGCTGGGTAAAGCGTACCATTGGAACTTCGCGTACCTGAAGGAATAAAATAGACCCCATCTCGCGGTCCTTAGCCTCTTACCCAGCAACTCCTATCCCTACCTCCCCGCGGTGCTGGCCGGGATACGAGCAACCTTAGGGAAGATCGGGTAACCAACCCCGGTGGGAACTATGGTCGTATGCTGACAGGGAAGGGGGTTTGCTCTTCCGGAGGTGCAAATCTTATTGAGCGTCTGTTCTCCATGTCAGGATCGGCTCACAACAGCGTCTGTTCTCCATGTTAGGGGCGGCTGATCATCGTCCGAGTGCCAGCGAGGGACTCTAAGTGAAACTGTGCACCATGGTCCACCGGAAATAAGGTGGAATGGTCCTCCGGAAATTTAGGAGGTTTTGTGTTTAAAAGCCTTTAAAAAATCATAAGCAACGAACAATCAACAAGAGAGTACAGACCGGAACCATCGGCGAAGACCACTGCGACGAAAAGGGACTAGCGATTGGAAACTCGGTTCGTGGAACTGCAAATCTCTCAACTTCATCGGGAGCACACGCATACTCGCCGATGTGCTCAAGGACCGTGGATTCGGCATCGTAGCGCTGCAGGAGGTTTGTTGGAAGGGATCAATGGTGCGAACGTTTAGAGGTTATCATACCATCTACCAGAGCTGCGGCAACACACACGAGTTGGGAACAGCTTTCATAGTGATGGGCGACATGCAAAGGCGCGTGATCGGGTGGTGGCCGGTCAACGAGAGAATGTGCAGGTTGAGGATTAAAGGCTGGTTCTTCAACTTCAGCATAATCAACGTCCATAGCCCACACTCCGGAAGCACTGATGATGATAAGGGCGCATTCTACGCGCAGCTGGAACGTGAGTACGATAGCTTCCAAAGCCACGACGTCAAAATCATCATAGGAGATTTGAACGCTCAGGTTGGCCAAGAGGAGGAGTTTAGACCGACTATTGGGAAGATCAGCGTACACCGGCTGACGAACGAAAACGGCCTACGACTAATTGATTTCGCTGCCTCCAAGAATATGGCCATTCGCAGCACCTACTTCCAACACAGCCTTCCGTATCGGTACACCTGGAGATCACCACTGCAGACAGAATCACAAATCGACCACGTTCTGATTGATGGACGGCTCTTCTCCGACATTATCGACGTCAGGACATATCGTGGCGCTGACATCGACTCTGACCACTATCTGGTGATGGTTAAACTGCGCCCAAAACTATCCGTCATCAACAATGTACGGTACCGACGACCGCCGCGGTACGACCTAGAGCTAGTAAGGATGGCATCGGAGCTGAGATCATCAAGATGGGCCCGAAAAGTTAGCCACTTGCCTGCACAAACTGATAGTCAGAATCTGGGAAACTGAACAGCTACCTGAGGAGTGGAAGTTATATGCCCCATCTTCAAGAAAGGCGACAAGCTGGAGTGTGAGAACTTTCGAGCGATCACCATCCTTAATGCCGCCTACAAAGTGATATCCCAGATCATCTTCCGTCGTCTGTCACCATTAGTGAACGAGTTCGTGGGAAGTTATCAAGCCGGCTTCGTTGACGGCCGCTCGACAACGGACCAGATCTTTACTGTACGGCAAATCCTTCAAAAATGCTGTGAATACCAGGTCCCAACGCATCATCTGTTCGTTGATTTCAAGGCGGCATACGATAGTAGAGAGATAGCGTAGAGCTATGGACGAGAACAGCTTCCCTGGGAAGCTTACCAGACTGACCAAAGCAACGGTGGATGGTGTGCAAAACTGTGTGAAGATTTCGGGCGAACACTCCAGTTCGTTCGAATCGCGCCGAGGACTAAGACAAGGTGCCAGTTGTTCATCATTGCGCTAGAAGGTGTCATTTGGAAGCCGGGTGTAACAGCCGAGGTAAGATTTTCAATAGATCCAGTCAATTAGTTTGTTTCGCGGATGACATGGACATTGACGGCCGATCATTTGCAAAGGTGGCAGAACTGTACACCCGCCTGAAACGTGAAGTAACAAGAGTTTGACTGGTGGTGAATGCGTCAAAGACAAAGTACATGCTTGTGGACAGAACCGAGCGCGACAGGGTCCGCCTGGGAAGCAATGTTACGATAGACGGGGTATTTTCGAGGTGGTCGAGGAATTCGTCTACCTCGGATCCTTGCTAACGGCTGACAACAACGTTAGTCGTGAAATACGAAGGCGCATCATCTGTGGAAGTCGGGCCTACTACGGGCTCCAGAAGAAACTGCGGTCGAAAAAGATTCACCACCGCACCAAATGTGTCATGTACAAGACGCTTATAAGACCGGTTGTCCTCTACGGACATGAAACATGGACAGACTAGGTGCAGAACGACTTGGCGAGCGTGGGGCGTATTCGAGGATGGATAGATGCGGCCTCGAACCGTGCATTGTGGCGTCAAATTGTTGATTCAGAATTATCTGTTTAGATGTAGACTAAATATATGAATGAATGAATGTGTGCAGTAACATGTGAGTAGTTGAAAGTGAGAAATAAGAAGTGAGACAATTGCAAAAAGTTAGATGTGATAGTTACGAAGTGAAAAGTAGGATGTGAGTAGTGACATGAACAGGAGCAAGGAGTGAAAAAAATTCGATAATTTTTTTTTTTTTTTTTTTAAATGGCCCACCGCTAACCCCCACACCAAAAAGCTCATTTTTTCGAGCTCCCTGGCAGTGGACTCTTCAGAACATACACAAATAATACTCACAAATAGACATATTACCTTTTGGCGTGTGTAAGGAAGTGGTGAACATGAACAAACAATATTTAACAAATAGGGTTACCCAGTGGAACTATTTATGTTCCTTTGAAGGGATCCCAGGTCGAAGTGACCTAAATAGTTGATAATAAGATTTTTAAAGATTTTTAAACATCATTAATTTCAAAAATAATAATTAACATAAAACATAAGTAACTATTAAGATAATAACACAATGAAAGGAGGAAAGAAAGACAGAAAGAAAGACACTGGCAGCTGACACGAAATTAAATAAGAAACGAACTAATTTTGGATTTGTAATATTCTTTTAGTTTATTTTTGAATAAAGTCTTATTGTTTATTGATTTCAATCGCTCTGGAATTACATTGTACACCGAAGGTCCATAAAAAGATATTCTCATTTGTGCAAGGTTACTTGAAGCTCTAGATCTTAGTAAATTGTTAGCATGTCTAGTATTGTATTCATGAGTTCTTATTGGCAGAACCAAAGTTTGATGTCTGTAGGAAGTTTTTATCGTATCGAAAATAAACAGGCAAGTTTGCAAGTCACATAATGCCCGTATTGGTAGAATATTGTGTGAAGAACTAGTATACAGTGTAACCGAAGGAAATAACAGTGGCAACGAGAAAATATTTTTTATACATCTATTTTGCATGGTTTGCAGTTTTTAAGTTTAGCTTTACATGCATGACCCCAGACAATGATAAGATATTGAATATGCGAATGTATGCATCCAAAGTAAAACTTCAAAAGTGCACTACGTGGAACAAATCTCCGAACTCGGTACATTAATCCACAAAGATAAGCAATTTTTCTATGTACAGTCTCTATATGATTTCCCCATGATAGCGTAGAATCTAGAATCAATCCCAGATACTTGAATTCAGAAACTTTCTCAATTGCAATCAGTCCAACAGATGGGTTACAATGCGATACAATTTTCTTCCGTGGGGAGTGAAATAGCATATACTTTGTTTTTGATAGATTCAGAGACAATAAATTAGAGTCAAAATATCTCATAAGTATTTGTAAATCGTTGTTCATACAATTGATAATAGATGAATTATCATGGTCTGGATAGAAAATTGCTGTATCATCAGCGAACAATCGAGGAATGCCCCGAATAGGCAGTTTTCCAAGATCATTTATGTATATGAGAAACAAAAGGGGTCCTATGTTGCTTCCCTGTGGGACACCTATATTGCACGTTTGTAGTTTACTTCGTGATTCTTCAATAGCAACATATTGTTGTCTGTCGATTAAATAACTACGTATAATGTTGTTGGCTAAACCTCTCACACCATAATATTCCAATTTCTTCAAAAGTATGGCATGGTTAAGGGTATCAAATGCTTTTTTCAAATCAAGAAAAAGACCCCCCACGACGTATTTTTTATCAATTTCACCTATTAAAAAATCAACGAGTTCTACAATAGCAGTAGATGTACTGCATCCTCTTCTGAAGCCATATTGAAATTTATATAAAATATTATGTTTGTTCATAAAAGTTACTATCCTGTTAACCAGCATTTTTTCAAAAATTTTACTAAAGACAGACAGACTGGAAATCGGTCGAAAGTTACTAGGATCGGAAGTATCCCCAGATTTATAAATAGGTGTTATCTTTGCTACCTTGAGGCTAGATGGATATGTTCCTTGCTCAATTATTTGATTAAACAAGCGAGCAAAAATATATGAAAATTTAGATGCGTTATCTTTAATTACAAATGTTGGAAAATTATCAGGGCCGCAACTTTTATTAATTTTAGTTCATTGATAATCTCTTCAACTTCATTTTCATTTGCAGGGTTAAGAAAAATAGAATGATTCAATTGCGACATGTTGTTCTCGGCAAGTTTAGCGCCAATTTGGGAGAAGTATTCATTGAATATTTCGCAAACTTCATTTTTTTTGTAGTTTTACATCCATGGGACATAAGTTCAAAATGAGTCACCTGCTTTGCTCGTCCCATTATTTTATTAATATTTTTCCATGACTTAGCATTAGAGGTACTTTCTAAAATTTTCTTATAATATTCAGTTTTGCACCTTTTTTTAGCTTCATCAGTTCGCTTAGACACATGTTTCAATAAGTTTATTAAATTTTCATTACCAGGATCATTTTTTGCACGTTTAAGATATTTTTGTTTAAGTTTTATCCATTGCCATACATAGTAATTAACCCAAGGACAATGTTTTGATTTTATGTTTACTCGTTCCATTTTAGCTCTAGTGCATTGTGCTAGCATAACATTGTATGTGTCTGTGATGCTAGAAAGTGAATCATCAACATTATCTTTAAAACGAAAGTTATTCAAAAAATATGTGAACATTTGATTTAATTTAGTTTTATCAATAATCTTCTTTGTTAGCACTATAAACTCTCTAGATCCGGTAATCTTAAGTGAAGACACTACGGGTAAGTGATCACTGACATCAGTATAAATAGTATCATTTCTTAGACAAGACAATTCATCATTAGTACATATAAAATGATCTAAGATATTATTACTTAATGGACGTGTAACACAAGTATTTGTACAACAGTAATTATAGGACTGTAAAAAACTTTTATAACGCACAACAACATTATTTGCAGATAAATTGACAGGAATATTCATATCCCCAACAAAAAACCGGGGTCGAGAGTTTTGAACTGAAAGTATATTCTCAAGTTCCTCAAGAAATAAATTAAAATCAAATGAGGGTGGTCTATATACACCGACTACTTCATAAAACAATTCATTTCTTTTAATTTCAAGGTGAATCAGATGAAACCCTTCTAATACAACGGTTCTCACGACATTAAAAATCAAACCATCTTTTACATAAATTGCGAGACCGCCAGACGACGTTTCACGGCAAGAAAATACTGATTTATATCCTGGTAGTTCATACAAAGCACAGTTATTAGATTTTATCCACGTTTCACCAACAATTAATACATCGATTGGAACTTCAATATTATCCAAAAGCAATGGTATACTGTCGAACTTCTCTAAATTATTCATACCTCTTATGTTCCATTGAGCAATACGGAAATAATCATTACTGCTATTATTGGGATAGGCTAAATTAAAATCGCTAATAGAATCATGGTGAAAGTTTATTAAATCAGCCATTTCAACATATATTAATCAAAGTGAACATACATTACATAGATAATATGAAAAACAAGTTAAAAAAAATATGAATTACTTATTACTAGAATTATTTCCACACTTTCTTTTGGGAGACGGAGTTTCTTTGTTAGATAATCTAATACTGTAACGGTTAATCAGCTCATACATATCATCTCTTGTTTTGATCAGCTCGGGCTTCGAGTGTTCATTTTTCTTAACTAGCACATTACCGTTCCTGCTTGACCAAACGTATTTTATATTGAGCCTCTGCTGATGCTCTCTCATCTCGCTTAACAACTCCAATGACAATGGTGTCAACTCATCACGCATCGTTATTGTGGTTGCTTTACCATTAATGACGTAACAAGGATTTACGGAAGAAGAAAGCAGCTTCGTAATTTCCTTCTTCTTCGAAAAAACACTCTCCTTCAATTCCACATTCTTGAAAGTTACTCGGATAGGAATCAACGAATTCTTGGTTTTTGTTTTCCCTCCTAGCCTATCAGCTGACATGACCGCATCAGTGTCAATATTCAACCCATAACAAGCAATAACTTTATGAACAATCTCAAGCGTATTTTCATCAGGAAAGAAAGGAACACCAAGAACAACAGCGTTTTTACAGTTTGCCTGACGATTAGTTTTATCCACATTATGTTCCAGCTTATAAACGATTTTCGAAAGATCATATTGCGTTTTTTTTAGTTTGCTAATTTCATGTTTCAAGTTTTCATTTTCTTCCTTTAGCTCCTGGAAGTCAGTAACAATCGAGTCAAATTTTTTTGACAAGAAGTCCTGTGATTTTTCGATTGCGTTTGTTATTTGCCGTACTTCACACCTAACATTCTTCATTTCCTCAGAGACAGCATTTGAAACTGCTCCCTTAAGCTCAGTAGCGAGAGCATCCACTATTGAAGTTTTATTATTTTGCATTTCTACGATTCGTTGATAAATACTTGAACAGTTATGTGAACAAAAATACATTTTATCCTTAATCCGCCTAACTGCATTTCCGACAATGTTTCGGCATTTGTAATGTGCCTCAGAAAAGCAATACATGCACGTTATCAATTTGTTGGCATCTTTTTCCACCTTCTTGCACTCGACACAAATGCTATCTTCGGCTTCCATCAGTAACAGATATACCAGATCGAAAATCAATCAACAGTGATACAAAGCACAGCTGTAAAGGAGACAAACGTATTACGCATGCACACAAACACGCCAAAATGATAATGAAAGTTATTTACTGTACACAAATCTATAAATATGAAAAGCTAATAAGTGAATAAAAAAATTTTATATTTTAATTCTTGTTTTAAATTCGGGTTTTTTAATTCATGAGATTTTCATAAGCCATAATATAATATATTGTCATCAAATAACGTACAGATACACATTTGCTACATATGAGAGTACTATATGAATCAATTGTAGAGGCTCTAGATGCATCCAAATAATCATTCATACAGCTCACTCTTTCAAAATAGACTAAAAGCCACCCAGACAGACTATGAATTGCATACAAGTTTGTTCGCAATTTTTTTTAGTACTTAGTGTGTTACTATCTAGACTACTTCAGCACCAATACATAACGCACGAACCAACGGCTATAGTATGTACGACGCCCGTTCGCCTAAATTTCACCAAATCTATCTACTGATGCAGAACTTCTATACATCAAGCACAACAGAACCACACAGTGTGCGAAATTCGAACTACTTCAGCACCACTACACCAAAGCTCGAACCAACGGCTAGATTGTGCAAGACGCCCGTTCGCTCGGTTTACGCTAAATCTGTATAGCAAATAAATGTATATGGACTCTCGCAACAGTAAAAAGAACCACTAGTTTGAGTTACCTAACCATCCAAACATTCAGATTAATCACTTATTTTTCGCACCAAGAGCATACAACAACCACACAGCAACAGCAACAACAGCAGCAATCAGTACCAATACAGCTAAGGAACTACAGCTTATTCTAATTTCATCTGTTTCACCCCTCCACAAAAAATCCTATTTTATCACTTTATAGCATATCATTCAAACTGTTAACTATTAAACATCCATATTAAGATACTCACAGTACAAAAATTGCAATAAAATATAATTAATAGGATCAATGTCACAATATAATTTATATTAGTTATCGTACAACAAAAAGACCGTAACAAGTAGTATAACAGTGCTGCCAGAGTTCCGAATTGGGAATTGAGAAGTGAGATGTTGAGGAGTGAGAAGTGAGTGAAGAGATACAAAACATCTAACATCTCATTTCGCACTTCTCTTTTCTCACTTATAACTTCTTACATCAAACGAGAGACGATAATTGGGAAGTGAGAAATGAGATGTTGAGTAGTGAGAAGTGAGTGAAGACATGCAAGACATCTCACTTCTCACTTCTCTTTGCACACTTAAAACTTCTTACATCACACTTCTGACTTCTCATTTTTCACTTATCACTTTTCACTTTTAACTTCTAACTTGTCGCTTCTCACTACTACTTCACACTTCATACTTCTCACTTCTAACTTCTCATTTTACACATCCCACCACTATCTTCTCACTTCTCAATTTGCACTCCTCATTTCTCATTTCTCACTTCTCACTTTTCATTTCACGCTTCCAATTTCTCACTTCTGACTTCAAACTTTAAACTTCACTCTATTTATTTCTCACTTCACAATTTTCACTTTTCACTTCTCACTTATAACTTTGCATTTCTAACTTTTATCTTTTACAGTACTTTTCACTTCGCACTTCGAATTTTTCACTTCCCATTTCTCACTTCCCACTCAATTCTTTTTTCACACTTCTCACTTCTGATATCACTAATTTCCCTTCTCACTTATAACTTCCTATATCTCATTTTGACTCTTATTTCTCAGTTATCACTTTTCACTTCGAACTTACAGCTTTTCACTTCTCACTTTTCACTTGTGAAAAGTTCACTTTTCACTACTCACTTCGTACTTCGAATTTCGTACTTCTAACTTCTCTCTTCTCACTTCTCATTTCTCACTACTCACTTCTTACTTCGCAGTAGTCACTTCTCATTTCTTACTTTTCACTTTCATTCCACACTTCGAATTTCTCACTTCTCATTTTACTCTATTAGTTTTTGTCTTCTCATTTTTCACTTTTCACTTCTTAGTTTTGACTTCTTATATCTCACTTCTGACTACTCATTTCTCAGTAATCATTTCCAACATCTAAATTTTCACTTTTTATATTTCACTTTTCAATTTTCACTTCTCAAAACAACGATCACTGGAATCACAAATGGACACAATGGACTCACGATGGGATGGGCTGGCAACAACAACGATAGCGAATTATGAACATCTAAAAATAGATTCTGTGTTGATTATGTACAGCAGAGTACCACAGTAGATCACGGCACAGTAGCGAATAAGAACACAGAGTGCCTACCAAATAAATATAAGAATATAAAATAAATAAAAATAAATGCCGAAAAACTGACCAAATCCTCAAACTTAGGAATAATATACGTACAAAATCTCAAACACTATTCATAAAATTCGTTTACTAATCTTTGATATGAAATAGTTCATGTTTATATTTTTAATTAAAAGGTGGCCAAATATAGCACAGCAAATTTGGTGAATTCAACTATCGCCACTGGCGAAATTCCGTTGATTGTTTTAATAACTGTACAACTCACAGTCGCATATTTATCCCATATGAATATGAAATCCAACGAAGATGAGATTGATGTGCAAACATAGGCATAAACATGTATTAATTTTTGCCACCGCTTGCGCCATAATGCACGAAAAGTGTTGCCAAAACTCCGGGCTTTCTGTTCGAAACATTCACTTCAAGGGAGCAATAATGGTCGTTTGGCAGAGAGGGTCATTTGTCCAAGAATGTCATTTAAGTGAAACAAAGCATATAGCCAAAAATGTCATTTGGCCGAACGGATCTTTCGACCGTAAATGTCGTTTGTTGAAAGGGTTTTATGGCCAAAAATGTTGAAGTAATTAATGATAATTGAGAAGCGAGATGTAACAAATGATACAGTAGAAATCATAAATCGAGTCGTCTCACTTTTCACTCCTCGTTTCTCTCTTCTCAGCGAAAAATAAAATAGGGGAAGTGCACCGGTTTTGGCCAACTTAGAGACCTAATTTGGCCAACCCTGAAAAATACATATTTTTTCAAAATAATCGATCAGTTGAAACAGCGTTGAAGCGTGAGGGATATATCCAAGGGGCAAGTAACTCTAAACTTTGCGAAAATATTACTCATTGTCCCGCAATAGTATTTCGTGATATTTCTAGTATTCACGATTTCCATCAAAGAAATAAACGGTTGCTAGTTCGGTTGTTATGGCGTTTGTTGATGAAATACAGTGCTCCCCGTATTGGAAACACCTGATTTCTGCCTTCTACAGATCCTAGAAAACTTTCAAACCGCATTTTATATTATACGAATGGCATCAAACCAAAGCGTAGGCCCTAAAGATTGCTCAAAAAGAAATAATAATAGATATAGTTGTTCAAAATTTTTTTAAGAATTTAAAGTAGACTGAAACTGTTGCCTAATACTGGGTGGATTGTATCGACTGGGTGGCGTTGCGTGTCATGCTTTTCCAACCAGGGCTCTTCGATCAATTTACCGTAGATACGACGTAGTTTTTCTCTAGTATTTGTTAGTATTTTTGGATACTGTCGAATGTTTAGAGTTAGTTGCCCCTTGGATATATCTCTTGTAGGAACTAATAAAACCCTTGCGAGTTACTTTATTTTTGGAGTTATTCGCAAAATTGGCCAAATTAGGAACATGGCCAAAACCGGTACACTTCCCCTATAAAGATATAAAACTTCAACATACTTGTTCGGCCAAATGACTGTTTCGGCCAAAAGAAATGTTTGGCCAAAGGACATTTACGGCCAAAAAATCATTTTGGACCATAGGCATTATCGCCCATCGTCCTATTAGACCACACAAGTTTTTCAGCTAAACTATTCTCTTTTAGTCATATGCCGCTTTCGGCCGAATGCCCCTTTTGGCCGAATGACATATTCAGCCAAACCATTTTCGGCCTAATAGAGTTTGCATATGCCACCGGACGGGCATGGAGTGACTTTTTCTCGTCGAGGGACAGCGATGGTGATTGATTTGTGTTTGGAGGATCGTGTGTTAGTTTTGTGCGTCGTTTCGGTCATCCAAGGCGCGATCCTTCACAGTTTGCATATGCCATGCTCGGTTGATAGAGACTTCACACGATATGGTTTGCGCTTAAAAATTAAATCAGTTTTCAAGCGTTTAATCGTGTTCCTGCTCGGTGTTCGGTGTAGTTAGTTCCTTCTGCTTTCTGCAGCAGAATAATAGTTCGTAAAAATCGCTGTGTAAAAACTGGCACGGTCGTATCACTTATCAGAGTGAAGCCAGATCCAACAATGCCTAATAATCGTTCCTGTGATTTTTGTGGAGGCGCAATGGTAAACACGGTAAAGCAAAAACCACCTACTAACAGTGCTGTGCTGAATCATTATTAGACGATAATGATTGCAATTTTCATGCGAAAACTTTTCACGTGAAAACAGTAGGCGAGTTGTCGCCGGCGATAACTTCTCTCAATTTTGTACTCAAACGATAATAAACAAAGAATTTTCATTTAAAAATTATTCTTTACTATTTGGTTTCATGGTAGTAAGGAAAAAGAGTTAAAAATGTAACGGTAAATGCTTAAAATCAAGATACGATTTTCAAACGATTCTTGATCGCTGGCGAGTTTTTATCACTTGATAATTTAAAAATAAGATCGCGGGTGAGTTTTGATCATGCACTACGAAGAGCACCTGAATGGCAATATGGAAGACAACGGTGGCGGTATGGTAATGAACCTAGGAGTACGCGCGCCGGACATGCGACTTCCGGCTCCGAATCTCTAGGACATCCAGGAGGAGATCGGCCGGATGAAAATCAACAAAGCCCCTGGAGTTGACCAACTACCAGGAGAGCTGTTTAAACACGGTGGTGAGGCACTGGCTAGAGCGCTGCACTGGGTGATTACCAAGGTTTGGGAGGATGAGGTTCTGCCGCAGGAGTGGATGGAAGGTGTCGTGTGTCCCATCTACAAAAAGGGTGATAAGCTGGATTGTAGCAACTACCGCGCAATCACATTGCTGAACGCCGCCTACAAGGTACTCTCCCAAATTTTATGCCTCCGACTAACACCAATTGCAAGAGAGTTCGTGGGGCAGTACCAGGCGGGATTTATGGGTGAACGCTCTACCACAGACCAGGTGTTTGCCATACGTCAGGTATTGCAGAAATGCCGCGAATACAACGTGCCCACATATCATCTATTTATCGACTTCAAAGCCGCATATGATACAATCGATCGGGACCAGCTATGGCAGCTAATGCACGAAAACGGATTTCCGGATAAACTGATACGGTTGATCAAGGCGACGATGGATCGGGTGATGTGCGTAGTTCGAGTTTCAGGGGCATTCTCGAGTCCCTCTGAAACGCGTAGAGGGTTACAGCAAGGTGATGGTCTTTCGTGTCTGCTATTCAACATAGCTTTGGAGGGAGTAATACGAAGGGCAGGGATTGACACGAGTGGTACGATTATCACGAAGTCCGTCCAGTTATTTGGTTTCGCCGACGACATTGATATCATGCACGTAACTTTGAGAGGATGGAGGAAGCCTACATCAGACTGAAAGCGAAGCTAAACGGATTGGACTAGTCATCAACACGTCGAAGACGAAGTACATGATAGGAAGAGGCTCAAGAGAGGTCAATGTAAGCCACCCACCACGAGTTTCTATCGGTGGTGACGAAATCGAGGTGGTTGAAGAATTCGTGTACTTGGGCTCACTGGTGACCGCCGATAACGACACCAGCAGAGAAAAATTCGGAGGCGCATAGTGGCTGGAAATCGTACGTACTTTAGACTCCGTAAGATGCTCCGATCGAATAGAGTTCGCCGCCGTACCAAACTGACTATCTACAAAACGCTCATTAGACCGGTAGTTCTCTACGGACACGAGACCTGGACGATGCTCTGGAGAACCAACGCGCACTGGGAGTTTTCGAAAGGAAAGTGTTGCGTACCATCTATGGTGGGGTGCAGATGGCGAACGGTACGTGGAGGAGACGAATGAACCACGAGTTGCATCAGCTGTTGGAAGAACCATCCATCGTTCACACCGTGAAAATCGGAAAACTGCGGTGGACTGGGCATGTCGGACAGTAATCCGGTGAAAATGGTTCTCGACAACGATCCGACTGGAACAAGAAGGCGAGATGCACAGCGGGCAAGGTGGATCGATCAGGTGGAGGACGACTTGCGGACCCTCCGCAGACTGCGTGGTTGGCGAAGTGCAGCCTTGGACCGAGCTGAATGGAGAAGACTTTTATGTGCAGCACAGGCCACTCCGACCTTAGCCTAATAATAAATGAATAAATAAACCTCGGTATCGTATCAGAAAAATCCTTTCAAAAACTGGAATGAAGTGCAGCAAGATTTTGAAGAGGAAAACCACGTTTTTTACCTTTTCTCAACTTTGATAACGAATATCTCAAAAACTATACCTTGTAGGGACTTTGGGGTTTTATTATCTTGTGTATCTACTTTCGAAAAAAAATTATTGGTGAAAGTGGATTTTCCGATTTAAGTCCGGCTAAATCCCCATAGTGTCATGACCGTACAAGGCGACTGGACGAAACAACGATGTGCACAGAGCTAGTTTTGTCCGTGTCTATAAGCAACGATACTTCAGCTGGCTACGCAAACGCGTCTAACGTTATTACCACATGTAACGGGTGATACAAGATATATGAATCCGTCGACAACCTTAAATCGCATCCCATCTATTTTCACTTCGGGACCAACACTGTTTGGACTGCCACGTTCTCTGCCAGCCACCAAGTACATTGCAGCCTCGCTGCATAGTGTTCATTCAGCACTTCCAGAGTTATTAACTGCGAGGTTTCTAAGCCAAGTTAACATTTCTGCAATCGTATATCGTGAGGCTAACACGATGAAACGTTTATGCCCAACTAACACGATGATGGTCTAGCAATGACATATTTTATGATCAGTCCAATTCTTCCAATCTCCCACACGAAAGCCTTTTCCACTGTTCTGCGATCTACACCAATGATGTCGATGTCATCCGCAAAACCAAGGAGCATGTAAGACTTGTTGATGATAGTTCCGTTTCTTTGCGCACCAGATCTTCGTATTGCACCTGAGCTATGTTGAATAGCAAATTAGAGAGCGCATCGCTCTGCTTCTATCCATCTTACGTCACGAACGAATCGGATGTCTCACCAGATATTCTGATGGATCCATCCAGCGTTGCACGAATCAACTTAATAAGCTCTGCAGGAAAGCTATGTTTTAGCATTATATACAACAGTTCGTTCCACAGTGAAATCCGTACGCTGTTGCCTTAAAATCCTTAAACAGATGATTATTCCGCAAGCTGTATTCCCTTACCCACGCATTTTTATTATTTTTTTTAAATCTTTATTAGTGATGTTTTAGCCCTAGGCTAGTTCACGTCAATACCCATACATCTTCTATTCATCAACTTCAAATCCGCATATGATACAGTTGATCGAGATCAGCTATGGCAACTAATGCACGAACACGGATTTCCGGGTAAACCGATACTGTTGAGCAAGGCGACGATGGATCGGGTGTTGTGCGTACTTTGTGTTTTGAGGGGCGTACACGAGTCCCTTTGAAACGCGCAGAGCGTAGTATTTTTGTAGATACACTTCGAACTAATTCAGCATTTTAACCAACTTTTCGACAACGTATTTGAGATAGAGTGTGTTGTTTAATAATGCACGGGAAAGGCATAATCACTGATTGGTGGATTAATTTGGGTTGTTGGATGTATGAAGAAATATCTGGTCTGCGATTTCTTCAAGTTTTGACCTAGAATTATCTATTCTGCGAAAAAACAGCGGAGGGTGATTATCCAAGTTTACCCTATCTTAATTTTTTTTTTGCTCAGCTGTACACAACACTGCTCAGGTACTGCAACAAATAAATATTTCACTAACAACTGAGCTCAAAGAGAAATCATCACAGGCGGTTGCCACATAAAACGCAAAACTCCCATTCTTTTGTTCCGTTTGGTAATGCTTGGCTTTTCCGATTTTGCTGCTTCACTTCTGGTTACACATCGCCAGCCAGCCAGCCAGCCAGCCTGTTATCAGGAAGAACGATGGGTGCTCCAACCAGGCGCAAGTGAGAGCGGATATCCTCCATTGTGTTGCCGGCTATGGGCAAATAAAGTAAAAATCATCCCATTTCAAACGAACGAACGAGGAGCTGACGGCTAAAATTACACCAAAGTAGCATGTAATCCAAAGCCGCAACCGATGTGTGCCACCCGTGTGCGCACATATTTGCCGAATGCCGAAAAATGGAAACCACAGAACCGGAATGACGAAAGAGCTTGCGGATTTTTTCCTCCAGTCGCATGGATGCGCAGCGCGACTCTGTTGCAGTTGCAGGTTCGTGGGATCCGAATGGTGTCATTTGAATGGAGGGATTATCATGGATAAAAGACCACGAAGATTTTTTGTAAATCTGATCGATGGAATCCGGATGAGGAAATATCAACACTCTTTGCCGTACAATGGAAATTATAGCTTGGAAAAACATATCGAATCATAAAGGAACTCATAGTCTCGTGCAACTCTTCTGGCATAGGTCAGTCTAATTATGGCCGATGAATGTCTGATGTTTGTAGCTCCACAAGTGACCAGCATAACAAGGGGATACGTATTTTTATAACTCTTATATATGTATCATCAAGGATTCCAGCCCTTATCTTAGTACATACTTAGTACTTTAGAGAAGATACATTTTAATATTTATATTGAAGCCAAAATGAACCAAATTCAATCTGATGTTTAACAATTTATTATTCTAAGTACCATATTTATTTCTGTTTCAGACCTATACCAATTGATATATCGTGTCAAGTTTCTCTTCTGATTCCAATTTTCAGTCCATTCCATTCCTAATATCATTAACACTCCTGTAACTTACTATTACTCAAAATCTAATTCAAAGCACAAGCTCAAGTTTAGGTCCAGGCTTAAATACAAATGAAATTATTTTTTAATAGGATTTCAAATTTACACTAACAGCATTTTCTCAGATGGAGCACATTGCTCCCTTTCCTCCAACATATTTTTATTATATTTTCAGACACGTTTTGGGTCATCGCATTCGGTTACTTCTCAATGCTGTCTGTTCCCGGAATAAAGGAGGGTCGACTTATCATAAAATGGACTTTTCCATTCCATTCACCCTGGGCTCCTATGAGGATTCATAGGTTCTGACACTCATTTGACCCATAGCAAAGTTGAGAAAGACGGGTGTCATTTTTGACTGAAGGGTCCAATAAAAATGAGAAATGCTTCGGTAGGAATCATTCCAGCTGTCAGACGAATTGATGTCTATAGTTTTATTGTGAAAGTGTCGAGAATAGAGAAAAAAAAGTTCATATATTTTATTACAATCCTTTTGCGAAATAAATCTAAATTGATCCGCCCAAGGATTGAATTTTATAATACCGCAATATTTTTCCCGTCGAATGGCTATTTCAACAATGAAGCTATTGCGAGGATAAAACTCCGACGGCAGTAATTAGCGATGCCGGTAGCATTGAAATTTCCAGCATTCACACCAAGAAAGGCGATTCTCCGAGATTTTCTTTTTCTTTTCCGTTTAATTAATGTGGCCAGACGACCACCCTTGGGGTTTAATTTACATTTAGCGACCACGATTACCATTTGCATAAATTCGACCGAATAAGGCTAGGTGCTTTTAAATTTCCGTTTAGACCGGTTTTGGATGTGGCATATACCAAAGACCATACCTAGCAATGGTAACGAGAGTATATCTCATTATGATCTTAAAATGGGAGAATTGATATGTGTATATTATTTTTCTTAAATAAGTATCAAGCAAACTATGCTTTCCAATATAAAGCCTAGTACGCAGTTCTCAAGGAAAATGGTCAAGGAAAATTTGATCAAATTACCAAAGTAATATTGACGTAATATGACCTAATGATAAAGTAGGCGAAAAAAGCATGTTTGTGTGTCATCAAGCAGGTGAGAAATTGGAAATAAACAGCTGCAATTTATTTTCTAAAAATAATAATCTCTTGAAGCATATCCTCGCCTGCATCGTGGTTGGTGTTATAATGTTCGACGAGCCCCGTGGCATTACCCTCTCAGGATCGGCGAAACTTGGTCGGATTTCTTTACCAGAACTTGTCGTCGTGCATGGGGAACTACGTGAACGTTCCGCCCGGGGTTTTTGGATCGTAGAATGGCTGCGAGGGACCTATCTTCCGTATCTCCCGTTCCTTGCTGGGATAGTTGTAGCCAGAATTGCTCGTCATGTGTGGTAGATCTTGAAGCTTTGCCTGATTCTTCCGGCTGCAATGTCAATAAAAATCTTTTGCTTTTCAGCCGTGGCGTCCGGTCCAAATGGCGCGCTTTATGTCCACATGGAAGACTATTTCGCTATAGGCCCGAAGGCCCGAAGGCCCCTTCAATGGACGAAGAAACGAGTGATTCCAAAGCCCAATTAGGGCATGATTTTGTGGATGTGCAGAAATGACCAGTTCACATGCTCGTCGATGAGATGGGGACCCAGGTCCGAGTTCGAAAGCAACTGTCCGGGTTTCACTTGTTTCGTCCCGTAGACATTTCACTATGTAACGTATTAGCTGAAGCTCAGTACAAACAGTAGCTTATGCGCCACTTCCTCAAATAAGGAAGACTGCTGATGCTATTTTGGGATCCCGGCTATGAGACCTTCTTCTAGGGCGAGTCTTTCAATGGCTCAAAAACTACGCGAAATCTTGCACCCGAACGGTGAATAAACTTACCCGTTCAAACCCCCGTGCAAAGAGAGAACTCTTCAGTGTACAGGAATTATAAATTCAAATCGGTTAAATGAGAAAACGAATAAAAATAAACATCGAATTAATTTCAATTGAGATGTTAATCAATGAAGAATAAGCTCATACGGGTATCTACTTGGGACCAATGCACGAATGGAGATAATTAACTTTATTGGTCCAATTTCAGCGTGCACATATTCTCTCCTAGCTACCCTGACCTTCTCTAAATCTAGCTATGTTGCTTATGAGTACTTGTCGGCGCTGAAGGTCCAACGACGGTTGATCGGGGCCCCGACAAGGATCGAATTATGCTGACTCTCACGTTTTCCCCTCTCGTTGTCTACGCTTTGAACCATGTTGGACACACCTTAAAAAGCTTGATGTTGAAAGCCAGCAATCCGAAAAAAGTTCATCCGCGTATCACACTACGCCTCGGAAACAAATTCGACGTAGCGACCGCATGTTAACGAGCGATCCTCTCAACCGTGGGTTTTGTTGGATCGGTTAGACGTGATTCAATGATGTTGCATTCGAATGGGCGGAATTCGTATAGATGTGCGCACGAGTACCCCTGGCGCAAGGGCATACGCATCAAGTCTGGAGAGAACGTGGATGATAATTTGGCGGGTGGTCCAATACTACACAAGCATCCTACGTTGTAGGTGATTTCTACAACGCAGTTCGGTTTTATTAGAAAACGATCCTATTTTGAAGCGATATACTGCCGTGAATCGCATATCTTTCCCATCTTTGCTGGGTTTCCTATTTATATGGGACAAATATGCGATTCACGGCAGTATAGAGCGGCTTACCTTGCTTCGGGTTCTAACTAATAGTTGCACATGTGATGCCTAGAAGCTAACTACTGGTAATAAACAAGATGAACAATTTCTAATTTTCGGAAGTGTTTTACTATTGTAATATAGGTTCTTACCAATTCGAATCTAGCTTATTCTTCTGAAACTAATCACAATTTTCCATCTGTTTACCTGTTAGTTAAGTTTTGCACTATGCCGTCGGTTGGCGTCTTTACGATTAAATTGTCTTTTGGTATCATATCCGCACTGGCAAAGAATCACTATTCAAATGAGAAATCGTGATGGCCAAGATGCCTCTAGTTATTGTTCAGAAATAATTCCGGGGTCGAGTGGGGTACCTTTTTTTCTCAAATTTTTTGGTATGTCCTCCTTCATGAAATCGCGAGACATATGTATTCCTAGTACCTATTTTAAGGTTCCTTGGTGGGTTTGGACAGGTTCTGTGGCATTCTGGAAACCTGGTCCCCCGGGGAAATGGCCACTTTTTGATTTGATCCGAAACCCATCTTGCGACGGCTCAAACTTCATAAATTCGCGATTCTAACTCAATAGAGTGTATTTAGAGGTACCTGGATGGTTTTGGAGGGGTTCAGTGGCATTCCGGGAACCTATTTCCCCCGGGGAAGTGGCCACTTTTTTATGTGATCTGAAACCCATCTTGCGACGTCTCAAATTTCATGATTTCGCGAAACGAGCTCAATTGAGCCTAATTTTAGGTACACCCAGGCTTTTTACAGGGTTTTGTTTTGGTCGTTTAAGACCTTCAGCGTCAATGAAGCAATAAAAATTACAAAAAATCAAAGAAAATTCAAGGGGTATTTTATAAGCTGTGAAAGTCTAGGTTAACCGAGAAATTAATGAATTCCAACCGCGTAAAAAAAACCAGGGTGTACATGAGTGGTGCTAGTCAGGTTCCATGGCATTCCGGACACCTGGTTCCCTCCTGAAGGAACTTCCAGAAGAACTTTCGGAGGAACTTCCAGAGTAACTTCCGGAGGAATTCCTGAAGGAACTTCCGGAGGAATTCCCGAAGGAACTTCCGGAGGAATTCCCGAAGGAACTTCCGAAGAAATTCCCGAAGGAACTTCCGAAGGAATTCCCGAAGGAACTTCCGGAGGAATTCACGAAGGTACTTCCAGAGGAATTCCCGAAGGAACTTCCGGAGGAATTCCTAAAGGAACTTCCGGAGGAATTCCCAAAGGAACTTCCGGAGGAATTTACGAAGGAACTTCCGGAGGAATTCACAAAAGAACTTCCGGAGGAATTCCCGGAAGAACTTCTGGAGGAACTCCCGAAGGAACTTCCGGAGGTACTTCCGGAGGAACTCCCGAAGGAACTTCCGGAGGAACTCCCGAAGGAACTTCCGGAGGAACTCCCGAAGGAACTTCCGGAGGAACTCCCGAAGGAACTTCCGGAGGAATTCCCGATAGAAATTCCGGAGGAATCCCCGAAGAAACTTCCGGAGGAATTCCCGAAGGAACTGCTGGAGGAATTTCCGAAGGAACTTCCGGAAGAATTCACAAAAGAACTTCCGGAGGAATTCCCGGAGGAACTTCTGGAGGAATTCCCAGAGGAACTTCCGGAGGAATTCCCGGAGGAACTTCCGGAGGAATTCCCAGAGGAACTTCAGGAGGAATTCCCGGAGGAACTTCAGGAGGAACTTGCGGAAGAACTTCCGGAGGAATTCCCGAAGGAACTTCCGGAGGAATTCCCGGAGGAACTTCCGGAGGAATTCTCGAAGGAACTTCCGGATGAATTCCCGAAGGAACTCCCGGAGGAACTTCCGGATGAATTCCTGGAGGAACTTCCGGAGGAATTCCTGGAGGAACTTCCGGATAAATTCCCGGAGGAACTTCCGGAGGAATTCCCGAAGGAACTTCCTGAGGAATTCCCGGAGGAACTTCCGGAGGAATTCCCGGAGGAACTTTCAAAAGATCTACCGGAGGAACTTGCGGAGGAACTTACGAATTATCTTTCGGAGAAACTTCCGGATGACCTTCCGAAGGATCTGCCAGAGGATCTTCCGGAGAAACTTCCGAAGGTTATCGGGAGGAACTTCCAGATGATCTTGCGAAGGAACTTCCAGATGATCTTGCGAAGGAACTTCCGGAGGATTTGCCGAAGGAACTTCCGGAGGATTTGCCGAAGGAACTTCCGGAGGATTTGCCGAAGGAACTTCCGGAGGACCTACCAAAGGAACTTCAGAAGGACCTGCCGGAGGATCTTCCGGAGAAACTTCCAGAGGACCTTCCGGAGGAACTTTCGGAGAAATTCCCGGAGGAACTTCTGGAGGATCTGCGGAGGATCTTCCGGAGGATCTTGCGGAGGAACTTCCGGAGAATCTTTCGGAGGATCTACCTAGAGGAACTTATGAAGAAACTTACGAATTATCTTTCGGAGAAACTTCCGGAGGATATTCCGGATGACCTTTCGGAGGATCTGCAGGAGGATCTTCCGGAGGATCTTTCGGAGGATCTACCGGAGGAACTTATGAATTATCTTCCGGAGAAACATCCGGCGGAACTTCCGGATGATCTTCCGGAGGATCTGCAGGAGGATCTTCCGGAGAAACTTCCGGAGGATCTTTCGGAGGATCTACCGGAAGAACTTATGAATTATCTTCCGGAGAAACTTCCGGCGGAACTTCCGGATGATCTTCCGGAGGATCATCCGGAGGAACTTCTGGAGGATCATTCGAAGGAACTTATGAATTGTCTTCCGGAGAAACTTCCGGAGGATATCCTGAGGAACTTCCAGATGATCTTGCGGTGGAACTTCTGGAGGATCTGACGGAGGATGTGCCGAAGGAGCTTGCGGAGCAACTTACGAAATATCTTTCGGAGAAACTTCCGGATTACCTTCCGGAGGATCTGCCGGAAGATCTTCCGGAGGATATCCGGAGGAACTTCCAGATAATCTTGCGGAGGAATTTCCGCAGGATCTGCCGGAGGATCTTCCGGAGGAGCTTCCGGAGGATCTTCCGAAGGATCTACCGGAGGATCTACCGGAGTATTTTGCGGAGAATCTTCCGGAGGAACTTATGAATTATCTTGCGGAGAAATTTCCGGATGATCTTCCGGAGGATCTGCCGGAGGAAGTTACGGAAGATCTCCGAAGGAACTTCCGGAGGATCTTCGGAGGAACTTCCGAAGGAATTCCGGGAGGAATTCTCGTAGGAACTTCCAGAGGATTCTGCGGAGGAACTTCCGGAGGATCTTCCAGAGGATCTTTCGGAGGATCTACCGGAGGAACTTGTGGAGGAACTTACGAATTATCTTTCGGAGAAACTTCTAGAGGATTTTCCGGATGACCTTCCGAAGGATCTGCTGGAGGATCTTCCGGAGGAACTTCCGGAGGATCTTTCGGAGGACCTAACGGAGGAACTTGCGGAGGAACTTATGAATTATCTTCTGGAGAAACTTCCGGCGGAACATCCGGAAGATCTTCCGGAGGATCTTTCGAAGGATTTACCGGAGGAACTTGCGGAGGAACTTATAAATTATCTTCCGGAGAAACTTCTGGAGCTTCTGAACTTCCAGATGATGTTGCGGAGGAACTTCTGGAGGATGTGGCGGAGAATCTGCCGAAAGAGCTCGCGGAGGA
Organism: Armigeres subalbatus; assembly: GCF_024139115.2. Taxonomy (NCBI): domain Eukaryota; kingdom Metazoa; phylum Arthropoda; class Insecta; order Diptera; family Culicidae; genus Armigeres; species Armigeres subalbatus. The sequence goes on along the minus strand of NC_085141.1, from coordinate 365,180,545 downwards.
ACTTACGAATTATCTTTCGGAAAAACTTCCAGATTACCTTCCGGAGGAACTTCCGTAAGATATCCGGAGGAACTTCCAGATGATCTTGCAGAGGAACTTCCGAAGGATCTGCCGTAGGATCTTCCGGAGGATCATCCGGAGGAGCTTCCGGAGGATCTTCCGAAGGAATTTCTGGAGGATCTACCGGAGTATTTTGCGGAGAATCTTCCAGAGGAACTTATGAATTATCTTCCGAAAAAACTTCCGGATGATCTTCCGGAGGATCTGCCAGAGGAAGTTCCGGAGGATCTCCGAAGGAACTTCCGGATGATCTCCGGAGGAACTTCCGGAGGAATTATCGTAGGAACTTCCGGAGGAATTCCCGGAGGATCTTTCGGATGAATTCCAGGAGGATTTCCCGTTAGAATTTCTAGAGGAACTTTCATAAGAACTTACGGATAAATTCACAGAGAAATTTTCGCTTGAACTTGATTACTGCAGAAATTTCCAGAGGAACTGCAGGAGGAATTCCTTGAGGAACTCCCGGAGGAATACCTTGAGTTAATCCCGGGAAAAAATGTGTAGAAATTCTTGGCGGAATTTCTTCAGCAAATACTGGAGGAATTCCCTGAAGAATTCTTTGGAAAATTACCGTAGAAACATTGTAGGAATTTTGGATGAATTCCTGGAGTTTCCAAAAGAAATTCCTGACAGAATCCTCGGAGGGATTCCTGGAAAAATCCTTGAAGGGGTTCTTTTAAAACCTCCATGAAGAATTCCTGGAGGAACTTCCGGAGGAATTCCTGGAAGAACTTCCGGAGGGATTCCTGGATGAACTTCCGGAGGAATTCCTGGAGGAACTTCCGGAGGAATTCCTGGAGGAACTTCCGGAGGAATTCCTGGAGGAACTTCCGGAGGAATTCCTGGAGGAACTTCCGGAGGAATTCCTGGAGGAACTTCCGGAGGAATTCCTGGAGGAACTTCCGGAGGAATTTCTGGAGGAACTTCCGGAGGAATTCCTGGAGGAACTTCCGGAGGAATTCCTGGAGGAACTTCCGGAGGAATTCCTGGAGGAACTTCCGGAGGAATTCCTGGAGGAACTTCCGGAGGAATTCCTGGAGGAACTTCCGGAGGAACTCCTGGAGGAACTTCCGGAGGAATTCCTGGAGGAATTCCTGGAGGAACTTCCGGAGGAATTCCTGGAGGAACTTCCGGAGGAATTCCTGGAGGAACTTCCGGAGGAATTCCTGGAGGAACTTCCGGAGGAATTCCTGGAGGAACTCTCGGAGGAATTCCTGGAGGAACTTCCGGAGGAATTCCTGGAGGAACTTCCGGAGGAATTCCTGGAGGAACTTCCGGAGGAATTCCTGGAGGAACTTCCGGAGGAATTCCTGGAGGAACTTCCGGAGGAATTCCTGGAGGAACTTCCGGAGGAATTCCTGGAGGAACTTCCGGAGGAATTCCTGGAGGAACTTCCGGAGGAATTCCTGGAGGAACTTCCGGAGGAATTCCTGGAGGAACTTCCGGAGGAATTCCTGGAGGAACTTCCGGAGGAATTCCTGGAGGAACTTCCGGAGGAATTCCTGGAGGAACTTCCGGAGGAATTCCTGGATGAACTTCCGAAGGAATGCCTGGAAGAACTTCCGTAGAAATTTCCAAAGGAACTTCCGAAGGAATTCCTGGAAGATCTTTCGAAGGAATTTCTGGAGGAGCTTCCGCAAAAACTGTTTGGAGGAACTTCCAAAGAAATTCCTAGACAAACTTCCTGAAAAATCCCTAATGGAACTTCCTGAAAAATTTCTGGTGAAACTTTTGAAGGAAATCCGTGAGGATTTTTCGAAGGAATTGCTGGAGGAACTTCCGAAGGAATCCCTGGAAGAAGGTCCGATGGTATTTCTGGAGAAATTCCCCAAGGAACTCCTGGAGGATCTTTAGAAAAGCTCCTGGAGGAACTTTCTGAAGGAATTCCTGGAGGATCTTCCAAAGGAATTTCTAGTGGAATTACTTTTTTTTTTGGAAATTGACTTTTCGAATTTTGAATTTTCATTTAACCTTTCAGAGGAATTTCCTTCGGAGTTTCAGTAGGTTTTCCGTTGATATTTGAGAGGAATTCTCTTGGTATTTGGTTTGGAAATTCATAGAAATTTTCCGTTAAAAATTAGAGAAAGTCCCTTGCAGATTCCGAATAATTATCCAGCAAAACTAAAGAAAATTTTCCATGCAATTTTCTTGGCCATGCAGTGGTATTTTACTTCGAAAATACAAGAGAATTGGAAACTTGTTTTTTTTTTTTAATTTTGAAATCAGATAAATTTCCCTTTCAAATTCTTTGAAATGTGCTTTTGAAACTCAGTGGATTTTCCATTGGCAACTCAAGGAATTTCAATTTGAAATACTAGGGACTTAATTTGAAAGAATAAGGGATGTTCTCTTGATATTGGATTGAATTGTAGGGCAAAGCCGAGTAGAACGAAGATTTTATAAATAATTTAATCTTTAATGTTTCTTCAAGGTTATCTCAATTTCCATAAATAGTTTAATTCATTTCCAGCGACCCAGTTTAATCCAGTGGCCCTTCTTATGCTTCTTTCCGCAATAACGCTGCCGCATTTCTTGATTTTTTTTAAATCACGGTTTTAGTACTTTACATTTCGCATCTGCCGTTCCGCACCATTGCGTGCCGTTCCATATGCTGCCGTGTATTTGAAAGTGACAGCAGCCGCATCCTTTCGTTGTCGCACTCCATTGCGTTTCTCACTTTATTGTGTTCTTTAGCCTCATGCTAAGCAACTGTTATTTCTCTATCCTTGAGATGCCGATCGATTGGCTAACCAACCCTGGTATGAGCTTTGGTCGTTTGCTGATAGGGAAGGGGGATTAATTTCTTTCCGGAGTTGACAATCTGATCGGACATCTGTTCAAGAAGGTGCGGTCGAGCCTCTTGTTAGGGGCGGCTGAACATCGTCCGAGGGCCTGGGAGGGATTGTTAGCAAAACTATCGACGTTGTAGTACGGCAGGAAGTATCTGGAAAGGAATCAAAGCTGAAACCGTTAACCAGTACTGTGACATCGGACATGAGCAGCGATTTACTGAGGTACACTGTGAAAGCACTGATGACGATGAAGTTCCATGGAAGAAGTTCCAAACGCGAGTACTACAGCTGTTCGAACTACGCCATCAGAATCTTCTTGGGGTTTATAGAAACGCTCAGGTTGGCCAGGTGGAATAGTTTAGATCAACTTATTTGAAAGTTGTTCAGTGCCTTTCAATTGACGAACAATAACGGCCCAATTAATTCCACCGACTCCTGGTCCTGGGAGTCCTGGTCTTGGTCCTTGGCAGCATCTTTTTACAAACATGGCCTTCAATATCGGTACACCACAACCGAAAAAAAAACAGTGCATCTAAAATTAATCGCAAAAAAGTAAATAAAAGCAATGAAGAGAAAACTTCACAAAACGTCACTTTACTTGCGGAATAATGCACCAGTGCATTATTTCGCAAGGGAAGACGTCAGTATGTGTTTTCTTCACTGCAATACGCCTGCTATTGCCTAATTGTTCCTTTTCCTTGCCAGCTCCGTACTGTTCAAGGAACGTCAACAGCAAAATCATTCCTTGACCACTACTTGTCCTATCTATTTGCACAGTACTTTAGAAGTCCATACCACCCTTAAAGCAAATTGGAGGACCATATTCATTTCTATTCTATAGCTAAAACATTGCGGTAGTGTTCTAGACCAACATTTGAAAAGGGCGTAATAATCAAAATGTATTCCTTCTGATTCTGCGTCGACATAAATAGCTTATGTGGACAAAGAATAAGAAAGAATAAAATTTGGCTGTTACCCCTTTTTCAAACGTTGCTCTAGTGTTTATCTTGCAAAATATATGTATAAGTCACAGCTGTCCATATAGCCCATTAATTAGGGAACCAGTTATTAGATGAAAATGTTTGATTTAATAATAGGAAACAGATTTGGATTTTCTTCAAGTTCGGTAGAGTATCACATCAATTTCTAATCTTATCTCGGCTTTGCACTAATGATTGAGCACCTTTTCAAATTGTGACAGATAATCTCATACGCATTTCAAAGTACCTACAAGTAATCAAATATGTTTTAATACCTGAACTATCGAGTTGTAAGCGGATGTAAAGTATGTTTAATCAAAAACCATTTTCAAACCAGAAATCAATCTTCGGTATTTTGTCATTACCCTTGTGGAGCTTCAAGTGGGCCTTAACATCATGCCAGGTTGCTTTGATCATAACTTCATGCAAATATGCTCTCCCTGGTACCTATACAGAATATTATAAACCTTTAATTTTTGCACAAAAAGTTTAGTTCTATGGAGTTGATGAAACAATGCAGCATGCGTCTCCATATGCTTGTATGCTTATATGATGAACAAGTTTGAAACTTGTAGGCATAAATAGTAATATAGCTCCAAAATTAATGAAATTATGAACATGGCGTCTCCGACAAAGTTTTTCAGAAAAAGTTTTGCTACTACTTTTGTGAAGACACAAACCGTGTGTTGGCATGGACCAACAGGAAATAAGATATTCCAAGTTTCTTAATAGGGGGAAAGACGGCTTTGGCAGGTTTTGTTCTATTATTGGCAGGGGGGTTTTTGTCGACCAACTTTTATGAAATTTGGCCACAATATTCTTTGATATGCAAAGAATATTTAGGCCAAATTTGAGCCTAGTCAGTCATAAAAAAACCCCTTGCCAATAATAGAACAAAACCTGCCAAAGCCGTCATTCCCCCTATGTTGTATATTAAAAACTTTCTGTAAATAACAAAGTTCATTAGATAAGCATCAGCTACAAATTGTTTACACTTACGTTTAGTATTCTTATTCCATTCGTTTTTCCTAGCTTTGTTTTATTATTAGTGTAATTCTAAACCTGCAATTGCATCGCATTAGGATTTGATGATAGGACTGTGAATTCTTATTGGAATTACCGTCATTGAAGGTTTGTGACTAGTGATCACGCACTACAGCTATGAATCTTAGCTTGCTTCCAGCAGTGATTACCCCGCTGACCTCACCTACCAATTACATGCTTTAATTGAGTTACAGATTAACAGATTCAAATCTGGCTTACCGTGGATAGAAAGCTGAACTTTATATATTCAGGCACCTAACGGGCTACCGTATGCTACAGTAGATTGGTTGAAGGTTTTCTATCCCAACATTAGGAAATTAGTTTTTGTTATAAATTCACTTTGTATTCCATCTAACCCTATTGAATTTCAAGAAACCTATATCTAAGCTAGTCGCACAATATTTCATATCCGTTTTATAATAATTCGTAATTCACAATCATAACAATAATTCGCATGTTGTACATATCACCAGCTAACAGTTTTGAGTCGCCTTCGATTTGTTTTTGTGTTAAAGAGCTGATTGTCAAATCGTTCTTCCGAGAGCTGGTTGCAGCTGCATGACATATATTGATTGACATATATATCTACACCATATTATTCGGCGCGCCGACCAAGGGGTCGTTACACCCTGGGAGGGAGAAACAGATACGAAAAATGTGTGTGTCAAGCCGAGCCGAAATCTAGCTGTCAGTGTGAGCCGAAAACGAAACTCTCGACAAGCAAATTTTTGAAGGCAATATAACAACAATAACACGCAAAAATGAATTTAGTCTTTTCAGGTGGCGCCTACGTTGATAGTTTTTTCTTGTTGAAAATTTACTTGTTGCATGACAATAGTATATAATTATTTTGATGTGTAGTATCGAGAGCTTCCTTCCAGGTTACACCGTGTATCGGACTATGGGATTCGGAGTTATGGCCAAAATACATTTTTCAAAATCTCACTCATTTTAGGCACACCCACACCCGATTTGCTCGCAACAAGTTGCATTCGATGCAGAATCCGGTCCCATTATTTCCAGTTAAAAATTAGCCGGATCGGACTATGGTCAAAATACATTTTTTTCACCAAAACTGCGAAGACATTACTCTCTCGAAAAAAAACGAGAAATGCACCATCACCGCTAGGTGGATTACTCTGGGTTTTTTTCCGAAAAGCTCAGTTCCTTTGTTGGAAGAGAATTGGAAGCATCCTTCTAAACAATAGGCCCGGAAGCCTCCTTTGAAGTGATTCGGATTTTTTTTTTCAAAGAAACTGGGAAGCATACTTTCAAGAGCCTGGCCCAGAAGCCTCCGTTCAATAGGCCCAGAAGCCTCCTTTCAAGAGGCCCGGAAGCCTCCTTTCAAGAGGCCCGGAAGCCTCCTTTCAAGAGGCCCGGAAGCCTCCTTTCAAGAGGCCCGGAAGCCTCCTTTCAAGAGGCCCGGAAGCCTCCTTTCAAGAGGCCCGGAAGCCTCCTTTCAAGAGGCCCGGAAGCCTCCTTTCAAGAGGCCCGGAAGCCTCCTTTCAAGAGGCCCGAATGCCTCCTTTCAAGAGGCCCGGAAGCCTCCTTTCAAGAGGCCCGAAATCCTCCTTTCAGGAGGCCCGGAAGCCTCCTTTCAAGAGGCCCGGAAGCCTCCTTTCAAGAGGCCCGGAAGCCTCCTTTCAAGAGGCCCGGAAGCCTCCTTTCAAGAGGCCCGGAAGCCTCCTTTCAAGAGGCCCGGAAGCCTCCTTTCAAGAGGCCCGGAAGCCTCCTTTCAAGAGGCCCGGAAGCCTCCTTTCAAGAGGCCCGGAAGCCTCCTTTCAAGAGGCCCGGAAGCTTCCTTTCAAGAGGCCTGATAGCCTCCTTTCAAGAGGCCCGGAAGCCTACTTTCAAGAGGCCCGGAAGCCTACTTTCAGGAGGTCCGAAGCCTCCTTTCAAGAGGCCCGGAAGCCTCCTTTCAAGAGGCCAGGAAGCCTCCTTTCAAGAGGCCCGGAAGCCTCCTTTCAAGAGGCCCGGAAGCCTCCTTTCAAGAGGCCCGGAAGCCTCCTTTCAAGAGGCCCGGAAGCCTCCTTTCAAGAGGCCCGGAAGCCTCCTTTCAAGAGGCCCGGAAGCCTCCTTTCAAGAGGCCCGGAAGCCTCCTTCCAACAGACCCGGAAGCCTCCTTTCAAGAGGCCCGGAAGCCTTCTTCAAGAAGCCCGGAAGTGTAGACAACAACCTTCCTTGCACCATGTTTACGCCACTTGTCACTGAGTATAGCGGTGATACCGGCGTTTCTATCTGTGTTGTTAAACCTGCTACTCTATGTTTTGAGATTTCCTCAAATTTCACCATGAGCTCATGGAAGAATGGTAGTGGAAAATCGGTAAAATGTACGGCATTAAGGATGATGATCGCTTGAAAACTCTCACACTCCAATTTGTCCCTGCCTTGTAGATGGAGCATATGATCCCTTCCTTCCACAGTTCCGGTAGCTGATCAGTTTCCCAAATTCTGACTATTTTGACGAAAAAACAATCAAAATTTCGGTTATGTGTTTATGTTCTACTATGTTGTAAATGTTGGTAATGTTGAAATTAAATTACAGAATCCTTGAAAAAGATCCATTACAGGCTACTCCGGCCTTAGTCTGGTAATAAATAAAATAAATATAGTGGCGTTAAGCCACAATCTTGATAAATAAAATGTGCTCTATATGTGATATAATATGATTGTGCTCAAATGTGTAACGCTGTTACAAAATTGAACAAGGTTGCAATTAAATTCTGATTTTAATTCGATTAACCATCTTTTCGTGTCTAAAGATTGATTATATCGAAAGCCTCAGAATGCAGCCAGAATTGGAAATTTTTATTAAACGTCGCGCCTCCTAGTGGTTAATAGTTCAACCACTCTAGTTCCTTATCCCATAGGGATGAATGACCGCCTGAGTTAATATCCCTCAAAAACAAACCATCATCATCAACCTTATCCCGAGACAATTTTATGACCACTCACTGACTTAATTTGCTTGTTTGTCTGATGAATTCGTTTCTTGTAACGGCAATTGTTCTATAATCTTTAAAACTCAACAAAGAAATAAAGAAAAATCCAATCAAAGGTCTTTCCGAGTCAAACAGTGATTTAGAGCGGACGTGGTCCCAGAATAAAGTGGATTTTTTAGTGAAGTGACTGTTAGCTGTTTGAAGAAATAGAGTGAGTCAGATTTAGCCCGAATAGATATTTTTTAAATTGTTGTAATACATTGTTTAATTGTTCTAGTATTCGGAAAATTAATTATACTAGTGGAAATTGCAAAGGCCCAAGTGAGCGGAAATCAAGATTTCTTATGTGAGTTAGTAGAACCGCCATGATGATAGTCAGAAATTAATGTAGATTTTGTGTCACGTTTTGTAGATCTGTTAAAGATAGTAGCTGACGTCTAATCTGCTAATAAGTGAATCTGCTGCTCGAGGCTCAGGTAAACGCGTTTGTGTGTTGTATACGTAATAAGATTGTGTCGTCCCAATGTTATGCTGTGGTTTAATTTACACGTGTGCGCTTCTTTCTTTTCTCCGTGAAGGAACCTAAATCCTTCACGTGAAGGTGTTCCGGCCGGGTTCTAGACCCGGAAGTAGGTTGTAGGGGGATTCGGACGTTCCGAGTTCTCTAGGTGGATCCAGAAGCTTGGCGGTTTGTAGGCTTTAAGTCTCATTGTCCGGCCAGTGATACACCATCGCACCTACGGGCCAGGGAGAGATCCACGTCTCCCGAGAATTACCAACCGATCGCCAATTGTCGGAAGGATTCTCCATCTCGTTAGCCTCGAGACTGCTGGCAGTTCGACGCTAATGGCCCGTTTACATATGAGCTAGTTCTAGCGGACAATGCACTATCCGACAATACTAGCACGAAATTAGCATAATGTAAACGCTTATTAGCGAGAACAATTCCTGTTTACATTGTGCTAATATCGCGCTAGTATTGTCGGACAGTGCATTGTCCGCTAGAATTAGCGCATATGTAAACGGGTCATAACCGATCTGCACGAGGTAGTGTTGGCGCACACTACGAGTGTACGTTTACCACCCACCGCACCGCTGGGTGGAGACCAGCACCAGCACCAAGACGACTGACAGCCATCGGGTAGCCGATTGCGCACACGCATACTACCACCGAACTCATCGTCACCGCGCCCGATACGATCGCCAATACCGACTCTTCGTCAGATATTTCCATATTGTAAACAGCGAGTATAGGGACCAAAGCAAAGCACGGCCGTGCGAAATCCAATTGGAATCTAGGAAGCTAGGAATTGAACGACAATATAAGCTTGTAAATTTGAACGTTCTCCTAGTCGCTCAAGAAAAAGAAAGAGCTTGGATTGGATTGGGTTTTGATTAATTTTGGGGATTATAATTGGGGATTTTTGAGAATTTGTTTGCCGTTGGGTCGATCTTGTGGTCGGATAAGGACGGGTTCGATTTGCGTCATTCCACGTGTATTTGATGGACTCGCCCTGAGTCTCACCGGGCAAACAATTCTTGCTGCTTCACATGCAGACGATCTGATCGTCTGCTTGGCGCGAAAGTGAAGTTAGTTGAAGGAAAAACAGAATCGATTCCGACCAAATTCTGAACCGTTTCAAATGTGTTGTGTTGTTGATATCCCGCCCGTGGGAAATAATCGCACCCAAGCTCGACGCTGTCACCGCCCACCCTTTCTAACGGACGGAATACTTACCCCTGGTGATCACCAGCCAGGAGCGTCAACAACCTGGGAGAGTCGACACCACCGGCAGGTCATCGACAACAACTCAAGCCAGTGAGTCATAAAAGCCTTATTTGTTGGAGTGCGGCGTCCGAGGAGGTCGTGCCAGTCGAATACTGAAGAGCTATCAAATGTGCTAACTATGCCGTCAGTCATTTGAATAATTGATTATGTTTCACGTCATTTTTCGAGTCCCGTCCTCCGTGCGCGTTGAGTTTGACTGTGGGTTGTTTATGTTGCTTCCAGCTCATTAATGGATTCCTCCGGAAGTTCCTCTAGGAATTCTTTCAAAAGTTCCAGCAGGAATTCCTACCAAAACTTATTTAGAAATTCCTCCAAAAGTTCTTCCAGGAATTCCTTGGGAAGGTTTTCCAGCTATTCCTCCAGTAGTTCCTCCAAGAGTTTCTCCCGATTTTCTTCCAGAAATTCTCCCGAAAGTTCCGCCAAGACCTTCCCGTCAACAATTTGTATTCGCTCAATCGATTCGTTAATTTATGCAAGGTCAAATTTCCCAAAAAAAAAACATATTTTTTGACGCCCCTAACTATTTTTAAAAATCTAAACAAAAAATCCATATTCATCCGATTCTGAACCAATATCAGGTCAATTATTCAGGCCGGTTCACACGTGCAGCACTATTCAGTTTTTGTTTTGAAAAATTATTGAATGCTTTAAAAAATGTGGCATTAAAAACTCTACTATTACTATACTACTTCGTGTACTATACAGAAATTATCTCGAGATCTCTGCAGAAATTTGCTCTGGATTGCTTCCCAAATTCACATGGATTTGTTCTAAATTCCTATTGAAATTTTATTACGAATTTCTACAGAAAATCTCAATCGCATTCCTCCAAAATTTCCATCAGATATTTTCCAGAAATTTATCCATAAATTCCTCTAGGTATTTCCTCCAAAATTCTTCCAAGAATTCCTCTGAAAAATCAGTCTTTGGAAGCTCCGTCAAAAAATTCAATTCGTTCGGTTATTAGTTTGGAGCTCTTTCATTTTTTTTCGGAATTCCTTTGAAAATTAAGGTACCCCGGGGCAAGTGGGACCTAAAAAAACGCTAGTTTAGAAAACAGGGTATTTCAGGACATTAACCACGGATACATCATTATATGCTTCCGTTGTTGACGTGTAGACGTGTTGTAAGCCATTTATTCAGTTACAAAAAATTTGGTGGTGACATAAATAAATTTACCTGTGGTACCCACTTACCCCTTCAAACGGGGCAAGTGGGACCTATTCTGCTCTATACTGTCGAACGAAACTAATTTGAAAAATGTAGATATAATGCTCATGTAATTTCTGAGTTGTAGTATTTCAGATCATGGATGGAGGTTCATTGCTGGTCAGACTTTTGTTTTTGGCAAAAGAAAGGGATTACAATGTTAGCAGCTTTAAAATCAAGACAACAGCCGGTTTACCGTTTAATTGTCTGTTGTCGGGCTTTACATTAGCTTACTTTCTTACCGAATGTGTTAGATGGAAAAGATAAGCAAATCTTTGTTCACTTTTCGAATGAATGTTTCCCTGTTTAACACAAATTATTTACATAACTTAGAACCTCAAAAGGAACGTTTTCATTCAGGCGGTGTTGTAAATTTGTAACAGAACGAAATGGCCAATTTATGTCTTAAGAACCTAATTTATCTTAAAATTTGTTAATCTGATGCGAAGTTTAAAAATAAACAACACGCAAGACAAAACCTGTTGATCTATTGAGCTTGAGCTTGATTGACTGCTCGTAGTTGCTACTCCATTATGACCAGATCAGCTGTTCTTGCACAGGGAACCAACAGATGTTTGCTTGGGACTAGCACACATCTTCAATGTACAAGTACTGGAGATCTCATTTGTTAGGTCATACTGGCGCCTGCCACGTCAGAATGCAAGTCAATGTAGGGAAGGGGGAGGAAATGATGATGCAATCACTCGCCCACTGCAAGCCGAATATACCTCTGCACTTGCCACGAGTTCATGCGGAATTTGTTGGAATTTCTGGGTTAGGTTGGAGAGGCAGGGGTCCGTCTTGGTTAACGAGCTGCCAATGTGATATATAGGAGAAGGTAACTGATGGAATTTCTAATTGGATGTAGGAAACGAGCTCTATAGTTCATTTCCAGTTCTAGCGATTGCTAGAGCATAAGAAATAAAGAGAAAGATAAAAAGTAGGAGAATGGAACGGACTTGGGATTGAACCCATGACCTCCTGCGTATGAGGCAGAAGCAGTAGCCATATGACTACCAAGCCCGCCTCGAAACAAGAGAGATCACGCACTGAACTGATTAATTTTATTGCCGGCCGTGCAACGCAGACCACAATAATTCGGCCGACCGCGCGATCGTTCTGCTGTCCGAAACATGAGAGATCACGCACTGAACTGATTAATTTTATTACCGGCCGCGCAATGCAGAACACAATAATTCGGCCGACCGCGCGATCGTTCTGCTGTCCGAAACATGAGAGATCACGCACTGAACTGATTAATTTTATTACCGGCCGCGCAATGCAGAACACAATAATTCGGCCGACCGTGCGATCGTTCTGCTGTCCGAAACAAGAGAGACCACGCACAGAGCTGATTAATTTGATTACCGGCCTCGCAATGCAGAACACAATAATTCGGCCGACCGCGCGATCGTTCTGCTGTCCGAAACAAGAGAGACCACGCACAGAACTGATTAATTTGATTACCGGCCGCGCAATGCAGAACACAATAATTCGGCCGACCGTGCGATCGTTCTGCTGTCCGAAACATGAGAGATCACGCACTGAACTGATTAATTTTATTACCGGCCGTGCAATGCAGAACACAATAATTCGGCCGACCGCGCGATCGTTCTGCTGTCCGAAACATGAGAGATCACGCACTGAACTGATTAATTTTATTACCGGCCGCGCAATGCAGAACACAATAATTCGGCCGACCGCGCGATCGTTCTGCTGTCCGAAACAAGAGAGACCACGCACAGAACTGATTAATTTGATTACCGGCCGCGCAATGCAGAACACAATAATTCGGCCGACCGCGCGATCGTTCTGCTGTCCGAAACAAGAGAGACCACGCACAGAACTGATTAATTTGATTACCGGCCGCGCAATGCAGAACACAATAATTCGGCCGATCGTGCGATCGTTCTGCTGTCCGAAACATGAGAGATCACGCACTGAACTGATTAATTTTATTACCGGCCGCGCAATGCAGAACACAATAATTCGGCCGACCGTGCGATCGTTCTGCTGTCCGAAACAAGAGAGACCACGCACAGAACTGATTAATTTGATTACCGGCCGCGCAATGCAGAACACAATAATTCGGCGCGCGATCGTTCTGCTGTCCGAAACAAGAGAGACCACGCACAGAACTGATTAATTTGATTACCGACCGCGCAATGCAGAACACAATAATTCGGCCGACCGTGCGATCGTTCTGCTGTCCGAAACATGAGAGATCACGCACTGAACTGATTAATTTTATTACCGGCCGTGCAATGCAGAACACAATAATTCGGCCGACCGCGCGATCGTTCTGCTGTCCGAAACATGAGAGATCACGCACTGAACTGATTAATTTTATTACCGGCCGCGCAATGCAGAACACAATAATTCGGCCGACCGCGCGATCGTTCTGCTGTCCGAAACAAGAGAGACCACGCACAGAACTGATTAATTTGATTACCGGCCGCGCAATGCAGAACACAATAATTCGGCCGACCGCGCGATCGTTCTGCTGTCCGAAACAAGAGAGACCACGCACAGAACTGATTAATTTGATTACCGGCCGCGCAATGCAGAACACAATAATTCGGCCGACCGTGCGATCGTTCTGCTGTCCGAAACATGAGAGATCACGCACTGAACTGATTAATTTGATTACCGGCCGCGCAATGCAGAACACAATAATTCAGCCGACCGCGCGATCGTTCTGCTGTATGTTCCATGTATGTTAAAAATCAAGGGAAAGTGAAAATTGCAGATTTTGGCTTTAATCAAAACTTTTAAATCGTTTTTGATGTCACGCAATTATTTAATTGCTCAAAATATTCACTTTCCACATCAATGATGTATTCAGGAACGACTATTTTGTTGGAAATCCATTGAATTAAAATAAAAATGATGGATTTTGCCGGTAGTTTAAAGTCATGATTAAACAATAACATTAGTATGGTGCCGCAAATGGTTTTTATTCCAAATTTTCTTGTGTCAGGCGAATTCATTGATAATTTTGCTTCATCTTTCTAGAACATTGTTACCATTAAAAATGTTCACCGATTAATCGGCAGCCATAGTACCCACTTACCCCGTATTTTCACTTGCCCCGGGGTACCTTACTCCAAGTATCACCCCGAGAATTCTCCAGAACATATATCGCAAATTCTTGCCAGAAGTCCCCAAAAAATATCCATGTACTCCGCCTGAAATTTTCCCAAGAAATTAGCCAGAAACCTTTCAGAATAGTTTTTCTTGGAAATTCCCAAAGAATTTTCCCTGGCATATTCTACAGATGTTACTCCGGATGTTCTTCCAGAAATTCTTCTCTTTTTTCATCCACGAACATCTCCAGAAATTTCTTCGAAGACTCCTCCCCAAACTCATTTTCAAATTCCATCAGAAATTTCTCCATGAACTATTCCAGGATATTCCTTTTTCAAGAAGAATTCATGATGAAGTTTTTGTAGGAATATTCAAGGGAGTTCCTGATAAATTGCATTTTACAATTACTTGGAGATTTCTTGAAGAAATTCCTGAATAAATTCACGAAAGAGCTCATGGTTGAATTTTTAGACGAATTCTTGAAAGAATTCCGATGTAATTTCGGATGGAATATCCAATGAACTTTTTATAGAAATTCTAAAAAAACGCTGGAAGGGTTGTTAAATAAATTCCTGGAAAAATTCCCTGAGAAATTTCTAAACAAATTCTGCTGAAATCTCCGAAAAGTTTTTTCAAAGAAAATTCATAAGGAATCTCCTGAAATAAAAATCTGGTTGAATTTCCAAACAATCTTAAAGAAAAATCTTAAATAGTTTCAGCCCGAAACATGGAATTTTTGTAAGAATTTCCGTAGGTGTTCTAGAAGCGATTCCTGTTGTGCCTGAAGAACAATTCCCACCTTTTATGATATATTGAATTCAACGTGGATTTTTAGAACGAATACAATCGACTCTCTACAACTCGATATCTTTCCCTGTGTCGATGGTTTGCTCGGTCCCTTCAATCTACGTACAGTTTTGTTTTTTACATCTCGATGACCTCCCTAGGTATTTTGATTTCTCTCTATCTCGATTTGATCTGGTCATATTTTGTTCAGGATTCTCTCTCCCTTCGTCGGAATATTCAAATTTCTAGACTACTAGACCACCTTGGACAATAATAAACACATTCAAAACAAAAAATTACATTTGTGTTGTTGTCGGTTTCCATAGCAACTAGTTTTTTTTTTATCGATCTAGTACCCATATTAATTTTCGTTCCATTCCTCGATCTCTCCTTATGTCGATGGTCCCTTCAATATCAAGTTGATGATAGGCGACTGTATTTTATGTTATGCCGAGCAAACGGACTAACATAAGAGGTCTCTCCAAAAATTGGAAATTTTCCATAAAAAAAAACAGAATAATCCACCTAGCGGTGATAGTGCCTTTCTCGTGTATTAAAAAACAAGAAAAAAACAAGAGCAAAAAAAGCACATAAAAGAGGTAAAAATTGAAATTTAGGGAGAAAGTTTCAGTTATTACAGTCAATTCACATTTATTTGCGTTCATTTGAATGCATTGCAGCAGTCTTCGTAAAAAATAATTCGCGGACTCGGGCAAGGTCGAATCGACCGAGGGCGTGCCAGCGAAGACGGTGGTGCCAAAGTCTACCCAGACTGAGGCTCAAGTATTCGCGGGCACGTCGGGGGTGACTGCTCCAACGGAGCAGACACAAAAACGGGGGAGACAGTCTCCTGGGGATCAGCTCCCTGGGGGCCGCTCCAAAACGCGGTGGGTTACTACCCCGAACAAGGGTAGTGGGGCTGGGAAGCTGAACCCCGGCCAGGTACCTCCAAAACCGGGGGAGGAAGGGACGATGCCCTTGTCATCACGACGGACGAGGCTAAGCACTCGTGAACTCGGCGCCAACGTACGTCGAATAAGACGTACCCGGACGGGCGAGATGATCCTCGAGCTGAAGCGAAGCGTTTCGCAAAAGGGCGCCGCCTACAAGAAGTTGGCGGAGGAAGTCCTAGGCGAAACGGTCAAGGTGAGGGCACTCACGACGGAGGTGATTCTAAGGGTTAAAGACCTGGACGAGATCACCGAAGTCGAAGAGTCGTCGTCGAAGTCGTCACAGCACTGCGCCGACAGTGTGGAGTGGAGACGCCCACCGCAGCCGTTCGGCTACGGAAAGGTCCGGCAAGGACGCAGGTAGCATTGGTTCGACTATCTGCAGCAGACGCCTCCAAGGTAGTCAAGTTAGGGAGCGTCAAGGTGGGATGGTCGGTGTGCCCTGTGGGCATATACGAGCAACCCGAAGTTTGCTTCAAGTGCCTGGACCCGGGGCACAAGCAATGGAACTGCAAAGGCTCTGACAGAAGCAAGCTCTGCCGACGCTCCGGATTGAAGGGACAACCCTCCCAATTGTTTGATTTGTTCCAGCAAAGCTGTGAACAGCAAGCACCCGATGGAGGGTTCGATGTGCCCGGGGTTTAAGCGTGCTGCAAAATCACAGTGCAGGTAACGCAGCTGACTTGATCGGCCTCGCCCGAGTGTCCGGTGTACGCAGGTTTAGAGGAAACGGCGGAACACGTGTTGTTCGTGTGCCCACGTTCTCGCACAATGCGTGACCACATGCTTGCCACATGTGGTCTAGACACTACCCTGGACAACCTAGTCCGGAGGATGTGTCGAGCTGAGTCAAACTTCAAGTCAACTTCTATCAAAAGTTCGGTTTTGGAGTGATTCTATAGCATTTACGTATACTTAGTATACGCGAAAGGCAAAAAGAAAAGTACCAAGCTTTTACTAAATAGGGTGGGTGTACCAATTGTCGCCATACATAAGAACAACTATTTTTAAAAAAAATAAGTAAAAGGCGTGTGGGTGGACATTATATATCAAGCGAAAGATTTTACTTCCTGTTCCTTAGTACAGCTGTGAAAACCACAATAAAATTCGTTATTATCCTCAAAATTGATTAATCCATAATAGGAACGCATGCACCAGTTGTGGCACTATTCTTAATTTTGGTTCCTTATTTGGCAAATCCCATTGTTTTCTTATGGGACTGGCCAAATAGGGACCACTAGTGCCACAACTGGTGCAAAGGACGTCAAAAATTAAGCAAAATCAATTTTTACAATTATGCTTTGCTTGTTTGGGAGGAAATCAAAGGTGATATCGTATCATATGAATATGCTTTATCGATTAGAACTTGGTTTGCGGTAATTTGATTGGCCATTTGGCATATAAAGCACTAGTGCGACAACTGGTGCTATAGCCACAACTGGTACACCTAGCCTATAAAATTTTTATAAACGCAAGGAAAACGCAATTTTTTAAAAACCAAAAGTAATTAGCAATTTTTTCTTCTTTTTCGACGTTTTTCACATTATCTAGCTAGAAATTGTGCGATACATTTTAATCTACTGCTTTGATAGTCCTTCAATAGCCGTGGCGTGGTAAAAAATATCTGGGTCAACTTCCATACGGCCGCGCGCCAATTCATTTTTGACGGTGGCCTAATAAAATTGTCGTTGGGATCTAAAACAGACCTGCAACGATATCTCTCCGGCGAGACAGTCTAATTGAAGGCTATGTTCAGCTTTTCTTGAAGATGGATGGAGAGATATTCGACTCGCGATTGGTAGCACTAGATACTAGAGGGAGCAATTGTTAGAACGGGAACGGGAACCTTCTATTAAACGTGTGTGAAGCGGAGGCAGCACTAATAAGTGCACCTAAATAGCTTTGTGGCGTACAATGATGCAGTATGGTGACGCACTGGGACAACGCACGTACGACATATATGTTTTCCACCACCGAATTTCTACAACAAATCTTAAGGAGATTGGCCGGCTAGAGAAAAAACAAAGCATCTGGAGTTGATATTATGTCTGTCCTTAACGCAGAAGGTCTACCAGAACCGTTCCAACCGTAATCTTCTTTGCATATTTCAGTATATTTTCCATGTGAATGCATCGTTGTTTCCAAAATTGAAGGATTTGTTGCAGATAATGGAGGCGCGTGGTGTGTAATGTGCTTACAAGTTGTATTTGCAAATGACCCCACAATGCTCAATGGTTAATCGATTTCCTCCCCCCGAACAAATTATAACTGCATGAAGGGTGAAAATAACTGAAATCACAACGTGGTTTATTCTGCGATTACCCGTGTTCGATAGCGAGAGGATTGGAAGCGATGCACCCATCCTGAACGCATAAAGAGATTTTGTGTTAATTAGTGCCCGCTGGGGCATTTTTCACACATTAACGCTTTCGTCGGCATTCGAGGCAGTGCCATTGCCGGATGCGGCGAGTGGAAACAATTATCAGACTGAAATGGGAGGGTTGCTTTTTTTCGGCTGGGACGACGAACCACACGAAGATCGTGTACTATAAATGGATGATGATGCAACATTGTATGCGGGACGCACATTTAAATCTTGTGCTTTTTGACGGTAATTAATATTATATTTGCTGTTAACTGAAAAAAAAACTTTTTTCGTATATTATCGACGTTTGTGGTGAGAAGTGTGACACATTTATTTAATCATTTTGCATTATCTATATATAGGAGGTTTTTAAATTGAAAATTCAGATTGACTGGACTGGCAAGATTCGGCTTGCTCGTGAAGCGAACGAGTAGTATCATCTGGATTAAATACGAGCAAAAATATATTGTGATAATCATGGTTCGCAAAAAAATTCAAGCTTACATAATTTGAACGAGAAGTGATTCGACCTTCCTTATATACCTATTCCTTAAAAGTAATCTGAAAAGCAATTCCTTTCTGTAGTAATCTTTAAGTAGTTTACTTCGATGCTTTGAATTGTAGAAACGGATGTTTCAGGATATCCAGTAAGATTCATTCTTTTTGGGGATTCTGCGAAAATATTTCCTGTAGGCTTCGAATGAGTATTTATTGGATTTTTCTTCTTTTGTTGATACTGTTTTTATGTATTAAACCTTTGGTTTTCCTTTTAAACGATGATAACCATCCTAGTAATTCGCACACTATTAATTTCCAAACCTTTTCTTTCATTATATGAAAGATCATCTTACGTTTCCCAAAGGAGGAAATCTGCATAAATTCCAATCAGCATTTTCTTTGTCAAATAACCATATAGTAATGGAATGAGTTGCAACTCATATGCTTTCAGATTCTATTACGGGTCAAAGTCTCAATTTCAAGAAACTCTTATCAAAATCAATCCCGCGGGAGACTTTTTTTATACCAGATAAAATCGAATAACATTCTCCTATCACAGACAAACTTTTCCTTCCACGGTCACGGTCGTTCTGAAAATCACATTCCCGTATTTTTTGTTGTTTCGAGCCCCGGGAATACCTATCAGTCTGGATAAACTTTTCCTCCGGTTCACTTTCCTTTGCAACGACAATATCACCGTGACTAGTCAATCCACGGCGTCGACGAACGCTGCCGGAGCAGGGACAAAAGAAAATCAATTCAGCATATTTTTGGCTGGCTTTTGTCACGAGGTTCAACTACAACGAGCCACGGCGGCAGGTTGCATCCCAACAAGTCCCAAACCGCCAGGCATCTTGCGCTTGCTTGGTCCCGTCTCGATATCGGATGCGATAGAATTGAGCAAATTACGCAAAGTTGGAAAATTTTGTTATCAAACAGTTTTTCCCTCCGCTAGCTGCTGGGGGAAAAACGATTTCTGAAAACATTTGGTCCTTGAATCGTTGCATCTGATGGTTGGGAATGAGAGTGGAAAAAAAAGACCGAGGGAAGTCAAATAAATTACCGCATAATTTCACTTGGCCGTAGATTTTTATTTGATTTCTTACTTTCGGGGCGATGAGTATCCTCATCGTCTTTTGATTTCTTTTCCAAACTGAGGTACGTCGCTCCTCTCAGTTCGGGATTTGATAAATCAAATTGTGTTCGATTTTGTTTGGAACGAACAAAAAGTTTTTTTTTGGCTTGGTGATTGGGTTCATCTGTTATCATGTCGTATTGGTAACCATGGCGGTTCGGTTGTTTGACATCGAATATTTGATGAGTAAATTTGTTATTTTTTTTCCTTTGCCGTTTTGTTTTAATGAGTACTGATTAGATTGTTAACTTCGGTTTGTTAACTTGGGTTTGATTATTTGCAATTCAATAAGTCAACAATAATATATGGTAAGAAACATTTCAATTATATAGGGTAACCGTACCCTTAATGGAGGTAGCACTAATAATGGAGATAGTGGGGTATAAATGACCTTTTTCGTAATTAAAATTTACGATCTTTTCAGTTGATGCAATGTGCTATAATCACGAGATTGACACTTGTCTTCCACCACCACAGTTCATTCCGTAACCAATATTGAAAATTCCGCTGTACCGATTGTGGTGACTCTCAAAAGAAATCAATGGATAGCACCACTATGGAAACCTCAGTTAATTTTTACCACCACTAAAGCAACACTTGTGGCGCGAGCAATTTTTGATAGGAATCAGAATGAATAAATATTGGTCTAGAATAGTAACAATCTCATAGTTGTTAGCAAATTTATTAGTTTATCTATTGCCTAAGATATTAAAACTGTAAATATCGCAAAATTATCTATTTTTTATAATTCCTTTTGGTTTTACCAACACCTCCACTTTTGGAACTATCCTAGTACAATATAGTTTTTGAATTACCAAACATCACTTTTATGAAGATATTCGAATCTACATATTTGAAGATGGCAGTTTGTTGTTGAATCATGATGCTATAGTAAACGTGTCGTGATGAAGATTATGCAATGCCGGTTCGAAGCAATGTTCGCGAAGAGCTGCTGATAGTATGGGGTAGTACACCACGGCACATTTGTTCAGAAGAGAGTATCACTACAGCCTTTGCAAGCAAGCAGGCGATTTGTCGGTAGCAATAACACGGCTGTACATCATTCGAAGGTTAAAACGACCTCCAGCTCCACTATTTGACACGGCTAAAGTATAGCCTAGACTTGTGCGCCGATCTATTCTGCACCTTATGAAATGTGTGCGTTTTTAATAATCTAACAACCGTGCGAGCAATATTTTATCTTATAAGTATAAAATCATGGATCTAATTTACACTCTATACAAATCCGCCCAGCCCATTGTTGTTAAAGTGTGATGTTCTCGATAAATTGCTTACTGCTAGCATTTCCTATTATAGAAAATGTTATGGATCTAGCGATACAAATCAAACCACCAAAAATCACATGATTGCCAAAGAACCTGTTTTGGGAGCTCAGAATCCCTTACGGATAAGATTTTGAGCGGACTTCGGTATGTTTCTGGCTTCTCAAATTTCAATAGAGCTACTAACGTTTGAAGAAAAGTTTTTCCGTGGGCTTCTAATAATCGTGCTATATCATAACTTCTAAATAAATATTTATATATTCTAAGAAGTAAAGTTTAGACATTTTTGTGAGCTTTATGGATTATAAAATGCCTGAAGTCCTAAAGAACAATCAGTCTTTTTCTTCAGGATCTCAAAAGCATCTATGATTATTGTTTGGACTCTGTTAAACTTTAAAATAACATTCTGCTAACTCAAAATTTCTTACCATCGAATAACTTCATATGTTCTTACTATAATCATGGGTAGGACAATGCTTTGACTGTCCCACCCAGAAAAATTCATGCGTAGGACATATCCTACTTGTCCCACCCACTTCCGGCGCCACTGGTTGAAGGTCAGAGTTTCTACCGGATCTAGTCAAATCAGGGAAAACCATATTTTGGAGTTGGTTTGTTGGTGGCCGGGAGTTGCCATTGAACCTATCACATCACACAGAAATCCATACCACTACTTCCGGATATAAGAACAAAAGGTACTTTTAAATTTTGTCAATCGGTTTATTATGAATGTAACCTTTTAAAGATGTCCACTTAAAAAAGTTGAATAAATTCATATCCAATAAATTTGAGTGTGAATTGTCCTTTTTTTAGTTAATAAAGTTATTTATTTATCTCATATATTGTATAGTGTCCTACAGGGTTACCCAATAATCGGACCACAATACAATAAAGTTTTAAAGCTTAGCAAAACTGCTAGTTTCGGATAATCCTTTTGAATTGCGAAAGCTCCATAAAAATGTCCACTTCGTTGTAGCCCTCGTTGTAAGTCTGGCATAAACAAGAAAGAGGTGCAGCTTTTCCCAGGTTTGTCCTTGATCTAGGGATGTAGAATAGATCTAACTGGCGTAGACCATGCGTGGGAAACCAAAACTGGAGGTCACTAGTAATGCTGCAGTGAATAGATCCATGTACAAGTCGATGAAGCGTAGACACACGCCAAGTTAATGATGTGATCTGCATGCGACTTATTCTTCTCTGATATGGTTCATAAGGGTAATAGAATTTTCTATACAAAAACGCTTAAATGTATGCTGCACTGCTTCAATAAGTTCTACATATGTAATAGCTAAAATTTTAAATAATCCGATTCACAATGTTAATAATCAAAATCCATGATTGTCAAATAACTTGTTAAATATTATATTTTTGTTTTTCTCTTTTTTCTACTGACCTCTTGTAACCGGTTTCGGAAGTCCTTGAGAAATCGGATTAGCAGTCAAAACTAAAACAAATCCATATAACATGTTGATGTGGAAAAAAGGCAATATGTTTGGCTTGCTCTAGATTATTCCACATATCTCTTACTTGTCATAAGACATATCTCTACCATTGTACCAACCCTAAACTAAATAAATTTGTCTTTTGCTTATAGCGTAATCCTTGATTTCGGCGCCCCTAAAGACTGGCGCCCTTGGCGGAGGCCAACCTGGCCAACCGCACGCTACGGCGCTGTATGTAAGGAACATTGCAGATTTGTGGGCATTTCTAGATCTTCGCATGGAATTTGCAAAAATAAAATTCAGAACGGGTTGGTCCTCGGGCTGCAAGTCTCTTAAATAAAGACAAAAAAAAAGAACGGGTTGGAAGATCATTAAAATTACTTAAGATTGCTTTCAGCTTATACTGACCGTAACAGCTGTTCTCATATGTCAAGAACACACAGACAATAGCTCAGTTTGTCGAGCTGATTGTATATAAGACTATGGGTCTGTTAAATTCAATCGGAAATACATATCTTCGTACATTTTAGAAATGTGCACAGGATTCTTCTAGTGAGCAAATGTATGCTATATATGTAGACGAAGAATAAGAAGGAATACATTTTGGCTGATACGCTCTTTCAAATGTTGGTCTAGTATTATCAATTCTTTATCTGCGTATACGCCTGGCAGATGTGGATACATAATAGAGTATCCCACTAAATGAAAAAATAAATCTAAGCATTCATTTTCTAATTTTGACTAAGTAAGTACTTAGTCCACGCTGACAAGACAATATGAAGAATGCTTTAGCATAATTACATAATTTTTAAGTGAACTAAGGTTTTAAACGAAATTTGAATCCGTATATCTATATGGAAAATCCCACAATTTCTTTATTTGTATATACTTACTGATATAAAACTGATATAAAATTGATCAGATTCGGGAACACACGATCCACGATGAATTTCTTTGAAAGCGGCACAAATGCTGGGGTATTGTCTTATCGCCAATGGTATATGCGGCGAGAATGTGGCGATTTATCACAGATCTCCTTTTCTGTTATTTTGACTCTTTTGGTCGCAAAACAGTTAATCGACTTCGAAAAAGTGAAATCAGAATTGCGTACATAATGTAAAAACAATTTAATTAAAAATTCCGCGGAAAAAAAATTAAAATTTCGTTTCGTTTCGAAAAATTTCGAATTAAATGAACCTTGATTTCGTATCGTTTCGAAATATCGAAAGAAATCTTTATTTCGTTTCGTTTCGATCCGAATCAACACAGACATTTTAAATTTCGTTTCGTTTCGTTTCGTTAGGAAAAAGTGTGTTATCGCATACCCTTACTCGAAACTCAGCTTTGAGCTTTGGCTACGCTACCTACAAATCCTGAATGCGGAATGCACTGTTGCTCCACCTATTGCAACCACTGCTTTTCCAGTGGATGCGCATGCTACATAAGCGTTGTGCTGCTTATTATGAGCTTGGATGTACCGGTTCACTGTCTCCATTAGAATACGCAAAGTGAACGTTTTGCCACAGCCCGCCGGGCCAGTGAAGAATATTTGCACTGGTTTGCAGTTTTCTTCAGAGGAATGCAAGCTGTGGATTACTTGTACGATTAAATCCTGCTGCTCTGTATTCGTGGCACGCACCATTTCACAATATTCTTGCTTTGACAAGACATTGGATCGCTGTTTGACGACAGCTGCCAAGGGTCCTGTTGGCAAGTTGTGAATATCGTCATCATTCGGCTCAATGACGATCGTGCGGACAAACTCATCGCGCTTCTGGTCGGCAATCACCTGCTGCTCTTCGTCTTCGCTGCATATGCGGATGTATTCCTCCACAACCTGGTCCAAGTTCATTTCGCATACTCATACTCATACTCCTTGTGCTTTGCCTGAATGGCGGCCTCGTTGTCTTCATACAACCATTTCCGGATATGCTGCGAAATCCGCCAAGCAGATATCATCCATTCCTCGGCGTAGTTCATACCGTTGGATGATGTTTAGCGTTCACACATCGGTGGAATTGTCGTCGAGATCCTCTTCGTCCATCTGTTTGTTTCGCTTCTTGGATTTTATTCGCTCTTGTGGCCACATTGTCGCAATAAACTCAACCTAAAACGAAATTGAATTCTAAATTGTGAAAACTATATCATTTGATTAATTGTTGCTTTCGACTGTGATTGATTATTGACGACGGTATTTTTTTGGCTCTTTCAGTCTTTATGATAAGCTAAAACGGGTTTTGCGTCAACTATCCAACGTTTCGGTGTTTATTACAGCCTCTTTAACGCAACCTCTAAATCCCTGAAGAAGGTGTAATAAACACCGAAACATTGGATAGTTGACGCAAAATCCGTTTTAGCTTATCATAAAGACTGAAAGAGCCGAAAAAATACCGTCGTCAATATATCATTTGATGAATGATACCTTGCGGCTGGCTTCCGACATCGGTTGCCGAAGCAAAGACATTTCGACGGAATTGAGCATTTGTATGCTGACCTTCTTCTGCAATCAATTGTAGTGCTGGTCTGGATGGTCTTCCTGGATCCTTATGAGATCACGATGTAAATTACTTATGCCTCTGTTGGTCTTGTTTACGTATTCCATGACATAAGCAGCACATGAAAACTCCTCCAGCAAAAACTGCAAATCCATATTGGATTTGAACTTCTCAGAGATCTAAGGATTGAACGGATTGGTCAAAAGCTGCGTCATGGAACGTTTCAGCAGAACTGTTGGTCGGCGAATGGAAGAGCGAATCACGTCCAAGTAGTAATCGTACGTGCAACTGCTATTAACAAGAAACGAGTCAAGGCTATCGTAGACCTTCGTTTCAAGAGCTTCCCGCATTTTCGCTGCCTTCCTGTTTAGCCGTTGAAGTCGGCCATCCCCGGCTGTAACGGGGATCAGAATTCTGGTTTGATCCATTGGCCAGTACGGAATATTAAACCGGCAACGTTTATCGTTTCGCTTGAAACACTTAAACGTGTGTTTATGAACCTAAAAGTGTTTGACATTGTGAGTGATTACTTGCTAGAAACTATGCGAAATATAAACCCACCTGATTGCCATAGGTCTCAGGCAGATCTTCCGATCTGATGGAGCAAAGAAAATCGATCAACTCAACAGTAGCGGGCATTCTTTCGGGAACATCCTCACGGCGGTGGTCCTTCGCCAGCCAGAGCAGAATATGTGCATGGGGCTGCCACGATGCTGGAACTCGATCCTCTTAAAATAATCTACAACGTGGTATTTGCCGAACGGGCTCAATCTAGTCGATGGCAGCAGGCGCAGGAAGATGTTTACGAACTTGTGAAAATATGCACAGCACGTGACGGGATCTTCGCTGACAAGTGTAGCACGCTTTAGTGCAGACAACTGTTGCATATTATCGTTTATGTCCGCAATGTTAGAGCCACTAGAAAGCCTCATCTACTAATAATGTGGAATTATCACCCACTACATCCGGAGCATTTCCTTCCAGCTGGTCGAACGCAACGGGAAAGCACATGTTTTCAATACGAAGACACAGCTGGCTGGTTGGGTTTCACGGTTCTCGGAAGCGTCATCCCAAAGTCTCGCTCAGTACTCCTGAGACTACCTCAGCTGCAAGGTTGCAAGCATTCAACAGGATGGCGGTCGACAACTTCTTCGATGTGCTTTATCGTGAAATGGACGGAGTGTTTGCCTTGAAAGGTCGACGACAGGTAGGAGCTGTGACATCGGTGGAAAGAGGGCTACTTTTCGCTGCAAGCATTTGCATGTCAGTAACGGGACAAATACTGCCACCTATGATGATATTCCCTAGGGCCCGTTTGACTACCAGTCTTATGGAAGGTGCTCCACCAGACACGATATTTGTCTGCAACTCTTCCGGTTGGATGACTGTGAAAGAATTCAGCACCTGGTTCGAGCATTTTCTAAAGCACACGCGTCCAACAGCTGATAACTCCTTTTTTTATTTTGGACGGTCATTCTTTGCATACGAAGAACCTTGGCTTTATTGAAAGAGCGCGTGAGTGCCATGTGACAGTCGCGTAGTTGTCCCCCCTGGCAGCCACAAACTACAGCCTCTCGACATGGGGCCGCTCGAGACGGCTCTCTCGAAGGAAGTGGAGAGTTTCCTCAAATGAAATCCTGGTACGAAACGAAATCAGCCGGCCTTTCGGTTCGGCTTTCATGAAGACTTCTAACGCGGCTCTTTGTGTCAACGGATTCCGTAAAGCAGACGTAATGGTCGTTCTTTCAGCAGACCCAGAAACCGATCGTTCAAACAATGAACTTAGGGACGAAGCTTTTGAATCCAACGCAGCCGATACTGAAACAGGACCTTCGCGAATGCACAATGAGGTAGGAGATATCAACGATTCACTGTCAAACTAAAAGGAAAATATCGCCCCAAAAGGGATTGTACAAGTGGATGCTAACAACATGCTGACTTCGAGAGCTACTATGGCACCGTTGGATTCGAATGTTCAACCGGTTTAGCTGTCTGAATCATCTTCAAAGTGTCTCCTGCGGAAATCCTACCGCTACCGAAAACAGTTACCAGACGACGGTGGACGAAAGAGGGAGAAAGCTCGAAACATAACGTCAAGCCCCAGCCGAAATGAGTTAAAGTCATCGCAGGCATTGAAGGATATTGATCTGCTAAAGAAGGTGATCAAAGCTGAAACAGGACACATTTCTAACAGTGATGCCTAAACACCCAAACGCAAACCAGGACCTCCCGAAGGAAAGAGCAATCAAACTAAAACGGTGCTTGCTCAAGATACGCTCTGCGAAGTATGTGGCTGTTGTTTCAGTTCTTCTGACAAAGGACAGTATTGGATCAAATGTTCCAAGTGCTGCTTGTGGTTTCATAAATGCCAGGACACTCGCTGCTCTTCGTGTGCCTTTCAATAAGACAGCAATTTGTAGCTAATCTTCATTATGTGATTGTTCATTAATTGATTTTATTTTCTTTATTTTGGTAACATCACCAGAGGTGTGTTCGCCAATGAAATTGAATTGAATTAAATAAAAATACTGTTTTGGTTGAAATTAGTTGATTAGTTTTACTTAAAAACTTACTAAACTGACCCCACTGTCAATCATAGTTTCAATAAGTTTTAGAATCGGGCTCTCATCATGTCAATCAATTGCTGTGATTCAATAACTACTTACTTTCCTGGGCACTTTTCGGTATGTAAGCACCTCTCGTTAAAGTAGTTTATCATGTCCATGTAGAATCCGTGATACTGATAACAAAACATGATATTAACTTGTTTGAAATAAGAGTAGAAATAACAAGCGAAAATAACAAAAATTTGCACCGAAATATCATAAAAATATCAGGTTTTGCTATTAACAAGAACAAACTAATAACTCAAGATATTGATAAGTTCTTGTTAGTGGCAAAACCTGATATGTTTATGATATTTCGGTGCATTTTTTTGTTAGTTTCGCTTGTTATTTTTACTCTTATTTCAAACAAGTTAATATCATGTTTTGTTATCAATATCACGTTTTACTGTTATTGAGCTATTATCGTCTATCCGGGTGAGCATTTTCCCTTAGACCCCTATACCAATTGAACTTATTCTACATACTCTTTTGGAGTTGCTTATTGACCTATACGAAGTAAAGTTGAAGAAATGTCTCCCCTAAATTCTCGTTTTTGTATGTTTGTATGATTGTGTGTGTGAGGATTGTATGGGGACATGCTCGCGTAGGTATGTACATATGTTATAGAGTCAATTTGTGAGTCCTATCATCGTTCTGGGAAAATCAAAGGTAGTAAACAGAACACCAATAATATTTGCTGCCTTGATCCCAAGTTTCGCTTTTCAGCGGTTTGTCATTGTTGAGAGCCAGTGATTCCTTCATACTAAAAAAAAACGATTTTACTTTAAATGAGAATAATAGTTCTCATCGTAAGTTGTGTTGTCCAACTGCAATTCACTGTTTTTGGATGTTTCTGCATACATTTTTGCATATAAACTTCCAATGAGTTTAGCACCACCCAAACGTTGACCGATTTGGCTGAAATTTTGTCCAGAGCATCAGGGCATCAAATAGAACTGAATAAGAGGACGGCCCATCAAAAAAATTGAAAAAAGTTTTTCTCATACTAATTTGAGCCACCCTACTGTATATGCATCTAAACGTGTATAGGGGCACCACATTTGAACTGCAACTGCACATTGCGCATAATATTGCATTCGATGTTGCTTGCAATATCATTGCTTACATATGCGCCACGCACCAACAATCTCGAGCAGATTCAACTGCCGATGTCCTATTTCACGAAAAAAAGTTTAAATAAATTCCGACACCAATTTCCCCATAAACATCTAAACGAAACACAAATCTTAAAGAAATTCCCTAAGGAATTCTTCTAAGCGAATTTTGGAAGATTTTCCTGAAACAATTTCAGTAGGTTTTTTCAAAGATTTTACCGTAATTCCGACCAAATTTCCGAAGAAATTTAAGATTTCGTTATGGAATCTCCGAAAAAACTTTCGAAAAAATCATGGGAGGAAATTCCGAAGAAGTTTTTTTTATGTCTTTATTTGAGAGGTTTTCAGACAGCCAAGGGCTCACCTCTTAACCAAGAAGTTCTCAAGAAGCAAGAATTTCTTAAAGAGTTTTTAATGGTTTTCCTATAGGAATATCTTGATGCATTTCCAAAAGAAATACTGAATCTATCCGAATTTATTCGAAAATTCCTCCAGAAGATCCTTCGGAAATTCTTCTAAGAGTTCCTTTACAAATTCTTTTTGGGAATTCTTCCGAAATTATTTTTGTAATTTCTTCGGAAAATTCTCCAGGAATTCTTTTAAGTACAAGTTCCTCTGAATCCGAAACTAATTTCACTCATGTTTTCAAGGGTATCTCACTCGACACGGAAGCAACGCACAACCGTCATTTTTATTAGCTCACGCATGCTGCGACGCTGCAAAGGTGAAATAATAAAAATGACAGTTGTGCGTTGTTTTCGAATCGAGTAGGGTTCTTTTGAAAACGTGAGTGAAATTAGTTTTGGATTCCGGGAAGCTTGTCCTTAAGAATACCAACGGAAATTGTTTTAGGAAAACCTTCCAAAATTCTTTAGAAAAAATCCTTTTATTAATTCCTTCGGAAATTGCTTTAGCAATCTCTGCCAAAATTGAATTAGGAACTTCTCCAACTTATTGTGTTAATGAATTGCCTTAGCAATTATGTTATAAAACAATCTCTTCCAATTCCTTGAAAAACCTCATCCGTAAATTTAGAAAAAAAAAATCTTGGAATTCCCTGGAATTTTCATTCATTCAATTTATCAACAATGCCTGCTGAGTGTGATTATTTTGTTTTGTATTTTTCTCTGCTCCTCTTTGCCTATGACGGTGCCTTTCAGTCAGAACGACAAAGCAGGAGTAGCTTAGCAAACTCGGTTTGCCAACAGTGGGCTGAAGCTGATGGTCATTCGGCACAAATTTCCTGTCATTGTCTTTCAAGTGATAGTATTCACCCATGCATTTATATAGGGCCGTCGCATTCACACAGCAGCGAGTGAACTGAATAGACTGTCAGTGCGGGCTGCGTGTGCAATGAGAAGAGAGGTCTTTTGTTTACTTTATCTTTGATTGTTGCTGCTAACCATTTTCAGTTTTCACTGCTAGGAAGTGAGTGTGAAGAAGGAATGGTATCAATATTCAACAAATTTCAGTCACTGAGATTGAGAATTCGCACCACTTGTCACTTGTCGTCGTGCTCCGCCTTAAAAAAACTCCGCCAGTGATTCTTCATAGTTGTGAATAAATGTACGAACACTTCAATTCAGGCCACTTAGTACCGAATCCACTAATGGCAGTGGGTATGGTATCCTTCAAAACATCCAAAGATTACAATGAGTTCACTAAATTCATTGAATTTATCTACTTAGCTGGGAAATACATTGGTCATACTTCTCTGCTCAACATAAATATAAAAATAATTCACTCATAACAATTTTATAAATTGTCTAATGTGATGTTTCCACAACCCAGCGCACTTTGGGGCTTTAGGCGGACTTTAGTCGGAAAATCCAGTTTCACCAATAATTTTTTCCCAATTTTTTTTTCGAAAGTAGATACAAAAGATAAGAAATCCCCAAAATGGCAGGTCCCTACGAGTAGAGGTGTGCGTCGGTCCGAAATTCGACGGCGGCGGCGTTTGTCAGAATTATGGTCGGCGGCGGCGGCGTTTTCGATGCCACGCCGAAAGCCATTTTAGCCGTGAATCGGCGTGGTGATTTTTTTTCAACATTTTCTTTTGCTTTTTTTCGGGACACTATTTCCAATTTCTACAGAAAAATGTTCGGAATATCCAAGAAAAGGTGTTTTAATGTTGGCTTGCTCAGTCTAGTAGGTATAATTTGGACGGCTAATTTGGCATAGCCAACGTTAAAACAGAAAATTCTTCAGAATATCCGCGCGAAAGGAGTTTTCAAGGGAAATTCTCTGGAATTTTCTCTTTCAAGGTTTTTCAAGGGAAATTCTCTGGAATTTTCACGAGAAATTCTTCGGAACTTCAACTTTCTTTAAATTTCTGCGGAAGATTGTTCAAAAAGAAGATTTGGTAAAAAAAAGTATATGGATTTCAAAGGAAAATTGCTCGGATTTTTAAGGAATTTATTTGGATTCCTACGAGAAATTCTTGATACAGTAGACTTTCGATAACTGCAATTCGATTACACTTCTATTGCATCTGACTTCGACTGACAACCGTTTGACGTCTAGAATGCGTTGCAGTTATCGAACGGTATTCGCTAACTGAGACGTAAACATCTTGCAGTTATCTAACAACATTAGTTACTAATGTATTGTTCGTAAGAAATTCTTGGGAAATTCCATTAACTGAAAGCAAAATACGGCCGAACTTGTAATTTGGCCGAAAACGGCTAAGAGGTCGTTTAGGCGTCAGCTCGAGAATGCCGTTTGACAGTGGGCCATTTGGCCAAAAATATCGTTTAGCCCAACGAGTCATACGGCCAAATGTAAATTACTGAACGGTTTTATTTATTTATTTATTTATTCAGACTAAGGCCAAAGTGGCCTGTGCGGTATATAAGAGTCTTTTCCATTCGGCTCGGTTCATGGCTAAACGTCGCCAACCACGCAGTCTACGGAGGGTCCGCAAGTCATCTTCTGCCGGATCGATCCACCTTGCCCGCTGCGCACCTTGCCTTCTTGTGCCCGTTGGATCGTTGTCGTGAACCTTTTTCACCGGGTTACTGTCTGACATTCTGGCTACGTGCCCGGCCCACCGCAGTCGTCCGATTTTCGTGGTGTGAACGATGGATGGTTCTCCCAGCAGCTGATGCAACTCGTGGTTCATTCGCCTCCTCTACGTATCGTCCGCCATCTGCACCCCACCATAGATGGTACGCAGCACTTTCCTTTCGAAAACTCCAAGTACGCGTTGGTCCTCCACGAGCATCGTCCAGGTCTCGTGTCCCGTTTGACCAGATGACATTTACGACGACCATTGAACGGAATTTGGTAACCTCTCTGCTTTTCAAGTCGATACTGGCCCTTAAGCAAAAAGTCTTCTAACCAAATCCTATTAAGCCGAATTGAACGCATATTCGAAACTGTTATCAGGTCGAATATGGTTTGTTCGAAAATGTAGTTCGGCCAAAAGCGACATATAGCCGAAAGGGACGTTCGACCGAACTGGTAGTTTGGCCGTTCAAAATCATTAGACCGAATAGATCATTTGACCGAAAATGCCCTTTTGGTAAGAATTGCCATTTGGCAGAAAGAACCATTTTGCCCGAAAATGTTCTTTCTGCAAAGCAACCCTTTCGGCCAAACGGCTGCCACATGACCTAATCGGGTAAATGACTTTCTGGCCAAATAATCAATTCAGCCGAACGACACTTTTTGCAGAAAATTGTTGTTTTTCAGAAAGGACATTTTTAGGCCAAATGGCTCATTCTGCCAAATGATCATTCTTACCAAATAGCATTTTTGGTCAAATGATCTATCTGGTCAAATGACTTTTTCGGCCTAACGTCATTCTTAGTCGAATGACCTGTTGGAGTAAACAAATCTTTCGGTCGAATTACCAGTTCAGCTGAATGTTTCTTTTGGATGTATGTCGCCGGCCAAACTACATTTTCGGACAAATCATTGTCGATCTGATAACAGTTTCAGATAAACGTTTAATTCGGCTCGGCTATATGGAATTTGGCTAAATGACTTTTGGCTTAAATGCCAGTATCGACTTAAAAAGTAAAGGTTACGGAGTTTTCCGTTCAGTAATTGACATTTGGCCGTATGATTTCTTCGGCTAAACAATCGATTCGGCCAGACGACCTGTTAGGGCAAATCGCTTTTTCGGTCAAATTACCAGTTCGGTCGTCTGTCGCTCTCGATCAATGGAATTTCCCAAGAATTTCCTGTAAGAAATCCAAAGAAATCCCCTAAAAGCTCAGAACATTTTCCGTTTGAAACCAAAGATTTTTTTTTATTAAAACATGTTTTGAACAATCTTCAGCTGAATTTTGAAGAATTTTCCTCGGATATTCCGAAGATTTTTTTGTTTTATTGTTGGATCTAGTCCAGTCGTTTTAATTAATCTAGATTGAGAAAGTCAACGTTGAAGAGTTCCTTCTGCCAGTCACAAGGTCCCACAATTATGAAGGATTTTCTGTGTAAATTTGGAAGAATACTCAACTTACCGCGGATATTCCGAATATTTTCCTGTACAAATTTGGAAGAACTTTTCGGAGAAATTGTGAAGAGATTCTCATGTAAAATCTAAAGAATTTTCCGCTGAAGTTCCAAACAATTTTCCTTGGAAAATTCAAAGAACTCCTCTTGGTAATTTCAAAGAATTCTCAAAACTTCAAAGTAGTTCCCGTGGAAAATCTGAAAATAATTTTCAAATGAATATTCTGGAAAAACTTCTCTGGGGAAATTGATCAGATTTATCCGGTGAAATTCAAAATATTCTTCCGTTGATGTCTTGAAAATAACCAAAATGACCCATTCAGCCGAACGACACTTTCGGCCGAATGTCCATTTCGGCCAAAGGGCATTTTCGACTAATTGAGCTTTTCGGCCAACCATTTTTTTCAGTCCGTTCGTCCAAATGACAAGGTTGGTCTAGATAGTCTTTTACCAAATGGTTATATTCTAGATAGTCTTTTACCAAATGGTCTATTCGGTCAAAGGACATATTCGATCAAACAGTTTGTTTTTATAGGGAATTAGAACTACTGCGTCCATTAATTAGAACAAACAACTACAGTAATGTATCTCGATTTTATCACCCCCATGATGAATTTTGGGGTGATGAAATAGGAAATGTGACATAAACGGAAGAAGAAATATTTTCTTTTTTTTAAATTTGTTTCACAAATATGAATCAGTTTATGACTTGAGAAGCCAAAATACGTGAACGGAACCCATAATTTCTTGTCGAAAAGGCTTACAAAAATCTTGACAGGTACTCAGAAATGATTCATAATAAACTACAGTCGGTGAAAGTTATTTCATGAAAATCATTGTTGTTTGTGGTATTATTTACAAATTAAAAAGAACGACTAAAATTTTCAATTTTTTTGGTGTGACAAAATCGGGTCGAAAACGTGATAAAATCGGGGGTAGACAACATCGCGGAGTGACAAAAGCTGGTCAATACTGTATCAGCCTTGTGGACTTCGGCCAAATAGCTTTCTGCCGAACGATCCTTTTCTAAACAAAAATTCCATTTCAACGAGAAATTCTTCGGATTTTAACGGGAAATGCTTCGCACGATTTTTTCTCTTAGTTTTTACGGATAGCTTTTCAAAATTTTAACAAGAAACTGTACGGGATTTTTTACAAAAATCATTGGATCTTCACGAAAGATTCTCTGGAGTTTCAACGTGATGTTGTAGGGATCAATCAGAAAATTCTACGGAAATTCCACTGAATCTCCGGAATTTCCACTGAAAATTCTGCGGACTTCTTCAAATTTGAATCGGCGTGGAAAATTATAGATCAGCGGCGACACCATTTTTAAACGGCGGTGCGCCGATATAAAAATGTAGTCGGCGGCTTGGCGCGGTAGCGCACACCTCTACCTACGAGGTATAGTTTTTGAGATATTCGTTATCAAAATTGAGAAAAGGTAAAAAACGCGGTTTTCCTCTTCAAAATCTTGCTGCACTTCATACCAGTTTTTGAAAGGTTTTTTCTGATACGATACCGAGGTTTATATATAGCATTGTAAAGATTATTAAAAGAGCTTTCATATCGTACTAAAGAAAATCGTGATATCATGAAGGAAAAAATAAAAAATCAAAATCCGGAGATAACACTGAAAATTAGATGTTTTTATTTTCAACTTTAAAACTCAGTCGCTTTTTTTCCCCGCATTTTTCCCGCGGAGATATTTTGTTAGGGATCATATTTGGGATGTGTAGGGGAATTGTGGGTAAAACCGACACTGCGGGTAAAACCGACACCACTTCAAATCTCTGATTTCAAGGGGTTATCGGACAGAATTTCGACACACTTTGAATAAACGTTCAATTTTATGTATTTCTAGTCATTTTGTTACTGGCGGAGACGTGTAAAAGTCCTAATAAACAGACATTTAGCATTGATCACCATTGAGGAGGTGAGTTATGTAAAATTTTGGCATCGGTGTATAAGCTTTTTCGACAATAATTTGTTGATTATCAGTATTTAATCAATCTCTGATCCACAATTGAACATCATTTTGTGTATGTTGTGGAAAAAAAGTTAACTTTTCTAATTATAAACATCCACATGTATCTCATCATTATTATGTTATCAGTTGGGGTAAATTCGACACCTGTTATCAAATCACGAAATATCTATTTTTTATTAGACTCATCATTCGCATAATATAAGTCAAGTATTGGAAAACGAGGCGCCGGGGAATATAACTTTATCATAGACTGGTTACATACCTGACAATAGGTCTAGGGGGTACCATTGAGTCATCAAGGAAAACCTGCAGGTTGGATAACAATAGCGCTCAAAGAAGAACCGTATTTTAAGTTTCTTTTGCTCTTGGATATATTCAATCCGTTCTCTAGTGTTGTTCTTTCGTGATCCATTTTTACTCCTGTAAACATGTAGCTTGTCACCTACGGAACTAGTCATTTTCATTTCTTGTCATAACTGCCTCATACGCATTTATTTTAAATCGTCATTATAAACAACTTTTTTAAATAAGTTAAATTTAAATGTAGGTCAATATTTACAGTAGTTAGTAAATATGTTACTAACATTCTTATACTCTATATATTTTTCACCCGACACACTAAAAAAATAAAATATGATATGTGGTGATGATTTTAAATATATGTATAAAAAAATCAGCCATCGTTTATGAGTGATTCCTAAACATGAATTTCATACACAAATATCAAAATGAATGTTTGAACATTGACAACACAAAATGAACATTTTCAATTATGTTGCAACATCATTTAGAATTGTTCTGATGTTCGATTCCATAACGATTTGATGTGTCGGTTTTACCCTCATGTGGTGTCGATCTTACCCGCACCCCAGCTGGTTGGGCTGGAAGATGGACTTTTCGAGTTTTCATCATAAATCAAATTTTATCAAAAAATATTGTCCTGAGACCTCATGGACTGATGCATGAAGAGCCAAAGTATGCTTGTATGAAATTTCTAGACCGGAAAATTGCTTCATAGATTGAGGAACAGTAAAGTTGCTTAGGGTGTCGGTTTTACCCACTTTTCCCCTACTTTCAGATTCCCATCGAAAATCTTGCGCAATTTTGCGGCATTTTGAGAAAAAGCGATTTAAAAAAAACACTTGTGCTCCAAAAGTTGTCTGTTTTTCCTTAGTATGCATCATTGCAACACAAATTTCAATATTCTATTACAATAAACGTTCTTCCCTATTTGTTTTTGATATGTTGTGAATAGAACTCGATGTCGTTTGGAAATTTGTACATATCATATATATAATAGCCCTGTTTATCTGTCCGGTGACTAGCCAACCAGATGCAGCACGCGAGGGAAATTCTCACAAAAAAAATAAAATATTTGACACTTCAATTATTTTTTTACTATTAAATGCAGAGAACAAAACCAGTGTCAACCTTAGACAACCAGACACAGCATTTGATGAAAAAATGCACAGACAACAGACGTTGAAAATTTTGATTTTTTTAAATGCAGAAAAGAATATATCACTCTTAAAAATTGAAAAAAAAAAACACTTGCCACGGGCGCTATTGCGTCCACAAATAAACTAGTTATTGATAAAAGAGTCAAAATATTAAGCCCTTTTCAAAAGTTGTCGCGAAATGACTGGATTTGATATTTAACAACATTTTCCTTTTTTTTGTTAAATATCTTGGCTGTGCATATGCACAGCACATGTTTCGAAATGGACTGATTGATATGAAATTTGCGAAAAAGAATCCACGTGTCTTGGAGGGACTCGAACCCTCAACCATTTTCCTGTTATGACAACATCAAAAACATATTATAAGCTAGAAAAAAGGTAGAAAATATTTTTGTCCGCTAGTTTGTATGGGGAGGTTCCATAGTGAGCGGTTGTTTATGTTTTGATGCTGGAGACTTTTCATCATTTTTCCGTTATTTACTGTACGGATAGCAATTTTTCACGCATGCTGCAACACAGCAAAGACCGTGATCTGATTTTTCTTTACACCTTGACGACGGAACGTTAGATGATGGAAGCAGCTCTTCGGGTGGCTGAGAACACAGGTCGTTATATGGTGAAGTCGGCAGGGTGGAGTCCCCACTAGTCTTGCGAGCAAAGCGAGCGATTGCCAATCCGGAGATGGCGAGTTCGACTCTCGGTCCGGTCTAGGATGTTTTCGGTTTGGAAACTTTCTCGACACCTTGGGCATAGTGTATCCATTGTATTTGCCTCAAAAAAACATACTGATGCAATGGAGGGCAAGAAAAAGATTTCAATTTAATAACTGAGGAGCTGTTCGAAAGTTCGAAAGCAGGCCAAGTTCTAATTGGAATAAAGGGCCTTTGCAGAAGAAGAAGGAAGCAGAGTGGATTCTTCAAAACATCTTGAATAAAAAATTTTATTAAACATTTTTCTGTAAACAAAACACAATTTGGCGGACTGATTGAAGCTTCGCGAGTGAAAAGCTTAAAAATGTCAAGAATAAGAAATATAATACGTCAACCATAAAACGGAAGCAATATTTATTCGCTATCATCTGATGATCTACGTTACTTCACCCATTAAAACTTTATACACCTATCTAACATACAATCCAAGCATATGCTTTTCAATAGCTGCGAATTGCCACCGTCCCACCGTCTCTATCTTTGATCTCGCTCGCGTGCCAGTAACCAATCTTCCAGAATCAAACTCAAAGTGTAGTTGGTAAACCACATATCCGGCTTTCATCACGCGGTTAGGAACTCAGTCGTTTCCGAGCCAAGGTACGAATACCATTTATTGCGAGGAGCAAACGTTTCCATTCCACAAGCTCGCTCCAGCTTTAAAACCGATACGGAAACGGTGAACCAAAGTGGGTAGATCCATAGACATACAGGACGAAGGGGTGGTGCCAGCTCAATCCCACCGCCGGCAAGCACGCGAATTAAGCAATCAGCGTCAAATGTTCATGTTTAATTATTATTATCATCGAGGGGATCCGCGGCACCGTACCTGAGGCACTTCCGATAGTGATCAGCCGGGTGTACTTTGGTTTAATGGCAACGACCACTTTGAGGAGTGGCTATTCGCTTTCGGAAGCATGTCACCGAAGATGGGGGATAGAATAAAGGCACACTTGTGAAGATTCTCCAGCAGTAGATAAAGCGGTTGGGTGTGGTCCACCACAAATAGAGCAATTTATATGATTGATAACTTTCGTCGAACAATGGTTAGTGTGATTCCCTTTTCCAATGTCGTGATGATAGCATTTCCATTAGGAAAGTCTACAGAAAAGTGCCAGGACGTGCCACAAATATCGTATTAGTTTGAAATGAGTATCATTCACATCGAGATCTATCGCTATTTTCGGAGGTGATGGGTTTTAGTTGAAAGAAGAAGTTTTTCTGCTGATGAAAACTGTGATCAGCGTTGACGAACCTGCATTACTGGTGTGGCGTTCCAGGCTTAAGATTCACTTTCGACACGTATTTCCTCTGGGGTGGTGACAAAGTTAACTTGATTGAATTCAATTAGGACCTTTCCAAAAAAGATTTATTCTGCTCTGCACCAAATTTTCGATGTACAGCAGCTAATATTATATTCCGGTCTTCAACTAACCTTTCTTTAAACAGCCTGCACACGTAACCCGTTTCGGAATTGAGCCTCTTCTTCGCTCAAGACCAGGGGCATCAATCACCAACCCGGTTTCGCCAAAGTTGGATCATATACTCCGACACAAAGAGCAAACTTTAAATTGAATTTGATCGAAACTCGTTTCCATTCCCGGCATATCTCCGATTCCGAAACGTTGGTTCTTACTGGTTGCTCTCTTCTTCTCTTTTTTGTTGCGGGGGACAATAAAGAATGGGGGAAAAGTTGGGGAACAAGTTTGCGAACATATCATGGCGCCCAACCACCGCCGAATGTATAACGAATTTGATGCGGTGCGAGGTTCCGGTACTGGTAAAAGTTAACCAAAATAATCGTTCATCAAATGTGTTTACTTGTTACTTTTTGTTGTACTTCTTTTGGAATGGTTGCTCGCGTTTGCGACATACAGGTAGGTCAATTTACTTGTTCACATTTTGGAAATAAAGATACTGTATCAGGCTTTTACGCTGATTGAGAATGTGAATGTCAGCGGGTACAAACTCCACACTTTCAATACATATTTAGATTTAGAAACTCGTTATAATATTTCAAATAAATTGCTGCCTTTATCGTACAGTTTGGTTATTTTACTAAAAGAAACATGTTCAATACATCGAAGGAATTATCCTTTAAAAAGTCCAACAGTTATTTTTGATAAAGCATTGAACCTAATCAACAAACTAAATAATGTCTGTGTGAAACGAAACTTCGATGCACGCTAAACCTGGCCAACTGAAAATTTAATCGAGTACGATTAATTTTCAAGGTTAAAATACTTCAAGTTTCCATTTACTTCCGCTATATTCGATATATTCGCTATATTCCGAATATAGCGGAAGTAAATGGAAACTTGAAGTATTTTAACCTTGTAACATTTTCCCCTAAGACGCTCAATATTAATTATTACGATTAATTTTCATTAAAAATGTAACAGCTCAAACTTGTATAGTACGTATCCATTTGACGCTGTCACCAGCGGTGAATCGCCTATAAAAAGAGTCTGTCCAAATCCTCCGGTAGTTAACGCCCGCCTCAGTTCGGGATTCCTTTCCCACAGTGGAACTAAGAAACACTAACCATGGCCCGGGGATAGACGGAACACGGACGTTCTATGTTGCTTTAAGCATTCAAGCAAAAACCGAGTTTGAGCTGATTCTCCGGCCGGCATTATCGGAAAGCCTTTTCTTCTCCGACGAACGGCGAGGGATTAATCAACCTACCTCAGACAATAGTTAGAATTTCACAAGCTCCTCTGGGCAGTCCGGTCCACCCACCCCGGAATGTAAATCTTGCTCATTTAGGTTGTGAATTATGAACCGGAGCTTCCATCCCGGCTCATAATTCACAACAAACCCAGCGTCCTAGGCTACCTACGTTAAGGACGTTCTTTTGTATATAAATCGTATTTTGGCCATAAATTTTGATCCCGTGGTCCTATCTGGCCAATTTTCAATAGGAAATAATGAGACAGGATTCCCCGTCGAATGCAAACAAATCGGATCAAGATAAGTGCCTAAAATACGAGTGAGTTTTATTTTGCCCACATACATACACACACGCACACACACACATACAAACAGACATCATCTAAATTCATCGTACTGAGTCGATTGGTACTATGGTCTCCGTACGTTCTATCACAAAATCATCTTGGAAGTGAATATAAAGCCTTTTCGTTACACCTGTGTACGAGAAAGGCAAAAATGAAAAATGATATTTCCGTGAGACATGATCACAATTTTTGGAATGTTCATTTCCCTATGTACGTCTGGTACCGGCCAAACTCTGCTTCCAGTGGAACATCATCGGTCACTGGAACAACCTGGTCAACTCGAAACAGTTTAACGACGATATCGGCCTTCAGGAGGTCAACTGTGTCTCTCCTGACTCCATTGATCCATTAAAAGGGGCACCAATGAAGGTTTCATCACCGAAACCCACCTGAAGCCCGCGTTCGATCGATCGAACAAGCTCCAGAGGGGGAGGAGTGGCGATCGCCTTGCGAAGCAACATCGCCTGCCGCTTGCTGGTGAGTCCCCACCTCCATCGGAGTCGTCACGTACGTCGTATGGCTTATTGTCTCACACAAGTCAAAGTCGACGACGGCACGTCGGCCGAACTACAAAGGGTTATAGTCAAGCTCACTCGGCGGCAGGGCAGTTCATCATTCCCGGAGACCTGAACGCAAGCACCAATGGCGGAGAAACACCGTCTCAAACCGGAAAGGAGTCGTCTGGTGCAACGACGAGCTAGAAGGCCACTACACCATCCTGAGCCCTGACAGCCCTACCTGGTTGACACGGTCCCATGCAACGCTTAACATCTTCATCACGAACATGAACGATCACGTCTCCCAGCCGATCATCTTCCAGGAGCTTAGCTCGGACCGCTATCCGATGGTGGCGGTAGTTGGAACTTCGGTGAATCGGCACGAGCTAGCCCAGCGTAACTATCCCCAAGTCGACTAGGGTCGGTTTCAACGGTGCGTAGACGAGAACATGGACTACCAGCGGCATCCGGTGTCATCCGAAGACGTAGAAGAGCACCAGGAGGCGCTCTCTCTAGCCCGCGAACAGCATGTTCCAAAAGCTCAGCAGGTAAGCAACACCTTAGCCATCGATACACTCACCAATGATTTGATCCGTCTGCGAAATGTCACTCGAAGGCAGTACCAACGTACTAAGCTGCCTGCGCTTAAGACCCGGTGCAACCGCATGACCAAAATTATCCCGGCCAGAATGGTGGACCGCAGAAATTGTGATTTTTTTCAATAATATCCGCGCTCTCCAGGACTGTGCTAAGCCGTTATGGAAGCTAATTAAAATTCTAAAATCCAAGCCTCGGCCCATTTCTCCTTTGATCTCACTTGACAACAACTACTGTAAGGATCGCTTGATAACTCCTGCAGAGAAGGCAGCCGAAATATGTCGCTATTTCGTCAGCTCACACAATCTTGGACGGAAAATCATCAGTCCACATGAAGCAGCCGTCAGCGAGCTTACGAAAAACATCCATCTGACTCCAAACTACTTCTCAGAGGAGTTGTTGATCTCAGCTAACGAATTGAAGTGAACAGCTTGGTTTTCGACGTGGTCGATCAACTGTACACCAACTGACCCAAGTTACCAACTTCCTCAGATGAAACAAGTTTGTCTCAAAATCTTCCGCCATGGCCTTACTCGATGTCGGGAAGGCCTTCGACAATGTATGGCATGATGGCCTGGTGTACAAACTACAACGCTACAATCTCTCCAGTTACCTGGTGAAAATCATCAAAAATTATCTGTCGACAAGGACATTCCGGGTCTCAATCAACGGAGCGAGTTCCAATGCGCGCAACATCGTCGCAGGCGTCCCCCAGGGCAGTATCCTCGGGCCCCTGCTTTTCAATCCATCCACCTCCGACATGCCAGAACCTCCAGAAGACGGCATTCTGTCTCTGTTTTCAGATGACACCTCCGTCGTCTTTCAAGGTAGAGTGATCAGAGTGGCAAAACTCCAACGAGGTCTGGATGTCCTGACAGAATAGCTTACCAGCTAGAAGATTTGTATCACTCTAAATCCTCTAAACTTGTCCTCCTTGAGGACTGTAAAATCTAAAATCATCCTCAATGGCAGGACTGTGGAATGGGCCAATGAGGCCAACTACCCGAGCAAAGGCAGATAACTGAAATGATATCAAACTCATAACAGGATTAGTTATCCTTATTATCATATTGATACTTAGTTATCAATCATGTGATTAACTAATAACTGAATAATAAAAAAATGTACTATCAATACAAATTTGGTATTTTCTTCAAAATTTCCCGTCGTTCAGATATCGGGCTTAGCATTTTATTCATTCAAACATATTGTACAGCGCATAAAAAAATCTACTCATCCGCTTATTTTTCGACGCAACCAAAAATAAGCACAAGATAGTCGCCTTAGAAAAACATACCTGTACTAAAAAAGCTACTTTGATAATTTTGAAAATTTGACCGCCACGTGGTGGTTTGTAGCGATGAATGTCCTGAAAGATGTCATTTTGTTGCAAGGCATAATACTAGCTTCTGCTAAATGTACCCGGTCTATGCTTTGAATAGTGTGACAAGAGCTGTTTCCAAACACTGAACTGAAATTTTCGTCTAAGCAGATTGTGATTTTCCTCGTTACTAACGATATTTACTGATTTGTTTTTTTCTCTGTCAACAAAGGAATTGGCACAAAAGTTGAGATTTGACTATTTGTTTTATACTATTCTTATTTA
Source organism: Armigeres subalbatus (assembly GCF_024139115.2). Taxonomy (NCBI): domain Eukaryota; kingdom Metazoa; phylum Arthropoda; class Insecta; order Diptera; family Culicidae; genus Armigeres; species Armigeres subalbatus. The sequence continues at coordinate 365,137,629 of NC_085141.1, read as the reverse complement.
AACCCGATTCTTTTTTTACACGGGGGATGCGTTCCGTGTAAAAAAAGTTTTCAGTCCAAAATTTTAAAATTCGTATAGAAAAAGTTTTATGATTTCTCGACGAGTCATGCAAAATGGAGCAACTTTGCAAAAATTTTGTATGAGATTTTTTTGACACGGCCGTGTAAAAAAAATCCGTGTAAAAACAGAATCGGGTGTACTCTACTTTCATTTTAGGTATCGTTGAATAATGAAATATGTATCTGAGAACCAAGCGTTGTAGTTGAATAAGTATTTAAAATGGCCTTGCTGCTCCCGGAACATATGATCCAAGGGCATGTGCTTATTCAGGAATGGTGAATAGTCTTGACTAACCGCAATATAATTCGTCTTGGGATCCACAGTGCTTATGTATATGAGGAAGCGGAAAATTTAACTGGATGTGTCGAATAATCAAGAAATTTCAATGATCTGGTGTGTTGTGGAGAAAACAATCATTCTCGCACTTTAGTCGATTTAGCGATGTGCTCAACCAAAGACTAATTGCTCAACTAATGACAGTTTAAACCTAGGTTTGACCGCAAACGAGCAAGATCATCTGCAGTCAAACCTCCAATAGTTGACGTTGAAAGGACGGTCGACTCATGGGAATATCGAGATGTGAAATAGAAAATCCTTTGGAAGGAGTTCGAATGGACCATCACAGTAGCCCAAAAAATATGTTTAACTAGTCGATCCGGCAGACATTGTAAACAAAAATGAGCGTTGTGGACTAGATACCCATACGGTATTTTCATACGAACCCTAATTCCACGTGGCCATGGCCCCGGGCTCCCACATTACCTTTTGTACAAAAATCAACCTTTTTTGTCGGAGACGAGCCAGCCTACTGCTTAAAGTCTCCTTAATAAAGACACAAAAAAAAAACATTTTCGTACATTTAGGGCCCCCGGCACTGAATCGACCGAAGAGCAACAATTTTTCACGGATTAATTCTTCCTGGGATCAGCAGTGTTTATGGTTATCAGGGCCGGATTTAGCCGGAAAGGGGCCCCGGGGCCGACAGCTTGAGGGGGTCCCAAAATGTACAAAAAAGGTTGGTTTTGGTACATAAGATTTGTGGGGGCCCGGGGCCCCCCCCCCCCCCCCCCCCGGCCCCCCATAAATCCGGCCCTATATGCATATGAAAACATGAAACGTTTCACTGTGAAATGCAAGGTTGTGGTTTAGTTTGTATAAAACCTATAACCCAAATCGATTTACAGCATAGCATTGCAAGCAACCTAATGAATGGTAATATAAGAGAGAAAAACTAACCTTAGCTTATTATTTGATTGGTCACAACTGAAAACAAAATGTATTCAATAAAAAGTCGATGAACCGTATTTATCCTAATTGATTGCCGATTCGCTATTTTGAATTAAATTTATTTCGGTTATCATTTTTGTTATGTTGACTTGTAATTCATCCAGAATGATAACAATTCTAGTTATCAATATAACTGGATAAATAAGTTTGTTATTAATAAGTTATTCTGCTTTGCACTCTGTCCAGCCGACTGTTTACATAAACGGTTATGGTATCATGATTTGATTATAAATAGTCTTCAGTAAATGCAAGATCGTAGAAAGCGTAGTGCTCTTCTCTCCTGCTCCTCAAGAAAGCGTAATTGGGTGAGTGCCTAGAGACGACGCCGTACAATCATTCGATGCGAGTTCGAATCCAACATTTTTTTTCAATGCGTAACGAAGTCGGCAAAGAAGATTTAACTATTTTGGTCGATAAAACTGTGATGGCTGATAACTAAATAATAACTAAATGAGTTATTTGAGTCAATAACATGTATAACAAAATGTGTTATCAATTTGGTATCAGTGATAACCTAATTTGTTTTCAGGTAGTTATTTCAGGATCCAAAATTCAGGTATCACTTTTGTTATGTTGGCTGTTAATTCAGCCAAAATGATAACAAGTACAGTTATCAATATGTTCGATAACCGGATAATAGAATTTGTTATCAATTAGTTATTCATTTTTGCTCGGGTACCTTCGCTTGACACTTGACAGTAAGCTTATTTTCAGGCAATAGGTTGACAAGACGGTAACAAAGTGTAACGTTTTGTTGGAATCACTGTACCCTTTGATCAACCGGCGATCACCATTGTCCCTGAAAAATAAGCTTGTTGTCCACAAGCAAATCATGCTTCCTGTGATCGAATACGGCATGTCGGTCTGGGAGAGTTGCGCTAAAACTCATCATCTAAAGCTTCAATGAGTGAAAAACAAGTTCCTGAGGACAGTGTTGTAAAATGTCATTTGCATTCGTTTGTATAATATTTCCAGAACTTGTTCAGAAGTTAGCTATCGGCTCTTGTGGTATGTCTAACCCTTCAATGTGCCTACAACTTTGTCTAACAAGAAATTGCTGTAAATATGTAATCTGGGGCGTGGGAGGCAAAATGTCATTCAAATGACATTATGTCAAATGACACGTGACATTTTGGAGAGATTTCACTCTCCAGCCTCAGATGTCTTATTTAGTGTAATGTACCCTTGGACAAAAATATAGCACTACTCAAGCGTTATGCGTACATCTAAAATTATGAAGTAAATTTGGCTTCTGAAGAAAGTTATGAACAAATTAGTCAAATGACATGCAGATGACATTTTACAAGACTGCCTGAGGATGATCTTCAATACTTCTCCCAGAACACGAAATTCTGAGGTCCACTGTCTGGCTGGTATTAACACATTTCACGACCGCTTTGGTGAGTATAACGATCGGTTTAGGGGCAAGCCAGAGTAAACGCGACGAGTGATGCGACGCGACGCGACTCACGTAAAAGAATAACAACCATTATCAACCTAAATTAATGATTTCGTGTGTGTTACTTCTACGTGAAGTAACAGAAGTAACGTGAAGCTTGGCAGAAGGAAGGTCGTGTGATATGTGCCATCACAAATATTGCCCTCCGCTCGCTTTCAAATCGACTTCTATAAAAACATTCTTCATGCCTGCCGTATCCTAACGGAACTATCAATTCTATACTTTCGCCTCTAATGCTATCATGAACATGTACGTCCGAGTTTGGAAGATGATATTAGCATTTCCATATCATTATCAACCTGCTGTCAAATTGCACTGTCGCGTCGCGTTTACTCTGGCTTGCCCCTTAGGGCCCGTTGCCTAGCCTCGGACCAGGCCGCTACTAGTTCCAATCTAGGTTATCAAATTTTCAATGTAAATATTAGTGTACATAATAGTACACAGTATTTAAGTTATCAAATTTAAAACAAAAAACCAACGCCTTTTCAAGGCCATCCTGCAAAAATTTAATCTAGATTCAAAAATTAAAATGAAATTATAAAAATGATAAAAAAAAACTTTAGATGAAGGGCCAAGTCGGCCCAACACTTTTATCGCTGACGGAAGCGTTAGCAATCTCATGACGTCGATTGGGAGGACTTTTTGCGAGTTTTGTCTTCAACGTTCTGCAGTACCGACCGTTGAAGATAAAACCAGAAGTTTTAATATTTGAAACACTCGCGTAACGGGGACTTCAAGATAATAAACTTCTTGGAAATGATTCGTCCTGCAGTACAAGCCAATAATTATAATTCCAAAGCTTAAGCTGACGGTATTGCACCTGGCAGTACAAGTACAACAATAACTCAGGAAGAGCACAAGGTTTTTTTTTTTTTTTCACTTAGCGTTTATTTGAAGGCTCAAGCGCTCGAAGGCATAACGGAGCCGAAAGTCAATTGAAATTTTATTACAATTTCATCTTTTGCTTCTTATGTTCTTATGTTAGTTTTGGGGAGCCGAGAAACTCGCGGCTTGGTCGAGGTTAAGGAGTACATACAAAAAAAAAATTGGATGGGATTGGGGCTTGGGATTATATTGGTGTCCGTAGGTAGCGTTGATGCAGTCTTCCCATGATGATTGGTGTGGTTCAGAACAGGGACAAACTGCAATTATACAAGCAAAACGTTTCTACCGAGCGGAGTGGGAGAATACAAGGTGGACATGGCCCTACGAATGGGGGGAGAGGGAATCAAACAATGACGTTGATGCGCTTCAAAAATTGTGAACAAGGGCCATGTAGTCAATATCAAGCTTTCCCAACACATCTCTAATGTCCTCATTTTCTGGTTTCCCTCGGGCCCGGAGGGATGCATATAAATCGGACCTGGCAATACCGTATTCGGGGCAGTTCCAGACAACGTGATTGATGTCCTGATAGCCTGCCCCACAACCGCATCGATTGCTGTCTGCGAGTCCTACTCGATAGGAATGCGCGTTTAGTGAGTAGTGGTTGGACATTAGACGACACATTACCTTAATAAAGTCTCGGCTAAGGTCCAACCCCTTGAACCAAGGTCTTTTCGAGACCTGCGGGAGAATGGAATGTAACCACCTACCCAAATCTCCTTCATCCCATTTTCGTTGCCAACTGAGCAAGGCTTGTTGACGAGAAATTGAAAAAATTCGTTAAAGGTGATTTGACGCTCGTATATATCACCTTCCATAGCGCCCACCTTGGCAAGTGAGTCCGCTCTCTCATTACCCGGGATCGAGCAATGTGAAGGGACCCATACCAAAGTGATAGTATAAAAGCGATTCGATAGAGCACTCAATATGGATCGTATTTCGCTCAGGAAATACGGTGAGTGCTGTACCGGCCTCATTGAACGTATAGCCTCTATTGAGCTGAGACTATCCGTAAAAATGAAGTATTGATCAGAGGGAAGAGAGGCAATTCGCTCCAATGCGTAGTGTATAGCTGCTAATTCTGCAACATATACGGAACAAGGATTTTGAAGTTTTCGAGCGGCGCTATGCAATTCGTTGAAGACACCAAATCCAGTGGATTCATTTATTTTTGACCCGTCGGTGAAAAACTTTTGACGCAACTGACATGGCTGTATTTACTTGTGAAAATTGGTGGTATACACTCCATTCGGAGAGGATCTGGAATTCCATGGATCTCTTCTCTCATGGTCAGATCAAAAGCTACAGAAGAACTGGAGGAGTCTAAGAAGCAATCATGATGGGGAACATTCGAAGAAGGGCCAATCTCCAGGCTCATGTACCAGTAGTACAGTGTCATAAATTTTGATTGGAAGTTTCGTTCGATTAGCTTCTCAAAATTCTCAATTACCAATGGATTTAAAACCTCACACCGAATGAGGAATCTGAGCGATATTTCCGCGATGCGATCTGATAAAGGAAGTACTCCCGCGAGTACCTCTAAACTCATTGTATGAGTCGAGTTCATACAGCCTAGCGCGATGCGGAGGCAACGATATTGAATGCGTTCGAGCTTCAATATATGAGTTTTCGCGGCGGCTTGAAAACAAAACTACCGTATTCGATAACCGACAAGATCGTTGTACGATATAGCTTTATCAGATCTTCCGGGTGGGCTCCCACCACGTACCGGTAACTGTCCGCATGAAGTTGATTCTTTGTTGGCATTTCTGATACAGATGTCTAATGTGCATTCCCCAGGTGCCTTTCGAGTCGAACCAGACCCCTAAGTATTTATGTGAAATGCCTTGAGAGATTATCTTACCCCTAAGATGAAGCTTTAATTTTGCTGGCGTATGCTTCCTAGAAAAGACAATCAGCTCAGTTTTCTCCGGAGAGAATTCGATACCCAGCTTTAAAGCCCAAGTAGACAAATTGTCCAGAGTGTCTTGCAATGGTCCTTGCAGATCGCCCGCCCCTGTTCCTGTAACGGAGACAACAGCGTCATCCGCAAGCTGTCTTAACGAGCAATTTCCCACAAGACATCCATCGATGTCTTTAACATAAAAATTGTAAAGAAGGGGACTTAAACATGAGCCCTGGGGGAGACCCATGTAACTAATTCTTGAAGTTGTTGAGTTTCCATGAGAAAAACTCATATGTTTCTCAGACAACAAGTTGTACAAATAGTTGTTTAGTATTGGTGAAAGCCCACACTCGTGGAGTTTGTCTGAAAGGACGTCAACGCAAACTGAGTCAAAAGCCCCCTTAATATCCAAGAAAACTGAACCCATTTGTTCTTTTGAGAATAGGCCAGTTGGATTTCTGTAGTAAGCAATGCAAGACAGTCGTTCGTTCCCTTGCCTCTGCGGAATCCAAATTGAGTATCTGATAGAAAGCCATTTGATTCGACCCATCGGTCGAGCCGATTGAGAAATCATCTTCTCTAACAGCTTCCGTATACACGACCACATCGCGAGTGGACGGTACGAGTTATGATCCGAAGCAGGTTTATCGGTTTTTTTGATAGCGATCACCCTCATTTTTTTCTCTTAACATCCGGAACAATGTTGCTTTCCACGAATTGATTAAATAAATTCAACATGCGTCTCTTCGCGACGGCTGGGAGGTTTTAAGCAAGTTGAATTCAACTCTCTCCATTCCTGGAGCGGTATTATTACATCAATGCAGAGCAAGTCAGAAATCAACCATCGAACATGGGGCGTCCATCTCCTGCCGTCCGGAGGTTGCTTCGCGTGCGAACCGTTGACTTTTGACGGAATCCGGACACACTTTTTGGCGAAAGCGAAGATCCATCGAGGGAACTTTCCCTATCTTCGTTAATCGATGACGCGTTACGCATTCTTCTCCCGACGGCCCAAAGTGTTTTCATCGACGTTTCGCGCGAAAGACCATCAACAAAATGGCGCCAATAACCGCGTTTCTTAGCATTCGCAAGACTCTTAAACTTACGTTCAAGAGAGGCATAACGATCGTAATTATCTCGAGTACCACGTTTTCGATAGTCCTTGAACGCGTTGGACTTTTCCCGATAGACTTTAGTACACTCTTCATCCCACCAAAGAGGAGAAGGCGGACGGCGACGTATTTGAGATCCCGGTATAGATCGACGCTGTGATTGAACTGCGCTGTCTAGGATTAGCCCGGAGAGAAACTGGTATTCTTCCATCGGAGGAAGAATATCGATCGAATGCTCGCCGACGATGATCGCCTCGGTGTATCTTCCCCAGTCAATGTGTTTCGTGAGGTCGTACGCAACGTCAATCTGGCGAGACTGATACGATCCATTGGTGATTGAGATTTCGATAGGCAAGTGATCACTACCATGGGGATCTTGAATTACTTTCCACGTACAATCCAATGTTAGTGAAATCGAACAGATTGAGAGGTCAATTCTACTTTCGAGTCCTGAAGGTGCCACACGTGTTGCTTCTCCGTTATTTAAATATGTCATATTGAAGTAGTCGCACATGTCGTAAATCAACGAAGAACGGTTGTCATCGGTAAGTTCCCCCCAGGCCGTACCGTGTGAGTTAAAGTCTCCTAGAATCAACCGTGGCTCAGGCATAGCGGAGCAGATTTCGTTAAGATCTCTGCGTCGCATAGAAGCATTCGGCGGTATATACACAGAAGCTATGCTGAGGCTTTTTCCTCGTATGGTGACATGACATGCGACTACCTCAGTGCCTGTCATCGAGGGAAGATCTATTCTGTAAAAGGAGTGGAGCTTGTTGATCCCCAAGAGCACCCTCCATATCCATCTCCTCGATATAGGCGAATAATGTTGAAATCGTGGAAAGAGAGAACTTTGTCTGGAGAAAGCCATGTTTCACTAAGAGCAAATGCGTCACAGCATGAGCTGTGAACTAAAAACTTAAACGGATCTAGGTTTTAAAATACTCCTACAGTTCCACTGCAGGACTACGATCTTATCCCCGACCTCGTTGGTTAAATTAGCCATCGAGGGATAAGATTGAATCAAGAACAGGCCATTTTGAAATCAATTGCTTCAATAAGGGTTTCACCAGTGAGATTATCATGTTGATAATGTTTCTCACTGCGGGAGAGATTTCTAGAGTATTGAAGATGAAATCCACAATCCCAGAAAGAGTCATTTTATCGGGTACCTCAACATGGTTATGTTGAACCGCCTGATGATTTTGTTGCTGATGTAAGCTTTCTGGGCAAAAATTGGAACAGCTGGGGTTTTAGATGTTCCCGGAAGTGGCGGAAATTGCCAGCCGCAAACTTGAACCCCATAGGAGAAACTTTTGGGGTTTCCCACCACTTGCTAATTTTCCAGGGAGGGTCGAGTACTCTGTTCAACGACAGGAACATCTTGAAAAGCGTGCTGGCGTTTTGGCCTGCACCTTGCTCGCTTTCTTTTGTCCCTGTTTCGATGACAGTATATTCTTCACCGTCCCCAGAGTCTGAGCCTTGATCATCTAAGGGCAGGGAAGAGAAGACATTTGAGCTGGCGATAGAACGGGTTGATGGAACAGCGGCTGGGGCAAGCGTCTTCAGCATTTCTGCATAGGATCGCCTTGACCGCTGTTTTATTGAGCGGATTTGATGTTTCCACCTCTCTATATACCGAGCACACGCAGTGAGTTCATGCGGAGCTTCGCCACAGCAGGTACACTTCGGCTGTTTACTGCAGAGACCCTCGGCATGCTGCTCACCGCATTTGCTACACCGTGGTTTATTGCAGCAGTAGGTCTCTGTGTGACCAATCTGCTGGCACTTTTTACAGTGCATTACGGTCGGTATATAGAGGCGCACTGGTAATCGAAGTTTCCCTAGAACAAGGTGGTCAGGAAGGGCAGACCCAGAAAAGGTCACACGATACGAATCAGACGGTTTTTTGGTGCCATCTTCTGACACGTAATTCATTTGTCTGACATCAAGAATCTGAACTGTTGGGACCGCTCGATTTTTAAACCCCCCAGTACCAGTCTTGATATCAGCACATGTTAGAAACGGCTCGGTGACCACTCCTGCAATCTCGACTTCACTGCTTGCGATGTATACGTGATATTCCAATCGAAAGAGCTCGAAGGCAGCAATTCTGTTGGCCTGTTCACGATCACTTACAGTGACTCGTAACTTATTACGGCTTGGGGCATTCACTTCAATAATGCCCTGAAACGATTTTGCCAGATCTTTTCGATTCGCAATTTGTTTAGCGGTTTACCTTTGGGCCGAAAGAAAACCAGAAATGGGCCCTTAGATCCGGGCGGGTACGCTTTTAGGCGGGGGTCGCCGGGGTGTTGATCCACTTGCCTGGTTAGTATCCATAGGATCAGGCGAAGGCAGGTTAAAAGTCCCAGGAGAATTAGAGTTGTTGACCGGTTTGTGCAAAACAGTTTCAGCGGGAGTTGAGCCGGTTTCGGCGCTATGTTCGCTTTGTGGTGGAAAGTTTCGCTCATTAAATTGCTCGTATTCCGGGGATGGAATGTAATCATCGTCAGAAATTTCAAATTGCGAATCACCCCCGCCTTTGTCATCAGTTTCCATTGCGGAGAATGATCACCGCAACGAAAAATAAAATGATTCCAATGTCGAAACAAAGAGCACGCAGAATATTGCGGTTATTCCAACAAGAGGAAAAAATAAAAAGTGGCGGATAAATTAAATTAAAAATAAAAAGTTAGCGGGATAATGAATAAAAGATAAAAAAAATATAAAACGAAAAAAAAAATATAACGGAAAAAAAAATATAACGAAAAAAAAATATATACGAAAAAAAAAAATATGAAGAAAAAAAAAATATAGTGAAAAAAAATAATAACGAAAAAAAAAAAAAATATAACGATAAAAAAATGGACGGTAAAAAAATAACTTTTATCTGATGAACTTTGGCACAGTTCCACTTGCCAATTCACTACCAGTTCACAGTTCCACTTGCCAATTCAACTACCAATTCACAAGATGCGAGAGACCGAAAACAAGAGGCGAGATATTTACCGACAATAACAGCCTTGTGTAGGTAGGTAGCGTACCGGTGTCGATGGCGACTCCTCTGCAGGCAGGCTTCGTCGTCGTACTGGCTGCTACGATGGGGACGGGGCTTCTGTAGCAAAACGATTGCCGCACTTTCTGCTGCTGATGGTGATGCAGCTTTTGGAAGTTGCGACTTGCGATCCGGCAGGTTGTCGTAGCCGGAAGTGCCTTTAACAGACACACCGGAGGTCTCGGCCAGGGTGTGCTGCTTCCCAGTCACAGGGCACAAAACGCGTTTAAAAAACCTAGTGTAAAAACTTCTACTGAAGAAAAACGCTAGGAAAACTTCACGCGAGATGAGAGCAAAAAAAAACGAACTGCTCGCTTCTAACGAAGAACAGGGAATGAGCACAAGGTAGAATGTCAACGTTGAAACTTCCTCTCGCCGGAGGAAAACCTTTTTGGATGAAATGAGGACTCGACCGATCACCGATTAGTACTAGTTTATATTTACAAACAGATTTTTCTTTTATAATACAAATTTGTCCCTTGGTCACCTTTTGATTCCTTGTGCTGAATAGTAGACCTCTTCATGTTTTCAAAAAGTATCAAAAATTCAACCGATCAGCCCAGAATCACAATTCTTATGCTAAAATAAGTCTCCTGTCAAATTTTCAGCTAATTCGGATAAAATTTCGAGGTGGCTCAAGTCGATTTAGTGTTTTTGGGCTATTTTCAATTTTGGAAAAAATCTAACAAGAGATATAAACGTTGAAAACTATCGCAACAACCTCTATACGGAAGCTTTGGGTTTACTCTACAAGTCTTGTGAACATTGCGATTCGTTCCGTTCACGTTTTATCCATGTTAAAGTGATTTTCAAGCTTTTAAGTGCATAAAAACAATGTTTCCCTTCGGAGGTGAACTAGCCTTGGGCTAAAAACCTCTTTAATAAAGATTATAATAATAATAATAACAATGTTTCCCCCAAAAGTCGTTGTTCTACAAAATTCTTGAATTTACGACAAATTATTGCTAATTTATTATATTATTGTTCCTCTTTTTTCCCTGAAAATTTAAGTAATAAAATTGTCACTGTGCGATTCATCGTTAAATTCTTAAAAATCAGAAGCTGAACATTTGTCATAAATGTCATAAATTTGCACGTTAGGATTTCTTAAAACAAGTTGTTCGAACAAATTTTAATTTCACCATATTTCACCATATGTCTGCATGCTTTTAACATTGAGTGCATCGTAGTAACAAGTGAAATCGAAGCTTCTTTGTTTGAACAACTTGCTTAAAGAAATCTCAGCGTGCAAATTTATGGCAAATGTTTAGCTTCCGATTTTTAAGAATTTAACGATAAATCGCACATTAACAATTATATTACTCAAATTTCCAGAGAAAAAAGAGGAATATCAATATAATAAATTAGCAATCATTTGTCATAAATTAAAGAATTTTGTAGAATAACGTCTTTTGGGGGAAACATTATTTTTATGCACTTAAAAGCTTGAAAATCACTTTAACATGGATAAAACGTGAACGGAGCGAATCGTAATGTTCACAAGACTTGTAGAGCAAACCCAAAGCTTCCGTATAGAGGTTGTTGCAATAGTTTTCGACGTTTATATCTCTTGTTAGATTTTTCCCAAAATTGAAAATAGCCCAAAAACAGTAAATCGACTTGAGCCACCTCGAAATTTTATCCGAATTAGCTGAAAATTTGACAGGAGACTTATTTTAGCATAAGAATTGTGATTTTGATACTTTTTGAAAACATGAAGAGGTCTACTGAATAGTTTGCCTTTCTTCGATTATTTCATTCACACACGGGGAACAAGAGGGTGAACCTATCGATTGTCCCTATCATAACCGGGAAAAATGAAAATCTCATTATTTTGAACATGAGATCATTATGAAATGTAGCTGGGTTTGTAAATTTTGCATCTACACTCAAAATGGTTCAGTATTCTTGTTCGTATTGGTGAGAACATCCAAAAAGCTTCAGGTGCATTTTCCGTTCTACCCTAGGGTAAAAATTTTGCCCGCAGTCGGTTGATGCAACTGTTTTGAAATCCGATGTACACTCACCTGTGTGGTGTGCGTATGCAATTGAACGCGCGGTTCCATATAATCTAGGTGGAAACCGGCGGTGATTATGTTTGAATTAAATTTGTTCTTTTTTACAGCTGATTAAATAAGAGTGCAGCGCCGGCACTTTAAATGTACGACATCGCTAAAAAATAAAATTGAAAAATAAAAATTATTCTACTACTTTTTTACTAGGTACCAATATCCGGTATTCCGTTGCGATACGAGTCCTTCAGGAGATCCCAGTCGATGTATTACGTTTTGTTACACATACATGACCAGTTTCATTGCTAAACAAAAATTGTTTTGACTTTAATGTGTTAGGCCTAAGTTTCCTTTTCTGTTCAATATCAATCTGTTGTATGTATCTTGCGTTAAATCTTGCTTTGTGTTCCTAGGTTGGACCTCATGACCAAAAGCATCTTTTAATCGACCCCCTTCCAATTATATTCGCCTTGAAGGAGCACAATATTCCAGGAGTATTGAAAAATTGCACACCTGATATTACACGGTGTGAATACGTTTCTACGCCTTGAAATAACAAAACTGCAATCAACTGAAAATAATTAGTCGAAAATACAATAATCGCAGCACAAATAGATCAATTTGTAGTTCACTTTTTTTTATTTATTTCGTCGCAAGGGAACCCTTATTCGATTTGATCTATGAATCTGCACGGCAATTAATTTTCAAACGAATTTTCCCACCAGCAGCAGCCGCAATAGCCGGGCCGGAACAATACATAATTAGCCAGCCATTCGCTGCAGCACATAACAATCGCTTATCATATTTCATTTCCACTGCACTTGTGCGGTTACCCGCAGAAACCACTCCAGCTCTTTGACCGCAGAAATCGCTGCTTCCCCGGAAGCAACCTCAGGAATTCATTCCGGGAGGGTTGGGCCAGCCCCGAGTCCGGGATAACGCGTTAATTTAAAGCTCACAGTGTCACCAAATGGGGCACACGTAATCCGATTTCCGCTGCCGGAAATAAGCGAATGTAGGCAATGTTTGAAGTTTATTTTCGCTTCGGAACAATTAGGTACTACAATTTGACAGTTTTTAACCAGTAGGGGATACCAGTCTACAAATTGGGTGAGGTCAAATAGACTCGGCAATACAGTGATTATGATGCTTTGCTTCAGGTTAATTAAATTCCTGTAGTACAATGTTGGACTGTGTTGATTAAGGAGAATCAACACTGGGGCCACCTGCTAATTAATTCATCTGCAAACAGGTCATGTACTTTTTCTTTCCACAATACTGGGTGTGATAAAGTTTCGCAATCCTTTCTAAAGGGTATTGTTGGTCGGATGGCTGGAGGGACATTCAATCGCAACGTTGTTGTGGCGTTGTGGCATCTTTGGGAGATAAAGCTGACGGTTTGTATCACTTAAAGAAGACGAGTCTACAATACCAATATGCTTGCCCTAATAGCCATTGGTTTACATATCACCTGCTGGTGACTAATGGCAAAGTAGGATATTTTTAATGCATCTGCCTCAACTTTATTGCCGTTCTCCACAATTTCCATTTTCCAAATTATATCTATTACATAGGAAACGATGAAATCACTCTTCAGGATCCACCAACTGCTATTCTCCATCTTCTCTTATGGTTGATGCTCATTTATGGTCAGCTTCATGACTTTGCAAGCCTTACGTTTTGATTAAATCCCATTGCAGAAGTTGTTATAAACGGATCGGATTTTGAACATCGGCGTATTCAGTATTGTCACATACAGAATATTGCAGCCAAACCAACTTCGAGAAAGGTCACCGCTTTCATCGGAGATCAGCACCAGATAAAGAGCAAAAAATCCAACTGCCCATCTACACAGTAACTTTGCCCTTTATGGTTATTCACTACTAGCGGAACTTTAATTAAAACCGACACGGAAGAGTTTATCCGCGGAAATGTTTACAGCTGTTTCCCACCCCACGACCCTCAGATGTCCTCCTAGACGAAGGGACTCAAAAGTGACCAACTTTTTCGGATGCCCCAGAAGACAAAGTTTCGTGATTGATTAATTAGGTGCGGATCACGAGGTTGGGGAAAAGTTTGCAGAACTCGTGTTAGATGTAAAGCGATACAATGAAAGCGTAGTAATGAATGAGATGATTTAGTTTTTGGCTCCCAGAATTTCCCAGCCAATTTTGACAGAAATATCTGCAAAATGCCTGTGGAAAGTAATTAATTCAGCAGCAGATTGCGAAACTTCCTTTTTCACAGAACGCAACTTGTACATTTCGTTTGAGAAAAAAGCCTCCAGCTAAAGCGAATCCATTGCCCAAACCGACCATAGATGCTGATTCTAATCCACTTTTGTCACAATTCTGCAAAATCTGACATCGGAATTGGATCACGTACGGCGCCATGGTGAGGGTAATTCCTCCGTTACGAGCAAAACAGTTGTAGTCAAATCTACCGCGCGGAAGCTGTAAGCCGTGTCATGATTTTGTGCCGAAGCCAGCAGCTATGTTTCACAATGGATCACTTCTACCGTGTAGGGGATCGGTTTTATTATTCGCGCTATCATTCTGATTTCAAGTTTTCAGACGAATGCGCAATGTTTCCATAAGGTTGCGTTTTTGTACAGAATGATATGTTGGTAAGAGCACCATATAGAAACAAGCGCATTCACCCTACTTCTTCTAGGCCAAACCAGCCGTACTGAAAACTGTCTTTTTTGCGTGCCTTTTTCTCAACGTGTGGTGGAAATGCAATATTCATATCGTTTAATATTTTATTTAAATCCCCGGATCAGCTTAACTCAGCCGGCATCACTACTCCATGGCTGGTTGGATACTTCCATCCCGAGCGAACAGATGATAACAAATCGAGCTCATATGTCTGTACCAATCCTAAAAGATGATCATCTTATTATTTATCATACAGAAATGCGACGCAGCTATAAGAGGAAAATTTAAATACCCACTTTTTGTGTCATGTGCGTAATGGATTTGTATTTAGTTTGTTTAAAGTTTTTATTCCAATATATAGGTAATTATTGAGCTGATGTTTTTGTCACGATTGTATTGATTTTTATTATTTTCAAATTTAAATCAGGGTGTTCCAATTTGTGCTCAGGCATTATTCGGGATAGCATTCGACAGAAGATGGGAAGTTTCCGACTAGGTTGGGTGTCACAATAAAAATTGCATTTGCACAGTGAGCATCAACGTTATTCGTTACTCTTATGGGTTTATGTGACACTTCTTCTCTGACGTGTCGGTCATGCTTTCCGGATGGGGATTCGATGCCTTGTATGAGATGAAAATGGAACATTGTGTTTCGCATTTTTGCGGATTTGTTCCAGTCAAAAGCAATAACGAATATCTGGAAAAAGACGACTCAATGAATTTGACAGTAATATCTATATAGGGACAGAATAATATCTTTAGCAGGGGCCTTCCTTAGACTTAGTTCTTTTATCATTTGTAGAAATGATAAAAGTAAGGAAGAAACTAAAAGATAAAAGCATTGCTCGCTATTAACTTTCTTTGCTTATCAACCCATTTATACTGTTACCTTGCGGATCTTTGAACTGCGTTATTCTGTCTCAGGCGGCTTGCTCTAAAGAAGCAAGAACTTTGAACAAAAGTGCCATAATAGCTGCTGATGGACCAAGAAAAACAAAATTGCTTTACTTAGTTTCCTTCTCCTGCCTCGGTTAACATCCTTCATAGCCCAGCTCTGTGTGAGAAGCAACGGCAGTGTGTAACAAGCAGACCAATTTTCCTGTGCCAGAAATGAACAGTTGTCGTCTTTCCAAATGGCTATCAATATGTATAAATTTTGCTCAGTTTTCTTTGAGAATAAGTTTCTCGGTCATTTTTCTGCTTCGAAAGATCTTTACGGAAATCAGAAGACATTTTATGTACTTTTAAATCAACTTGTAAATATATTTGCGAGAGGAAGCACAATTATTCATATACATATCTGTTGCTTTAGTCATAAAAAAAGGAAGTTACAGTCACCAATAGGAATTTAGTTTAAATCCTCAGTCGTGAATTCAGAAGGTCGTAAGACTTTATAATTTAATTTGAGGCTAAGGAAATAGTATGCTTTCATTCATTGTAAAAAGAAGGGTAATATGGGCACTGACGGGATTAAGAATTTAATAGAAAATTTACTTTAAACATCCTTTAGAATTATTTTCACCTCCAGGAATAATTTAAAAAAAAAATCTCATTTGATTCCTTTTACGTTTCTCCCACTCATTCGGAAATCCTATGCGAAGATTATGAATTTTTCGTGGAACTCTTGAAGTAATTTCTAAATGATTCGTAATAGATTTTATTGATGAATTTCTGAAAAAAATCCCTGAGAGAATTTCTAAATAAATAACCGAAGATGTAGAGGAGTTTTTAATTAAACTTTTGGAGGAATGTCTAAAGGTATTATAAATGTCCGAAAGTAAATAAAGTTTTGGAATAATTCCTGGATGCAGTACTGAATAAATTCCTGAATGAAATTTCGAAGGGATTCCAAAAATTTCTTCCAAAAGTTATGGAAGGGTTTTCTTGAAAAATTAGTAAGAGAATACTCTTTCAATAACTGGTGCAATGAGAAGCACGCCTAATAAAGCGTTAAACGCTTTGTTATACGTGCCACCATTTGATCAATTTATTCAATTAGAAGCAGAGATCAAGAAAGATTCAAACCTCTTCGAAGGTGTTCTAAAAGGACATCTTAGTATTCTAAACAAAATAAGTATCAACTCACTTGTCACAAGCAATGAAGACTGGATGATTGGAAGATACAACTTTTATCGATGTTTTGATGTAATTAATCTTGAGCGAAATAAATTTGCGAACGATGGGCCAAATCCCGAAAAAAACGAGAGGAACTTGCAAAAAATTCTTATAGGTATTTCGTAGAAATTCATGGAGGAACTTCCTATAAAATTCTTGGAGGAACTTTCGAAAGTATACCTGGAAGAGCTTACGAAGAAGTTTTTGGATGACCTTCCGAAGGAATTCTTGGAAGAACTATCTAAAGAATTCCTGGAGGAACTTCCGGATGAACCTCAGGAGGAACTTCCGGAGGAATTCCTGGAGAAACTTCCGGAGGAATTCCTGGAGGAACTTCCAGAGAAATTCCTGGAGGAACTTCCGGAGGAACTTCCGGAGGAATTCCTGGAGGAACTTCCGGAGGAATTCCTGGAGGAACTTCCGGAGAAATTCCTGGAGGAACTTCCGGAGGAATTCCTGGAGGAACTTCCGGAGGAATTCCTGGAGGAACTTCCGGAGGAATTCCTGGAGGAACTTCCGGAGGAATTCCTGGAGGAACTTCCGGAGGAATTCCTGGAAGAACTTCCGGAGGAATTCCTGGAGGAACTTCCGGAGGAATTCCTGGAGGAACTTCCGGAGGAATTCCTGGAGGAACTTCCGGAGGAATTCCTGGAGGAACTTCCGGAGGAATTCCTGGAGGAACTTCCGGAGGAATTCCTGGAGGAACTTCCGGAGGAATTCCTGGAGGAACTTCCGGAGGAATTCCTGGAGGAACTTCCGGAGGAATTCCTGGAGGAACTTCCGGAGGAATTCCTGGAGAAACTTCCGGAGGAATGCCTGGAGGAACTTCCGGAGGAATTCCTGGAGGAACTTCCGGAGGAATTCCTGGAGGAACTTCCGAAGGAACTCCTGGAGGAACTTCCGGAGGAACTCCTGGAGGAACTTCCGGAGGAACTCCTGGAGGAACTTCCGGAGGAACTCCTGGAGGAACTTCCGGAGGAATTCCTGGAGGAACTTCCGGAGGAATTCCTGGAGGAACTTCCGGAGGAATTCCTGGAGGAACTTCCGGAGGAATTCCTGGAGGAACTTCCGGAGGAATTCCTGGAGGAACTTCCGGAGGAATTCCTGGAGGAACTTCCGGAGGAATTCCTGGAGGAACTTCCGGAGGAATTCCTGGAGGAACTTCCGGAGGAATTCCTGGAGGAACTTCCGGAGTAATTCCTGAAGAATCTTCCGGAGGAATTCCTGGAGAAAAAATTTCTAGGCTACTAACTAGACCATCTTGGGACATTAACAAACACATCAAAACAAGGAATGACATTTGTTTTTTTTTTTTGTCGTTTTTCATAGCAGTGAGCTTTTATCGATCTAGTAACCCATTTCGATTTTCCTTCCATTCCTCGAGCGTTCCTCATCTCGATAATCCCTTCAATATCTAGATGTGGAGAGGCGACTGTTCTAGTTGCTTTGGACACCAGAACACCTGGACGATTTTCAAGGAAATTTAATTTTTCTTACATTCATCGTATTTTTTTTTCCGTTTCAATGTATTTGGATGGGCTTGAAGGACATAGACTTATGCTTGAAACAATTCAGGAAATCAGTAAAAAAGCATTGTCCATTACCAATGAGCAAGTCCGTACGTTCGAAATTAATTGTACGTCAAGTTCTGAAGTTTGTTCATAGTAGAGAAGTTTTTTTAAATGCATAAATATTTTTATTTCAAGATCCCAGACATGTCTACAACATGTATACAAAAATAACAAAACGGATGGAAAGTTTGACCATAGCTTCTGTTTCCATAGTACGTTTTTAATAGGCAGGATTTTCCGAATACAACTCATTGCAAGCAAATCAAAATGGGTGAGATTTCTGCATTTTTTTATGTACAAAAATGTGTTTTTGCATAACTTCTGACCGCATAGTCCGATTTGGCCAATTTTCAATGAGAAAATTGGTCAAGCTATTGAGGAATTGTCGTCTTAATAAACAGAAACTTAAGGAGAGCGGACTATAGAAAATTGAAAACCTACTGAAATAGTAGAATATTTGTTAAGGTAACTGTACAAGTTTTGGCCATGTTCCTTATGTGGCCAGTTTCTCGCATAAATTAAAAAAAAAAGCAATTTCCAACGGTTTTATCAGCTTTTAAAGGAGATAGATCCCTTATGCTCTTTGCTGTTGAATCTGATTGAGAGTGTTTGGAAAATATGCATTTTTCAGAGTTGACAAATTAAGCACCAAGGTGGCTTATTGATACACTTACCCTACCTAATTCATTCTTATACACGCTGAACAGAAGGTTTCTGTGATTGTTCTTTCAAATGAAAAAAAAAATGGTTGAGGAGCAAGTTTTATCCCTTCTTTAAATGGCTTCGTCAAAGAAACTCCTTCTTGTTGGTGCTTTAATGAATGTGAAAAAAAAACAATTGCTTGATGAATGCTTGGAAATTTCTTTTGAAGTAAAACCTTCTCAATCAGATGTTTCTAGTAGATACTTTCTAGTAACTATTGCGTATCACTGCTGTTGATGAAATGTTAACCCAAACTTGACTTTATAATTTCCATAAATAATATAAACTTCAAAATTAGATTTTTTCCATTTAAATTCGGATGCACCAAAGAAATAAAACTGAGTTTTCTAAATAACTTCATATAATTTAGACATAGGCAAAAGTAAAAACGCATTTTGATACAGTATCCCATTATGTAGAAACTGAACCATAAAAAATGTGATTAGAGAATTCATCCTATTCCAAAAGAAGGACGACCATCTTATTGAGCAGAAGTTCAAGATAAAGCTCCAATTTTTTATCTTAGCGATGATATGGGCTGTCCAGTTCCTGGTCAAATCACTTCTCACTTTTCACTTAACACTTTTCCGTTGTTCGCTTATCGTTCCTCAATCCTCACTTCTCAAATCCAATTATCACTTCTTGTTTATCGCATTTCACTTCCTTGATTTATCTTCTCTTTTGTCACTTTTTACAATGAGAAATAAGCACAAAAAGTGAGAAATGATCAGAGAAAAGTGAAAAATAATGTCACACCTAGCTTCTTACTTCTCACAGTTTGATGTCCCTTTGTTACGTTTCACTTCTCATATTTCTTTTCTCACTGCAAAGTGAATCGCCTAACTTCTCACTCCTCAATCCTCATTTGTCACTCCTCACTTTCCACTGTGAGAAGTGGGCTGTCTGTCATGAGAAGTGGGATGTGTAAAGTGAGAAGTGAGATGTAAAGCATTAGAAGTAATAATGAGACTTTTTACTGTAAGATGTGAAAAATAAGAAGCAATAAAATCATGAATAAAAAAATAAAAAAAGGCCTAGTTACATTTTCAGCCATACGACACGTTCGGCTAAACGATATTCTCTGCTATTCGATTGAAGGATATTTTGACCGTATTTGACGGAATTGGTTCGACCAAATGACAAAATCGGCCAAATAGCTTTAGAACAACTGGTTTTCAGCCATAAAACTTTCACCCAAACGGTCATTTTTTGGTTGCTGCATCAATTCTCTTTAAGAAGGAATGTTGATCAAACCAAAAATAAAAGACATCAATATTCATTTTATATTTTCTCATTCTCAAACGCACACTATCTCGAAATATCGAGTTATGTTGTTACAAACTAGGGGAAAATTTTACGGTCCTTATGCATTTCAAATGGGGTCGTATATTTGAATTCCTACTCTCTAGATAGGCATGATAACCTCTAGACAACAATACCAAAGGTCCCGTTTGCGAAAAAGTCATCAGAATCCGAGTACCAACCTCCACCGCGGTTAGCTCTTTTTTGCAAATTGAATATCTTTCGGATGCTTGATTTGTCCAACCTTCACATGTGCTTCACTGTTGTATATCCACAGTCAAGCGAGCCCACCTGAGCGATTCCAAGCAACAGCATCAAAATTTAAGAAAATTTTTAATTCATGATTTTCTATTGAGTTGAAACTTTGCACAGTTTTTCAATTTCATCTAAATCGTCATTTTTCGATATCAAATCTTCATATTGAGTCACGACTAACTTTTCAAAAGGGTGTATGTGAAAATGGTTCAAAAATATTTAAAAAGCTGCACAGCAAAAACGGAATGTTCGATTGTTATGATTTTTTCAGCAAAGTTAGACAACTAAATGGTGATTCTTAAGAAAATGTGCACAGTAAAAAAAAATTTTTTTTTGCCTTTAAAAATATCATTTTTGTCACAAAAACTCAAATAAAAATTTGGTAATGGTAAACTAATAAACAAAAAAGTTATGACATTTCAAACATTTCACAATTTTCACATATAGTAAACAAAAAAAAATTTCCGTGTATTTTTTTTTTCAAGAATTTGATGCTGATTTTATTGTTAAGGGCCTTGCGTGAGTTAAACAAGTTGTTTGTATGATATTCCATATTTATGTATTCATCGATATTATGTATATTATATGTATAAATATTATATGTATAAATAAATAAAAATGAATTAATATTATCCTAAGTATTAAATTAAATGTGGCAGTTACACAATGTTGTTATAGAAACTCTAAGAGTTTTGGGTTTGAATTTTGGTATGGGTTATGATATCATGAAAACAGTTTATTAATACTTATTTTTATTTATTTTTATTCAAATTTTTAAAATATCGAACACTTTTGAATTATTATCAGCACAGTTTGAGTATAGTTTTGCTTTAATTTTATTTTCCGACAATGGAATGAAACAGTGAAATTTTTGGGTTCCTTGGATCGTTTTCGCGTTATTAAATTGCTCGCTGAGCTCTGAAGCCTTTATTTCGTACTATTCAGTAGTAGTAAAACAAAATGATAATTTGGTTAAATCTTTTTCTTTTCTACGATTTGCCCAATCAAAAAGTTCTTTCGCAGTTTTAATTGGATGCTCACGTTCTTTAGCTAAACTTGCTCTTGTGGCCATGCGCTTTATTGTTCCTCCAATAGCATCACAAGGACCTTTCCCATGTGATGTAGCAAAAAATGCCATTCTGCATCAATTCCGTACATTGATTTAAATTGACATAGGCTCGAAAAATTCTTACGATTTTTGTACTGCGACGCTGCTCCATCAGACATGAAATATATCTTTTTGACTTCTTTATGCTTATCAACGCGTAAAAAGTCAATCATTTTTTCAATGAACAAGTTTACGGATACTGAATCGTGTCTTAAATCTTCGGAAATTATAATAAAACTTAAGTGTTCAATTTGCGTACTTCCATTAAAATAAATAACGAATGGATGAATTGTAGCTTGTTGTACGTTCCAGTGATGGGACTGCACTTCATCTTGCAATACAAAGCTGTAATTTTCAGAAAATCACAAATGACTAAAAATTCACCATTTTGTAATGTATTTTCGTATTTTTAAAAAGCTGGATTGTTCTGTTTTAATGAAATCGTGAGGGATTAAACTTTCTAATTTCAAGCAAAAATATGACACAAACTCATCTACAGGTTTTACAATAGTTTCTATGTCACACCTATCCGTGGTCACCCATTGCTCAAATGATAACTGATCAATATATTTTTCTTCAAACTCAGCGAATAAAGTATTTTCCAATGATGAAGAATCTGGACAATCCGAACAAGATCGTAGATAGCAATTTGATGTTGTATTTTCACACAAAAGACTACCAGTTAACATTTTAATATCCTTTGTTAAATTGATTCTTTTCAAACTATGTAAAATAAGATTAATATTCTCATGGGTTGTGCACACACACATTATGTGTTCCTGAATTGGAAAGAAGCTTACATTGCCTTGGCCGAAGGCTTGCAAATGAGGAAAAACCTATTTTAATATTATCGTGAATTTCCTTGAAGCGTGTGTACGCTTCTTTCAAAGTCGTCATCATTAATCGTTTTTGGATTGCTTGACGCTTTCCATCTTTTTTACTGATACATAATCTTTTGACCAGGCATAGCTCGACTTACTTCATCATCTTCAAAATATTGAACTACTATTTCTTTTGTCTCATCTGTTAATGCAGTACTAGACCTAGTATTTTTGGTTGAAAGACAGTTATTCTTCAATTGTTTTGCCTCTTTTACTGTATTTCTATTGGTTTTGAACTCATCAATGGCATCCTGAATAGACCACGAACTTGGCAGCATCGACAAAATCAATAATTTTTCTTTCCTTGTCGTGGCTGCATTCGAGAACCTTTCCTTCATATTTATAATTACCTCATCGTAGTCTGTATTTTCCACATCATCAGGTCCTAATTTGAAGAGGTTTCTTCGTACAGCTTCGTTTATTTCACGGTATTTTTCTCCGGGTAATAAACGTAGTCCATCTTACTCCATTTAATCAGAGTCACTTTTATCCCAGCTATGCCCTCGTTAAAGCGTTCGATGTTGACCTTTTGGATACACTCATCTTCCGATTGATTTGTTGAAACAGATTTCGCTGATGGTACGGTGGCAAGGCTCTCAGCACTTAATACTTCTGGTAATTCCTCAGTTGTTGTCGATACATCTGGCAATTCCTCAGTTGCTGTCGTTTTCGAACTTCCTGCGCTCTGCTCAACCGATGATATACAGATTGCTCTTTTGTCAACGTTTAGACGGCAGGACGTGCAAATGCGTAAATTTGTATTCAATGTGGACATTGGAGCATAACCAGTCGCTTTCAGTTTATCTATGGTGCTTTCGGTGAGATTTCGTAACTCTTTTGAACACTTTTTCCATCAACCGGCCTACAACAGTTGAGAAAGGGGCGATTCACGTTGGTCGTATTAGTTCAATCCACACAATCACGCTTAAGTTTGGACTGACTCGTTTGGTGTCAGTTGCGTGACTGAGGAACAAAATTACTATAAGCTCTTGAACAATCTTAGTAGTAGTAATTTTTTTGCTTTTCGTGAGCATTGTCATGGTATGTACCTATCATGCATTTGTTGTTGTTGAAGATACCCGTTTCCTCCCGATCATAAAGTCTATTCTCTAAGAGGTATATTTTTGCAGGTAAACTATAGACGTACACGTGTATATAAATCTTTGATTTTGCAGCTTTTGTCTTAAAAATAACATTTCTGATATGTTTCTATCAACGTTATTATCAACAGGTTTCAACACTATTAAAATTTTCGCCAGTCACGTGCAATGAAAATTATGACACTATCAATACTTTTGATCACAAGAATGGATCGTGTCTAGGTTTCTTATAGATGCTATGAATAATTAAATCAAAATATCATGAAAACAACTTGTTTAAATCACGTCCCTTAACGATAAAATCTGCATCAAACTGCAATTTTCGAAATAACACAGAAAAAAATTTTTTTTTACTAAATGTGAAAATTGTGAAATGTTTGAAATGTCATAACTTTTTTGTTTATTAGTTTACCATCACCAAATTTTTATGGTAGATAGCTAATATAATGGACCGTTTAAATTACGTTCGAAAAAAGATAGGGTTTTGAGATATTTGAGTTTTTGTGACAAAAATGATATTTTTGAAGGCAAAAAAAAATTTTTTTTTACTGTGCACATTTTCTTAAGAATCACCATTTAGTTGTCTAACTTTGCTGAAAAAATCATAACAATCGAACATTCCGTTTTTGCTGTGCAGCTTTTTAAATATTTTTGAACCATTTTCACATACACCCTTTTGAAAAGTTAGTCGTGACTCAATATGAAGATTTGATATCGAAAAATGACGATTTAGATGAAATTGAAAAACTGTGCAGAATTTCAAATATTGTCGAAATGGTCGCTCAGGATCGACTGACATGCCCCCGTGGAAAGCCTCATGTTACTGTTGTTATATTGCCTGGGGAAAAATTTCTTACCGACAGTTTTGTTTTCGGCTCATACTGACAGTTAGATTTCGGCTCAGCTTGACGTACACATTTTTTGAATCTGTTCCTCCCTCCCAGGTTGAGGTTAGATTCCAAAAACAAGTGGTGTTCATTTTGCCCCTACTAGAGGTGTTCGTTTCGCTCCTAATCGACTATATTAATTTAAATGCATTTATTTAAAATAAATTATTGCAAAAAACAATATTATTTTTTTCAAAAAATGTGTACGTCAAGCTGAACCGAAATCTAACTGTCAGTATGAGCCGTAAACAAAACTGTCGGTAAGAAAATTTTCCCAGGCAATATAACAACAGTAACATGAGGCTTTCCACGGGGGCATGTCAGTCGATCCTGAGCGACCATTTCGAAAATATTTGAAATTCTGCACAGTTTTTCAATTTCATCTAAATCGTCATTTTTCGATATCAAATCTTCATATTGAGTCACGACTAACTTTTCAAAAGGGTGTATGTGAAAATGGTTCAAAAATATTTAAAAAGCTGCACAGCAAAAACGGAATGTTCGATTGTTATGATTTTTTCAGCAAAGTTAGACAACTAAATGGTGATTCTTAAGAAAATGTGCACAGTAAAAAAAATTTTTTTGCCTTTAAAATATCATTTTGTCACAAAACTCAAATATCTCAAAACCCTATCTTTTTCGAACGTAATTTAAACGGTCCATTATATTAGCTATCTACCATAAAAATTTGGTGATGGTAAACTAATAAACAAAAAAGTTATGACATTTCAAACATTTCACAATTTTCACATTTAGTAAAAAAAAAAATTTTTCTCTGTAAGTTATTTCGAGAATTGCAGTTTGATGCAGATTTTATTGTTAAGGGACGTGATTTAAACAAGTTGTTTTCATGATATTTTGATTTAATTATTCATAGCATCTATAAGAAACTTAGACACGATCCAGTGTTGTGACTACTCAACTACTCAGTTGTATCGCTGGTATCTAGAACGTATCTAGAACGTTTTTGGAACAAATAATTGATAATAAATATTCTGAAGCGTTCGTTAAACCTTATTTAGCTCTGGTTAGAAATCATAAAATTTCAAACCCTTGGATTATGATTTCTGATTTTTCACATATATTTCGGTGGTTAAAAGAGGATATCAACTGTTCCATTGAAAAATTATATGTTTGATAGTGGTAAAATGATTAAAAATTTCCGTTTAAATTTAAAAGATTTATTTATTTTAAGGGAGTCCATTTCACCACGCGTGTTAATTATGCCCCTAATCTCCCTAAACAGAATACTAATAATATTTGCGAATGATTGTGAATGATTCACTATTCAAATAATTCCAACGCAAATGTTCTTGGGGCTCCAAGCCGTCCAGAAGTTGAGTTCAATTGGTCTGCTAGGTCAACTACGCCTTTCAAACCGATAGCAATCCAATGTATCCATATAAGTCCATAAAGCCCTTGTGAATGCTTTACCAATCGAATAAGTTTAACACAGATGTTAAAGGGTCTCCATGGGTCCATATCCAGTCAACACAAGATCGTATATGATGTCCCATAAGATGCTAAAGTGGAGGCCATATAGGTACTTCTCCATACAATATGTATGTATATCGTTTCCACTATAACATCTTATGTTGCATCTTATACGATTGTGTGTTGACTGAGTAGGATCTGATAGATATTCCACAAATGAGACCTTTAAGTGATCTTGTTGTGTAGGGATTATCACGCCTCTCTAGAGAGTAGGAGGTTGAGGGTTCGAGTCCCTCCAAGACACGTGGATTCTTTTCCACCTTTCTGCCACCTTTCTGAATCATTAAAAGGTGGAGGATGTGGAAGGGAGGGTTTTCATGTAGATAAAACTATAACTATTCCCTTTAATTTTAGTAAAAATTCCAAACAAAAACCTCTAGAAACCTCCGAGATACATGGTTTTCAAAATTAAAAGTTCGTCCTTGGCATTTACGGGCTCTGCTTTACATTGTTCCCTAAGTGCTGCCTGCTATAAGGCCTTATGCCTTCAAGGTTTATACGGCAAGAGATTTTTGAAATGTTTTGTTTTGTATTTGCTTATCAATCCATTGCAAGTTCAATTTTCTACCATCATTTTCTAATATTAGATATCCCGTTCTCTGAATGCACTTTAAAGGCAACCAAAGCGCAAGCACGTCCAATGCCTCCTTTCAGCGTGTACTTGCGCTTTTGGTGCAGCACTACTTGAAACTTGCTAATGGCCCCGCGTCAGAGGGGGATCAGCATCTGCCGAGTTTGACTTTGTTTCGCACTTTGTCGTCTTCACTTGTCGCCGCACTACTGCAATAGTTGCCAGTCAGCGTGCTCTGGTGTACTGTGTGCTATACACGTACCTAATCGTTTCAGCCAACAAGTTGACGGCAGCTATAAGCGGATTATAGGCACCCCCTCCTGTTGATTCTAGCTAGTCGGTGGTGGAACGTTCAATGAGCGCTGGCTTTCATCTCATTTGTTTGGCTTACGCTTAGGACTATGTTGAATTCAATGAGAGTTTGTCAGGAGAGCAATTTGTGAATTCCATAGTTTGTGAAATAACCGAAATAACAAATTGCTGAATTACATAGTGGAAGATGCAGTTCAATTTCATTCGTTGACTGGAAATGTTTACGATTGAAAATTGTTAACAAATTTAATGAAATGATACTTCGAATTCGAAAAATCATCGGAAAGCAATATTTTGCGCTATCCTCTCCTTAGTCACCGTATCTATCTATTCCTATTAACCAATGGTGGCTGATCCATCAGTTTGACATCATAATCAATTCAATGCGAGTACAACGTTACCCAATTACCGGAGACATGTCTAAGAGAAAGCATTTCCGCAGTCGAACGAGCCTAGTAGATGGATATCGAGACTCAAATTGAATCAAGGAATTCTGCATATAGTACCGCTCACCCACAGACCATCCATTGCAATTCGAAGCGGGATTTATCCGTAAGCTCTCGAATATCATTATTTAAATTAATTTCGAATTATTTTCACCGACCATTCGAACGGAAGTATAGCCGACTGCGTGGTCTCGGAATCGTCAATCCAGACGGCATCGTGATAGACATTACACATGTACAAGGCCTGCAACCAGAAGCGCAACGCTCTGTTGAACTTGTTGAGCGAGCCTGTTTACATGTCCAGCCTCGTGTTGTCACAACATTCGACATTCCATCCAGCTGACGTTTACAGTGCCACGTCCAACGGTCGAATCGGATCGTAATTAAACATCATTAATTCGTATCTCTCGGCAGGAACACGAACCTTGTGGCATGGCCGTTATTCCGGGTAGATTGTTCCGTGATACAACAACGCAAGCTCGCTAATGCAACCGAATTAATTTGGAATGAAGGACGGGTGCCAGATTTTGCTTCGTGTGTCGGGCGTTGTCATTCCGCTTGGATGCAGTGCAAAAGAGCTTTTACATCCTCGTAACAACTGATTATTTGCCATCCAATCCGGCTGTCAGTCCTAAGCCAAGCTTAGCGTCTTTTCCCCCTTGCGGGAGAGGGCGGTGACAATGATGAGCGCCTTCTTCGTCTGAGGAAGCATCCTTGCCTGTTGTTCGGTGAATGCAATATGCAGAGAAAGCTTTTATCAAACTTTTTGCGGATTCTTTTTCCCAATAGTACAAGAACACAACGAAACGAGTTGCTTTGGGGTTAATCAGATACTACGTGGCATGTTTGTTATAGATTACACTTTATTTTGAATAAGAATCTATCAATTTTACATGTGCGCAGTTTTTATATATAGAGTTTGGTTGGTTCTTAATTCTTATACAGAATTGTGAGAAAAGCTAACAATTGCTGGTCGGGTGTATGTATAGCAATCCGACTAAAAATTTTAATTCTTGCCCAACCCAGTAAATATTTCGGATACAACCAATTCCGTTCAAGCATTCCCAACACGAGATTTCACGGAGAGCAAACGATGGCATCCGGTAGCGGTCCCAGCGGCAACGGCTACTTCAGCGATGGAGGAGCGGCGGTCAGCGGTCAAGTGAAATTTTTCGCATCGAAGGCGTCTGCAGAACCGAGTGGTGTGGATGCAGCTCTTAAATCAGATTTGTCGCGCAATATTCAAACTTTTGATTGTTATTGAAAATAAATCGATTCTTTTCAGAACCACCATTATGTTCGGAAGAAAGTTAAGCTAAGACAATGTTTCCAAATTGCAACCGCTAGTGACTGCGAATTTTTTCGTAACATTATGTTAATGCTTTAAAATGAGTATTATTGTGAATATTGTTGTCACCAGAGGCTGATAGCAATAGAAAGTCGGAATCGGATGTGGGGCTGGGTCGGCCATACCTTACGTAGGGGCGGAAACGAAATCTGTAAACAAGCATTAGACTGGAACCCAGCGGGACATTGCAACATAGGCAGATCCAGAGGCTCATGGCGGGGGCAGCAGGGACTATGTCCAAGGGCTTAACGACCCCTCCCCACGGCCTCTGCGAGTTAGGGGGCTTCCCTAGGGCGTGATAGCGCTTGGCAGCGGGCTCTGTTAAACCTCTACAAAAGCGGCATGTGTCCGCAAGCAGGCCCTATCAAAGCGACCGTGTTCCGCTGAAAGCGCATAGGAGCCCAAGAAGTGCCAATTGGCACATCAGGATCAATGCCAGCAAGATCCTGGTTATGGCATTCTGGCCGCGTATTAACGGACCTTGTCTTGGATATCGTAATATTGTGAAAGCGAGGGCTGGCAGTCTGACATTCTACTCTCTTAGTAGAGCCGGGTGACACTGACTCGAAACGGCGAGTGGGCTAATGGCTAGGCTGTCTTCCGTCCCCTAAAACCGTGGCGGGCCTTGTAACACGCTGTCCAATCCTGCCACCAAGCTTTGCCTGCTGGGTGGGAGTAGGCTCAAATGCCCTTTTCTGACTCGCGTTGATCTGGCCCTGAACACGTAAGTGTCAGCCCTTGCATGGCCTCCCTGTATGCCGTAAGGCATGGACAAATAATTATGGGATCATTAAAAGCGACGAAAAAGGACCCAGCTACAATGAGTGAAGCAAAACCAAGTAACTCTTTTGATGATGCGTTAAGCATGAAGGTGGTAGACCCTTTTTCCAAGGGGGGTTTTGCGAGGTCTCCTCCCAGGGTGGCGGAGAGCAGAGTGATGGAGGCTGCATCTAGCAGCACCGGAGTCTCCCCAGCCCTAGGGTATAGCCCTATCAGCACGCTCGGCGAGCCCCTACCCGGGTTGCGGGTGGTCGCCGAGCAACTCGATGATATCATCGAGTTCGCAAACGCAAGGCAGAACATCAGTAAGGAACTGAAACAGAACCTTCGGATGCTTCGCCAGGCTGTTCGAGTCACAAGACAAGAACAGGATGCGTTTATCAGGCGGGTGGTGGGAAGAGAGAAGGCCGACAAAGGTGCTCAAACCGATGCCTTCTCCTTCCTTGGAGGAGCAACCATGGCCCAAGAGGCGATTGATTTCGCCTTGACGGCCAATGAAGAAAATACTGCGCCTAACCCGAAACGGCTCAGGCAGCAATCCGACGAAGGCGCTCAGAGCTAAGCCAAACGACGTGCAACCATAAAGGCCAAACGTTGTCTGGGCGGAGCAGATCGGGGTGCAGAGGAACCCAAAGGGCGTTGACCCCAGAAGGTGACTTCTCGACCCAAAAAGGCTAACGGCATCAACCAGGCGCAAGTCACTGGGCCGCAAGAGGCTCAAGGGACCGAAAATCCCTGGCAACCGCAAAGAAAGCTAAAGACAGAGACGAGGCCTTGTTGGTAAAAACTGATAAGGCAAAGTACGCTGAAGTCCATGCAGGCGGCCGAAAAGCTTTCGGCGCTGGGTCAGGACGTGCGAAGCGTCAGAATCTCCAAGATCGGTGAAATAACCTAGGTTCTGAAAAGCGGAGCGCAGGCTAGTGGGACTGACCACAGGAAACTGGTTCAAGAGGTCTTGGGTGACGACGGTGAGGTGAGGTCGTTGGAGGCGGAAGTGACCCTCCAGTGCATGCAACTGGACGAGGTCATGAAGGCGGACGACGTCGTCTCTGCCGTCAGAGACCAGTGCGGTACAGAGATCGACAAGACCTCTGTACGCCCAAAAGGCGGTTCCTGTGGCACGCAGGTAGCCTACCTTATGTTACCGGTTGCGGAAGCCAAAAAGGTAATGGAGCGAGGGATGTTGAAGATCGGCTAGTAAGTATGCCCAGTGAGCTAACTCCAGCCGCCTTCAGTGGACCTATCGGTGCTTAGAGTTGGGACACAAGTCCTACAACTGTAAGGGCCCAGACCGTAGCAACCTGTGTCGTCGTTGTGGTGAGGAAGGGCACAAGGCGCATGAATTTGATAAGGCACCAATGTGCCTTATCTGCGCCAGCAAAAATCAAGCCTGTAACCACGTTATGGGTGGGTCTTCGTGTCCCATCGGTGAGAAAAATAAGAATAAGTCGTGCAAGTAACACAGCTGAATATTAACCACTGTGCAACTGCCCAGTAGCTGTTGTGGCAGTCGGTCTCGGAGTCGAGGACTGATGTCGCCCTCCTGTCCGACCCGTATAACGTCCCTGTCGATAATGGCAATTGGGTGGCGGACGGGTCTAGGATGGCGACTATTTGCACGACGGGACGGTACCCGATCCAAGACGTGGTACACTCCTCTGCTGAGGGTCTCGCGATAGCCAAGATCAATGGTATGTTCTATTGTAGCTGCTATGCCCCACCAAGGTGGCCATTAGAACCATTTATTCAGATAATAGATAGGCTATCGTCTGACCTAGTGGATCGTCATAGCAGGAGATTTTAACGCTTGCGCAGTGGAGTGGAGCAGCCGCTGCACCAATCGAAGGGGTCAACTATTTACTAGAGGCGCTAGCGAACGGGGTCGAGTCATGGATCGACGTAATGTTTGTCAGTCCTGGTCTGGCACCAGACTTGGACTGGAGGGTGGACGAGGGTTATACCCATAGTGATCATCTGGCAATTCGCTTTAAGATCAACTATGGCGTACAACATACGAGGTCCGGGGATCCCTGTCAGGTCCGGGGGTGGAGAACCAATCACTTCGACAGCGAAGCTTTCACCCCGGCCCTGGGACTGGAAACCAACACTGAAGACCTAAGCGGGGATGCGTTGGTAGCTGTCCAATCACGCGCGTGTGACGCCAACATGCCGAGGAAAGCTCTGCTGAGAAATGACAGACGGCCGGTATACTGGTGGAGTCCCGAGATTGCGGCCCTTCGATCAACCTGCCTCAAGGCTAGACAAAGGATGCAACGTGTCCGCACCGAGGATGCAAGAGCCGAGGACCACCGTGAAGTGTTTCGAGCTGCGAAACTGGATTTCAACAAGGTCATCAAGAGCAGTAAGAGAGCATGTTTCGATAACCTTTGCGAAGGAGCCAACGCGAATCCGTGGGGTAACGCCTACAGGATAGTGATGGCCAAGACCAAAGGAGCTCTTTACCCCCCGAACGGTCCCCGGATAAGTTGGCGAGGATTATCGAGGAACTGTTTCCGTCCCGAGCCACAAGTCCCTAGCCTCCTGCACCCCAAGGCAATATGGGTGCGGCCGAAATGGTGGCTCCGGTGACTTAGGAAGAGTTACTCGCGGTGGCCAAATCCCTGGTAACGAACAAAGCTCCAGTGCCTGATGGAGTTCCGAACAGCGCTCTCAAGGCAGCAATCATAGCGAACCCGAACATGTTCAGGCTAGCTATGCAAAGATGCCTAGATGAGTGTAGATTCCCCGAAAGATGGAAAAGGCAGAAATTGGTGTTGTTGCCGAAGGCCGGGAAACCGCTGTACGACCCATCGGCGCATAGATCAAACCTGTCTTATAGACACGACGAGCAAGTTACTAGAGAGCATCATCATCAACAGGCTGACCCCGTACTATAAGGGGATGGGCGGCCTGTCAAGCAAACAGTTCGGTTTTCGCAAGGGTAAGTTCACGCTATTAACTCGGTGGTAGAGACCGCCGAGATAGCGATTCAACAGAAAATGCGAAGTATTCGTTAGTGACACTTGATTTGAAGCGCAAGCTGGGATGCCATCGCGCTCTCGTTACACCGGCTAAGCCTACCGGTGGGACTGTACTGGATTTTGAAAAGCTATTTCCAGAACCGTGTACTATTATACGAGACCGATGCCGGTTAGAGAAGCGTACCTATTACCGCAGGAGTTCCGCAAGGTTCAATACTGGGCCCGGTACTAGGGAACCTTATGTATGACGGAGTTTTGAAGCTAAAGTTCCCTCCTGGTGTTAATATCGTCGGTTTCACAGATAACGTAACCTTGGAGGTCTACGAGTAGTCAATTCCCGAGGTAGAACTAACCGCAGCACACGCGATCAGCACAGTGGAGGATTGGTTGAGCGCTAGAGGCCTGCAGCTCGCTCAACATAAGACGGACGTGGTTATCGTCAACAACCGCAAGTCGGTTCAACATGCAGTGATTCACGTGAGTGAAATCGCGATCGCATCAACGCGGAGTTTGAAGCTCCCTGGGGTCGTATTAGACGACTAGCTGCCTTTTGCCAGCCATGTTGACTATGCGTGCAAGAGGGCTTCAACTGCTGTTGCGGCATTATCGAGGATGATGTCCAACAGTTCCAAGGTGTGTGCCAGTAGATGTAGGCTACTGACAAGCGTTGCCGTATCTATTCTTGGGTACGGCGGCCCGTCCTGGGCGAGAGCTTTTGGGGTAATCAGTTACCTGCGGAAGCTGGAGAGCACGTACCGCTTAATGTGTCTCAGAGTGATATCTGCCTTTCCCGTTACGTTGGGATATGGATACTAGTAGTGCGTAACGGAGTAAATCCAGCCATATCGTCAGGCTCAGTACAACACTGAAGCTGACAATATGGCGTCCCTAACCCCGAATCCCAAGGTGTCAGGCGACCCGTGCCGAGGGGATGAATGACCTGGGGGGTGAAACAATTAGCCAGGTTGTTAACGGAGCCTGTGGAGGTTCCACAGAATGAGGGCTGCTTCAGCGGCAAGCGGGTGGCAGTGGGTGGTACCCACATACCCCCAAGTGGTGCACATGTGGTGCAAGCGAATTTTACTCGTAATACCCCCACAGAGTGAGGGACCGAGTGTATGGGTGAGCACAGAAGTAAGACTCGCATGGTACGCATGGTCGGTAGTGTTGTCGGTGAATGACTGAAGTCTGGTGAGGCCTGGCAGGAGTGTTGGGGGGGGGGGGGTACCTCTGCGGCACCTCAGAAGTAGGGGACACGAAAGCCACGCTACGACTGGCAGGTTGATGCTTCTGCGGCACCTCAGAAATTGGAGACATGTAAGGTAAGTGGTGCCACCCCGTTGCAGGATGGGGAGACCACCACACTGACTGAGGACTATCTGGGCTTCGAAATATCAATAGGTGGGTGCTGCCTGCAAAGTACCTGACCGAGACCTATTGGCAGTATCAAAGCCCGGGTAGGTGAGTGTTAGGCACGCGTGACGTGCCGGGTGTTCCACGCCCAAACGATGCACAGGAGGTGCACAGAGTGGATATAAATGGGAGATGGGGGTATTACAACCCCGACTGAGTGAGTGACTGAATGTGGACTGAGTGGTGCACAAGCGGTTCAAGCGATTGGAACTGAATGTATGAGCGAGCACACAAGTCAGACTTGCATGGTACGTATGGTCAGAGTGGCTGCTTAGGCAATAGTGTGATCCGGCTGCTAGGGACGGATTGAGTGCAGTCTCGCTAGGCCTGGCAGGAGTGTCGGGGGGCAGATACCTCTGCGGCACCTCAGAAGTAAGGGACACGAAAGTCCCGCTATGACTGGCATGAGTGTCGGGGGGTTGATGCTTCTGCGGCACTTCAGAAATAGGAGACATGAAAGGGTCTGCCTCGTAGCTGAGGTAGGAGCGGCATAGGAGCCACCAACCTAGGGTCGCCTCCGGCTTGGTAGTCAAGTGATGCCACCCTGTTGCAGGACGGGGTGAACACCATACTGATTGAGGACTGTCTATGTTGTGAGATGGCGGCATGGGGTACCCCCTGCAGGGTACCTATTGGTCCTCTTGCAGTCATTCAAGCGGCATAGGCAGGTGAGTGTTGGGGCACATGTGGTGCCAGTGTGTCTTGTGCAAATGTGTTGCATGGGGAGTGTTGAAGAGTTGAGGCGCATACGTGCACTTGTGTACGTCATGGAGGGCGCAATGTCCAATAGTCATTTCCGAAGTATTGCTTAGTTGCGGGCCGGGGGAATGTCTGGAGAGGAAGGAGTTGGTTTTAGTGGGTCAGGAGTGGTGATCCCATCCCCACACTACCTGGGTTCGCCTCCCCAGGTGTCTGGTTGCAGATTTCCATTACCTTCGTTAAAAAAAATGTTACCTTGGGCCATGTAAGGCTGGCCCAGCTTAGTATAGGGAGAAAAAAGTGGTCGAATTCCACGGGGCACCCCCAGAATTGTGTATTTGGGTGAGAAAATCAATCTCTGAAAATGTCAGCTCAATCGCTTGTTGCATAAGATGGCGCATTTGATTTGAAGTTTGGATTCCAGCCAAAATATATAGGAAAAAACACCTCCGTCACTCATTCGATCTGAAAATTGACTCTGATTGCTCGATTGAACTCAGAATTGCAAAAAAGACAGTTGGTATGTTACAGAACAATTTCGCAGAAGATTGTACCATGATAAAATGAACTTTTATATAGTTTTCGAGTGGCGGTAAGTACTTGAAAAATAAGAGAGAGCACACTAAGTGCGCACACACATACACACTAGGGTGGTTCAAAAAACACTTTTTTAAATTTGTTGATGGGCCGCCCTTTTATTCGGTTCTATTTGATGCCCTGATGCTCTGGACAAAATATCAGCCAAATCGGTCAACGTTTGGGTGGTGCTAAACTCGTTGGAAGTTTATATGCAAAAATGTATGCAGAAACATCCAAAAACAGTGATTTGCAGTTGGACGGCACAATTTATGATCAATAACCATGATACTCATTCAGTTATTGTATAATTAAATACAGAATGTTCTGCTGAAAACCGCGAGAGGATTAGAGTTTATTACGCAAAGATATTAGCATTTTACTGGAGTGTTGTAGGGATGAATTTATTTCTTTTCAAAGGTAAAAGAAACGAAATTTGCTCAAACCCCACTTCAGAGAAATGCTAATAACTTAGCCGGGTAAACTTTAATCTTCTCGCGGTTTTCTGCATAACATTCTGTATTCAATTCTTCAAGATCTGAATGAGTATCATAGTTCTTCATCGTAGGTTGTGCCGTCCAACTACAATTCACTGTTTTTGGATGCTTCTGCATACATTTTTGCATATAAACTTCCAACGAGTTTAGCACCGCCCAAACGTTGACCGATTTGGCTGAAATTTTGTCAAGAGCATCAGGGCATCAAATAGAACCGAATACGAGGGCGGCCCATCAAAAAAATTGAAAAAAGTTTTTCCCATACTAATTTGAGCCACCCTAATACACACCCATAGACATCACCTCAATTCGTCGAGCTGAGTCGATCGGTATATAACACGATGGGTCTCCGGGCCTTCTAAAAAAGTTTGTTTCTGGAGCGAACGTCTAGCCTTTACGTATACTTTGTATACGCGAAAGGCAAAAACACAAAAAAAAAACTTAATTGTGTTTCCAAGGAAAATCCTGTGGTTTCTGAATAACCCTTTTTCCTATTTGTCTCCCAACAAACCAAGAAAAAGATTTCCACGTTCCGGTGATTTCCACCTGAACACCCCGCGCAAGCTCCACATCAATGTCGCTTTTCCCGGATGGGGAAACGATGCAACTCACAAACAGTGGAATAAAAAAAATGCACCTAGAAAAGTGACTTTGCTTCTCATTTTAGCAAATTTGCATCAGCGAGATCTCGTCGTCGTCGTTTTAGAACGTCCAACTCTTCAACATCGCGAGCGCCTTCAGGGAAGGAACGAAATACAAAAAAAAAGCAAGACGGTGCAAGAAACCGTGCAACGTGAGCGAGCATACATCATCGTAATCACACCACCATCATCAACGTCTCGTCGAGCTGCTTGACAAGTGACTGGGAAACGCTTTCCCGGGGTGACTTTGCTGCTCACTGAAGTAGATAAAATGGCTGGGGAGTGTGGTCTGAATAGCTTGCAGCTTCGAGGACAAATGAACTATTATAATTAATGCTGACATACTCAGCCACATAATGCTGTTTGGGTGTATAAAATGAGAACTATTTGCATTTCAATAAACCACATAATAAATTTCTGCAGTTTCATATTGAAGATTCTCAAACTGATACGCATTTGGTGTGACTGCAAAATTGCATGAATAGTTTGAGAACTGTGTCAGATTTCTGAACAATAATTCAAAGTACTTGTCATAAGACGAGTTTGTACAATCCCATTGAATTCCACCACTTAATTGTATCTTGACAGATACGTATTTCGATCTCAACAGTAAGGCCGTCTTCAGTGTCTCGTACTACTTCTTCGTACGAGACACTGAAGACGGCCTTACTGTTGAGGTCGAAATACGTATCTGTCAAGATACAATTAAGTGGTGGAATTCAATGGGATTGTACAAACTCGTCTAATGCAAATGAAGACAATCCACTAAAAAGCTCAAAATAATTTTCTTAAAAAAAATTCCAAGTACCTAACTGTTTTTAATAATTATAAGTAAATTATAAGTCTATAGTTTTGAAATGTACCACCGTGAATATTTTGCAACCGCCTATAGCACCAGTCAGTGGTCGTATCTAACAAACGATTTGATCATGTGTATATAATTGATTGTATTCCATACAACTCCTAAATGAAGGGTCAAAAATGGGCAGGATGATTCAATAAGCAGATACATTTATGCGAAATCCACGGGATGATAGAGAATCTCCTTTCAGAGGAAAGCTTGTACAATTAATAATATATTCAAGCACTCGTTTCTAAGATTTTTCCAATAGATGGGGAGAAGAACCCGCTTTTTATCGACGAAATGAAAAGATATTTTAGTTACTAGATAAAGATTGTCGCTTCGGTTCCCTTTGTTCTGCTGTCCGGAACATGTTGTGTACCAAGCTGTCAAATCGTATGGATTTTCCTTCTTTGACATTTAGCTCCCTTATCCTCGCCAGCAAAAGTTGTTCCGGACAGCGACGACAGCGACAATCTTTATCTGGTAACTAAAATATCTTTTACGAAATGATAACAATTGGAGATTGACAACCCCACACGGTTATCGACCTAACGGTTATTTTATATATAAATATATTTCATAAAGTAATTATAATTAATAAATAATTACATAATAGAATTCTTTCACCAAATTTTAATTATATTGGTATGGGTGAGATTCTTTGTTCAGCACCAGTATGTTTTCAAATAAATGGTTATCCAATAGCTCGGCAAGGAATATCCTTGTTAAAATAGGTAAATATGTTTTCTTTTGATTGAATATTATCGAAATTAATTTATTAATTATAATACTACGCAAAGCGAAAGGGAGTAGATGAAAGTAATGAAGATACAGATTCGATTGACACCGCAAGTGAGCGGCAAGTGTGAAATGAATAGAAACTGAAGATTGGCAGAGGGCCATATGAGAGAACAAACTTGAAATCGCGGTTATTCTGCCTAACGTCCACCCAGGAACGGCTTGAAAATACAAATACAAATACGTAATACAAAAGCAAACATAATCAACTAATATTCCTTCCATATTTATAACTGACATCAAGAACAGAGCCGGCTCGGGTTGAGTTTTTACAAATTTTCGACCCAATTCCAGACGCATTTTATTCAATTCACAATTTCAAAGCATAAATGAGCAATGGCAAAGGTTAGATTTCAACAATCCATACTGATGAATGCTTCGAAATTTGAGTTTTTATGAACACAGTTTCTAAAGATTGCAAAGTGTGCGTATCGACCCATTTTCTCTTCTGCGAAGTTTTACCGGGTTGCTTTTGATTGTCAGGAATAAATGAAAAAATAACAATAGGAAGAAGGACAAATTTGGCAAAATACTGATGCGCATTTGCACACCCCTCTGAGGCAGTCATTAATTTAAGGTTCAACTAGTTGCATTCTCAATTCTCGAATGAACAACGTGTTTGGTAAAACAGCATTCCTTTCAAGAATTTCGTTTCCGTGCTAAATATGCAAGCTTGAAACATGGAACTGCAAGTCGCTAGGTTCCGAGGGGTTACGACAGGATAATCTACGAAGATTTAAGGCTTCCCCAGACCTAAGCGATTTCATCGCCACGACGGCGATAACTAGTCGCCGCGATTCTATCGTTCGGTCGCTGCCGGCAATGTTCTATTTACGCTACCATACCAATGGCGACAGAATCGCTGTCGCCAAGCGATAGAATCGTGTCGCGACTGTCGCATCGCGTGTGTTTGGAGGAACCTTTACATCACTGCAACTGCGACGTCATGGCGCTGAAGAAAATTTGCTGAACAGGTCAATAAGTGCGGAAAAGCGGGCGTCGAGCGGCTACCTTCTACCAAAGCTGTGGCTGTGTGAATTATGGATCTAAATAAACATTTCAAGAAACATTAAGGTGATTGTACAATCAAGTCATGTGGTGAATTTCAAATTCACCACACGGTTTTCTACTCCTAGTATCAAAAGTTCAAATCCAGCGTAATAATTTTTGCACAATGCTGAAATTAAAGTCGATTGCTTAGCATGAGTAATCAAACGATTTACGGATGTTTCATCTCCATGGGCGTTGTTGTTCTCTCAATTCGTGCTCTTGAAAAATCACTCGAAAAAGCACGTGGTTTCCAAGATGGCCGATTTGTGGCTTTGTTGTATAACCACCTTAAATGACTTAATAGTCTCGTACTTAAACAGACTCGCACATAAATGTGTAAGTAAATTGCACATAAACTCATCTTATGATAAAGGAACGATTAAAATTATCTCGGGTTCAGAGGAGAATCGTGCAAAATATGTAACAGAGTTCAATGCATTTCATTGCACTTATATTCTATCAATGCGTGATACTTGAGGCCGACAATGATTGTTTTGCTTTGATTATTAGCATGCATATTCGTATATCTGCTCCAGCTGAACGCTTTTCTCTCATCCTTGTTACAAGTTGTAACGCCCTCCCTGTGGGCAGTGCACGTGCATGATGCTATGATGCATGATTTTTGAAAACGTCGTATGTCCAAATGAGAGACTCTTTTTCATTACGCTCTCTTTTGCAAACATCAAGACTAGTTTTGCTTCTTTTGCATTATTTTCACATCAACACGTTAAGCAATTTTGTTTTTCTTCAGATCCTTGAAAAAAAATCCGATGTAAAAAGGTTCAGATAGGTAAAATTTTGTCGTGATTTCAATCATCATAACTTTGTGTAGAACAATCCGATCTTTATGAAATTGAGACAATCAGAAGCGGACACTCTTCTAGTATACTGTCCCCATGCAAAAACCTCAGATTCGATCTCGGCAACCGGAGATGTTCCGGATTTTTTCAGGGTATGTTCAAAATGTATTTTTCGTACTGCTTGTCATTTTATGTGACGTTTACTTTCATCATGTTGTATGTTTTCTCCAAAAACTAGACCTAATATGCCGACCAATGCTAGCTGTAGATCGAGAATCCATAAACACTGCGCAGAGATATGGCGATTTCCGTAAAAATGGTTCCGAGAACATGATGAAATAATAACAGATCGGAATAATGCAAATTTGGGTCAATCTATCTTAATGACTTTGTGAGACGAAGATTACAGAAACTTTCCCACTGCCAACCTTATAACAGGTTCCAGGGGCCATCGAGGAGAGGCCGGTTTTTGAACCGTCTGCAACCATGCATATATGGATGTCAAAATTCATGTTTTCTCAAGACGATGAAAATAAAATCTATATTGAAAGCTGTTTCGGTGCCACGTACTTTCTTAAGTATATGATGGGATAATTACTACTAGAGGTTTCAGTTCATCGTAAACCAAGTGGCACATTGCCTTAAAGTATAACCCAAAGGATGCCGAAAAACTTTGCTTTCCACGAAAAAAGTTATAACGCTTCGAACATTGAGTGTTCAAACCATATGAAAAAAAAAAACGTTTATTATACCAATAACTTAACTGAGAGTTATTTCAAAACAATTGATCTTATAGGGCTTTAAAGCTAATTGGAGCTATCCGGCATTATTTCTCAAAGAAAAAAAATCCAAAAAAAACAAGAAGGAAGATGGGTTTTGCCCTTCGTTAACCATAGGTTGTCCGGTAGTGCTGCCAGAAACATTGATTACTTGCATTTGGTTTGAACAATCA
This sequence comes from Armigeres subalbatus, assembly GCF_024139115.2. NCBI lineage: Eukaryota > Metazoa > Arthropoda > Insecta > Diptera > Culicidae > Armigeres > Armigeres subalbatus. Next base: position 365,097,073 of record NC_085141.1, on the reverse strand, counting down.
ATTTTCGAAACGTAATAACATTTTTTGTAGACCTTTCAGCTACGTACTTTTTTCGGCAAAGTCTTTCGGCATCTTCCAGACTATATGCTAACATATTGAGTCACGTGATCGATGATAAATTGAAGCCGCTAAGAGCAAAAATGTAAAAAATACGTTTTCCCATACTAATCTCCATGTAAATTTGAAACGCGATGCGACATGCGAGGTTGCAACCAATCGAGCCCATATTTTGCACAGTTGATTAGGGCCCCAAAACGATGCAGAAAAACCTTGATCTCACTTGATCGGACGACGTTTGCGTTTTTTCCATACAACTGCGCCCCACTCTAGTGGAGATCGAAGTAAGCTTTGCGCGCGGACGGTAGTGTGTTTCATCATGACAGTTCACCACCATTTAGTGATGTGAAATGAAGAGATGTTATTCTGATCATATTGATGACGCAGAGCAGGTCATATTCGAATTAATGGCTAATTCTTGATTATTTGAAAACCTAGTGCTGTTTGCTGTGTATACCCTAAAATTTTTGTACGGTCGGTGAGGTTTATGACACTCTGGAATCGGAATCGTTTTCTGGTAAAAGAAACGACGCTAGTATTGAACAATTATCCGGCCGAGAGTGAAATGAAATCCTTTTTTGTGTGCCATAATGTTTCCATACTTTGACTTCTTTGAATGCGCCAAGGAGTAACATCGATTCTACGGTTCTAATTTGGTGAGATCTATCTGATATATCATATTGTTCTTACAATTATGTGTTATATCATATCTGAAACTTTATCTACGTTCTGGGGGCAAGGCCCATGCTAATTTTGGCTTAGTTCTTGTCAGCGATTAAACAAATCAATTCTATAAGTCTTTAACCCTCTAAGACCCGGGACGAACGAATTTTTTTCAAATGGCTCGCATTCAGCACCTGATCGTTGGAATTCCTCGCGGTTTCGTTTGTGCTCAATGGGAATAGCTATATTTTTGCTCTGATACATTTTCAAATAAAATTTTTTGTTCAGGTCCGAGTTATTGCTAAAAATAAGTGTGCGCGGGGGTGTTTTTTCTATAATTCAAACATCTCTTCAATATTCTGGACGTGTTCATGCCCAAAATTTATCAAATCACCCATCAAACTAACCCAAAAAGATATTTGTAAAGATTTTTAGTCGATTCCGATGTTTTCACCATTTGAGTAGGGCAGGATTGACTGAATTCAGGGCCGCATTCAGGGGTTACAATGGTAGAGTATGGGCTGAAAATTCAATTACAAATGAAATGCGGCTGCACAAATTTAAAAATCAGGAGTTTTAAATATTTAATTTTCAATTGAAATTGACTTTCTGAAATTCTTATCAGGGCCGGATTTAGGGGTCGAAATGGGGGTGACCAGGGGCCATATCACCAATTGCAATGAAACTGGGCATGCGACTGCTCAAACTTCATGAAAACACATCAGGAGCTCAAAGAATTCTGTTTGAATTTGAAATTGACCTTCTGTAATTTTGACCAGGGCCGGCTTGAGGGGTCCAAATGGGGAGAGCAAGGGCCATATCACCAAAAGCAATGGAACTGGGCATGCGACTGCTCAAACACCATGGAAACACATCAGGAGCTCAAAGAAATCTGTTTCAAATGGAAATTGATCTTCTGAAATTTCAACCAGGGCCGGATTTAGGAGTGAAAATGGGGAGGGCAGGGACCATATCACCAATTGCAATGAAACAGGGCATGCGACTGCTCAAACTTCATGAAAACACATCAGGAGCACAAAGAACTCTGTTTGAATTTGAAATTGACCTTCTGAAATTTTGACCAGGGCCAGATTCAAGGGTCCACATGGGGAGAGCAAGGGCCATATCACCAAAAGCAATGAAACTGGGCATGCGACTGCTCAAACACCATGGAAACACATCAGGAGCACAAAGAAATTTGTTTCAAATGGAAATTGCTCTTCTGAAATTTTAACCAGGGCCGGATTTAGGAGTGAAAATGGGGAAGGCAGGGGCATTTCACCAATTGCAATGAAACAGGGCATGCGACTGCTCAAACTTCATGAAAACATATCAGGAGCTCAAAGAATTCTGCTCGAACTTCAAATTGAAGTTGAATTCAAATTGAAGAACTCTGTTTGAATTTGAAATTGACCTTCCGAAATTTTGACCAGGACCGGCTTCAGGGGTCCAAATGGGGAGAGCAAAGGCCAAATCACTAATAGAAATAAAACTGGGCAGTGGGCATGCGACTGCTCAAACTTCATGAAAACACGTAAGGATCTCAAAGAACTCTGTTTGAATTTGAAATTGATCTTCTGAAATTTCAACCAGGGCCGGATTCAGGGGTGAAAATATGGAGAGCGGGCTGCTTAAACATCATGAAAACACATCAGGAGCTCAAAGTATTCTGATTGAACTTAATACAAATTTCAGGAATTTCTCCGGAAAATACTCCAGGAATTCGTCAAGAAGTTCCTCCGGGAATTCCTCCAAAAGTTCCTCCAGGAATTTCTCCGGAAGTTCCTCCAGGAATTTCCCCGGAAGTTCCTCCAGGAATTTCTCCGGAAGTTCCTCCAGGAATTCATCCGAAAGTTCCTCCAGGAATTTCTCCGGAAGTTCCTCTTGGAATTCCTCCGGAAGTTCCTCCAGGAATTCCTCCGGAAGTTCCTCCAGGAATTCCTCCGGAAGTTCCTCCAGGAATTCCTCCGGAAGTTCCTCCAGGAATTCCTCCGGAAGTTCTTCCAGGAATTCCTCCGGAAGTTCCTCCAGGAATTCCTCCGGAAGTTCTTCCAGGAAATCCTCCGGAAAATCCTCCAAGAATTTCTGCCGAAGTTGCTCCGGAAGTTCCTTCAGAAATTCCTTCGGAAATCCCTCCAGGAATTCATTCGGAAATTCCTCCAGGAATTCATTCGGAAGTTCCTCCAGGAAATCTTATAGAAGTTCCTCCGGGAATTCCTCCGGAAGTTCCTTCAGGAATTCCTTCGGAAATTCCTCCAGCAATTCATTCGGAAATTCCTCCAGGAATTCATTCGAAAGTTCCTCCAGGAAATCCTATAGAAGTTTCTCCAGGAATTCTTTCGGAAGTTCCTCCAGGAAACCCTACGGAAGTTCCTCCAGGAAACCCTACGGAAGTTCCTCCAGGAATTCCTCCATGAATTCCTCCGGAAGTTCCTCCATGAATTCTTCCGGAAGTTCCTCCATAAATCCCTCGGGAAGTTCCGCCATGAATTCTTCCGGAAGTTCATCCAGCAATTCATCCGGATGTTCCTACAAGAATTTCTCTCGAAGTTCCTCCAGGAATTCCTCCGGAAGTTCCTCCAGGAATTCCTCCGGAAGTTCCTCCAGGAATTCCTCCGGAAGTTCCTCCAGGAATTCCTCCGGAAGTTCCTCCAGGAATTCCTCCGGAAGTTCCTCCAGGAATTCCTCCGGAAGTTCCTCCAGGAATTCCTCCGAAATTCCTCCAGGAATTCCTCCGGAAGTTCCTCCAGGAATTCCTCCGGAAGTTCCTCCAGGAATTCCTCCGGAAGTTCCTCCAGGAATTCCTCCGGAAGTTCCTCCAGGAATTCCTCCGGAAGTTCCTCCAGGAATTCCTCCGGAAGTTCCTCCAGGAATTCCTCCGGAAGTTCCTCCAGGAATTCCTCCGGAAGTTCCTCCAGGAATTCCTCCGGAAGTTCCTCCAGGAATTCCTCCGGAAGTTCCTCCAGGGATTCCTCCGGAAGTTCCTCCAGGAATTCCTCCTGAAGTTCCTCCAGGAATTCCTCCGGAAGTTCCTCCAGGAATTCCTCCGGAAGTTCCTCCAGGAATTCCTCCGGAAGTTCCTCCAGGAATTCCTCCGGAAGTTCCTCCAGGAATTCCTCCGGAAGTTCCTCCAGGAATTCCTCCGGAAGTTCCTCCAGGAATTCCTCCGGAAGTTCCTCCAGGAATTCCTCCGGAAGTTCCTCCAGGAATTCCTCCGGAAGTTCCTCCAGGAATTCCTCCGGAAGTTCCTCCAGGAATTCCTCCGGAAGTTCCTCCAGGAATTCCTCCGGAAGTTCCTCCAGGAATTCCTCCGGAAGTTCCTCCAGGAATTCCTCCGGAAGTTCCTCCAGGAATTCCTCCGGAAGTTCCTCCAGGAATTCCTCCGGAAGTTCCTCCAGGAATTCCTCCGGAAGTTCCTCCAGGAATTCCTCCGGAAGTTCCTCCAGGAATTCCTCCGGAAGTTCCTCCAGGAATTCCTCCGGAAGTTCCTCCAGGAATTCCTCCGGAAGTTCCTCCAGGAATTCCTCCGGAAGTTCCTCCAGGAATTCCTCCGGAAGTTCCTCCAGAAATTCCTTCGGAAGTTCCTCCAAGAATTCCTTCGGAAGTTCCTCTAGGAATTCCTCCGGAAGTTCCTCCAGGAATTCCTCCGGAAGTTCCTCCAGGAATTCCTCCGGAAGTTCCTCCAGGAATTCCTCCGGAAGTTCCTCCAGGAATTCCTCCGGAAGTTCCTCCAGGAATTCCTCCGGAAGTTCCTCCAGGAATTCCTCCGGAAGTTCCTCCAGGAATTCCTCCGGAAGTTCCTCCGGAAGTTCCTCCAGGAATTCCTCCGGAAGTTCCTCCAGGAATTCCTCCGGAAGTTCCGCCAGGAATTCCTCCGGAAGTTCCGCCAGGAATTCCTCCGGAAGTTCCTCCTCCGGAAGTTCCTCCAGGAATTCCTCCGGAAGTTCCTCCAGGAATTCCTCCGGAAGTTCCTCCAGGAATTCCTCCGGAAGTTCCTCCAGGAATTCCTCCGGAAGTTCCTCCAGGAATTCCTCCGGAAGTTCCTCCAGGAATTCCTCCGGAAGTTCCTCCAGGAATTCCTGCAGGAATTCCTCCGGAAGTTCCTCCAGGAATTCCTCCGGAAGTTCCTCCAGGAATTCCTCCGGAAGTTCCTCCAGGAATTCCTCCGGAAGTTCCTCCAGGAATTCCTCCGGAAGTTCCTCCAGGAATTCCTCCGGAAGTTCCTCCAGGAATTCCTCCGGAAGTTCCTCCAGGAATTCCTCCGGAAGTTCCTCCAGGAATTCCTCCGGAAGTTCCTCCAGGAATTCCCGCGGAAGTTCCTCCAGGAATTCCTCCGGAAGTTCCTCCAGGAATTCCTCCGGAAGTTCCTCCAGGAATTCCTCCGGAAGTTCCTCCAGGAATTCCTCCGGAAGTTCCTCCAGGAATTCCTCCAGAAGTTCCTCCAGGAATTCCTTCGGAAGTTCCACCAGGAATTCCTTCGGAAGTCAAAAATTCCTGGAGGATCTCTGAAAGTTCCGAAAGAATTCCTGAATTCGTGAAGTAACTTCTGCAGAAATTCCTGCATGAACTTCTGGAGGAATTCCAGGAGAAACTTCCGAAGGAATTGCTGGTGGAACTTCCTGGAGCACCTTCTGGAAAAATTCTTGAAAGAACTTCCGAATGAATTCCTGGAGGAATTTCCGAATGAATTCCTGGAGGGATTTCCGAAGGAATTTCTGAAGGAACTTCCGGAGGAACTTCGGCAGAAATTCTTGGAGGATTTTCCGGAGGATTTCCTGAAAGAACTTCCGGAGGAATTGCTGGAGGAACTTCCGGAGGAATTCCTGGAGGAACTTCCGGAGGAATTCCTGGAGGAGCTTCCGGAAAAATTGCTGGAGGAACTTCCGGAGGAATTCTTGGAGGAACTTCCGGAGGAATTCCGGAGAAATTCCTGGAGGAACTTTTGGAGGAATTCCCGGAGGAACTTCTAGAGGAATTCCTGGAGTATTTTCCGGAGAAATTCCTGAAATTTGTATCAGAGCAGTTTCAAGTTCAATCAGAATATTTTGAGCTCCTGATGTGTTTTCATGATGTTTGAGCAGCCCGCTCTCCATATTTTCACCCCTGAATCCGGCCCTGGTTAAAATTTCAGAAAGTCAATTTCAAATTCAAACAGAGTTCTTTGAGATGCTGATGTGTTTTCATGAAGTTTGAGCAGTCGCATGCCCTGTTTCATTGCAATTGGTGATATGGCCCCTGCCTTCCCATTTTCACTCCTAAATCCGGCGCAGGTTGAAATTTCAGAAGATCAATTTCCATTTGAAACAGATTTCTTTGAGCTCCTGATGTGTTTCCATGGTGTTTGAGCAGTCGCATGCCCAGTTTCATTGCTTTTGGTGATATGGCCCTTGCCCTCCCCATTTGGACCACTGAAGCCGGCCCTGGTCAAAATTACAGAAGATCAATTTCAAATTCAAACAGAGTTCTTTGTGCTCCTGATGTGTTTTCATGGTGTTTTAGCAATCGCATGCCCAGTTTCATTGCCTTTGGTGATATGGCCCTTGCTCTCCCCATTTGGACCCCTGAAGCCGGTCCTGGTCAAAATTACAGAAGGTCAATTTCAAATTCAAACAGAGTTATTTGTGCTCCTGATGTGTTTTCATGAAGTTTGAGCAGTCGCATGCCCTGTTTCATTGCAATTGGTGATATGGCCCCTGCCCTCCCCATTTCCACTCCTAAATCCGGCCCTGGTTGAAATTTCAGAAGATCAATTTCCATTTGAAACAGATTTCTTAGAGCTCCTTATGTGTTTCCATGGTGTTTGAGCAGACGCATGCCCAGTTCCATTGCTTTTGGTGATATGGCCCTTGCTCTCCCCATTTGGACCCCTCAAGCCGGCCCTGGTCAAAATTACAGAAGGTCAATTTCAAATTCAAACAGAATTCTTTGAGCTCCTGATGTGTTTTCATGAAGTTTGAGCAGTCGCATGCCCAGTTTCATTGCAATTGGTGATATGGCCCCTGGTCACCCCCATGTCGACCCCTAAATCCGGCCCTGATAAGAATTTCAGAAAGTCAATTTCAATTGAAAATTAAATATTTAAAACTCCTGATTTTTAAATTTGTGCAGCCGCATTTCATTTGTAATTGAATTTTCAGCCCATACTCTACCATTGTAACCCCTGAATGCGGCCCTGAATTCAGTCAATCCTGCCCTACTCAAATGGTGAAAACATCGGAATCGACTAAAAATCTTTACAAATATCTTTTTGGGTTGGTTTGATGGGTGATTTGATAAATTTTGGGCATGAACACGTCCAGAATATTGAAGAGATGTTTGAATTATAGAAAAAACACCCCCGCGCACACTTATTTTTAGCAATAACTCGGACCTGAACAAAAATTTTTTTTTGAAAATGTATCAGAGCAAAAATATAGCTATTCCCATTGAGCACAAACGAAACCGCGAGGAATTCCGACGATCAGGTGCTGAATGCGAGCCATTTGAAAAAAATCCGTTCGCCCGGGTCTTAGAGGGTTAAGATGCATGCAACGAAGGAAAGAGCTTTCCGATCTGATCACCACCGATTGTATGTCGTTTGTCTCTTTTATCCTCTGCAAAAGTATTAGTGCAACTATCAGCGATAGCCCTAATACTCTCAGTGGCTGTTTGCCTATTTTATTTCCTCCTTAAATGTACGATCCGAAAGAATGAGATACTTTTCCATTGCAATCAATTTGTTACTAAAATTAGGGTTTTTATAGCAGCTACAAGTTACAAATAAGCAGAGCTTAAAATAATCGAAGATTTTTGGTGAAGCCCATCGGCCTTCTTTGTCATTCTCATTTCGTACATATTCATATTCGGCTGAACATTGACAATTTCCTATCAATTATCAGTCAGTGAGTATTTATTTAGATTTTGTAAACTAATAAATTACTGTAAAACTAAACACATAAATGATGATTTCAACAATTACTCACATAGATCTGACCCCGACATTAAACGCAGTGACAATTCTAAGTACCAATCAAATAAATGAATATGTGAAGAAGAAAACTGAGTAAGTCATTCTATGTTTTGAATAGTCATGCGACGTTTGTCAATATTCGGTCCGAAGTTGCTTCGTGAAGGTGATTATTCTATGCTTTGCATATAAGACAATTTCTACATTATTTGGCAATTTTCTTTATGGGAAGCATGTGTTTGTCCATCTCGTAGAGTACTCATGCATATTCATTAGGAAAAGATCATCGCTACCGCCTGTTGGTGGTACAGCTCAAAAATCATGTTAAAATTCGCATCTGTATTTTTTGTTGACAAAAATTATGATTTTTATCTTTGCCGAAGTTTCTTCTGTAACCAATAAGGGAAGTGACTATTGACATGTATTGGAAGGTGGGTGGGGCAATTATTTTCTTTTCTTTCTCGTTTCAGAGAGCGAGTATTGGCGCTCAAACTTAGGCTAATTAGCCAGGGCAAGTCTAATACCTTGTCCCACCCCAAGAAGAAGCAACACTATGGAGAACGGAGTGACGTTAATTTCTTAGCATTGTCACTCCCAACGTATGTACAAACTTATATCATTTGCTTATGATGATATTACTAAACTATATTCCCCCCTAACCATCCAACTCCTTGACATCTTTGAGGGTGTCGGTGAGTCGCTGGCCTCTCGTTAAGTAGATGTCATATCATCATTTCCTTCCTTTCCCTAGTAACGGAGAAGATGGGCGTGGCCGGCAATGGTAGCTTCCATGCTTTATCATTTTGGACCTCCAATTGGGTTGCTAGTAATTCCCAAATAGTAATCCATAAGCAATTGGGGTAAGAAAGTTAAAGAATATACATGACAGCTATCAGTATGCAATCTACGAAATACTCCGTTACCACGCAACGCAACGCAACGCAACAACTGCGCCCCACTCTAGTGGATATGTTTATCTCTGCAATTCCATCTACGATTTGTACACAGGTTCATGTCTGATCATCTGTCAACTGATTAAATATCCAGGACTATTTCATTCCGAAACTTAAACTCTTATTATATAAAACATTCTCAGACTCATTGCTTCATTCGACGTGTAGAATATTATATAATTTTTGCTAATATCATATATTTCAGTAATCCTGTCAATTACAATTGACAGTTGCGTAAAACCTCCGCATATCGTTTATATCCATGTTCTCCTGCGCTTCAGCTATCACACTCTCTTCGTGTTGCCTTTTTGTTTTCTGCGGTGGATTCGTTTCACTTCTGCCCATGCTACACTGTACCGCTCTCTGTTGGAACGGGTACGAGCCACTACCATTCGACGCCTAGCAACATTATTCTCGTCCGTCACTCGCTGGCAGTCCTCGTCGAATCAACCATTTTGTTGGCGACGTTGTGCAGTGCCTATTACTTCCTGCGCTGTTGTAGTCAAAGCTTCGTGGATATTTTCCCACAATCTGCTGACGTCGCCAGATCCAGTGGCATATCCTATCCGCCCGTCTAGCTGCTAGTGTTACTGTTCAGCAACTCCTTCAACTGACAAACGTTGGATATTGAAACCCATCGTTCTGTTGTTTCGTGAATTCGTGATGCTGGAAAGTCGCGAGTCAAAAGTTATCCGAGTCAATGTTCGGACCTCTGAAGGACCTTACATCTATAACATCCGAGAAATGTTATCCGTCGATAAGCACGTGGTCTGTCTTTGAGCAGGTGTCTCCACTCGAATGTTGCCAGATATGTTTGCGGATATTCTTACGTGCGAAGTAGGTACTGCTGAATGCCATCCTTCTAGCAGCAGCAAAGTTTACAAGTCGATGACTATTATCGTTGGTAGCAGAATGAAGGCCTTCCGTACCAATGACAGGGCGAATGAAACTATCTCCTCCGATCTGTGCATTAGCATCCCCGATGACAATCTTTACATCGTGTGTTGGGCACTCCCCGTAGGCCTTATCAAGGCTCTCATAGAACTCATCCTTCACGTCGTCAGGCTTATCGTTAGTTGGTGGTACTTGTTGTAGATGTTAGTGGATGTGGTACTTGAATGAAGTGTTAGCTATGGGATCCACCGTCCGGAATTCACGTTCTCCACTTCTGGGCCACCGTATTTCCTGGATTGCTGCCACACTCACGCCGACCTGCTGCAACTCACGAGCTAGGAGCCCAACACGTGCGGGTTCATTCAAAGTTCTCACATCATCAGGGCATCAATGAAGTTACAACTGGACAATGAAGTGGTAGCCAATCGAAGTCAAGGAAGGAAAGTATTAGTCGTTCGCGTCTATTACTTTTATCTCCTACAGTTGACAAACAGTTGACGCGCCCCTTTTTAAACAAACCTTCCCGTGGAAAGCTTGTGTCTGCTTACAGGTCCACCACCCCCATTTTTGGCCCTCCATACAGCAATATGTTGAATGCAAAATCATATTGAAATTTGACCCTACTGTCAAGTGGAACCGCAAGCAGAGCAAGACTCTAGCCAGGATGGTGGCTAACTACATACACACGATGAAAAAAAAATCTATCCAGTATTTTGCGCTCGGTAATGGCGGCATGAGTGCCATACAGTTTGACGTTCAAGAGGTAGAAAACATTGGAACTCATCTAGTTTGCCATGGATAATAAAAACTTCAGAGAACAACAACCGCCAACCACCATGAACGGAAACAAGGATTCTCGTTTGCATGAGCTCAATCATATTAAGATGCAGTGGTAATCGCATGTCTAGAACCCCACACTATTTCACCCACAAAATGTGTATATTTCATAGGGGTCGTTCATAAAGCGGTTCTTGATTGCCCAATTTTATGCTTGAAATAAGAAGAAATGTAGGTAATTATGAAAATCATTAGGCTTAAATAAATCAAACGGGAATCCTTGTTTTTATTCATGGTGGTTGACGTTTGTTCTTCTCTGATTTTTTTATTATCCATGGCAAACTAGATGAATTCCGATGTTTTCTACCTCTTGAACGTCAAACTGTATGGCACTCACGCCGTCATTACCGAGCGCAAAATACTGGATATTAAGGTGATTATACAATCAAGCCATGTGGTGAATTTTAAATTCACCACACGGTTTTCTACTTCTATTATAAAAAGTTCATATCTAGCGTAATAATTCTCGTATAATGCTGAAATTAAAGTCGATTGTTTAGCATAAGTATGCAAACGATCTACGGATGTTTCATACCCATGGACTTTGTGGTTCTCTCAATTCGTGCTCTTGAAAAATCACTAGGAAAAGCACGTGGTTTCCAAGATGACCGATTTGCGGCTTTGTTGTAAAACCACCTTAAAGATACATTTTTATGACCGTAAGCCTAACTGGCCAATTTGTAACAGGTTCCGGGTGTTCTGCGAATGTGACATTTGTTCAGGGTGAATGGCCTATCCATTACCGTTTTCACATAAATGGCCATATCTCTGTGTATACCTGACGGATTTTCGATCTGAGACTAGCATTGTTCAGCATATTAGTTCTAAGTGAGAAGTTTCATTTATCACTCCTCGTTTCTCGCTTCCCACTGTGAGAAGTGAGTAGTGCGAAGTGGGTGGTGAGACGTCTCACTACTCATTTCGCGCTTATCTCATTCCTAATTTCTCACTTTTCAAATGAACTATTCGGCCAAATGACTCTTTCGGCTAAATGACCCTTTCGGCCAAATAACTCTTTCGGCCAAACGACCCTTTCGGCCAAATCACTTGTTTGGCCAAATGACCCTTTCAACCAACCAACCCTTCCGGCCAAATGATCCTTTCGGCCAAACGACCCTTTTGGCCAAACGATCCTTTTGGCCAAACGACCCTTACGGCGAAATGACCCTTTCGACCTAATGAACCTTTCGGCCTAATGACCCTTTCGGTCAAATGACCTTTTCGACCAAATGACCCTTTCGGCCAAATGACTTTCAGTCAGATGGGTTTCGGCCTAATGGTTTGTTCGGCCTAGTGGCATTAGGCCAAATGGCTTTCGGCCGAATGGGTTTCGGCCAAACGACCCTTCCTCGTCACTTCTTCACATAATTGACGTCATTAAAGACAGAATGGTTGAAAACATAATGCCGTCTCAAATAAATAAATAGTAGCAACATTGGTAACATGTTCCGATAACATTTAAAATGTCTTCATACGTAACTTAAAATTCATTATTACAAAGAATTAATAAAAATCTTCGCATGGCAGCGGCCGCTTAAAGATAAATGGTATGAAGTCTTCGTTCTTCGATGTCGTCATGACGATTTGCGCGTCATTGACGATGCATCGAGTAGCAACGAAGACAATACAACTCGTCGATACTGTGTATTTTTGTGCTGCGACGATGACTATTGTCAGCCCTGATTAGAACGATATAGGCGGTGTTATCACACAGCATTTAGTCGGGATTCAGCCAAACCGCACCAAGCGGCTTATTGACTGACTTTTGATATTGTGTTCGTAAAAGGACAATGCAAGACAACATTTTCAAAACGACTTATCTGATTTTGTAAACAAAGATTCAAACGACGATTTGGCGAATCTGATAGCTCTCCCACGCAAACCAACACCATCAACAGGTAGCGGAAACCTTCACCTACCTATTAGAAGTGTTAGTTTGCGTGTCTAAGGCACACTATGAGTTAACTTTTGAGAATCAGTATGGAGAAAAACATCTAATGTTTTATATCTCGAAAATAAGCCCCCCTGTCGAGAAAATATTTGGTATGCGAGGTAGCGGACACCTTCCTACATGACTGGTACCAAATAGTTTTTCGTGAAAAGGTTGAGAGATTTGACTGAACTTCGACCATTTGTGTTCAACACGTAACCCGGATTTTCCATTGACCAAGGGTTTGGTCGGTACCTTGAATGTCAATTTTATTGTTTTGGATTGCTTGTTCTCAAGTATGAAAATTGGGCTACTGTGATGAAAACACGCATATCTGACATATCAAGTACCGCCTAGGGCAGGGCTGCCCAACGTACGGCCCGCGGGCCGGATGCGGCCCTCGGCTTTATTTTTGGTGGCCCGCGCGCCACTTAAATATACTTCATAACCTTAACAATACTTCATAACCGGCCCACAAGCTACTCTATGTGGCTCGGAAAGCTTATTTTTTATAATTTATTATTAAATACTGTAGGATATTACTGGTTTTTAACAAAACAATGTCTGTTAATCAAGTCCTATACTTTTATTGTAATCCAATAATTTCTTTTATTTGAATTTGAAACTAAAAATAATATTTTACATTCTTTGAAATGGCTGTATAGTGCTGCAACTTGTGTGGGTCGTGAGAGCTATCTAGCAGAATAATCGAATACGTGTGCAAAGGTCTGTTTGAATCATGTTTCTCCCAAACATTCATACACAACATCACGCAGCAGGCCTGGTGGAGGCGCCCGAAGAACACTCTGCCTCTTTTGTATCCAAGCAGCGGTGAAGGTAAGACGTGTACTTTGCCATTCCAGAGCAACACTATTTATAAACGGCTGGCAGTTTACGAACCGATTTACACACAACTGAGTGACCCAATGAAGCGAGGGGCCGACGTGAAACATCGCGTTTTCATATTGGACGAAGAACAACTGGTTTGATTAGTTCCAAAAGAAAGTGTTGCTGTGCTACAGGAATATTAGCTGAAACAACATTACGAAACTAAGCATTCTACAAAATACGAAATGTGGACTGAACCAAGAAGAAAACGAATGTTAAAAGAGCCTCAAAAATAAAACTTAAGTAGCCTTACAACCAGGGCCGGGTGTAGGAGGGATCGGAGGGGCCGTGGCCCTGGCCCCCCACAAATCTTATGTACCAACCAACCCTTTTTGTACATTTTGGGGCCCCATAAACCGTCGGCCCCGGGGCTTCCTTCCGACTAAATCCGGCCCTGCTTACAACTGATGGAGCCAACATCAACAATAACGAAAAAACGCTGGTCCCGTGGCACTTCCAAGAAAGGAAAAACGATCACAGTGGCATGGCTATAATTCCCCGCACATTGCATTATTCATCAAGAAAATATGTGTCCAAAAACAATCAATATTCTTGAAATACTGACGCTCGACATTTAGCCAATAATCAATGCGAAGAATTATTCTCTTTGAATCGAAATCGCACTATTTTTACACGATAATGAAAAACCAATGCCCAAACTGAAAGATCCTGAATGGGCGATTGGCTTAGCTTTTCTGGTAGATATTAATAAAAATCTCAATGACTTGTACATTCAGATGCAAGGCATGGATCAACACGTCGAACTTTTATTACCCAACATTAAAGCTTTTGTAACGAAATTGGCACGAAACATGTTGACAACGTTGGTTGCTGAAAACTTGTTTGATCATACACTTATTACGTATGCATTTTTTTCTGGTTTTTCGACCTCTCTCCCCCAAGTAAGATTTCTTTCATACAAATGATTTTTTTTATTTGCATCATGCATAAGAAAACGACATCAATAACAAAATAAATTTTAAAAAATTGGCCCGCCAGCAGGTGGTAGTTCTAAAAATTGGCCCGTGGCTTGAAAAGGTTGGGCAGGCCTGGCTTAGGGCATACAAAAAACAAGGCAGGCTCAACATGCTTGTGAACAGTAGAAGCATAAGTACTAGAACGCTAGTGGCGCTGTAGTCAATTAAATTATTTTACCAAATTATGCTTCAACAAGCTTCAATTGAGCATAATTCATGCATCATGTTGTAGTGCATGTTTTGTTTCATCACCAACATCGGGTTGACACTTGTAGAACCGGTACTTTGGCTGCCAGTTCTAAGTAACCTAGATGTTAGTCACGCGAACAGGAACGACATTAGCAATCTCATGGTATACTATTGCTAATGTTGTTACTGCTTGCGTGACTAACATGTAGGTTACTTCGAACTGGAAGCCAAAGTACCGGTACTACAAGTGTCAAACCGATGTTGGTGATGAAACCAAGCATGCACTACTACATGATACATAAATTATGGTCAATTGAAGCTTGTTGAAGCATAATTTGCCAAACAAAAGTAAATGACTACAGCGCCACAAGCGTTCTAGTACTTATGCTTCTACTGTGTAAACATGTAAACATTTGATGTGACTACTATCTTCGCACAAGCTGAACCGACACGATGCTCTACGGTCTCAGAATGCTTTCTTTTGTACTCCACCATGTGGCGACAAAATACGTGTCACTCTTGAAATGTAATTTTTTAGGAGCCTACCTTGCGATCTATTCCCCTAAAGTGCTTTTTTGACCTTTCTTATGTGATTTTTCCATTTTACGATGCACGAGAAAGGCATCATCGCCGCTAGGTGGATTAATCTGGGTTTTTATAATCGGTCTTGGGCTGTCTTGCGCTGTTAAAATAAAAAACAAAAATAATTCGAAGAGTAATCAATACCGATTCGAATGTTCCTGTTTTTCTCTCAATGGATCATTCTTTAAGTTCAACAAGTGGTCGGGGCTGTGCAAAATCGTTCCTAACACCATCGAAAAATAACTCAAATTCAAATTGTCTTCTTCTTCTTCATAGTCATTACATCCCACACTGGAGACATTGCCGCTTCGCATCTTAGTGTTCATTAAGCACTTCTACAGTTAATCACTGCAAGGTTTCTAATCCAAGTTACCATTTCTGCATTCGTATATCATGAGGCTAACATGATGATACTTTCATGCCCAGAGAAGTCGAGACAATTTCCAATCCGAAAATTGCCTAGACCGGCACCGGGAATCGAACCCAGCCAGCCTCAGCATGGTCTTGCTTTGTAGCCACGCGTCTTTCCACAGGGCTAAGGAGGGCCCCAAATTGTATCCCCGACCAAATGTAACTTGGAGTTGCAGATCAATAATATTCTATTAAAATGCATATTCTTTATTCAACATATTCATCCAAATACCAACTAAATCCTAAATAAATTGTGCTTCTTTTCAAAACCCCACAAAACCCCTGGTTCCTTCGCTGAACAACGTAACATAACCACTTCCTTATCCTCGTTACCACACGCTAGAAAGTTCAATGCCTCGGGGGAGAGGCATCCACCGTTGCGCAAGTATACAAATTACAAGATAAATTACGTTGAATCCTCCGGATGTGGTAGCACTCGTAAAAATCAACATTTATTTATCCTGCATAGGTAGCGAACGAACGGCACCAGACAGTGACTTCGTCCCTCCAGGCGCGGTTCCGCAACAGCCGCTTATTTGCTGTAGCGAAAATCCCAAAACCCGAAAGCCAAGCACCAACATCGCACGCTCGCGGAACGGTCGGTGCACGATGGTTTCGGGTGCGAACGAAAGTCGTCTGCATCAGCCGATCCTCCGGAGGCCAAAATCACGTGAACCAGCAAAAATGTTTACCTTCCGCCATGCGGCAGTGCCCATTATCGTCCAACCAAACAGAAATAACCTCGAGTGCGGGGCATCCCACAGCTTCAGTAAGGAATAATCCCAATCCTGGCCTGGTTGCAGGCAGCTATCTCCGCTGCAGCAGGGTCGGGTGGCCACAACTGCGTGCATTCATGATAATACGCGGATTTTCGCTTTCACCGGGAACCACCTCCGTATTGTGGCGGTAAATCGATTTTCGTAAATCACCACCTCAGATTGGAACGTCGACATAGGACATAGTCGGAGTACATCCCCGGGGCAGACGGATGGAATCCCTGTTTCAGAATAGCTAGAATAGTAATGTGTACATTGAATAAATGTTGCCCTGAAGTATTTTTCGGGAAGCGCACTGACGGGATCCGAAAATCTTTTGGCAAACTTCAGCTAGCGAGGATAGCTTTGAATCGGTTGCGACCGGACATATAGAGGGTGAGAGAGAATATTTCTCCATTGTCGTCACCGACGTCGCCGCAACATTATTTAGCGGTTTTACGTCGCCGACGAGAACACGAACAGGATAGGAGTGGATACGCGTAGTTCGTGGTGCAAGTTTGATCCCTAACAGACCAAGGTTCCTAGTGGTCCGTTAAATTGATAGCATCGAATGATATCATCGAATGTTATCTGCACAAGTGCGATGGGGGGGTTTGAATTAAGTACATGGCATTATTGGGTATCATTGTCAAAATGGAGCACGGCAGCTATTATCGATTGAACTGGAATGCCATGACAGTCCAACCCTGCGTGCATTTTTGTGTATTCTACTTAATTTAAACATGATTATAAGTATTTTGTTTAGTTATGAGTCAAACCATAAAAACAATTTTATCTCATAAGATTCATAACCACGTTTGAAATAATGCAATAAACATTTTCCTGAATAAAGGTTCACTTCTATACATTCGATAAAATGTCAAGGGAATGAATGATAGCATTTTGTACAGAAGCAACTCCTCTCATGTCAAATTCAAACTATTTCAATACAACTTTCATATTCCTAGATTGGATCATAGCATGGCATATTCTCAATAAGAATCGCATAAACATAAATTTCTTCGTGCCATGCGAGTCCGTAAATAACAACCGCATCTAATCACATGATACTCATTTCCCAACCGAAGAATATCTGCCATCCCTGCAAAACTTTATCAAAAGGTCTCATTTCCAGGTAAATTGACCCCATCGTGCATCCACTGGTAGATGGTATAGAAGCTCCCACAATGCCGGTTGCTTCATCAACCCTTTGATGATGGTCATTCGCTTCTGTTGCCCAAACAGCAGTTATTGCGAGCTGGTCGACGGACGATACCAACCATAGTCAGCTGGAACATGCCATAAGAGCTTCCATTAGGAACACATGCCGCAACGGCGAAGGCAGCCCGCACCACCTGCGACGAAATCAATTTCATTCTTTCCATGTTGGACGCACAAACATTTATGTTGGAATTGCCTCACCTACGCAACTTGCAGGAACGGAATTAGTGTAGCTCGGGCGTCCGGAGGCTGCTTCCCACAGTACTGCTTACGACGACTATTACTATTATGAGCGGGCAACTCCTTCCGGTTCCTGTGGACCATAACTGTCATCAGGGGAATACTAATGGCCACCCATTTCGTTTTCCGGCAAGTGGGTGGTAGTTGTGTGACCGTACGTCGAATGGTAGCAGATCGAAAGCAATTCAACTCAAATGGTCGAATAGATCGAAACTGATTTAATTTTGGAGGAACATTTTTTTATGATATTATAAAATTTAGAGATTTAACATTCCTAAGCTCAATAAAATGGTAATTTGTTATGTTTTTATTAACTTTCATGTTTCAATTTTTATATTTATTTGGAATCGTTATATTAATTACAATTATTTATAGCAGAAATCAGAAGCGACTCAGAATACTTCGCCAACCGGTTTGATAAGCAATTCATGAACTTGCACTCGTGGAGGGGTTCCAAGCACATAAAGAACTGCCTCCGAAATGTCCTCAGCTTCTAGAATGGGCCATTCCGCCGGGATTTCCGCATCGCCGCCGATTTCGGTACGAACACCTCCTGGACTGATGCTCTGAAAATCATTAAATTCGTTTATTATTTATTGAGACCTTGACTGCATTATACATACCGTGACCTTGATCTTGGTACCGGCGTTCCTCAATTCATTCCTCATCGTTTCTGTGATAGCTGTAACTGCGTGCTTCGAGGCACAATAGATATTCAACTTGGGATAGTCAAGAACTTTATGACCAGCAACGCTGTTAATGTGCACAATGTGACCATCAACCGAGCGTTTCTTCATGGATTGATATGCCTCTCGACTGCCCAACACCAACCCCATCACGTTCGTGTCCAACACGTCGCGTAGCTTTTGCGTGTTATCAGTTTCCAATAAATCTGTTTGCCGAACTATGCCGGCGTTGTTGATCAGCACATCAACGCCTCCGAACTTCTCTTCAACCAATTTAAACGTCTTCAGTACATCATCTTCCTTGGAAATGTCACATTTAAGCGCATGAAGTCGATTTTTCGCCACCTCCGGTAAATCGTTTTTCAGCGCTTCCGTGCGCTCGACGCGTCGTGCCAAACCAACAACCACCATTCCGGCCTTTGCCAAATCTTTGACTATGGCCGCACCGATTCCCGAGCTGGAACCGGTCACGACGGCTATCTTTCCTGCCCAACGTTGCATTCTTTTTATTATTTGGAATATTTGATCACACGATGTGAATATATCAAGCGACGCACCTCCACTGAGCTTTATATGCGAACGATTTGACGTCTTATCTTGTCGATTCTAGCGTTGATGGGAGTTTATCTCGCTAAGGCATATCTCCCCCTGAAGCCTTATAAGGAACGTGATGTAGCAGAATTTCGGCGATACAGTCTCAATACTAGCGGAACAAAATTGAGTCACATTCAACTTATTTGCGAAATAAAATTGGACATCCTATACTTTTGATGGAATATAATTCTCCTAGAATAATATAATATGTATCCATGTCAATAACAAGGAAAAACAAAGAACAGGAGTGCAAATTGCTTTGTTTCTTATTTTTGTGATTTTTCAGCAGTGAGAGCATTTCAAAATGACACATAATCAAGTCGAAATTGATTATTTTGCAAATGTTAGGCCGTTACAAGTATTTAATTAACATTTTGTCCTATTGATCTCCGGGAAGTCAATAAATAATATAGTAAAAAATAAATATTAAAATGAAAAAAATCAAAAAAAATCCTCGGATTTGTTAAAGAACGTTCTAAAAAATCTCAAAATTATACAAATTTTATTTTTCAAAATATTGTTTATGCGCAAAAAAAATCCGAGAGTGGCGGGGGGCATAATTTGTATCAGTCTTATTGATTTAGAAATATGTTATCAACAATGGAGCAATTTCATTTACGCATATTGATAAAAGTCGGCAAATTGAAAAATATCTTGCATTTTGATATGCTTTTCATATGCCTTTCTTAGTTTAGGTTTTCCGTAGCAGCATTTACATTATTTTTTATGTGTGTGCATAGCAAATGCGTAAAGTATGATACACGTCATACCGGTGACTAAAATTTCCAGTGTGACTGTTCGCGATGTGATTCGAGCTTTGTATAGCACCCAAGCTATATTTTTGTAAGGTATCTGTTCCCATATTAATAACAGCCCGTATATTAATCTCAACAGATACGTATTTCGACCTCAACAGTAAGGTCATCTTCAGCGCCTCGTACTTGACTCGACTTATGAGACACCGAAGACGACCTTACTGTTGAGGTCGAAATACGTATCCGTCAAAGGTACAATAAAGTAGTGGAATTAAATGGAATTGTTCAAACTCGTCTTATGACAAGTAAATACATTCCACTAAAAGCTTAAAATAATTTTCGTATCATGAATGCTAAAGTTTTGAAATTCATGAACATGAGCATAGCGTGTCAATGCATATGGTCCAGAGTGCATATTTACGCGGAAAGATGCATTTTACTCCTAGACTTTATTTTTTAGAAAAAAAAATTTCAACAAGGCTGTAAGGCCTTCTTTTTAATATTTTTTTTTATTTTTCGAAATATTGACATGCAACGTTCAACAGCAGGGATTATGTCCAAGGGCTTGACGATCCCTCCCCAGGCCATCTGCGAGTTGTGATGCCTGCCTAGAATGTGGTGGGGTTTGACACGGAATCGTGTTTTTAGGGGCAGCAAAGCTAAATCAACAAAAATGACAGTTGTGCGTCGCCTCCGTATCGAGAGGAAAAGCTTTTGAAACTTGGATTTCGTGAGGAGTGACCTTAGACCTTTATAAATAGCTTGTATCCCCAAGTAGGCTCCACCAAAGCGACCGTGTGCCGCTCAAAGAGACAGGAGGTTTGCGCAGGCCCAATAAGCCGCCTTTAAAAACAACCATTACGAACGACACAGAAGATAATACGAATCGATATAATCGGCAACGATCTAGGCGACGAATAAAGGATCACGATTGGAAGCTTGGAACAGGGAATTGCAAGTAGCTAGGCTTCGCAGGATGCGACAGGATAATCTACGATGAATTACATCGCCGTAACTTTGACGTCGTAGCGCTGCAGGAAATCTACTGGACAGGACAGAAAGTGTGGAAAAGCGGGCATTGAGCGGCTACCTTCTACCAAAGCTGTGGCACCACCAACGAACTGGGAACCGGCTTCATAGTGCTGGGTAAGATGCGCCAACGCGTGATTGGGTGGCAGCCAATCAACGCAAGGATGTGCAAGCTGAGGATAAAAGGCCGTTTCTTCAACTATAGCAACATCAACGTGCACCGCCCACACGAAGGGAGACCCCACGACGAGAAAGAAGCGTTGAACGCACAGCTGGAGCAGACATACGATGAATGCCCACTGCGGGACTCAAAATCGTCATCTGCGACATGAACGCATAGGTAGGAAGCGAGGAAATGTATAGACCGGTCATCGGACCGGATAGTCTGCACACCGTATCGAATGACAACGGCCAACGATGCATAAACTTCGCAGCTTTCCGCGGAATGGTTGTCCGAAGTACCTTCTTTCCCCGCAAAAATATCCACAAGGCCACATGGAGATCACCTAACCAAGGAACGAAAAACCAAATCGACCACGTTCTAATCGACGGTAAATTCTTCTCCAACATCACGAACGTCCGCACTTACCGCAGTGCGAATATTAAATCCGACCACTACCTCGTTGCAGTATGCCTGCGCTCAAAGCTCTCGACGGTGTACAACACGCGTCGAAGTCGGACGCTGTGGCTTAACACTGGGCGGCTACAAGACGGTAGACTAACCCAAGGATAGGCGTAGCAGCTGGAAGTGGCACTCCTAACGGAAGGGCAGCTAGGCGCAGCGTCTCTTGAAGATGGCTGGAGAGATATTCGATCCGCCACTGCACTATGGGGAATCAGGCGGCCGAAAATAAAAAAATCGACTTTCTATGATTCGTAATTCAAGTTGACCTACTAAATGCTAATGCTTTGGAGCATTAAACCCCAGCATATCAGCACTCTAAACCATATGGTTATCAAGATATAGGCATTAGAGCCAGACACTTTTTAGTTCTTGAAAAATCAATGTATTATTCAACTGTCAATATCTTCGGCTACAGTAGCTCTTTTCCAACTCTTTAGAAAGTTTCTGAAAGCTTGTTTCATGGACTTGCGAAGAACGGGTTAGTTATGGAAATAGGTAGTGAAACATCCGAAAATGACACTCTTATTTTTCATACAAAAAGTTCCATACAAAAAAAGTTTCTCAAAGTTTCGCTTAGCGACTACCACTACGACTTTTTTTGGACCTCCCAGAAGGCATTAAAACAAATTCCAGCTGCTTATGGCTGCAAATCTGCGATTCCGATCACTTTTTCGAAAAAAAGTCATTAATTTTGAAACATTAAATGTAATTATTCTCATAATACACGGCATCATAATACACGGCAGACTGTGATGGGCTGGATACAAATCCCATGCGTATGACAAAAGAGCATCAAGAACAGTTAAAATAGAGATAGTAGATATAACGAAAAGTGTCGTAGGCTTCGTGGTAGGCCGTGTACACGATAGCTTATGCAGCTATATGATACTCCATTTGGCGTAGGCTCACCAAGAGGAGGCAACTCATTATCTATCAAGTATCAAGCAAATAAATATGAAAAAAAAAACAATATACTCTTGAGGGTTACGAAAATACTCTAGGCTTCATTTGAAATTATTTCATAAAAAGTAAAATTTTGATATTAATTAAAATCCAATATGTTAATACAAGAAGCAAAAATGTCTGTACCTAAGGACATCTTTCGATAATTATTGGTATGTACCTAGGTGAAATGAATAAACAGTTTTAGTGATTGAAACTTCTTGCAATACAACAGATTCGAGTACAGAAAAATATACCATAGCAGATATTTTAATCGATCTTGAAGAAATAAATGATGATTTTGTTGAGGATGTTCACGTACATAATGAATAAATAAATGTTGTTGCAATATACTTATATATCTTGAAGCTTTTATTGCATGGAGTTCGTTTAGCTTTAATAGAGCTTTATATTGTATTCCCTTTACTTGTTTTACGGGTTAAGAGCCTGAACCAATCTGAAAAATCCTACAAAGACAACCTGTTACGTATGTAGATGCAATGGCCTGTATTTGACGGAGTTCTTGTGCAACTTAGAACATCTGTACAACTCAATTCACACAGAAACAGTATACAATTTTCTAGTTTGAGCTCTACAGGTCTGCGCTGCAATAAAATACTCATCTACAGACTGCTGTGTACATGAGACATTCGTAGATAAAAGGGATATATTCCATAGAGATCAAAGGTCTGTATTCCAGGGAGTTTGGAGACCTTAGAAGTAATAACGACCTGCAAAACAAGTATTTCACATCTTTTAGACAATAATCTACGATATAAGTGTGAAATATTGCAGAAATGAAATAAAAATATTTTCGGCCACCTACTTGTATGGAGCCGCCCCATAGTGCACTGGTAGCACCGCAACCCCTGCACTTGGCACGGTGCCCCTGGATCAGAGAAACGACTGGTATGACGGCGAATGTGAGCAGTTAGTGGCAGAGAAGAATGCAGCATGGGCGAGATTGCTGCAACACCGCACGAGAGCGAATGAGGCACGATATAAACGGGCGCGGAACAGACAAAACTCGATTTTCCGGAGGAAAAAGCGCCAGCAGGAAGATCGAGACCGTGAAGAGACGAAGCAACTGTACCGCGCTAATAACACACGAAAGTTCTATGACAAGTTGAACCGTTAACGTAAGGGCCACGTCCACAGCCTGATATGTGTAAGGATATAAACGGGAACCTTCTTACAAACGAGCGAGAGATGATCCAAAAGTGGCGGCAGCACTACGAAGAGCACCTGAATGGCGACGTGGCAGACAACGGTGGCGGTATGGTGATGTACCTGGGAGAACGCGCGCAGGACATAATCTTACCGGCTCCGGATCTCCAGGAAATCCAGGAGGAGATTGGCCGAAGAAGAACAACAAAGCCTCTGGGGTTGACCAACTACCAGGAGAGCTGTTTAAACACGGTGGCGAGGCACTGGCTAGAGCGCTGCACTGGGTAAATACCAAGGTTTGTGAGGATGAGGTTCTGCTGCAGGAGTGGATGGAAGGTGTCGTGTGTTCCATCTACAAAAAGGGCGATAAGCTGGATTGTAGCAACTACCGTGTAATCTCAATGCTGAACGCTACAAGGCACTCTCCCAAATTGTATGCCGTCGACTAGCACCAATTGCAAAGGAGTTCGTGTGGCAGTACCAGGTGGGTTTTATGGGCGAACGCTCTACCACGGACCAGTTGTTCGCCATTCGCCAAGTACTGCAGAAATGCCACGAATACAACGTTCCCACACATCATCTATTCATCGACTTCAAAGCCGCATATGAAACAATCGATCGGGACCAGCTATGGCAGCTAATGCACGAACATGGATTTCCGGATAAACTGACATGGTTGATCAAAGCGACGATGGATCGGGTGCTGTTCGTGATTCGAGTTTCAGGGGCAGGGGTTCAAGATAAGGGTATGCGATAACACACTTTTTCATAACGAAACGAAACGAAACGAAATTTAAAATGTCTATGTTAATTCGAAAGGAAACGAAACGAAATATAGATTTACTTTCGAGACTTCGAAACGATACGAAATCAAGGTCCATTTAATTCGAAATTTTACGAAACGAAACGAAATTTGAATTTTTTTTCCGCGGAATTTTTATTGAATTGGTTTTACATTATAATCGCAATTCTGATTTCATTGTCAGCAGTCAGTGATAAATTGCTGCATTCCCGGTTATATACCATTGGCGATAAAGTAATACCCCAGCATTTATGCCGCTTTCAAAGAAAGAGTGTTCAAAGAGTGTATATCTCGAATCTGATCAATTTCATATCAGTTCAGTTTTATATCAGTGAGCATATAAAAATTACTGCATCTAATAATAAGACTGTGGATTCCCACAGTCTTATATATGTACAATCAATTTGACGAACTGCTAATAGAAGAGGAAAACTGGTTTGACATTCATTGTAATAAGAGACCGATGAGTGCTCTGCATGTCCGTGAACGCCACGGGACAGGAATCGTCGGTTAGTTGAAAAGATACTTCAAGTGAGGCCACCTTGGCAAGCGACTAAATCTTGGATACTTATTCAAAAGGACGTATGTGATTTTGTAATCAAAGATTCACACGTTGATTTTTAAATTCTTTTAGCACGCCCACGCAAACCAAGACCACGAACAGGTAACCGAAGCCTTCCTCTACATGTATGTGGTGGTTGTTTGCGTGGTGGTGCTAACGGAATTGCGAAATCAACGTTTGATTTTTTGTTTACAAAGTCACATACGTCCTTTTGAATAAGTACCCGAGAAATAAAAATTGCGAACGAAGTTATTTTGAAAACTCGAAGACGAAAACCGTGTTTCAAATCAATCCAACGCAAAATGTGCTTGTGCTGTGCTTCGTTTAATAAGCTCCTACAACACGTTCGATTCTGCACTAAATAATTTTGTGCTTTTTTTTCACGTCGCGTTCACCCGCACCAGCAGGTTCAATTTGTTGTTTCCATGTATTGCGTAGTTTGCACTTCTTTAGATTACTGAGCGAAAATTATTTTCTCAGTGACGATCCCTCATCCCACCAGAACCATAAGCATACTTCGATGTAATCATCGATTTTCGGGAGTTTGTTTTGTTTACTTTTACTTGTCACTGCATTTTATAGAGGCATCAGCTAATTTATTACATTTGTAAGAGCAAATAATTAAGAACTATTCATTACAGTTGCCACGAGTAGAAAGGATAAACCGTTTCCTAAATGTAATCAAGTCTCCCGTTTATTAGATGGCCTTCTCCCTATATCCCATACATATCGGAGAATAACTGGAAGTACTTACGGATTCAATAGAAATGAAAGTCGTGAATGCACTACTCTGCCGATGATAGCATACCTGTAACAAACATATTGAAATACATTTCAGTAAGACTTTTATGGGCGGTTCTGGCGCTGGAAAACAGTGGTTGGAGTCTAACTATCAGACGCCGACTTACTTCTTAAGAGAAAGTTCTCAAACCAATGTGCTCGTGATAATCGAGTACCTTTTAGAAATGGAATCAGTCAGATCTAAAACAAATTTCATGATTTTTGGATGTCAATAGAAATCTATAGATAATAACTACGCATGTTCCGAAAATCGGACACTTTCACTGTAATACGACCTTCGTGAAATGTTGAAAATGGTAATAGAGGTGCTGCCCAAATAGATCATCTAGCTATTGATCGTGTTTCCAGTCTCAAGTAGATAGTTGGGCACAAATGGATAATATTGTCGATATTTTGTAATTGATGTTCTTTTTCTTCTTATTCATCTGCCAGATTACTGTGATGAGGAGAAGTTAACTGTCATCAACGATTTTCTCAATAGTCTAAAAAATCGTAGCACACACAATAAAATGTTGAATTTTGTTTTCCTTAGGGCCTTCTTAACTCTTAAGCCTAGTACGCAGTTCTCAAGGAAAAAGGTCAAGGAAAATTTGATCAAATTACCAAAGTAATTTTGACAATTTAATGCAATCGAAAAAGTAGGCGAAACAAATATGTTTTGTGCTCATTCGTCAGTCAGTCAGTCAATTAATCAAAATGTCATCAATCAGGTAAACAATTGGTCTTATAGCTAGAACTTTTATTTTTATATTCTGTTCTTGCCTTATTTCTAAATGGATTCATTTTTGCAGATGGTTGCTGGAATTGAATAGAATCACCACTCGGGTCTTCACTTGACTTTATTAGTAAATGTCCCGTCGGTATTCACTAATCTGGCATTGACGCCTACGCACTCGAAAAGCCACCAAATGTCACGGTAGCAGCCACTCAACATCCGTTCAATTTCAACCTCTTTGTAAGCCAGCGAGGATTAGTCTTGGAATTAGTCTCTCGGGCAATGGAATTTCCAGTTATTTTTAACAACTACTCCGTATCCGGGTGGGTGCTACGAATGCAAGTTAAAAGCTTCAAATATGAAAAAAATACATGTTTTTTTATGACCTTCATTGGACTTTATTTAAACTTCCTGAAGACTCGCAAATTTTACAAGCTTTGCTATAGCCACAAATTGAATTTACAATAAATTAAAATATCGCCGATGGCGTGATAGATCATTTTTAGTTGGCAACGGGCGGCGTCATGCTGTCCAATATCGGCGGTGCTGCTACGGCATCGCATTATGATCTATTACTCTTCGAGAAGGGACAGTTTTCTTATGAATGATTTATTAACAAATGTTCTAAAAGATTGTATAGTAAGGGCACCATAGTGGAGGTATTGATGAAATCACAAAAGACACATTTAAAAAAATGATGAAACAGCAATGCACAAGTTTCCAGTTAGTTTAAAGGAAGTCCTCCTTATATTATTTTCCGAATTCCTCCAGAAATAAAAAATAACCCAGAAAATCCTAAGCAGATTTCACCAAAAATGATTAACTGCCAGGCGTCCCCCAGGAATTCTTTAAGGAATTTAACTTAAAGTTCTTCCAAAAATTGCTTTAAAAATTACAACAGAAAAACCTCTAGAAAATCATTTCGCAAACCCTCAACAAGTTTTCAATGTAATTCTTCCAGATATTAAATCCCTCTTCTAGGAACTGCCCTGAAATCTTATCCAAGAATTCTTCCGGAATAATCCCATGAAATTCCAGGTATTTTTTCAAAAGTTCCCTCAGCTTATTTCAAATTCTCAGAAATTCATTTGAAAATTCCACAATGAATTGGTTTTTAGTTTTCTCAGATGTTATATTAGTTATGGATACGTCCATGAGCTCCTTCAAAGGTTTCCCCACTAGTAAATTTACCCAGAAAATTCCCCATTCCTTCATGAATTCCCCTGAGAAACGCCTCCTGAAATACCTATGCGAACTACTCTAGAGGTTCCCAAGAAATTCATTGGAAATTATTTTTCCAAACAATTGATCCAAAACTTTAACCCGAAGATTTTCAGGAAATTCCTTAACGAGTTCCTCTGTAATTAAGTTTTATCAGAAATTTCTCCATAAGTTCTACAATTAAAAGAATTCCTTCCGCCGGCCTGCAGGAATTCCTCCAGAAGTTCCTACAGGAATTTCTCAGGAAGTTTCTTCAGGAATTCATTTGGAAGTTGTATCAGGGATTCCTTCAAAAGTTCTTTAAGGAATTCCTCCAGAAGTTTCTCCAGAAATTCCTCCGAACGCTCCTACAAAAATTCCCTAGGAAGTTCGTCCAAGACTTTCTCCGAAAGTCCTCCAAAAAAATTCTCCGGAATTTCCTACTGGAATTTCTCTAGAAGTTCAACTAAAATTTCTACAGAAGTTCCACCAGGAATTCCTCTGGAAGTTCCTCCAGGAATTCCTCCGGAAGTTCCTCCTGGAATTCCTCCAGAAGTTCCACCACGAATGCCTCCGGAAGATCCTCCAGAAATTCCTCCGGAAGTTTCTCCGGAAGTTCCTCCAGGAATTCCTCCAAAACTCTTCCAGGAACTTCTCCGCAATTTCTTCCAGGAATTCTTTTAGAAGTTCCACCAGGAACTCCTCCGCAAGTTCCTTCAGGAACTCCTCCGGAAGATCCTCCAGAAGTTCCTCCGGAAGTTCCCCCAGGAATTCCTCCGGAAGTTCCTCCAGGAATTCCTAAGGAAGTTCCTCCAAGAATTCCTCTGGTAGTTCCTCCAGAAATTTCTCCGGATTTTTCTCCAGGAATTCCTTCGGAAGTTTCTCCAGGAATTCCTCCGGAAGTTCCTCCAGAAATTCCTTCTGAAGTTCCCCAAAGAATTCCCACAGAAGTTCCTTCAGGTATTGCTAAGAAAGTTCCTTCGGACATTTTTCCGCAAGTTCTTCAGGTATACCCCCGGAAGTTACTGCAGGTATTCTCACGAAATTTTCTTCAGAAATTTCTCCGGCAGTTCCTTCAGGAACTTTTCCGTATGTTTCTCCAGGAATTTCTTCGGAAGTACCTACAAGAATTCCTCCTGGAGTTCCTACAGGAATCCCTCCGGAAGTTCCTACAAGAATTCCTACGGAACTTCTCACAGGAAGTCCTCCGAGAGTTCTCACAGGAAGTTTCTACAGAAAGAGAAATTCCTCCGTAAACTCCTACACATTTCTTTAGGAATTTCGTTGAAAATTCCCTCAGGAATCCATTCAAAATTTGCTCCACGAATTCCTGCAGAAGTTTCTTCAGTTGCTTCAGAATTTTCTCCGGGGTTTGCTTCAGTAATTCCTCGTAAAGTTTTTCCAGCAATTTTTGAGAAGCTCCTTCAGGAATCCCACTGGAAGTTGTGCCAAGGGTTTGTACAGAAAATTTCTGGAGAAGCTCTTCCATGAATTGTTCCAGGAAAGTCTTGTGAAGTATCTTCAAGAATTCCTCCGAAATTTTCTTTTTGAATTTTTTCATAAGTTACTTCACAAATTTCGTCGGGTGTTCCTTCAACAATGCTTTCGGAAGCTCCCTGATAAATTCCCTACAAGTTCCTACTACTTCCTAGTTCGGAAATTCTTACAGGAATTCTTCAGGAAATTCCCCTAGGAGTTCCTCTGAAAAACGCTTTATGACGCTTCGGGAAGTTCCTTGAAGTGTTCTTCCGGAAGTTTTTTCAGGAATTCCTCTGAAAGTTCCTTCAGGAATATTTCCAGAAGTTTCTTAAGGGATTCCTCTAGAGTTCTGGAGGAACTTCCCAAGGAATTCTTGGAGGAACTCGAGGAAGAATTTTCAGAAAAATGTTTTCAGATATTTCAGGATGAATTTCCCGATGAGAACTTTGTGAGTACAAGATCTTCCGAAAGAATTTCCATATACCTTTCGAAGAAATACCTCATGCCATGCAGCTTCGGAGGAACTTCTAAAGGAATTTCTGGAAGAATTCCTGAAAAAACTTCCAGAAAAACACTCGAAGGAACTTTCCGAGCAATTCCAGAAGTAACTTACTGAGGTTTTCTTGAAGGATCTTCCGGAAGAGATCATGTCAGAACTTCCTAAAGAATTCCTGGTTTATCTCCGTAAGGAACTACTGCAAGAACTTCAGAACTTCTGGGGAACGCCTAAGTGAACTTTCAAAAGCCTTCATAAAGGAACATCCGAGTGAATTTCTAAAGAAACTAATGGAGGAATTGAACTTGTCGAGACGAGCCAGCTCAGGGCTGAAAAATCCTGGAGAAACTTCTGGAAAAAAATCTGGAGGAACTTTCGGAGGAATTCCTGGAGAAACTTGCAGATGAATTCCTAAAGGAACTTCCGGAGAAATGGAATTTTTGAGGGAACACTTTCGAAAGAATTCCTGAAAGAACTCACGGAGAAATTTCAGGAGCAATCCCTGGTAAATCTTCTGGAGAAAATCCTGAAACAGATTCCGGAGTAATTCCTAATGGAACTTCCGAACGAATGCCTGATAGATCTCCTGGAGGAATTGCGGAATGAACGTCCGGAGGTATTCATAAAGAAACATCCAGTGTAATTTTTTCAAAAACCTAGTTTGAGGCCTAAGCGGAGGTGAAGAAATCGGCCTCTAATAAGAAAGAGGCGCTCTAAAAAGACTTCACAAGAGCCCTAGGAATCCGCATCACGGCTTTGCTTTTTTGACAAAGTTATACTTTGCCCATGATCGCATATTTGTAACACTTGCATTTTTGTTCATTTTGTAAAAAGCCTGTGAGTCGTTCAGAAAGCTAAATTTACTGCATCTAATCCCACAATATTAAAATAGGCTTTACTATCTTGCTTATCTTTGGTAAGCTGGAAATGATTGACCACCCACAAGGTGGATTGACAAATCGTTTACAAAATCAACCAAAATGCAAATGTTACAAATATGCGATCATGGGCAGTAATGATCTGATTCATATCTGATTACATTTGCGCTCTGAGCCTGACGTCTTAAATATTGAGTCAGATTACCTTTGAAAAAAATAAGACAGAATATTAAAAATACTTTTCGTTTTCTGTTAGACATTTGTAACAAAACACTGAAGACGTTTTATTTTTATCTTTATTATAGAGACTTGCAGCCCTAGGCTGGCTCATCTCTTAAAACCCAATCATTTTAACAATTCGATTTACATTTTTTCTTCTTCTGTTTCTTCTGTAACCAAACTATCCACTTTTCGGGATCCTCGTTGTTGGCGCGGCAGAAAACGTAGGGAAAACACGTCACGGTCTCAATAGCAATTCCGTTTATTGGCAATAGCTTTTAAGCTAAAATATTGTTAAAGTTCAATTAGTTTAAGTTTGTTTACAAATTTTTTCTTACTTACAAGTCTGTGACTCTTAGTTTCTGGCCACTACGTATGTCTAACCGTCCTGTGATAGCTCTTCTAGTCACTCTACAGTCCGTACTAGATAGTTTAGGATAGTTTTAGGATTCTAATTTATTCATTCGAGCTCTGCATGAAAAATAACTTAAATTTATAGCGCGTTAATTAGAATTCACGCTGAGTCTTCCAAACACAATCTATCGCACTAATTATTCACGATAATTATTAGGATTATAAATTCAATAGTTTTCACAGCATGCAGCATACATTTCACAATTGCAATCAATTCTTTCTCTGACGTTTTATTATTTAGTTTTACCCACACCATCGAACCCATCGCCACTTGACGGATCTGTCATACCAGGTGGACCATCCCTATGGAGTATTTCGTTGAGAGCGTCAACGCTTGTAACGCCTGCCGCTACACTCGTCATATTCCGGTTCTTCTTCTGTCTCCATTTCATCACTGCTAGAAACTTCAGCCATCTCGTTTACACCGTGGGTAGCTACTGAGGATTCTTTTTCTTTCTTCTTTCGTGGCGGCGATTTCTCTTTCGACGGATCAATTTGATTCACTGTTCGTTTCAAATGCTGTTGCTGTTGAAGCTTTTGCTGCAGCTGATGTGGTTTATCAAAACTCTTTTTCTTTGGCATCACAGCGATGACGGGGGCATCACACGTTCGTTCATCCGAGGCCACTGATGGATGAGATGTTGTGTGCTGTAGGCTTCTCTTGTTCTCCGCACAAGATTTGCCTGCATGCAACAATTGGGCACAGTGCCGACAAGTAGCCGGCTGCGAATTGTAGGAAACGTATGTTTTTTCGTTCTTCATCGTGATATACGATTTCAGGTGCTCTTTCAGTTTCATTTGAACAACACGCACACCAGAAGGAATGCCCTTGCCTGCAAAACTTTTACCCCACACGGCTTCTTTCACATTGAAAACCTCTCCATATTGCTGTAAAAATGTAGCAATTTCTGAATTGGACACATTCTCAGAAAGATCGTGAACTTTCACTTCGATTCTGTCGTCATTCATCGCCAAACGCACTTTGTATTGTTTACCATCAACTTCGAGCTCGTGACAGCCATTATGTTGCTCTACCACCCTTAGAGCAGTTTCTAAATCGTTGCATTTAACATGCACACAACACTGTATGTGGTTCATTTGCAGCCGTTGAACCTGATTCGGTCGTAAACCAATAGTTCCGAAAACGAATTTATGGACATCTTCATAGCTTGGACGTTTTTCGAAGTCGCGGAAATCCACTTTGAACGTGTTCTGGCGGAGTGCAACCACCATAGTCGCCGTGTACCGAACCAGAGGGACCGATAATACTGCTAAGAAAGAAACAAATCACAGCGCTCAGTGCGATCACGTCCGAAAGCAGCAAAGGCTTCAACGAAACTGTAGACGTTTTTCAGAAGAAAACTCAATACGTATTAGTCGACTCAGAATGATATTATGTAGTTAATAGAAAAATATGTTTACCATTTAGTTTTTCAAACAGCTTTATGATTTTCTTCAGCGGCGCAGCCAAATTTTTTAATAATACACGACCGTACAAGGCAGTGTGGTTTATGTTTAAATTTGTTTCGAAATTCCGCGGAATTCCGTTAAATTTCGTTAGAAGCTAGTTTTTTCTAGCGAAATATTTGTAATTTTACGAAACGAAACGAAATCAAGAAATCAGATTTCGCCATGCTCAAATTCCGCGAAATTCCGCAGAATTTCGTTTCGAACCACCTGAAACGATTTTTTTCGAAATACCGCATATGCTTAGTTCAAGAGAAGACAATGTGAGCCACCCACCTCGAGTTTGCATAGGTGGTGACGAAATCGAGGTGGAAGAAGAATTTGTGTACTTGGGCACACTGGCGACTGCCAAAAATAATACCAGCAGAAAAATTAGGAGACGCATAGTGGCTGGAAATCGAATAGAGTTCGCCACCGTACCAAAATGACAATCTACAAAACACCCATTACACCGGTAGTCCTCTACGGACACGAGAGCTGGACGATGCTCGTGGAGGACCAACGCGCACTTGGAATTTTCGAAAGTAAAGTTCTGCGTACCATCTATGGTGGGGTGCAGATGGCGGACGGTACGTGGAGGAGGCGAATGAACCACGAGTTGCATGAGCTGCTGGGAGAACCATCCATCGTTCACACCGCAAAAATCGGAAGACTGCGGTGGGCCGGGCACGTAGCCAGAATGTCGGACAGTAACCCGGTGAAAATGGTTCTCGACAAACATCCGACGGGTACAAGAAGGCGAGGTGCGCAGCGGGCAAGGTGGATCGATCAGGTGGAAGATGACTTGCGGACCCTGCGTAGACTGCATGGTTGGCGACGTGTAGCTATGAACCGAGCCGAATGGAGAAGACTCTTACAGTGAGTCCAAAAAGTATTCGTCTAGCTGTGTGTTTTCTAGAAAATGTCAAAGATAGAATCTAGTAAGCTAAAAAAAATAAAACTATCGATTACATTGTGTAGCAAATTATTCAGTTCATCTTTATTGTTAAAAATCAAACAGAAAAATAAAACAATAACAAAAACAAAGGTAACAAAACATAACAATTCATCAAATACGGGCTCAAAAAGTATTCGTCTAGTCAGGTTTAGCGCGCTTTTGAAACGAAAACAGGAGTTGTAGAATGGAATTCAATATTTCGTTGGATTCCCCTGTGTATATATGACGGGCTGTAGTTCTTGTGGCATGGAACTGACCAAATTAGCCGTAACGGGGGACGGAATATTCTTCCATTCTTCTTTCAACACTAATTTCAATTCGTTGTTGTTGGAAATATGACTTTCACGAATTTCACGAAAAGTTTGTCGTCCAGAACCTTCCAATGGAGTTAAATTGAATTCATATCTGGGCTCTGAGGAGGCGTTTTGAGTTGATTGGGGTATTATAGAGTAGCTACAGCTTAGTACTTTGGGCTGTGCGCTCGAGGTAATTATCACCCCGCAAGATGTATGTTCCCTGTAAGCCTAATTTCTCAGCACTGGCGTTCAAATTTTCTTTCAAAATGCGGATGAACATTTTGTGATACATAATTCTTTCAATAATGTGAAATTTTCCCACACCGGTTGCGCTCAAGCACCTCAGAGACCATGACGGAGCCCCCACCATGCTTTACTGTTCAAAATAGATTCTGCGGCTGTATCTCAATATTCCTTTTCCGCCATACCATACATCAGTGTCAGTGTTGTCAGTTCGTTTTGACGTAGGACTTACGTCTCTCTTTACTATACCGGGTGTCATTCCAAAATATTCAAATCGACCGCATTACGCTGTGTTGAATGATTTTAAACGTTAATAGCGTTCGTCTCAATGGACGAATTTCTGCGGTAAGCCCCTCAAAGTATGCCTTTCATGTTCATGCTTGATAAGACCCGAAAAATTTGTTTCAATAGGCATGAAACTGTTTTCAATGAAAAACATTGAGATCAAGGGAACCTATAAATATGAGTACCGCATAATTCTTGCATCATTCCATTACCACGTTCTCATTGGTGCAGACACCAGCGAATGAGCAGCCGCTGGTCTTCCGAGAAGCCATAAAATAGCGCAACGCGATTTTTTCCTTTCATTCTGACCGGGACAAGCGAAGCAACCGCATCATCGATTGAACAGCACTCACACCTTATAGCAGGGAATGAAGTCTGCACCGACCGCTTTTTCGGCTCGACACCATCGGAGTCACCATCATCAGCCAAAACCAAGCCAGTACAGCAGCAGTCCGCCCTACAGACCCGACAAAGCAGCAATGCTGAGCAGATACCGGCAGCAGCAGCAGAGTCGGGCCGAGACCGGCCGGCATCGGTGATGAGCCGAGACAGGCCGAAGAAAAGCCACATGATGCAGCATGTATGTCCAAAAAACAAACGGTTCTTCAGAGAGCCAATAATAGAGATCAATATCAAAGCTTTCAATACCCTTCGGGATAGAAATTGTACTTGGGTCAAAACTAACAGTGGATAATTTTTTCTGATTTAACCGCGAAGTGGACGAAAGACTTCGCTTGACCATGCCTAAAAAAACATAAGATGTCCAAATCTCTCACATAATATTTGGATATTTGGATTAAAAAAAACACCGATAACAGCTCAAACATTAATAAACTATCAATCGATTTTTCATCAAATATTGGATTTTTTGGCATTGATCAAGAAATATCTAGATAAACATTGTTTGATACTGACCGCACACCAATCGAACGTGACTGAATGATCGTCCCATGTTACCAATTCTAAATCTTATCACCCGAAATCCCATGTCCGGGTGTTTCCTTCCATCTACTACTAACAATGTTGTCTCAGAAAAGAACACGTACTTCTCACCTGAACTGCAATTCTAAGCTCGCTTGCCCGGCTTATTGGCCTGTATCAAGCGAAGGAAATAGGAAATATACAAGGTTAAAAGGTTAAGGTCTAAAAATAATTAATCATAATTAATCAGGAAATATACGCCAGCAGCGAGCAACAAGCGTAAAAAAGAAGAAGCCCTTCTCGAATGCGTTGAAGATGATGACGCTTTGGCTGACAAAGAAGCGGGATACAAGACACTGGCTGATTGGTCCACCAATTGGGAAGCAGAGAAGATTCAAAATAAGGTATAAAAGAAAAGTACATTCGCTCGCAGAGCATTCAGTCTTTTTTATACCATCACTAGAAATTCGCGGTTATTTGAAAAGATCGTTTTCTTACTTTTTGGACTTAGCCGAAGCAAACAGCCTTTTTCAAGGCTCTAAGAGTTAAAAATAATGTTCTCCTTCAGTAGCTATCGCACGGATTAGGAGGCCTTACATCTCCTGCTGGGCCAACTTGTGGCTTATTTCAGGCAGTCCTTCAGTGGGAAGGTTGCCACTGTCGAGGCTAATATTCCGTGACCGAACAGATACTTCCTGAATTGTTTTTGATGATTCTTGTTCGAGGTAGATTTGATTTCTGTGTCGGTTTGATGAGAAGATTTTGCCAAGGAATGGTATGCAACCCGGATAATTATTCCAAAATAGTTGATGTGAGAAATTTGGACATATTATGTATCTTAAAGGCATGGTCAAGTCAAGTCCTACGTCCACTTAGCGGTTATGTCACAGACATTACCCACTGTTCGTTTTTTCGTAGGTTCCTCTGCTTCTTGTTGATGATTACTTGTAGAGATGGGCGTTCAGATCCGGAACCGTTAAAATGATCCGAATCTTTGAAGTGAGTGAATGATTCTTAGCTTACTTTTTGATAGATCCGGTTCGCCAGATAAGCAAATTATCTAACAATTTGTGAGGAAATGACATAATAAAAAGTTTATTATAGTTTTGCTAAACATGTTTTATATTCTTGTGAGTAAGAGAGGGATGAATTTATTGGCTGTATGGGTCAAAAGTGTGGTCCGGAATAGCAACAGTTTCACCATTTTGCCTTCTCCTTACATTTTGTTCCAAAGATCCTTTCCGAATGAAAGATTCGGATCATTAGACTGAATGACCCAGATCTTATCTGTTCAATAAAGTGATCCGTTTTGCCCACCTCTTATTGCTTGTATTGTTCTTTCCTTGTATCCGTTGATCTTCGCTGTTTACATGATGCGTTGTAGATCCTTCGTTTTTCCTTCTTTGCTCAGGGGGATCATCTGCATCCTGTGGATCATGTGATGAAATGCTGCCATTTTGTGCTGACACGAATAATGTGAAGTGTATGGGATGACTCTCATGGTGTTGGTGGGGTTCCTGTAGATTTCGAAGTCTAATGTTGCATCTGTTCCCTTGATAACCAGTAGATCCATGAAAGGTAATTCACCTTCCTTTTCCTCCTCGTGGGTGAATTTGATGTCTTTATTCACGATGTTTATCACTTCTAAAATCCTGGGTAAATCTTTTCGGTTGATAATGCTGAAAATGTCGTCCACGTATCTCCACCATTTCTCGAGCAGTACTCCTTGTTCCTCTAGGTTGTCCTCCAAATTCGCCATGAATAATTCGCACAAAAACGGTGATAGCGGATTTCCTATCGGTGCACCCTTCGTTTGTTTGTAGAAGCTTCCATGGAATGTAAAGTAGTTCTCATTCATGCACAATCTTGCAAGCTTGAGATACATCTTTACCTTTCCTCGCCATGCTGTATCTGCCCTTTGTGCTAGTGCTAGTGCTAGATTCAGAGCGTCCTTCACTGCACTGGAACGCTTGGGAACAATGCCGCTACGTCGAATGATACCATGATGTTCTCTTCTCCAATGTTTCCTGATTCCAATATCCTCTTGGTGAACTCCTGGGTGTTTACAACTGATCTGCTGGGGAACGGCTTCGACATACTCTGGAACTCCTTGACTAACCACTTGGCCAAGTTTTGTGTAGGGGATCCCACTGATGAAACTATTTCTCGCATCTCTGCACCTGGCTTGTGTATCTGGATCGTGCTGATTGCTTACGATGGATCGTGGGTCGTCTAACATCGTGGTATCAGTGAATTCAGAATGGACATATTTTTGGAGCAAATCATGTTTTACAAGTGTTCCTCGTTAGAGAACTACTACAATACCTACCTTTTTCAAAATTTCGACGATTCTCGACAATGTTCGTTGAAGAATATCGTCATTGGCAATTTGACAGGTATCTAATGAAGCATCACGCTGCTATACCCCCTCTCTCTCTGTTTCTCTCAATACTTATGGAGGATAAGCTGTACTTCATGAACTACTTCACATAGTCAGTCGCACTATTTGAGACTTTCTTGGCAGCTCATTCTACCACTACACTACCAGTCACCAGCCACACTTCTACCAGTTGACCTTGAGGACCGACTGGGCCTACAGATACTACGCCAAGACACTCCTACCTCGGCATGTGTCCAAACCCTCCTCGTCCTATGCAGGCCCCTTTACTCACAGAGGCCGTGGGGAGGGGCTGTTAAGCCCTTGCACATAGTCCCTGCTGCCCCAAAGTTAACCCTGTAGTCATGCCCTTTTGTTGAGTGTTACGGTTACACACCCATGGCGTGGGTTATTTAATAGTCATCGGCAGCTGTTGGTGATTCGAAAGATGCTTTATTAGAAATTAATCAGTTCTTCTCAGGGCCACAATTCTATACAAAGGAAGATTGAGCGAGACTTATTTCTTCAAACTACGACGTCAGAAAGTTACCGTCCGTAGCAGAGTCACGAGCGCGCATCGTAAGGAGGTGCTACAAATATGTATGGATGGCATCAGTGGCAGCCAGGTGAAATTTTCTCTGAAGAATTCACAATCTACAACATGTTTGGTCAAAATACGTCTCAGATATTTAAACATATTTATGTTTATTTATTTACCATCATAATAAACTACAATGCGTATTGTGTTACAATAATATCCTTACGTTGTCTTACGTATCCAACGTCTACCTTGCGATCGTGTCTTGTACACAGCCCTTCTGTTTTTTTCTTCTGGAACTTAAACTAAATGATTGAATTTTTGTTATCATTTACTTTGGAATTAGTTATTGACAATTTACTAAAAGATCAAATCTAAATTCTTGAATGATCGAAAACAACCTAGTCAGCGGAGTGGAGTTTTGCGCTGAAATGCTGAGGTATCCGCTACTTGAAGACCTTTGCCTAATAATCTCCGCAAGTCACCATGACTTGTTAAAAGCAAAAATAAAATCTACATATTTCCCATTCCAATCCACAAAAGCCACGCCTTTTTCAATAGTGATTCAAAAAGGCTATTTATATACGATCACATCTTCCAGTCTGTTTTTTCATTTGAATTTTTACTATCCAAAGAATTGTTCGATACTGTAAGAAATTCAGATTTTTTTTTTCGGAATGATTATTTACCGGTCAACATTGTAAAAAAATGCCTCGCATTGGTTAAATGTTCGGTTCTGCGAATCTTTGATCACTCATTTCCGCAAGTCATCATGACTTGCAAAGGCGCGGATGAAATCCACACATCTATGTGTTTTTTTCACAACAGATAAGAGTTGAACCCACTGACGACGATGCATTACCAAGCAAAGTTTGACATCGTAATGAGAACTTATAGAGACGTGTTGATATAATATGAAGTCATTTTTAAATCTTCAAATAATGAGTGTTACGACTGATCATTTATTTTGATTTAATTTTACAGTTGCTCCATTTTAGAGAGTTCGGACCGATTTGGTTGCTACAACTCATATATGACTGCGGATTTGGTCGTACATAAGTGACAGCACCTTGTTTATGACTAGTGTGCTGCAAGGGAGGCTAACTTTTTCTTCTTATATGGCTCTAGGGTAAAAGATCCGATAGTCGTAGGTGTTAATATAATTATGGTAGTGTTGTTTAAACAGAATCTACGTAATAAGCGCAGTAACCTACGCAATCCATCATTTTGTTGGCATGTCAGTAGACGAAATAAAAGAAAACAGGTTTGGATTTTCCTCAAAATCGGTAAAGTTTTACTAAAATATCTTATCCTTTTCTCGGCTTTGCATCAATAGTTGCAGTAGTGTTCCCGTAGTTACGAGTGCCATATGAAAACAATGGGATTCGCAACTATAGGAACACAAATTTTAGAAAAATACGCATCTATTGGAACACTGCACCAATAATTGGAGACATTATTTTAGGTGGCAATAATGGATGCTGCTGCAATTACAACACAAATATATTTAATGATCTTTCTTATACACTCTTGCAGTAAATTAAATGAAGTATAGACTGGATGTGAAGCAACAAATAGTGTTTTAACATACTAAGCTCTTCCACTATTGAGTCTTTTACCCTACATTCTCACCGGAACTTGCCCTACTCTTAATAGCATCTTGATAAATTATACTTTGTTACTGCCACCTCGAGTTACCCAAAGTTATTTTTTTTGTGAAAAATATTCAAATTAGTTCTATCAAACTCCTGGACGGAAGTGAATTGGTGAAATGAATGGATGAAGAAAAAATCAAGGGTCAAATCACTCATCAGAGTGAATTTGCATCCAATGATAGCTACCAGCTAACTCACATTCCATTTAGTAAGACTTGTAGTCACAGGTGTCCTATTCTTGTGTATACACGAGGATGCGCAAATCTCAATTCTGAGGCATGAATAAAGCAAAATTCTAGACTTCCGTCTGCAATAACCGGAGGCTACGTTCATCCAAGGATGCACAACTTACAAAATTGGGGGATTTGCTTAATAATACTAATGCTACTTCTATTTTCTCCATTGAATTAATACTGCAGCATTAGATGGGGCTGGAAACATAATGAATGCAAAACACTGAAACAAGTCTTTGGAACGTAAACTACGTAAGCCCGTAGAGGATACATTAGTTTTGCATTTAACTTGCTCACTATTCGGAGCCATATTTCTCTGGATCATATTTTTCCGCAAACCAACTGGAGGTAACTTGGCATTCAGCAATCGCTCCGCTTCGGAATGGATTCGACCTTCGGGGTTCACTTCATTTAAAATTCCAATCATGCAAAACAAGCTTTTAACGAACCAAACAAACGTATGGAAAACGGAGAAAGGGAACCGAGCCAAGCACTACTTGGCAAGTATTATACATCATAAGAGTATTTTCCCCGTCCGGGGACACTGGAAACCAAAGTCCCCGATATGGCACGAAAATTCCAACCGACTTGTAGCTTTATTAAATGCCACTTCCAATAAAACGTGGACGGCCACAACAACGGCGACACCGACCGACGAATGTCCGAAGTCAACCCCTTTTCAACAGGAAAAGCAGCTGATTGCACCATAGAGCAGTCAGTGCCGTGGTAACATGCCATCCGAACGACACCGGACCAGGCACGGCAAGCCACGGAAGCAATGCGCGTTCGACCATTCGACTACCCCCGGCAGGCGCTGCAGCGCTGGTTGACTGAATGTTTGCCGCACTTGACTGGCCGGTGGCTTTAACTAGGCAGCTGCTGTTTACCCCGCCGGAAGCGGTGCATTAATCAAGGACTCAGTTTATGTATTATTTTGTTCGGACCGACGATGGTGACGGTGACGATGCTATGCTGGTACTACGGTAGAATACCATGCGACAACCAAAGGCAGCCGTTAATGTTTTGGTTGCGATTTTTCTTGCCTCAGACTGCAAGCCTGCAAGGCTAGATATTTTTGTATTCAGAATCATTTTTTTACATGTATAATTTTAAGGCTTACATACCTTGTCTGCAAGGTGTTTTGTAAGCTCTTGATTTCTTGATGGACCATACCGAACAATCCGTTGGATTTAAACCCGGAGAGTCGGAGGACTTTTTGCCTACCTCGTACATACACACCCAGTTCGATTTTGGAAGCACGTTCGGATAATTTATGTTGCCAAAATCGAATGGTTTTTGTTTTCTGTGACGCTAGACACACCGTGACCCTTTTTTTTCGCGAATTTTGAAATCTAAACGTTCATACTAAAAAATATTTTACGCGGTTTTATTTTTAATTTTTTTCTCATCGGCCTAGTGTTTCAGGAAAGTTGTAGCGGATGGTATTTCAAGCCACTTTGCCAAAGACACCCAATACCTATGACTTATATAGTACGAGATTGACATTTTCTGTGGAAGGTCCCTGAAATCATTTTTCAGGCATTTTTACCATCTTCTACAACGTTGTTTGGCTAATGAAAATACACCTTTTTGTAGAACATTGCGAAGCTCTATCAATTAAAATTGAAAAGTTATTTGAGAAACACAACTTTTTAGTGCACTGAAACTGCTGTAAATTAACTTTTATCTCGCGGTTGAAGCTTGTGTTTACACGAAATTACACGTGAGGTATATAGATTTCAAATGTCTCACTTTTTGCCTTACTTGTACGCTAATTTAATGCTATAGGATCACAATAAAAAATAACTTTTTATAGGTGGCCAATAGGCCAATAGTATATTGAAACACGATGAACTGAGCTGATGTCTGTATGTGTGTATGTATAGACATTTTAGCATTTACATAAAATTGATGTAAAAATAAGGCAAAAGTGTGACATTTGAAATCCATATACTTCTTCTTCTTCATTGGCATTACATGCCCCACTGGGTATCAGGTATCAGGTATCAGAACGTCGGCTCAAGAGGCACGTTCCCCTTAATTTGGGAGATTTGTTCAATCGCCTTCGCCTTTCTCATAATTTACCTGACGGAAAAGGAAATGAAAAGGGTAAGGAAGAGGAGATAAAGTTGGATAGGAGAATGGAACCATTTATAGGAAAGCCAACTATGTAGACTCACACGCATTCAGCTAGGGACTAAAGAGAGGTCACAAAAACACAGAGGATGTAACAATGGACGAAAGTCAAAGACGAAACACAGAGGGCACTGTGAAAAACGCATAATGCGAATCCATATATGTAGGTGACAATCACAAAGTACATTGTAAAAAAATGCATAATGCGAATCCATATAAGTGGAAGTTTGTTGAAAAACTAAGTAAAACACATATTCATAACCCCACACTCACGTTGAGGATGAACAAGAGTAGCCAAAGCCGAACGTCAAAGACGAGACACAGAGTACACTGTGAAAAACGCATAATGCGAGTCCATATAGGTGACAATTTGTTAAAAACTAATTAAAACACATATTCATAACCCCACTCTTATTTAACCTCACGATGAAGTTGAATAAGAGTAGCCGATTATCTCGGAGAAGTAAAAAGTCAACTACGCCATAGCTCCGGTTAGCGCAGCGAGGGCTAAAATACTGTGAAGGGGGCCCTGGTGCTTCACAGGCTCCGTTTGCGGTTAGGTTCTTATTAGACCCCCCTAACCATTCATTCGTAGGCACGGTAAGCATAAAGCCGCATCACACCGAAAATTAGGGGTCACCTGTATGGTGGACTTTTACCACTGGAACAGGCAATCCGTAATGTTATTCTTAGCCAGCTAACCAGCTGCCGACACCACACGGCTATCTAGGCTGTTCGTGGAGAGAAGTTGACATTGACTTTACGTCAACTCTCAATGTGGCCGAACAGCCGACATTGAAATCCATAAACTTCTTCTTCTTCATGAGCATTACATGCCCCACTGGGACATTGCCACCTCGCAGCTTAGTGTTCATTAAGCACTTCCACATTTTTTAACAGCGAGGTTTCTAAGCCAAGTTACCATTTCTGCCTTTGTATATAATGAGGCTAACAAGATGACACTTTTATGCCCAGGGAAGTCGAGACAATTTCCAATCCGAAAATTGTCTAGACTGGCACCGGGAATCGAACCCAGCCACCCTCAGCATGGTCTTACTTTGTAGCAGGGCATCTTACCGCACGGCTAAGGAGGGCCCATCGTTTGGCCGATTAAGTTTTTTGACTGGCTGAAAATGTCATCTGAACGTCTGAAACAAGCACGAATTGATGACGAAGCGGTTTGCTGAGTGTCGGAACAAGTGATAGTAGAAGAAAGATTTCCGTCCTTGTCTACGACTCATGCTATCAGTAACAGTTAGAACTCGAAATGAGAACTTCAATTTATTACATTTTTCAAAGTTTTATATAGAAGATGCGATTTTGAGCTTCAATGGTTATTATCTCAGTATGCGAAAAAATCAGAAGTGTTTTGTACAAGACACAACCGCCCAACGTAAACTACGTAAGGCAGTTTTGTTCATTGAGGATTGTAGTGCCATCATGCATGAATATTTTTAGATAATTCATTTGATTACTTATGTCACTGATTTCGAACAAAACTAGCGTATCTTAAGATATGAAAATTGTTGAATACGACAACTGTTTAAAAAATTTACTATGAAAACCCAAATTTAGTCCTCAGTGGTAATGATGCCTTTCTTGGATCCGAATTGCCTACATTTGGGTTTTGAAGCATTTGATAAAATATTTCAATAGAAGAAGCCCTAGGGAAGCATTCTCTTTTCCGTTTGCAACATTTATTATTCAGAAACATTCCAATCATAGGCATATCTTGTTTTTCGTGCATCACTA
Organism: Armigeres subalbatus; assembly: GCF_024139115.2. NCBI lineage: Eukaryota > Metazoa > Arthropoda > Insecta > Diptera > Culicidae > Armigeres > Armigeres subalbatus. The sequence goes on along the minus strand of NC_085141.1, from coordinate 365,053,326 downwards.
GAAATCATAAAATGTCAATCATGTACCAAAACCCAATTAATTTGGTTGTGGTGCGCGCGAGTAGTAAACGTTGCGGACGGGAAAAGATAGTGTGTGTGTTATTACATTCTAACTCCTACTGTCTGGCAGTAGTGTTGGTAAAATCTCAAAATCTCAAATCTCATCGGCGATTCAAACCATGCGTGAGTCAAATCCCATCAGAATTATGACCGAGAGATTTGCTCATGATTTGAATCGCAATATGCATCATTGCATGATATTTACGTGTTCTTCATTGTTGAATGCATTGAATTAACTATTTTTCGTCTAAAACAATGGCTAATAATAATATATAAACAAAACATACGTCTCGATTGCGTTTTGACGCTTTTTAGAACGAAATCATTTTTCGGTGAGTGAGCGAAGCGATGGGATTCTGGCCGAGAAACTCAAGCGCGATGCTTCCCCTACAGAATCGCAGGCGAGTTAGCTCGTGCATGAAACCTCGATGATTCAGATTTGAGTATGATTCTACCAACACTGAGTGTCATTATAGATGAAATATTCGTGCAAACATTTTATTAATATCATTGCAAGACTTTTGAATCAGAGAGCAAGAAGGTGATAGCTCTATCGTATCTCATATAGCCTGTTTCAAGAACGTATGCGTTCCGAAGCTTTTGTCGTGTACAATAAGTACCGCATTATTGCACCCACGTATTATAAAAATACCTTAAGTGCATTCACACTTCCTGAATCAAAGTTAAATCCTTCTGATTCAGGCGCGCATTTATTTGGACAAAATATTATTAGGCCGATATAAATATTTTTTTAAATATGTCTCACCCACATTGTTATTTTGCTCAAAAATAACAACTTGAGGGGCAACAAAAAATAATTCCGGTAAATTTGGAGAACTTTCAAAACATTCTTTAACAAATCCGAAGAGTTTTTTTTTTATTTATTTTTCTATTTTAATATCTATTTTTTACTAGCAGACCCGTCGAACTTTGCTTCGCCTAAAATTGATTTATTCTCTAATTAATTCTCGAGTTATGCAGAAATTTTTGGTTCATTTGTATGGGAGCCCCCCTTTCCAGAAGGGGGAGGCGTTGCAAACCACCACAGAAACATGTCTTCTCTTCCAAAACCTCCACACGCCAGATTTGTTTCCATTTGCTTGATCTCGAGTTATGATGAAATTGGTGTTTCATTTGTATATGAGCCAGGTTTCAAAGAGGAGAGGGGTCTCTAACCATCTTAAGAACCTTCCCCGGCCCCAAAAACCTCTGCATTCAAATTTTCATGCCGCTCGATTCAGTAGAAGAAGAAGAAGATTACCTCCTCCCCCTTGACTTTGCGGAGACCATAATTTTTATTAAATACTAGTTGACCCGACAGACGTTGTCCTGCATAGTAGGCGAGAATGTGCGTTCCGAACTGCCCATGCAAAGTTCGCATAGGAATCCCAATTTTAGTTTTTCACGATTTGCTCAACTTTACTCGTAGTTCGCGCATTAGAAAATATCATATAAACCCGTCGGAAACTATAACGAATGTTTCTGCTGAAGAAATGAAAAAAATCCATCCAGCCGTTTTCGAGTTATGCGGATACGAACACAGACCATTTCATTTTTATATATAAGAAGAAGAAGAAAAGAAATGTGTAACGGCCTTATTAGTTTTCAGTTTACAAAAAATGCATTTTCCAAAGTCGTTTTTTAATATAAATTGATTGCATTACTAGCAAGGGCATTGGCATTGATAACAATTGATCGTCTCATGCCTGCACAAACATGCCCCTATCTGCATCACTTTTTATACACCATGCACTACATTAAGCATTTTTGTTACATTTGTTTTGACCGCGGTCACTGGTCCGGCTCCATTGTTCTACTTTTTGTGCGAAACACCGCACAAAAAGAAGAGTCCAAAAGCCAACCGCACTGAACGGCGACGGCCGAAACGAGACTCTTGCGGACAAGAAAAGAGGGTGCTGCCAAAATGATCCGATACCCTATTTTAACATTCATAACCCAAAGTTTCAATATAATTGACAAATTGGTAGAAAATTTCCGAATCGATTGATATATAAATCTCAAAAATCCATCGGAAGATAAAGGCGCTATTAAAGTTCAAAATCTTACATGATTTCGTGACGGTCTCGAATTTGGAAATTTTCATTTGTCACCCTGTATCAGAGTCTTCCCCTTAGAGCATCATTATCGGTCGCGAGCATTTTAATCACCCGCGCAGCGCTTTCATTTTAGTTTCGTCACTCGTTTCCGTATCGGTCACTATTTTCGGCTCTCAATTTGGTTGCTGTATTCCGTACCGGTGACGTTTGACAGTTGACAGTTCATCAAATAGCAGCGCTCTTATCGCGCTACCAAATTTGGTCACCTGTCAGTCGCGCTACTGTTATAGCAGCGCGTTTAGTAGCGACCGGTAAAGTGTCAAGTAATGATACTGCGCTGCCAAACGGCTTAAACTCACCACCGGTAATCTTGCTCTTAGACGTAGTTTACGTCAAAACGATACTGATGTGCGAGTTGGAGCAGTACGTGTGTGTAAAGTTACAATCAAGTGGTGGATTCAAATGGGATAGAACCAACAGCTAAACCATTAAACAGCTCTAAATAATGTTCTCATTAATATTTATGTTATTACATTATCGGCTTTGGGACAGAATGTCGAAAGACAAAGGGTCGAAGGACAAAACGTCGACGGACAAATGGTCGAAGAGACAAAAGGTCGATGAGACAAAAGGTCGAAGGGACAAAAGGTCGAATGGACAAAAGGTCGACGGGACAAAAGGTCGAGGGGACAAAACGTCGACGGGACAAAAGGTCGATGGGACAAAATGTCGAAGGGACAAAAAGTCGAATGGACAAAAGGTCGAATGGACAAAATTTCAAAATCTATAATTCTGTATACATGAAAAATATTAAATATACGACAAGGTTGAAAACATGTTTCTGAAGAAAAATCTAGCTATTACATTTCCTAGAGATTTCTCCTTCTTTATTTCATGGGCAGTTCTTTAACCAATTTACAGTGAATATACAGCAGCCAGGGCGAGCATTTTATGATTTTGATTAGTTCTCGGGACAATGAAGCTGAATAATTAGTACTTGTTAGATCGTACTCTTGTAACACGTGTCGCTTTGAGTGCATGTTTGAGTGAAATACGTTGGTTTTGGTATCTTTGAATCAGTGTCGTATAATTAATTATTTCGCCAACGTGACTTCCTATACATTCCTATACATTACATTCCGATGTCGATCATGGAGATACAGAAAATTGTCAGTCTGTTGTATAAATGTGTGTCAAATTCATTTTCCGCTCCTCATCATGTATTGGATTGGGATGTTATTAGTTTTAATTCAACGTGACGTCGTTATTGGCTTTAAATAAGAAATAAACACTGAAGCATGTACACAAAGACTGGCCTTAAGCCGTACATAACTGTTTTACATTATTTACATTATGTGCATAATGTACATTATTCGATGATTCAACCGTACGAATCATTTTAATTAACACTCAAACATGCGTGATGTTGTATTTTGTATTTTGTACAACATTAACTAAAAAATCTCTCATGGTATACAGCATGAACGATCCTGCATAAGTGTTCCAGGATATAATCATGATTGTGCATATGCAAGCACTCGGAGTATTCGAGAGACGGGTGCTTAGGACCACCTTTGGCGGTGTACAAAAAGACGGTGTGTGGCGACGAAGAATGAACCTCGCCCAACTCTACGGCGAACTCAGTATCCAGAAGGTAGCTAAAGCCGGAAGGGTACGATGGACAGGGCATGTTGCAAGAATTCCGGACAACAACCCTGCAAAGGTGGTGTTCGCTTCCGATCCGGCAGGCACGAGACGGCTTGGACCACAGCGAGCGAGGTGGGCAGACCAAGTGCAAAACGACTTGGCGAGCGTGGGGCGCATTCGAAGATGGAGAGATTGAGCCATCGTTCTCGCGAACAGTCTGTAGGTCGGCTATCTGAATCGCTCAAAAATGTGTCTTATATTACATTCTCCTTGTGCCCAGATACATAAATTCCATTATTAAGACATTTTAATTTATTGAAAACATGGGCCAACCTGACCCTTATTTGGCCAAGTGTCACCCCCGATGACGGTACTTACATCAGAATCTTCCTTTGTATTGTTCTCAATACTATGGCTTTTCAATTTAAACCAATTTTGTAATTTCGACCTTTTGTCCTTTCGACATTTTGTCCCGTCGACCTTTTGTCCATTCGACCTTTTGTCCCTTCGACCTTTTGTCCATTCGACCTTTTATCCTTCGACCTTTTGTCCTTCGACCTTTTGTCATAGATTCTACATTATCATTAAGGTCACTCCTCACGGAATCCAAGTTTCAAATCCAAGTTGCTCGCTTTTTCGGGGGCACACCACTCGATACGGAAGCAAAGCACAACTGTCATTTTTTATTATTTCACGCATGCTGCGACGCAGCAAAGCTAACTCAACAAAAATGACAGTTGTGCGCCGCCTCCGTATCGAGTGGTGTGGCCTCGAAAACGCGAGCACTTTGAAACTTGGATTCTGTGAGGAGTGACCTTAATTGATAATATGCAATTTTCTAACTGAAAATCCGTTCAAAAGCTTAAAAGATTTCGGTTTGGAGGAGAGGCACAAAAGGAATATTTCCGTTCGGAAACCAAAATAACGGAACTGCCTTCTTTTGGGTTTACCAACAGAGAACCGTTGGTCTTTTGGCCTTCAAGACCGAAACTTTATGCGCTTCCGAACCAAACTCTTTTTGAATTCAGAATGGAATATTTTTGCGCTTCCGAAAACATTCAGAAGGATTCCGTTCAGTATCCCTTGTACAGAAGCAGAAAAAGATTCTATTCAGATGGCCAGATGACTCTACTTGATCCAAAAGTATTCCTTATTAAAATTTAAAATTACTCTGCTTGAAAGTCCAAAATAACTTCGTTCAAAAAGTAAAAAAAAAAGTCCAAAAGCATAAAAGGATTTCTTTCAGAAGCCCAAATAATTCCGTTCCCAAAGAACGAGATGAACTTCTTTTGAGATTAGAAACGGAGATCTTTTGATCTTCAAGACGGAACTCTCTTTGGCTTTCGAAAGGAATTCTTGTGGTTTTTCAAACCCTCCCTCTTGATTCCGTAGTAAATATTAGGATTCCGTTCGGAAGTCCCTATCCACAAGCATAAAAAGATTTCGTTGAGAAGCCCAGAAGGCTCGAAGCGGAAGTTCAGAAGCATGCCTTTTGAAAGTCCAAAGGGATTTGTTTTGGAAGCCCAAAATTATTCCGTTCGGAATCCCAATGATTTAGTTCGGAAGCCCAATAGGACTCGTTTTGGAAGTTCAAAAGGAATCATTGCGAAAGCCCAAAAGTATTTCGTTTAGAAGCTCAAAGAAATTTCGTAAACTCCGTAAACTCAGAAGGATTACGTTCGGAAGTTTACATAATTCTGTGCGGAAATCCGTACTTCTTTTGAGTTTTTTAACGGACTCATTTGGAGCTTCCGGATGGCATTATTTTGGCGCTCTGAATGAAATATTTTTGGGCTTCCGAAAGAAATCTAAGAAAGATTCCGTTTGGACAACTTGCTACGTCATAAAGATTATTTGGCATAATTGCCATTTGGCATAGAGGTGTGTGCCAGTCAGAAAATCGTCGGCGGCGGCGTTTGTCATAATTTTAGTCGGCGGCGGCGGCATTTTTGGCGTCACGCTGAGAGCAATTTTAACCGGCGGCGGCGGCGGCGTTGATCGGCGTGGCGATTTTTTTTATTGCATTCGATTTTTTTTATTTTTCCGCGACATTTTCAAAGATATCTACGGGAGAATCTTTTGAATATCGTCGGAACAATCTAAGGGGCTGTTCACAAATTACGTAATGCTATAGGGGGTGGGTCAAGCGTTACGATTCATACAAAAAAATAAAGCTTCCATACAAAAGTTGTTACGAAGAGAGCGTAGGGGTTCAAAATCGGCAAAATTAGCATTACGTAATTTTTGAAAGAAACCTAATGTACGTCCCCAGATAACGTTTTTCCAAAATATTCATATGGAATTTATTTTCTAACTTTCCACGGGAACTAGTTTAAAGTTTCCTCAAGAAAATTTTATAGAATTTTCGAGGGAGGGTCTTCGGAATTCCCAAAAAAAAAAAGCTCTTCTAAAATTCTGTTGAATATTTTCACAGAAAATTCTTCGAAATATCCGCGGGAAACTTTTAGGATTTTTTATGAGAAACTCCCTGAAATTTATAACCGTTCTCGATTTCGCCAGGAAAATTGTCGCAAACCAATGATTCAAGCGCCACTCTCGTTTCGGAGGGACACTGCTCGTGTTTTAATAATTTGGCCGTCTAAGCAGCTGAAAGCATGAATGGACTTAGCTATGGCCTCAAGGATTAGCTTGGGTTGAATAAATAGAACTAGGTAACTCAGTTTAGATTCCTTTTTATGTATTCGTTTCTATTTCCGTTAATCAATGAACGTGTGTAGGTGTAGGTGTTGTAGTATTATCATGGCCATGAATTAAACATACCTGCGCCGGGTTTGATTTGCGGTTATGCTGACCGGTTCGTCTACCGAGGGATGAAAAAAATCTCGGGACGGTTAAGCAGGGCCGGTCGTCACCATTTGGGATGCACCGCTACGCTGTTGCTGTTCACAAGCGTCTACAGGGGTGGATCGATTTCACCAACGGCCGATTTAAAGGTGCGGGGGAGGCGTCGGCAAACTGGTACGCTGCCAGATCGAACGCAAGCAGGCCAGATTTTCTTCTCGTCCCGTTTAACTGCCAGGAACTGGCGGGCCTGGTCGAGCGTCGATCCTCGGATCGTGGTAGCCGAATCGAAATGGCGAAATAAAAAAACGGGCTTTGCCCGTGCACAAAAAAGGACGCTTTTAAAAATTTGTTAAAAAGCACGAGGACTGAGTGTTCGCCTCTCGTGATAATCTTCACCGAGAACTTTAGTATAAGAAAATGGAACTGAATCACCGAGACTGACTTCAGTCCAGACCCAGAGATTACTTAACTCGAAATCTAAAAATCATCTTGTTTCTAAATGCACTAATATTATTTCAACGAAGCAAATTAGATGCTACCACAGTTTATTTTTATTGGCCATCTACGTTTAATCCCATAACTACTCAACTAGGGGACGTACACTTATTACGTAAGCAGTTTTTCGGGGTTTTAGAAACCCCCCCCCTCCCCCATGTAAGATTTTTCCCATACAAATGATTTTTTATTTATATGGCGCGTAAGAAAACAGCAGACCCCCCTTACGTAACATGTGTACGGCCCCTTAGTATTTACCATTAAATAAAAGCTTTTATCCCAAATTTCATGAACTTTAATAGCAACAGTTTTTAGTACTTAAAGGTATATAATGAATGAATCATGAAAATAAATTCCTCTATTTTTTTTATTTTGCTTTGCATTGGTTTAGAAAAATAAATCTAATGTTAACTAAACTTAACTTGTTGACCAAGGCAAAAATCGAAAATCGATACAAATTTTTACGGGACTTTTTTTGTAATTTCCACAGAAAACTGTTCAAAAAGTGGATTTAATAAATTCTTTGAATTTTAAAGGAAAATTGTTTGGAATTTCCATCAGAAATTCTTTGGAAGTCCCACTGGATTCCTTTATTTATTTATTTTTTTTTTTTTTTTTGAAAATTAAGGGTGTTTCTTAAGATTTCTCCGGAAATACTTTTGTATTGCCCATAAGAATTTCATTGAAAATAATGCGAAAAAAGGAAGGGTCGATTGACCGAGAGTCATTCGACGGAAAGCTATTCGGCCGAAAAACATGTTACGCTGAAAGTCATCTAGCCGAATTCCATTTGGCCGAAATTAATATTTGAGCGAAACGGTTGATGATTCGAAAACCGCAGAAAAAGCCGTTTGCCCAACAGGTCGTTTCGGCGAATAGGTCATCTGGTTGAAAATGCCATTTTGCGGAAGGTCACGGAAGATCTCAGCAATTTGTTAAACTTTCACCGAGATCTACACAGCCGATCGGATCCCCAGCAAACATTTTTTTGGTTGAGATATATGTCAAAATTGCTGAAAATCTGCAAATAGTTTGCCGAAAGCCACTCATTAAAGGTAATTTATGCCAAGATATCTGTTTGTTTGTTGGGCACACGTCTGTGCGGATTTTCCAGAAATAAAAACTGATTGTGTATGATCAAAAATGACGATCCGTTTGGCCAAATGACATTTTCGATCAGATGGCCTTTTTGTGAAACGACTTTTTCGACCAAAGGATCAGTTCGGCCGAACGACATTTTCGGCCGTATGCCCAAATGTAATTTTAAGCCAACAGTGGTGGACTGGAGTCATTTCAAAATTCACGGAAGTAAAGCCAAACGTCCATTTCGACAAACGGCATTTTCGGTTAAATGACCTATTTAGACAAGTTACTTTTTCGGCCATAGGATCAATTTGGTCAAATGAAATTTACGGCCGTATGTCCATTTCGTCTAAATGACATTTCCGACCAGACGAGTATCGACCAAGCTACATATTCGGCCAAAAACATTTCGGCCTTGTGGTCTACGGCTAAAAGGATCTTCCCATCGTTTTAACGAAAGTTATTCTGAGGAAAACCAATTTTTTTATGCCACTTGGCCGAATTGAACGTTTGTCCGAAACGGTTGTTATTAGTTGTTAGGTCAAAAATGATTTGGCCGAACATTTCATTTGGTCGAAAGCTACATACAGCCGAAAGGGTTTATCTGATCTAAAATGTCATTTGATCGAATAAATCATTTGGTCGAAAAAGATGTTTGATAGAAATGGTAGTTTGGCAGAAAGAGCCATCTGGCACGAACATGTCCTTTCTGCCGAATAACCATTTAGACCGAATGACCTAATCAACCAAACGACTTTTTCGATAAAATGACCGAATGACACTTTTGTCCAAATGTCCTTTTCGGCCAAATGATCAGTCTACCAACGATGGCATTTTCGGCCAAACGACTTTGTCAACCAAAGGAACTGTTCTGCCGGCCGGATGTCCTTTTCAACCAAATGATTTGTTCAGTCAAATGGGGTACTCGGTCAAACAACCTTCGGCCTCGTGGTCTTCGGCGTTCAAAAATTATATTTCAACGAGAACTTTTTCGGGTTTCAACGGGAAGTCTTCCGGAAAATCCTTCGGTATTTCCACTCGAAGGTTTCCTTCGTTTTTACGGAGAGCTTTTCGAAATTTCAACAGGATATTCTTTAGAATTCTCGAAAAAAAAATCTTCGGAGTTTTTACGAAAATATCTATGGAGTTTCAACGTTATGTTGTAAGGATATAAATCAGGAAATTTTACGAAAACTACACTGAATCTTCGGAATTTACTCTGAAAATTCTGCGGACTTCTACAAATTTGAATCGGCGTGGAAAATAACAAATCAGCGGCGTGACAAAATTTTGACAGCGGCGCGCCGATGTAAAATCGTCGGCGGCGGCGGCGTGTCAAAAACTGTCGGTGGCGGCGGCGTGGAGCGATGGCGCACACCTCTAAATTGGCATAATGTTGTACTGTGATAAAAATGTGAGTCATTTGGCATAACTTTGATCAGTGCAAAGTAGAGCATAACAAACTTTCTGATACCGGACGGAGAAGGGTCGTTTGGCCGAAACCCATTCGACCCAAAGCCATTTGGTCGAATGCCACTAGGCCGAACACACCATTAGGCCGAAACCCATATGGCCGAAAGTCATATAGCCGAAAGGGTCATTTGGCCGAACGAGTCATTTAGCCGAAAGGATATTTGGTCGAAAGGGTCGTTTGGCCGAAAGGGTCATTTGGCCGAAAGGGTCGTTTGGCTGGAAGGGTCATTTGGTCGAAAGGGTCATTAGGCCGAAAGGGTCATTTTGCCGAAAAGGTCATTTGGCTGAAAGGGTCATTTGGCTGAAAAAGTCGTTTGGTCGAAAGGGTCATTTGGCCGAAAGCACAGACAAACAGACATAACACTCGTTAAATTTCCATCGTTCACTGATTTACTGGTCGATTCAAATAATCGTTAGTTGGCCAATCGATCACTTGTGGCGCGCGCATCGAATTTGCTTGAGTTTGACGTTTGCTAAATACCGCCATCTGGTTCGTGATTTGCCCAACTAACTGAAATCAACAGATGTCGTTAGTGTTTGAACGACGATGAATTTGATGAGTGAATGTTCAATGTGTTATGTCTGTTTGTCTGTGCCGAAAGGTTCATTTGACCGAAAGGTTCATTTGGCCGAAAGGGTCATTTGGCCGAAAGGGTCATTTGGCAGAAAGGTTAATTTGGTCGCAAGGATCATTAGACCGAAAAAGTCTTTTGGCCGGAAGGGTCGTTTGGCCGAAAGGTTCATTTGGCCGAAAAGGTCATTTTGCCGAAAGGGTCATATTGCCGAAAAGGTCATTTGAAAAGTGAGAAATTAGAAATGAAAAGAGAGATGTCTCACTTCTCACTCTTCATTTTTCTTTTATCACTGTCAAAGGTGAGAAGAGAAAAATTAAGAGTAAGAAATGAGACGTCTCACTTCTCACCCCATATTTCCCATCTCTCGCTGTTAATAGTGAGAAGCGTGAAGTGAATAGTGAGACGTCTCACCACCCATTTCGCGCTTCTCACTATTAACAGCGAGAGATGAGAAATATGGGGTGAGAAGTGAGACGTCTCATTTCTTACTTTTCAAATGACCTGTTCGGCCAAATGTCTTATTTCGCCAAATGTCCCATTCAGCCAAATGACCCTTTCGGCCAAATGACCATCTCAGTCAAACGACCCTTTCGACCAAACGACCCTTTCGGCCAAGCGACCCTTTCGGCCAAATGACCCTTTCGGCCAAATTACCCTTTCGGCCAAAAGACCCTTTCGACCAAACGACCCTTTCGGCCAAACAACCCTTTCCAAAAGACTTTCGGCCTAATGATCTGTTCGGCCAAATGGTATAGTCGGCCAAACAACTTTCGGCCTAGTGGCATTCAGCCAAATGGATTTCGGCCGAATGGGTTTCGGCCAAACTACCCTTCCCTCTTTTCACCACCTGTTTATAATTACAATCCTTGCCTTATAACTGGCTTATACCTACTTGGTTTCTACAGAAGTATGCTTTACAGCCTTATAACGGACAGGTGTTTCCTTTTATAGAGAGTATCTCCAATGATACCTTACTATGGTCATCAAAAAAGGCATTTTTTCAGTTAAGAAAACGAAGAGTACATTATGAAAAGTTTACACTTTCCAAATTGGCTTCATACCAAATGACCAATTGCGAGTATTCAAGATATATCGCAAACATATTATGTATATGAAACATGTGACTTTAATAACAGACGAGTTTTTCGATTGAACATGCACCCATGCCATCCACACTACGCAAGAAAGACAAAACTCATCAATCAATTATTCATACTGGTGTTTTGTTTTCAATAAGCTACAAGCTACACGTTAGTCGAACCACGAATGAATTTCTAAACATTATTCATTTGCCCTGCTATTGCTTCGAAAGCCGCTTATCAGCAGCCAAGAAATTTATGTTTCGCGAAAAGAGCGCATGCCCGCTCACAAGCTCGAAAATTCACTCTCCCTTGACAAGTTCTACGCTGGTGCCGTTTTCCGTCAGCTGTTTATAACAGTTTTCCAATGGTGAGAAGGGCACGGACGACGGCCAAAGCTGACCTTAACCTCTGACAACCACCACCCGATTGGGGAGTGATGCGTCGATGAACGCATAGATTATTTTCGGTTGGCGTTATATTTCAGTCAATGGCTTCCGATGAAAAGAATAACAATTCTTTAAATGTGAGATGATTGGGCCGGGGCTTTATATTAGTTGCTGTAAGTAGGTCAGAGGAAGTCGTAAAAACGTGATGTTTGGGGGACATCAGTTGTGAGACAGTTTTCCATGCTAGCGTAGGTAACTGATAAATGTGAGAGCTGGACAGAAGAAGACGATCAATAGTGACACCCGTCAAAATCCTTCATAGTGAAGTATAGGGCGTTGCTTTTAAAATGCCTGAAAAACATTTGAAACATGGTCTTATTAAAAAAAACATTCTAGATTATATGGAAAACAAATTTGGGTTTGAGAAAATTTAGAAATAAATTCAAAATTCTGTACAGTTAATCTGTATTAATAATAATAATCTATATTTAATAATAATATAAATCCATGGGAAATTGAACGAAAATTCTTGTAGAAAATTCAGTAAACTGTAGCTCATGTAAGCTGTAGAAGGATGGGTCGCTAAGAAAAAGAAGGCGACTAAATCAAAAATTGAACTAAAGTTAGAAAACATGCACGAAACTTAATATATATTCCTACACTTGAATTTAACTGAAATTGTAAAAGAAAACTATTAAACTCTTTCTGTGAAATTTCATCACCTGTCATAAGTCGAGTTGAGTCTTGAGATTATTATTATTCCATTAAATTTTACCACGTTGTAATCTTCATCGACTTAAAGACACTGAAGACACAGTTGTGATCGAAATACGTATCTGTAAAGATTACAACGTAGTGGATTTAAATGGAATAGTACTAAAATCGTCTTACGACATATGAAAATGCAACTTTGATCTCCCGTAAGTAAAGATCGATTTTCAAATGCCGTTCATGTCGATTTAATCTCAACATCATATAAAGCTCTTATAATATTAAATGTCCAGCATTTATTGAAAGATAAAATAGTTTTTCGTATGGAAACAACAATTCTATTCATATGGTAGAGGGCAACACATGTTCGGTGAATAATTCAGACTTTATCTAGCTTTGATCCATGTGCGGCATGCCACATTGAACAAATCACATTTTCGTTTTGATCTCAACCAGTTGATTTGAAAAAAAAAAACAGCTCATGGCACGATATCCTTCCAAGAAACAGCAGAGTTTAGCGGATGTCATAGGGCACCGTTTTGCGGATTTCGTTTGCCAGACATTGGGCTCAATCCTTAAGCCCCTGCCTCCATTCTGCTCGGTACTTTCGGTTTGGTACACATACGAAGACCATCTTCTACAGCACACATCATCTCGTGCTCGTACATATATTTCTTCTTTATCAGACCGAGCCGAGCATGTGCTACACATATTTATTCTTAAGAAGATATCATCAAACAAATGTACTTTTTTGGAATAAAAGTCAAAATTCCGCGCTCCCTCAATGCAATGTAATTTGGTGTGCTTAAACCATCCTCGGATTAACCACCAACAAATTTTTGTTTGTTCCCCACTTAAAATTTGAAGCTTCCATTGCAGTATACAAAAAAAATGCCAAAAGCCAAAAGAAATGCTTCTCACATAGGTACACGAGAATTGAGTGGTCTGCTTTACGCATCAGTCAGACACACAGTTCAGTTCGTCGGCGGTGTGACCCTGAAACGGGCTTATTTAAATCTAAGTTTGTCGAAATGGAAAGTTCGGTTTCCGCTAACTTACCCGCTCGTAAAAAGGAATTAATGGGAAAACTTTTCCCCCAGCATAAGGACTTCATACACACCATGGGGACTCACATAGGGGAAGCTTCATGCATGGCCACTGGTGTGCCTCAAACATCCATTTGGATATGGGTTTGATATGCTATAGGCTTATCGTATTAGGACCTACTGATATCGGTATGATTCAGTCAGATTGGGAAACCTTCCACGAACTTGTTTTATACTTGTTTAAGTTAAATGCACGCGATGAGGTTCGGAAGTATTGTTTTTTGATCCCAGAAAAGTTTGTGTTTCTAATCAGGACTTAACATGCGAAATTTATGAGTTTCTGGAGCAAGGACAAGATTAAACTGAAATTGTGTCAATGAAGATGTTCATCCTTTGTTGTTTTAATAATATGACAAAAACAAAGCTGTTTATATTTAACTATCTTTTTGTTTAATAATTTTATTCAGCTGTTGACAATGATGAACACATAAAAGATTCATTTCAAAAAATCTGTTGGAAGTAACCACTACCTTCGGAGAAGTTTGAATATTCACGAACCCAGTACAACATATGGGTGCTTTCCCTACTAAGCTACAAAAGATCTCCGTCTGATTTCGCAGCTTAGCGGATAATGATAACCTCAAAAACCTTTTTTGTCTGTACCTGTTTTCAACAGTCTGAAATCTGTGCTAAAAAGAAAAGAAAATAAATAAATATATATTTAACAATGATTACACAAATCTGCAATGCATTCCAATTTATTTCCAATATATTATCGTGCATAAATGTGACTGATCCCGAAATCAATCGTTGCCTTAAAAGAAGGTATGCCCTAGGTATACTGGCAGCAATAAGGAAATATTTCATTTTGAAAGCTTTAATTTTTAAGTAGGGTTAAAAAGTGATGTATTGTAATAAAATTGAAACGCCAAACCGTAAGGAACAAATTGTCTTTAATACTCAAAGGTGAATTTTGTGGTGCCCAGTTGTCTCCGAAAGTGACCGTTGTAGATGGTGTCCAAACAATCCGTGTGTGATCCCAAAACTCACCGGAAGCCACGGTCCTGCCCTAACATCTTGGTGCCGTGATCAGGATACGGTTTTCTCCCAAAAAATCCGTCATCGCATTTCTGACTACGATGCCTTCTGACGTCATCATTCCGCACTATTGTGTACCCAGCGGCATTCATAAAATCGCCATCTTTCTGGACCCTATTGTGCTCCTGCGCCAACGAGAAGCTTCTCCAGCGTTCCCGCTTGTTTTATAAAATACAAGGCCTAATCTTATTAGGCACTCGGTACGTATTATTCCGAGGTGCGCAGAAAGTTTCCGCGGGTGCTTTGAGATTTTTCCGATTTTTTCCGGTCCTTCCTATCCGCTGTGGAGCTGCAGGAGTACTGCCCGTCTATTGTTATCCAACAATAGCTAGTGAGAGACGACGCCATTACTAGCCGCTTCCGTAGCATCGCCCGATGATCCGCTGGATCCTAGGCCTAAACCTAGCCTTGAAAAGTGCACGCGACGATCATCCGACTCCACAATGGCGGACGAACGTACGAGACAACAGCTCATCAATCGCCGAACTACGCTCACCGCTTCCCTGGTGAGAGCAGAACAATTCATCGAGAAATTTGAGGCGGATCGGGGTCGAGGCCAGGTGAAGCTCCGTCTAGAGAATCTTGATACCGTGTGGATGGGACTAGATGATGTGCAAACCCAGCTCGAGGATATAGAGAACCTGTCTTTTCGCTCCAACTATGAAACCCGTTACTTCCAAGTAAAAGCTACCCTCCAGTATTACCTCCCCAATGTACCTCCGGTAAGCGCAATACACCAACTCTGGGCTTTCCGCCCTCCGGGCTTTCCGAAATCAAGCTGCCAACAATTTCTCTGCCGGAGTTCGACGGAGATTATAACCATTGGCTCCCATTCCAAGACACATTCGTTGCTCTTATCCATTCCAACCCCAAGGTTCATGACATCCAAAAATTCCACTATCTCCGTGCTGCCCAGAAAGAAGAAGCAGCACAACAAGTTGAATCGATTAGCATTAGCTCTGCCAATTATGCCATCGCCTGGCAAACCCTAGCTTCCCGCTACGGCAACGACTACGTCCTCAAGAAACGCCACCTACAAGCCCTTCTCGACTGTATTACACTCGGTAGTCGATGAGCACGAGCGCCACTCGAAAACCCTTCGCCAGCTGGGAGAACCAATTGATGCATGGAGCATTTATTGTCTCCAACTCGACGACGCGACACTGAAAGCTTGGGAGGACTGATCGAGTTTCTCCAACGTCGCATTCGTGTATTGGAATCAATGTCCGTAAACCACCAAGCACATCCGACATCTAGCAATCAACCCATTATGTTTCGTTCCATAAAACCGTTTCGCAGGCTGCAGCTGAAACTACTCACCGAAAATGCCACTCCTGCGATCAACATCATCCGCTCTTCCAATGACCACGGTTCGAAAAAAATGTCCCTTCCCGATCGACTGAAAGTTGTGAATGATCAACACCTCTGCCAGAATTGTTTTCGCCAAGACCACCTTGCTCAGTGAACGACTATGCCAACTTTTGCGGTTGAAACGGAATAAAATCAGCGTCCCTGTGTTTGGCGTCGATGAGTCTTCCTCTAGTGCAAATCACTCCGTCACTACCACTACTATTCGATCGAGACACTCTGATTTTGAGATCAATCTTAGTTTTCTCGTTATGCCCCGTTTTCTTTTACCTATTTTTATTTGCTAATTATCTAATGCATGCATTCATCTCTTAGACTATGTGTTGTGTTTTTTCTTAACATTATCATCCTTATTTGCTATGTTTCTTTTTAGTTATTATTAATACATTTCAATTGCTTCTTGCAGTAAGGATTTTTCCTCTGGTTTAATTGAACCATGTAGGAATTACAATGTTTTTAACTTAAACTAAACCTAACCTTATTTATACTAAGGGTACAAGGAACTAATCGTTGCAATTGAAGATTGCAACGGTTTTTGTCTAAAATTAGAAATTATTTTATTGTACATTTGTTGCAATGTCTCAATATTAGAAATTCTATGAAGTTCATTGGTACTATACCACGGAGGCAACTTCAGAATCATTTTCAAAATTTTATTTTGAATCCTCTGAAGTGCCTTCTTTCTGGTATTGCAGCAACTAGTCCATATTTGCACAGCATACAACATGGCTGGTCTAAAAATTTGTTTGTAAATCAAAAGTTTGTTCTTAAGACAAAGTTTTGATTTTCTGTTTATAAGTGGATATAGACACTTAATATATTTGATACATTTGGCTTGAAGGCCTTCAATGTGATTTTTAAAAGTTAATTATTGATCCTCTGGAACGATTCCTTAAAATAACATTTGAAAATTAATCTATAAATTCTTTCGGAAATTTCTTACGAAATTTCTCCCCTGATGATGATTCAAACTTCCGGATCGAAACGTTGGCAATGATTTGAAATTATCAACATTTTCATGTGACTGAAAGCCGAAAATCCTGATTATTTCTCCAAAAATTCCTTCAGAATTTCCATTACGAATTTCTTCAAAAAATCCTCAACGAATTTCTTCCGGAAATTCCTTACATATTCCATACGAATAAAATGTTTCAGGAATTCCTACGGAAATTTTGTTAAGAATTCCTTAGGAGTCTCCTTTCTCTAGCAATTCCTCCGGAATCCGGATATTTCTTAAGGTATTCCTCAAGAAATTCCATTAGGAGTTTCTTCAAAAATTGTTTAGCAACTTTTTAGTTTTTTAAGCAATGGCTTTGGAAATTTCTTTGAGAATTCCTTCGGAAATTCCTCCTTATGAGATTTCTTCGGCAATTATTCCATGAATTCCTTAAATAAATTCTTCCACAAATTGCATAAGGGATTTCTTCGAAATTTCCATAAGGAATTTCTTTAGAATATCTTCCAGCAATTCCCTTAAAACATTCTCCGGGAATGCTTCCAGAACTTCCTGCAGGAATTCCTCCGCAAATGCCTTCATGAGTTCTTTCCGAAATTCTTTCAGTAATATTTTTGGATTTTTTAGTGTTTGCTGTTTATTTTTGTTTTGTTTTTTTTTTCTTTCGAAAATTGAACTGGTAACTCCATTGAAAACTATTCCATTCTATAATTATTTGTCAATGGATTTTCTGGAAGAAATTCCCAAACAATTTCTGAAGAAATCTACGAAGGAATCCCGGAGGCTTTTCGAAGAAACTTTTAAAGAAATCCCTGGAGAAATATCCGAAGGAATTCTTGGCGGATTTTTTAGATTATTTTAGGAAAAAGAATCTTGAGGAGTTCTCAAATGAATTTTGGAGAAATTACTGGAGGGTTTTGTGCAGGAATTTTTAAATGAATTTCCTGAATCCTGAGCCATTTTCAAAAGAGATCCTGAATGGAAATTGTTCCCGTTGGAACTGCTTATAAATTTTTAAAGGTATTTTTAAAAGACTTCCCAAAAGAATTCATAAAGTAATTTCCAGAGGAATCCATAAAGGAGTTTCTGAAGGAATATTTAAAGGAATTTCCGGAGGAATTTTCAAAGGAATTTATGAAAAAAATTCTTAATAGAATTTCAGAGGAAATTCCTACAGGTATTTCGGAAATAATTCCTTGATTTCTCCGGGAATTCCTTCGGTATTTCTCCAAGTAACTGATTCGAAATTTCTTCCAGAAATTCCTTTGGAGAATCGTCCAAGAACTCCCTCGGAAATTGCTTCAAAAAGTTCTACAAAAACTCCTCCGGAAACAAATTCCAGAAAGTTTTTCAGAAATTATCTCAGGTAGTCCTTGGAAATCATCTCAGGAATTAGTTCGAAATTTCCTCCACGCATTTCTTCAGAAATTTGTTTAGGAAAACCTTGGGAAAATCTTTAAGGTATTTTCCCGAAACTTCCTTCAGAAATTATTCTAAGAACTATTTTGAAGTTCCTTGCAAAGTTCTACGGCGAAATTTCCTTAAGAATTCCTGAACAAGCTCCAGAAGGAATATCCGAAGAAATTTTTCAAAGTAACTCCAGAAGAAACTTCTGACAGTCTTAGATTTCTCCGAATATTCCTTTAGATAATCCGTCAAGACTTCGTTCAGAAATTCGGATATACCTTCTGAAAATAATGCGCAAATTCCTCTTGAAATACCTACAGAAAATTTTCTTTCAGTTTCTTAGAAAATTGTTTTTCTACAAAAAATCTCTAAAAACTCCTTCAGAAATTCATTTACGGATTACTTCAGAAATTTCTTTCAGCTTTGAAAATCAGTTTATAAATTCCTTCGGAAGATTCTTTTAGGAATTCCTTCGAATTTTTAATTCCTCTAGGAGTTCCTTAGCAAGTTCCTTGACAGTTTTTCCTGAAATTCCCATAGGATTTTTTTCAAAACTACCTTAAGCAATTTCTGGAAAATTTCACCGGGTAAACCTTTGGAAATTCCTCCAGTAATTTTTTTTGGTAACCTTAGGGCCGATGTCCACGTAGCGGTTTTTTACGCTGCGTGCACGCCGCGTTCACACAAGGTATCCAGCATCAAATGGAGTAATGCACACGTAAACGTGTGCACGACTACATTTGATGCTGGGTACCTTGCGTAGACGCGGCATGCACGCAGCTTGAAAAAACGCTACGTGGGCATCGGCCCTTAGGAAGCTACCTACAGGCAGCAACAAAACTAGCTCTGTACACATCGTTGATTTGTCTAGTCGTCCTGTACGGCCATAAATCATGGACGTTAAAAGATGCAGATTATCGAATTCTCAAAGCGTTAGTAGAAAATACGAATCTGTGTCAAAAGGTCGAAGGTCAAAAGGTCGAAGGACAAAAGGCGAAAGAACAAAAGGTCGAAAGGACAAAACATCGAAAGAACAGAAGGTCGAAAAGACAAAAAGTCGAAAGGATGAACTGTCGAAAGGATTAAAAATCGAAATCAAAAGGTCGAAATGATGAAATGTCGAAAGAACAAAATGTCCAAAAGCCAAAAAGTCGATGGTAAAAAGGTCGAAGGTAAAAAGTTCGAAAGTACAAAAGGTCGTAATGTCAAAAGGTCGAAGGAAAAGAGGGTCGAAAAAATGACAGAAAGTTTAAGGAAAAACAGGTTGAAAAAATAATTGGCTCAAAAGGTCGAAAGGACGGAAGATCGGAGACAAAAGACAAAGATTGGAGGTTTCATTTCATTAATCATAGACTGTTCTTACGAGGTATGCCTTATATTTCAAACAGGTTCGATTCTTAAGAGCTTACTTAACCCTATAACACCAAATTTTTGTTTTTGCTCAAAATCACTATTTTGCTTTTTAAAACCGACCTGAACACATTTTAGGCAATACATTCAAATTGGTGATTTCATCACTTTCATTTTTTTTAAATTTTGTTTTTCTAGTTTGCAATTGACCTTTCCCGTCAAAAAAAATTTATTCGGTCAATCGATTCTTTATTTTATTTGAGGTCAACTTTCCCAAAGAACCCATATTTTTTTACACCTCTAAGTATTTTTGAATGTTTAAACAAAAATCAAAGAAGTGCTGTTTTTCAAGATTGGCCCAACATTTACTCGACTTTGAATGAACATCGAGTGATTTTTTCAGGCCGGTTCACACGTGCAGCACTTTTTCGGATTTTGTTTTCGATTTTTAGAATAGTTAGAAACTTAAAAAATATGGGTTCTTTGGGATAGATGAGCCAAAGAATCGACTGAGAGAATAAAACGAGATACAATTTTTGACTGGAAGGGTCAATTAGTTTTTAACGAGAGTTGAATAAGCATTGAAATTTATATTATTGATCGAAATCAAATACTTTTTGAAATCTGATCAATTAAAAATTCCAAAAATAGCAATGTTTTGAATAAAAGAAGGAAAAAATCAACAATGGAAATAAGGTTTAACACAAATAAATATAAATGTGCGAGGCTCCAAAGAAAAGCCTATGATTAAACGAAGGAAGAATTCAACAATGAAATATTATTAGGTAAAACATAAATAAATATAAATGTGCAAAAGAATGGTTGATAGAAACTCGACGTTTTGCCCATTTTTTTCGACCTTTGACCTTTTGATTTTCGAGTTTTTGATCTTTGACTTTTTGACCTTCTACCTTTTGTCCTTCGACTTTTATACCTTCGACCTTTTGTCCTTTGATCTTTTTACTTTCGATCTTTTGAAACAGATTTTTTGTTTCGACCTTTTGTCCCTTCGACCTTTTGACCCTTCGACCTTTTGACCCTTCGACCTTTTGATCATTCGAACTTTTGTTTATTCGACCTTTTGTCCCTTCGACCTTTTGACCCTTCGACCTTTTGTCCTTTCAACCTTTTGACCTTCGACCTTTTGTCCTACAACCGAAAATACTGCGCTCAGTACTTGGCGGCGTGGTAGAAATTGGTAAATGGCGCAGACGAATGAATGAAGCACGAGTTGTACCAAGTATACAAAAATGCAGACATAGGCAGGCTGATAAAATAAGGCAGATTACAGTGGGCTGGACATGTAGCGCGTATGCCGAAATAGAGACCAACAAAAGAACGTGCAGAGAACCTGGAAGAGGACGTTGGATCCGGGGTAGACCGGTGAGACTGGCGACTAGCGGCCCAAGAACGAGCGACCTGGAATAGGAAATTACATTCGGTTTTGCTCCGAACAACACCATCATAGGTATAGGTAACTTTAGGAAGAAATACTTGGACATTTCCGACAGGAATTCCTTCACATTTTTTACGGGATCTCTTCAGAAATTCATTCAAAACTCCTTTAGAATATTTTTCGGAAATTTATTTGAAAATTCCTTTCTTTTGGGATGCATTTGGAAATACTGTTAGGAGTTCATTTGCAAATGTTTGTGGGAATTTCTTCTAAATTTTTTTTCCGTAATCCCTTCATTTCCTAAAGTTCTTCCGAAAATTCCTCCAAAAATTTTGCCGGAACTAACTAAGGGTCAAAATCAGTTGATACCTTTAAATATCTGTAAAACCATCATACTATGTGGATGTGGAAGTATTTTTGTATTACATAATGAAAATATTTGCAAAATACAAAAAGTTACAGTTTTGATGTAACTTTCAATGTTTGTATGCTCAACATTCTGGAGCGACGCTAGCAGCGTCGCAAAATTTGCACTGGAACACTCAGTTGGGCAACAGAATAACTTTTCTCAGTGATTAATATGACATAAAATTGCTTCCATCTTCAAAAATGTAACGCTTTTCGAAAATATGTTTTACGCCCCAGTGTAGGCAGGACGATATGCCCTTACCAACTGGACACAAGTGCGGCGAGCTTACAGCAGTTGCTTCCAAATTATATGCAAATGTATTTCAATCCTGATTAAATAGACTTATGATGATTTTTTAGTGTCAAGCACATAAGGATTTGTAACGTTTTTATTATGGGATTGATAAAATACTAATGAAGGGCTATGAAACGTCTTTGGCTAAGGTGGGGCGTATTGCCCAGGCCTTTTTGAAATCCATTTTTTCACGACTTTTCAAGAAAGCTTTATTACGTGTTATATGTAACATTTTTATATGACTCATATGACTTCATGGACTACCAAATACCACAAAGTTTGCATGAATTGCGTTGAAAAGTAAAAAGTTATCAAGGTATTGCCTTAGGGGGCATATAATACCGTCTTACCCTAAATACGTTACGTTTATACAAGTCCTACGTCTACTCCTGGTTATGTTAAAAACATTACCCATTGCTTTTTTTGGTAAACTAATGTACCCAATGGAAAAAATAGATTGCAATCTATCAGGTAGTAACGTTGGTTTAAAGAAATATTCTGATTAGAGAATGTAGGAGTCGTTTCAAATTTTAAGTTCTTAGAATCGTTCACTTTCTGAAAATCCATTGCGAATTAAAGCAATTCATTCTACTACATACAAATAATTTTAAAACATACAATCTGTGTGGGTAATGAGCTCTTACCCTAAGTCAAGGTATTCCTCCACCTTCCAGTACAAAGCAAACTTTAACATAATGAATGGAGCAATTTGCAAAAGAAAAGAGAACATCAATTTGTCCTCCCACTTGCATACCATTCATAGCAACCCAACAGATTCATAAAATTCTCATTCACTCTTCAACAGATGAGATGCAAATGTCTTCACATCGTCATCATTTTTTAATACTCACAGCTCATCGTTTCCATCCTACGCCGCACGTCACCATCCTTTCTGCAAGCTCGAAATCTGCCATCAAAGACGACGACAATAAACGGTGCCACAAGCACTTCTTCTAGACCCGGGACAAAAATCTACGACCGTTGCCGGCGGTTTCATTCCGGGGATCCACTGGCAGGAGACGAGACTGCAGACTATTCCAGCGTGACTCCGCTCTCTTGGTAATATATGCCACTTAAGATATTCACTACTGATGTTTCCAACCCCACCCTTCGGAGCCAGTGATGGGCGCCATTGAAGACCCCAAGAAGCTCCACTCTAGCAGCCAAAGTGAAAGGGTGAGAAAATTTATTCCTCTCATTAAGATTCCTGTTTGCGAGATTAGAGCGATGAGCTGGGCGTTTTTCATTAATGGCAAACTGTTACTGGTTTTGTACTGACTTCTTCAGCCCTGTTTTCACGTCCTTCCACAGAAGTTGGAAGTTGGTCCGGAATGTCCAATCCGGGGACAATCTTTGATCTTGAGTGGAATCCTTTTTTGGCTGTTGGATTTTTACCCCTCCCAGAAATTTCATTCACCACTTGGCAACTCTAAATAGTATTTAGTGTTTTCATTATCATCAAGCGGGATGTCGAGGTGCATGTGAAGCAGGAGACCAGTAGTGAGAGTGTCGAAAGCACAGCACTGTGAAAGCAACCGATGTGTTCCGGAGGCCACGTTGAAGGTGAATCGAATCAGAGCAGAAATTCAATTTGCATATAATTTGAATAAAACAATTGCTTGTGTATATGAGCACCGGGTCTTTTCCTCTTCGGTCGGTTGTGGGTTACCTCCAGTTGCACCCACGCACTGTGGTTAAGTTTATATGTGACCTTTGGGCAGGGATCGGGATGAGCATGTGAGGGAATGTGCAGCCACCGCTTCTCCATAAGGCATGAAGGATGGAAAGGAGACACACTTTGGTAATTTTCCACACCGGAGTTCATGTATCCGAGCGATATTTTCCGCAATAATTTAAGTGTTTTGTTGTTATTTGGAGCTTTTTACTTTCCTGGGATAATTTAATAGGTATTCGAGTCAAGCAAAGGTCTAACAGCTTCTGAATATATTGCTCATACGCAAAATTATTCTATAAATTAAAACTAACACTGATTAAACTGAGTTATAAATTGGTTGGCGAAAGTAACATAGACGAAAGAAAAATATGATTTCAGTGTAAGAATCCATTATCTGTGGCCTTGAATCAGGACCTGTTGTCGTTGAATGTGCTGCTCACCAAAAATTGGCTTAAGGCGAGAACCACAGACCAACTTGACAAACTAATTCTTAATGCCCTCTGGTCGAAAAAAAAAAAAGACTCAGTATGAAGAAGCTTCCGAAACTTGTGTTAGATTGAATGCTGGATTATCCGAAGTCAACTAGACTGAACAAAACACCGTGTACTC
Source organism: Armigeres subalbatus (assembly GCF_024139115.2). NCBI lineage: Eukaryota > Metazoa > Arthropoda > Insecta > Diptera > Culicidae > Armigeres > Armigeres subalbatus. The sequence continues at coordinate 365,029,346 of NC_085141.1, read as the reverse complement.
GATGAAGACAGGTGACAATATTTGATTTGGGGATATATATGTGAGGCCACCAACTGACCTTGTTAAAATCCATAGTTAAGCTTAAGAGATTTAGGCTTCTTTGGTCGAATTAAGTAATGTAAGATTTTTGAAGTGGGATATGAAAAAAGAGAAGGAAGAAGAAAACAGATAAATGAGAAAAAATAAATGAAGAAGGAAGAATGGGGAAGTATGGATAAATCAATAAAGAGAAGAAGGATAAAAGATGTCGAAAGAAAGAAGGAAGAAAAAAGAAAGAAGAGAGAAAAAGACAGAAGAAATATCGAAGAAGAAAGAAAGTAGAAAAGTGGGAAGAAGGAAGAAGAATAAAGGAAAAATGTAAAAGAAGGAAAAAAAAAGTTACCCGTGCGTCTCGTGTTTTGAGTATTATCCCGAGATTGAGTATGTCCACTTCTAGTGAACGGTTAAAGTTTTACGTTAGAATTAGTTTTTTGCAAAGTACAAAAAAGCATCCCATGGCAATATTTTAGCTTCCGCTTAGGGGAAGAGGCCCCAAAACGCCCCCCTCCCCCAGGCAAAACGCCTTTTGTGGTTTCCCTCATATTTACCGTCATTAAGATGTCCGTAACAAAACTAGATCTCAAATTATGTAGGTTAGGCGAAAAAAGTTTCAAAATAGTGTATGGAAAAACCGAAAATTTCCACATTTTGAAGAAACATCTAACATTTTGGCGAAGCAAAACGCCCTAGTGGCACTAACCTACAATGTACTTGCGTCTCCACCAACTATCCATACCAGAATGCTGATTCGCCGACGCGTGGTGCTTTGTTCCCTAGGAGCTGCCAATTTTATTTGCTACCATTCTTTGATATTATAATTCAAACACAATTAAATAATTAAATTTTCTTCAAAAATAAAATAAATTTAGCTTTTAAGTTTTCATCATTCTGAAGAATTTCATGTAGGTGATTGCTGATTCCCAATTCTCATTATTCTTCATCATATCGTAGACACGCTGCTAGGACATGGTGAATTAAAAGATATCGTTCGCATATGGTACATGTTTCTCTTGGTGTCTTTTCAAATAAGTGTCGCTTCGTGAACCAGGTGTGTCCGATTCGAAGCCTCGTAATTACAATTTGTTCTTTCCTATTTACTCGATCCTTCGATTTTCAGACAGCTTGCCTCGCTAAGTTGTTTCGAGGAGCTTAATCCCACGTTGATTGATAAGCCTTCCAGATTTCTTTCTCGATCCATTTTATTATATCTTGCGCAGGTACATCATTTACAATAGTGTGCTGATTTCTACCATTGTTTGCTGCTTTATCTGCTTCTTCATTTCCAGGAATATGGGAATGACCACTTCCAGTCCATAAAAAAGTTTGGAAATTACTATTGGATTTCCTACACACTTAAAATAAATCGCCGAATTCGGTAAAATTTTACCGAAATCTCAACAGCAGAACTGTTCGGTAAATAATTTAACTGATTTTCGGTGATTTTGACAGTTGAGCAATGGAAAAAATTACAAAAAATCTGTAAAATAAATTACCGAACAGTTCTGCTGTTGAGATTTCGGTAAAATTTACCGAATACGGTGAAATGAGTTAAGTGTGTATATATATAATAGAGTTTTGCGGTCTGCTTTGCCTGATATAGCTTTTAACAGGTTCAAGCGACTTTTACATTCTTCTTTGAGTTGCTTGGAGTATTGGTTGAATATACATTTTCTGTCAAATAGAACTCCAAGAATTCTAGCTGTTTTTGGTTTGTTTTTTTTTTCAACGCCGTTCATAAAGATGCTCGGACCGTCAAGGTGCCATCTACGATGGTGATTCAATTTGCAACAGTGCATCGTGGATGATTCGGTTGATGATAACTCAAACCCGATATTTGTCGATTTTTGTAGCCTTTTTCTCAAATAGCCCACACGTTTTCCAGTTGCAACTAGTACGACGTCATCGGCATACAGAAAGACCTGGATGTTTTTGGGTACAACAGCGAATATTGAATCCATTGCCAGTAGGAAAAGTGAAACTGACAGTACGGAACCTTGAGGCACTCCATTTTCCATATGTACTATCTTAGATAGTGTGCCTGCGAAGCTAACCCTAGCTGATCGGTTTTGTAGAAAATTATTCACGAATTTGTTCATGTTGGTTCCGAGATTGTTGTTGGTGACTGTTTCTACTAGGTTTCTGCGCCAAATTCGATCGTAGGCCTTTTTTGTGTCTAGAGTGACAATTTCACAGTGTTCCCCTCTTTTTGCAGCTTCGGTGATAACTTCGTCCAGGTCGGCTAGATAAAGAGTTGTTCCTTTACCCTTCCCGAATGCGTATTGTCGTTCGTGTAGTTTTCCATTCACTTCGATGTAGTCCATCAAACGACGGTTAATCATTCGCTCCATAACCTTTGCGATACAACTAGTTAGGCATACTACTTATTTCATTACAGGATTTTGTTGGTTTTTTAATTAATATAATCGTACTCTCTTTCCATGCTGAGGAATATTCCCGGTTTCCCGGATGCGGTTGTAAGCATGTAAGTGAAAGGCAGGAGTTTAATCATAGGGTATCCTATATGTTGTCTATATACCCGTCGATATTCCGTTGGATTTTTCAAGTGCTTGAAACAATTTTTGGAGAGAGAAATTATTATCAATCGGTGATTCCTCCTCAGATTCTAACTTGACTTCTCCGTCTTCTTCACTGCGTTTCTTGTCCAAGAACTCGGCTGTGTATCCCGTATCAGACGTTGTGGACGCAAAGTATTCTGCAAAACAATCAGTAATGTCAGTCGGATTGTTGTTATGCTCACCGTGAATGATGATTCCTGGCCTTTTGCTTCTTCGATTTTTAGAGAGTTTGTTAAAGTTTTTCCACAGCTGTGATGTACTAGAACTTGATGTAAATATTTCCTGAAAATGCGCCCATGACCCTGCCTTGGCTTCTTCGATCATCTTTCTTGTTTCATGTTTCACCACGTTGAGTCGTTGTTTGGCCGCTTCTTTTTCCGGGTGATCATCTCTTAATTTCCGTAATTTCCTTAAAGCTTTTCCTGACCACTTCACCAATTTCTTGACTCCACCAAATTTGTATTTTGTTACTCGGTAGGCCTTTAGTTCTGGGGATTGACTCCATTGCTGCGTCGAAAATGAGTTTTGTGATTCCTTCAATGCTTATTGCAGTGTTTGCTGGCATTTTTGTGGCTATTGCTTTTTTCAAATTTATTCCAACTAGCATCCTTGTAGATCCATCTTTTCATTGTGGTGATGATTGGGAGCGAACTATCAATTCGAATATGAATTGGAAAGTGATCACTGCCATGCAAATCATCTTCGCAGATCCAAGAGAATTTGGAAGCAAGACAGACTGATGCGAAGGATACATCAATAGCGGTAAAAGATCCAGACGAAGCTTGAAAATGCGTAGCGGAACCGTTGTTAAGAGCAATAAGATTATTGTCGACCGCCCATTCCAATAGGTGGCGACCACGTATGTTAGATTTAGAACTGCCCCATACTTCATGGGAAGCATTGAAGTCACCACAGATGAGGAAAGGGGGTTCAAGGGCTTGTATCAAACTGGTTAATTTACTGGTGATCTCTTCACCACCCATGGAATGTAGCACGTAGATTGAAACTAGTGTAAGTTTCCAAGGATTTCCTATTCTAGCAATACATACGTGAAGTTCGGAGGAGACATTTACAATTTGATGTGGAATATCACGACGGATGCCTAATCCACTGATGCCATTGCCCATGCTCTCCGGTCTATTACAAGTGCACCAATCGTAGTTATTGTTGAAAACGCTGTTTGTGCGGGTTGTCGTCATTTCCTGAAAGCATATTGCTATCGGGTTGTTGTCATCCACGATTTTCCGAAATTCTGTATAGTTACGCCATACACTTCGGATGTTCCATTGCAGTACGATGGTCTGGCTATTGTACTCAAGATGGGTTGTTGAATCTGGTTTTGATTCTAAACTTGTTAGCTTGTCCTGTTGATTAATTTCTACGTCGTTGGATTCAGAAGATGATGTGGCCCGTCGGGCGATTGCTGTGGAAGATTCTGCGCCGTAATTTGAGCTTAAAGATGAAAGTTGTTGATTACTTGCCTGAGATTCAGACAAGTTCCCCGCACCAGCAGCCGACAGGATCAATCCAGAAACTGGGAACATCTGAGGCCAGAGCCGGTGCTGGGGCTTGCCAGGGATCTACAGGACCCCACTCCGGAATAGTTTGCGCTGGTATTTGTTGTTGTATCTTTGTGATTTCCGCTTGGACGGTTTTGTTTGATTGTATCTATGTCAAGAGCTGTGAAACCCAGCGCTTTCCGCCGGATGGCTTCTGTGGAAAATTCAGCGGTATGACTTGAACTTCGTAGAGGAAATAATTGGTTACTTGCCTGAGTTTCAGACAAGCTCCCCGCAACAGCTGCCACCAAAGGCTCGGTTCAGAAACTGGGAACACCTAAGGTCAGGGCCGGTGCTGGGGTTTGCCAGGGGTTTACGGACCCCACTCCGGAATGGTTTCTACTGGCGTTTGATGTCTCATGGTAGGGGTCTTCGTCTATGGGTTGGGGCATGTCATTCCGTACAAATTCCTGTTTCTGTAGCGCTTCTTTTTGGAAGTGAGTGTGGTATTGCACATTCCCACTACATCAACCATTTGTCTTGCCACGTTTTGTTGCTTGTGGTTTGGTTTCATTGTATTGTTGCATAGTTGTTCGGAAACGGCAGAGTCAATGGTGAACTGGGGTGTTGAATTATTATTGATTTTTTGATCCATAAACGGATTGGTAAGGAGGTTCGTCTTCTGCAGGTGAGTCTCTTTCGGTGCAATTTCAATCCTTGATTGACTAACTGTACGTCTGGTTACAATGTGACTTCTAGTAGTGTTGTGTTGTTAGGGGTGACTAGGGGGTGACATGTGACATTTTGTGGTGTTGGGCGTTTCGCTTTTGTTGTTTTGTTGTTACTATTTGATTGGACTGATTCACTACTTTGTGATTCGGTTCTTGCTTTCTTATCCTCAATGTACTTCTTCATATTCTTGTTGGCAGCTTCTACATCGGTGATTCTTTCTTCTCGTTGGTTCAACTCCTTAAGGAGTACTTAAGGTACTTAAGAGTACTTAAGTACTTAAGTACTTAAGAGTAAGTTGTACAATTGTACAACTCATTGATCCGTTTGTCCTTTTCGACATTTTGGGTGATGATGTCGTTAAGTCTCGCCTCTAACAGTTGTGTTACACGTGCCAGCTGCTCTATTTTCTTCTGTTTCTCTGTAAGTTGTGCGGTCATCGCATTCATTTTGGCCTGATCCAATCTCGGTTGCGCAGTTACTTAGGCATAGCTTCCATTTCCAGCCTCAACTCGCTTCCTTGCATCGGCATAAGAGAGGTTGTGATCAATTTTGGTTCTAATCACGTCCATTTCTGCCTTGTAGATTGGGCATTGTTGGCTTGATGGACGGTGATCCTTTTATTTTATTTTATTTTATTTATTTTTTATTTTTTTTTTTTTAACTAATTTTATTTGCTAATTATCTAATACATGCATTCATCTCTTAGACTAGGTGTTCCGTGTTTTCTTAACACTATCATCCTTATTTGCTATGTTACATTTTTAGTTATTATTAATACATTTCAATTGCCTCTGGCAGTTAGAATATTTCCTCTGGTTGAATTGAACCATGTAGGAATTACAATGTTTTCTACTTAAACTAAACTTAACCTAATTTATACTAAGGGTACAAGGAGCTAATCGTTGCAATAGAAGATTGCAACGATTTTTGTCTAAAATTGGAAATTATTTTGTTGGACATTTGTTGCAATGTCTCAATATTAGAAATTCTATGAAGTTCATTGGTACTATACCACGGAGGCAACTTCAGAATCATTTTCAGAATTTTATTTTGAATCCTCTGTAGTGCCTTCTTTCTGGTATTGCAGCAACTAGTCCAAATTGGCACAGCATACAACATAGCTGGCCTAACAAATTGTTTGTAAATCAAAAATTTGAACTTTGGACAAAGTTTAGATTTTCTGTATATAAGTGGATACAGACACTTAATATGTTTGTTACATTTGGCTTGAATGCCTTCAATGTGATTTTTAAAAGTTAATTCTTGGTCTAGCAGATGTCCTAAATATTTGGCTTCGCTTGACCAATTATTTGGAACACTCATAGTGACAATATGTCTGCTAGAAGGTTTCAAATAAGAAGCTCTCGACTTATGTGGGAAAATTACAAGCTGAGTTTTGGAAGCATTCGGGGAAATTTTCCATTTTGCAAATAAGTGGAGAAAATATCCAAACTTTTTGCAATCTACTACAAATGACACGAAGGCTACGCCCTTTGGCTGAGAGACCTGTGTCATCTGCAAACAAAGATTTTTGACACCCTGATGGTAAATCAGGTAAGTCAGAAGTAAAATGTTATACAATATGGGCCCCAGTATGCTGCCTTGGGGACACCAGCCCTTACAGGTAATCTATCAGATTTAGAATTCTGATAGTTTACCTGCAGTGAGCGATCTGATAAATAATTTTGGATCAGTTTAATGATGTACAGAGGAAAATTAAAATTCATCAATTTTACAATCAAACCTTCATGCCAAACACTATCAAATGCTTTCTCTATATCAAGAAGAGCAACTCCAGTCGAATATCCTTCAGATTTGTTGAGCCGAATTAAGTTCGTAACTCTTAATAACTGATGAGTGGTTGAATGCCCATGGCGAAAACCAAACTGCTCATCAGCAAAAATAGAATTGTCATTAATATGAACCATCATTCTATTTAAAATAATCTTTTCAAACAGTTTGCTTATTGAAGAAAGCAAACTGATTGGGCGATAACTAGAGGCCTCAGCTGGATTTTTGTCCGGCTTCAAAATTGGAACAACTTTGGCGTTTTTCCATTTATCTGGGAAGTATGCCAATTGAAAACATTTGTTAAATAAATTAACCAAAAAGGATAAAGAGCTCTCAGGAAGTTTTTTGATAAGTATGTAGAAAATACCATCATCACCCGGAACTTTCATATTTTTAAATTTTCTAGTAATAGATCTCACTTCATCCAAATTAGTTCCCAACGAAGGGTCAAAAACATTATCTTGGTTGAGAATGTCTTCGAAGCTTCGTGTAACCTGATCCTCAATTGGACTAGTGAGACCTAGACTAAAATTATGGGCACTCTCGAACTGCTGAGCAAGTTTTTGAGCCTTTTCGCCATTTGTTAATAAAATTTTATTTCCCTCTTTAAGCGCTGGAATTGGCTTTTGAGGTTTTAAAGAATTTTCGTTAATTTCCAAAAGGGTTTCGAACTGGGATCCAACTTCGAGACATTATTCTCAAAGTTGGTATTTCTCAGAATAGCGAAACGTTTTTTAATTTCATTTTGCAAATCTCGCCAAATAACTTTCAACGCGGGATCGCGAGTTCTTTGGTATTGCCTTCGTCTCACATTTTTAAGACGGATCAGTAGCTGAAGATCGTCGTCAATAATAATGGAGTTGAATTTAATTTCACATTTAGGAATTGCAATGCCTCTGGCTTCGACAATTAAATTTGTCAAAGATACGAGCGCATTGTCAATATCACTTTTGGTATCCAAAGGAATATTAACATCAAAATTCCTATCGATATATGTTTTATATAAATCCCAATCAGCTCTATAATAATTAAACGTAGAGCTGATTGGATTGTAAATGGCTTCTTGTGAGATTTCAAATGTCACAGGAAGGTGATCAGAGTCAAAGTCAGCATGAGTTACCAATCGGCCACACAGCTGACTTGAATCCGTTAAAACTAAATCAATTGTAGAAGGATTTCGACTGGAAGAAAAACAAGTAGGGCAATTGGGATATTGAATAGTATAATATCCCGCAGAACAATCTTCAAATAAAATTTTACCATTGGAATTGCTTTGAGCATTATTCCATGAGCGGTGTTTGGCATTGAAGTCACCAATTACGAAGAATTTTGATTTGTTGCGAGTCAGAATTTGAAGATCAGCTTTCAACAAATTCTTTTGCTGCCCATTGCATTGAAAAGGCAAGTAGGCTGCAATGAAGGAAAATTGTCCAAAATTTGTTTCAACAGAAACTCCCAAGGTTTAAAAAACTTTGGTTCCGAACGAAGAAAATAATTTATGTTTGATACGTCTATTGATGACAATGGCGACCCCACCACAGGCGCTGTCAAGACGATCATTTCTGTAGATAAAATAATTTGGATCTCTTTTAATGGAGAGTCCTGGTTTTAAATAAGTTTCTGTTATAATGGCAATATGCACATTATGAACTATTAGGAAGTTGAATAATTCATCTTCCTTACCCTTTAGAGAGCGGGCATTCCAATTTAGAACATTCACACAATTATTTGGATCCATTGAAACGGAGTCCGATAACAATTTTTTGTGTGTACTTTATACCAACCTGAACAGCTTCAGGAATGGTATTTGCTTTGAACATTGCATCAATCATGTGATGCAATTGTTCAGTTAAAAAATCAAAGTCGGAAGCAGTCATGCTACCTGAATCGGCAACATGACCATTATTTTCCGTTGGGACATGGGTATAAACCTCACTTTGAGAAAATTGTCTACCAGCAGCGATGTTTGCATACGTAGGTACATTCGAAAAATTGGAATTTACTGAAGTGCTTGCTACCCGTTGACGAGCGGCAAAATTTGTTTGTGAATTGTGGTGGGTATGAATTGCTCGACCGGTAACTGGTTTCGAAATTTGAGCGTTTGAAAAATTTCTACTCGCCGAATCTGGGATCCGATTGGAATTTCCCGTCATCAATTTTGCACGGGAATTCAAAACGTTTTTGCGTGAAGGGCATTCCCAGAAATTGGATTTATGATTGCCCCCACAATTTGCGCACTTAAATTTATTGGAATCTTCTCTCACAGGACATGCGCCCTTGGCGTGAGAGGTTCCACCACAAATCATGCATTTAGCATCCATGTGACAATGTTTGGTTCCATGACCCCACTTTTGGCACTTACGGCACTGGGTGGGATTTTGGAAATTTCCCCCAGGCCTGCGGAAATGTTCCCATGTAACACGGACATGAGACATAATACAGGCCTTTTCCAAACTTTTCATATTATTTAGTTCACTTTTGTTAAAATGAACTAAATAAAATTCTTGAGAAATGCCCCTCTGGGAAGTACCAGAGTGGGATTTCTTTTCATCTTAATTACTTGGACTGGTGAAAATCCAAGTAATTGAGAAATTTCAATTTTAATCTCATCCAGTGATTTGTCATCACTGGGGAGACCTTTCAAGACGACTTTGAACAATCGCTCAGTTTTGTCGTCGTATGTGAAGAATTTATGGCGCTTCTCAGTTAAATACTGAAGAAGACGTTTGCGATCGTCAAAGGATCCCGGCAAAACGCGGCAGTCACCCTTCCTAACAATCTGAAATGAAACCTTGATCCCCTGAAGGTTACTCAAGATTTCATTCCGAAAGCCAGAAAACTCGGCAACAGATACCACAATTGGCGGAATCCTTTGCTTTTTCGCATGAATCGAATCACCTGGGCTAGATGTATATTCGATTTGCTCAATTTCATCATTAATCAAATCGAACTGATTGCTCAGTTCGATTGGAGAAGAATTATTTCCGATATTAGAGTTAGAAGGAATATCTGAATTCTCCAGCTTCCTTCTATTTTTTCCGCGCTTGGGCAGGACGGTCTTGAAACCTTGTTTCTTTGAAGGAAGTGGAGAATTCAGAGACTCTTCCTCTTGTTTTTGTTAATACTCATTGCTGAGCGTGGAGACGTGACCTTCTAAGAGGTTTTTTCCCAGAACGGTGTCCCTGCAGGATTACCACCGCTTGTCGGAATTTTACTTCCGCAAACGGGTCCAACGTAAAACGAAGGCACGGGTCCGTAAAGATCGTAACGGGATCAGTGGGTACAAATAGCGCTAAGAAGCACCGTTGAAATTAAAATAGCTTCGGGTAGTATTAAAAACTTCCTTCCGCAACAAGAGAAAGAACCGCACAGCACGAAAGCACGATGCGGTCTGAAAACTAACTACTGCAGTGGCGCGCCGCTTTGCGCCGCATATTTGATGCAGGGCTGGATTTTCGATTCGCATTCAAACCGACTGTTGGTGCGTTTTGCAGGTGTGCGGGATGGTGCATGCGTTTTGTTTTATTGTCGATTGCAAGTATTAATGATTTTCAATCACATAATAATATTCTTCAAAGCTTACAATTTTTTGTACAAAAAACGCGTAAATAATCCGGCATTTTTTTTTTGCACGTATTCTCAACCATTCTTGCATTCAAATGGAAATCCTGTCTTATCATTTCATATTGAAAATTGGCTGGATCGGACTATGGACTCAAAAGTAATAAAGTCACCGATGTCGAAGGTGGATTATTCAGGTTTTTTTTTGAATAATTGACTACACCACTGCAAGGAATATAGATTTTTTAATTGCAGATTTAATTTTTTTATGGTGATTCGATTATCCGGATTATTTGATTATCCGGAGTGAAAATAAAATCGATACTCGAGATAATCGAGTGCGACCTGTATTTGGAAGATTCGAAATTAATTAAGTTACACTGGCATGGCGATCACCTCTTTAGAGCTTTCGACTGAATAGTAACAAGGCAGTCTCGATTGAATTGTTATATCATGTCCTAGCTCTCATTTTATTGCTAAAATCAGCAAATAACCGTATTTTTTGGCGTAAACTACGTCTAAGGGGAAGATTCAGATACAGGGTGTAAAACCGAAATTTCCAAATTCGAGACCGTCACGAAATTAGGATAGATTTCAAACGCTAATAGCGTCTTTATCTTTCGATGGATCTTCGACATTTGCTTATCAATCGATTCAGAAACTCTCCAGCAATTTGCCAATTCTATTGATACTATTGATTATCAACGTTAAACTATTGAAAATGTTGTTTCTATCCAAACCGGGTGAAAAATTCAATTCCGTTCATAAATCCCCAACACGGACATTAGATTGCAGTAAGGTACGGGCCTTTTGATCCACTGCTTCGTTTTCCCTGTGTATAAAAAGCCCCGTGTTTCGCGTGCGCGCGTCATTTTTATTCTGGATCATTCCAGTTCGAGACAGCAACACGTACGTACGGACGTGTTTTTTGCTCGCGCATTTTTTCGAAGTGTTTTTTCTCGTTCTTTCGCTGTTTACGTTTTCGCTTGTCGCGTTGGCGTTATTTTCTCCCGGACCCGTCATGGGAGACTCGGTGGCCGATTCGGTCGCTGGAAAAGTGCCGAAGCGCACTGCTCTTGGAGGCGCGGGTAACCCCTCCAAGCAGCTTTTGCAGAGCAACGTGTTCTCGCCGTTGCCGCTTGATGACGCCGGCAATCCGCCGAAAAAGAGGAATCGCAGCTGCCGCAGGTGCAACCGGAGCGGAAGGAGAAGTGCCCGGCCGTGTTTGTGAAGTGCGCCCAAAAATTCGCCAGCTGATCGCTAAGGGGCTGAAATGTACTTTTCGGCTCTGCAGCGAGGGCGTGAAAGTGATGCCGGCCAACAGGGACCATCATCAATCCGTCGTGGAGTTCCTCGAGGTCCACAAGTATGAGTACTACACTCATGACCACCCCGGCATGAAGCCGCTCAAGGCTTTGCTGCGAGGACTTCACGACATGAAGGAGGAAGAGCTCCAAGCAGAGCTTGAAAGTTGCGGACTGAAGCCAGTAGCCGTCCACAAGATCGCTCGTCACGACAAGGCGAGGAAATATCGCGACCAGCTTTACCTGATCCATCTGGAGCACGGCTCCACTACCTGGAAGGACCTGAAGCTGGTTGGAGTTATAAATTACACCGTCGTTGACTGGGAGCGATATCGGCCAGTGCACCGCGATGTCACGCAATGCACCAACTGCTTCAATTTCGGACACGGCACCAGGAACTGCCGCATGAAGCCGCGCTGCAACAAGTGTGGTGAACCCCATCCGACTGACGAGTGCGACAAAATGGAGGTGGCCGATCCCAAGTGCGCCAACTGTGGCGACAAACATCGGGCCGAGTGCCTGGAAATCCGGAAGAAGGCTTCCACCAGGACCATTCCGAAGAAGAACCGTGTTCCTGTAATCAACGAGGTGAACTTTCCAGCTATCCCGGCTCCCCGTCGTGTGATTCCAATACTCCCACCGCTACAGCTGCACAAGCGACTGGCAGCGGCAGCTGCATCGGTCCAAGCTCCAGCATCGTCGGCACCGTCCACCAGCGAATGGCCCCCGCTCCCTCCTCCTGGGTTCCGTCGGCAGTCGGAGAACGAAGCCGTCCCACCGGAGGAATCTGCCCCGCTGTACACTCCGGAGCAGCTGATGCCGATCTTCGCGCAGCTCGCCACTCGACTGCGCGGCTGCAAAACCCGATTCGACCAGGTCTTCACACTTGGCATGTTCATCATTGAAAATGGCTGCTAGGGTGGGCCTGGTCAACTGGAACGCTTGCTCGCTAAAGAGCAAAACAATCGAGCTGAAGGATTTCCTTGAGGAGAAGGAAATAGACGTGGCGTTCATCACCGAAACGCACCTAAAACCGGAGGTGAACATCAACATCCCGGACTTCCGCATCGTGCGACTCGACCGGCCGACCAGGGGAGGTGGTGTGGCCATCGCTCTTCGCTACAACATCAACTGTCGTCTGCTTCTAAGCATCCAGCTCAGTGTCATCGAGGCCATCGGTGTCGAAATCACCACTTCGGTCGGCACAATCGCGCTCATCGCGGCGTACTGTCCAACGCAAGCCAAAGCCGGCGATGGATCATCGGCTGCCCTTCGGAGGGACATCGTCAAGCTGACGCGGAGGCAAGGCCAGTATATCATTGCCGGCGACTTGAATGCCAAACATCAAGCCTGGGGCAACAGTCGCGGCAATCGAAACGGCACCATCTGGAGCAACGACATGGAGGAAGGCCACTACACGATCCTGAGCCCGGATTCCCCACTCGGCTGAGTCGGTCCGGTGCCCACGCAACGCTCGACCTCTACGTAACAAACCTGAGTGACCACGTCTCGCAGCCGGTTGTATACCAGGAGCTCAGTTCGGATCACTATCCGGTGGTGGCGGAACTGGGCTCCTCGGTCAATCGGCACCAGCAGTTACGGCGGAACTACCACCGAGTGAACTGGCAGCGGTTCCAGCAGTGCGTCGATAACACCGTCGACTACGAGGTGCGTCCGGAGACGCCGGAAAGTATCGACCGCCAGCTGTGCGCTATCGAGGAGGCGATCACGGCGGCCCGAGAGCAACACGTACCGACGGCTCGGCAGGTAAGCAACTCCTTAAACATCGATACACTCACCAAAGATTTGATTCGATTGCGGAATGTCACTCGCAGGCAGTTTCAGCGTACTGGACTGCCTGAGCTTAAGCACGCTGCAATCGAATCAATAAAATTATCAAGGCCAGAATGGTGGACCTCAAAATAACGACTTCTCGAATAAGATCCGCACTCTCCCAGATTATGCTAGGCCGTTCTGGAAAATGACCAAAATTCTAAAATCCAAGCCTCGGCCCATTCCACCTTTGATCCCACTAGACAATAATGGCTCTAAGGATCGCTTGATAACTCCTGCAGAGAAGGTCGCTGAAATAGGTCGTCACTTCGTCAGCTCACACAATCTTGGGCAGAACATCGTCAGTCCACACGAAGCAGCCGTCAACGAGCATGCTAACAACATCCATTTGATTCCCAACGACTTCTCGGAGGAGTTGGAGATCTCAGCTGACGAATTGACGGCCTATATCAAATCGTCGAAGAACATGAAGGCCCCAGGCTTCGACAGCATCCTGAATCTCGAGCTCAAACACATGAGTGCTCCGTTCTTTGAGCACCTCTTGCTGATCTTTAATCAGCTCCGGCTTAGCTACTTCCCATCGTCCTGGAAGTCAGCGAAAGTCATCCCCATCCGGAAGCCTGGGAAGGATCCTTCCTCCCCCAAAAGTTATCGGCCCATCAGCCTTCTCTCAGGGTTATCCAAGCTATTCGAAAAAGCTATTCATCATCGGTTACTTGAGTCTGCCGAAAATCTCAACATCTTGCTCGAGGAACAGTTTGGTTTCCGACGCGGTCGGTCAACTGTACACTAGGGCAGTTCACATTTCAAAAATGTTCGAAAATTCCAACTCCCATATGTCTATAAGAATCATTTTGATAATATAGGAGTCCTGGCAAAATTTCAGGCAATTCGGTGGCCATTTAGGGGTGGCGCGAGGTCAATTTATGTTTATATGGAAATTTGTATGGGAAAAACTTAAAATTTATTCAAATCCTCCTACAACTCTTAAATCGTGATGAATTCAAATAAACATCCCCAACCTCCATTTTTGGAGTCTATTTGAGCTTAACCAGTGGGTAACTCATTAATTTTGATTTATGTTTTCACTGCTACGTTGAGGCTAATTACACCATTTTAGCCATTTATCTCATATTCACGCTGTCAATAGAACCGTTCAATCCACTCATAACTAATGTGTTATCCGGAGGTCTCATTTATATAGATTCCAAAAAGGGAGGTTCGGGATGTTTATTTGAATTCATCACGATTTGACAGATGTAGGGAGACTTGAATATTTTTTTAGTTTTTCCCATACAAATTTCCATATAAACATAAATTGACTTCGCGCCACCCCTAAATGGCCACCGAATTGGCTGAAAATTTGCCAGGACTCCTATATTATCAAAATGATGCTAATAGACATATGGGAGTTGGAATTTTCGAACATTTTTGAAATGTGAACTGCCCTACTGTACACCAACTGACCCGAGTTACCAACGTCCTCAGACGGAACAAGTTTGTCTCGAAAACATCCGCCATGGCCTTACTCGATGTCGAGAAGGCATTTGACAATGTATGGCATGATGGCCTGGTGTACAAACTACAACGCTACAATCTTCCCAGCTACCTGGTGAAAATCATCAACAATTACCTGTCGGCAAGGACATTCCGGGTCTCAATCAGCGGAGCGAGTTCCAATGCGCACAACATCGTCGCAGGCGTTCCCCAGGGCAGTATCCTCGGCCCCTGCTTTTCAATCTGTTCACCTCCGACATGCCAGAACCTCCAGAAGGCGGCATTCTGTCTCTGTTCGCAGATGACACATCCATCGTCTACAACGGTAGAGTGATCAGAGCGCTAGTGGCAAAACTCCAACGAGGCCTGGATGCCCTGACAGAGTACCTCACCAGCTGGATGATCTGTCTGTATCAACGCGGCGAAGACCCAGGTCATAATTTTCCCTACTCAAAATCTTCTAAACATGTTTCGTCTGAGGATTGTAAAATCATCCTCAATGGCACGACTATGGGATAGGCCAATTAGGCCTTATTTTCAGGCAACAGGTTGACAAAACGGTGACAAAGTGTAACGTTTTGTTGAAACTACTGTACCCTTTGATCAACCGCCGGTCGTCATTGTCCCTGAAAAATAAGCTTGCTGTCTACAGGCAAATCATCCTCCCTGTGATCGAATATGGCATGCCGGTCTGGGAGAGCTGCGCTAAAACCCACCACCTCAAACTTCAACGGGTCCAAAACAAATTCCTGAGGATGATCCTCAACACCCCTCCCAGGACAAGAACATCCGAGGTCCACCGTCTGGCCGGAATAAAAACCTTACATGAACGCTTTGATGAGTGTAAAGAAAAGTTTAGGGTTCGTTGCTTGCATTCGGATCAGGCTCCAATTAGGGCGCTAGTTCCAATCTAGGTTATCAAATTTTTTTTTTATTGTAAATATTAGTGTACATAGTAGTTAGGTTATCAAATTTTAAAAAACACACCAGCGCCTCCTAAAGGCCGTCATGATACATTATATTTTAAAAATTAAGTAATAGCATAATAATAATAATAATAACAATAATTGAAATTAAAGTTGGAGGGCCAAGCCGGCCGATCACTGTACATGTATAAAATGATTGTAGAACAAAAAATGTTTTAAATAAAGAAGAATTTTACTACTACTTATTCTGGATGTCACGGCGAGCGGACCAGGGCGTCCAGAAGCGGTCCCAGTGACAAAGGCTGTCTCAGCGGTGTGGTGGTGCGGATGAAATTTTTTTCGGTCGGTGGTGGTGGCGGTCGTGGAAGCAGCAGCACATCATTTTCATCCGTGTCCCATCTTCGGCGGATCTGGCAATCGACGGCATTCGTTGAGCCGAATCATCGGATGGCGGTCGCGCAGCCCAGTGGCTGCTGTTAATAAGGCACATAAGTGGCAATTAATCGGTTCTTTTCAGGACCATCATTATATTTGAGAGGAAGGTTAAGTTGAAATAATTTTCCTAAAGTGCAACCGTTAGGAACTGGAAAATTCTTCGGTAAAATTTTCTAGCGTAATTCGGAGTTGTATGATTTTAGTGATTGAGAATGTTGATATTAGACGAACTTTCTTCATAGAACAAAGCATAATTGTTTGGCATCGGTAGCGGAATCATAGCATTAGTGCCGGTCCGAGCATAGGCTGTCATCGGAAGATTGCTACAGCAATTTATTCACTAATGTGGCGTTTGCAACGATTTGGATGTTGTAGGCACAACATGAAATTTTCCCGCGAGACTCTAATTTTGTATTTTTCCTGTTGATGATTGAAAAAGAAATCGGTTCCGAGATGAAAAATTAGGATAGATTTCAAACGCTAATAGCGTCTTTATCTTATTTTCGACATTTGCTTATCAATCGATTCGGAAAACCTTCAGCAATTTGCCAATTCTATTGATACTATTGATTATCATTAATGCTTATTTTTTTTCTACAACAAATATGATTTTGAAAAAGTATTACCGGCGCGTGCTTACTCGCAATCTACATGCTGAAAAGATATTTTAGTTACTAGATAAAGATTGTCGCTACTGTTCCCTTTGTTCTTTTGTCCGAAACATGTGTGGTACATACCTGTCAAATCGTATGGATTTTCCTTCTTTGACATTTAGCTCCCCTATCCTCGCCAGCAAAAGATGTTTCGGACAGCGACAACAGCGACAATCTTTATCTAGTAACTAAAATATCTTTTACATGCTGATACATTTACAGTTACATCAAACAACTGAAAACCGAAATACGCCACTCCGAAATTACGAGGTGACAATGTTAGAAAGAGACAAAAGATAGGAAAAATAACACGGTGTGTAGTGCCTCCCCGAGTCACCTTAAGGGAAGATCCTTTAACTACGTAACGCAAAAATTGGGCATTTTCAACCCCCCCTCCCCCCTATGTTACACTTTTTGTATGAAGCATCTAAAAATTATGTATGGGTCGTCACACTTCGCCCAACCCCCCCCCCCCATATGCGTTACGTAATTTTTGGACGCTCCCAAGAGCCACTTTCATTGATGGTAGCCGATCGTTAGTACTTCATATCAAATATCATATCATATCATAGCATATCAAAGAATATTGTGGTCAAATTCCATAAAATTTGGTGACCAAAAACCCCCCTGACAATAATAGAACAAAACCTGCCAAAGCCGTCATTCCTCCTACATCATACAAGAAAATCTAAAATGAGCGCTGCTAATATTAATGACGACGACCGCGCGACCCACACCATCACCGGGAATAAAATTTCCGCCGATGCCGAAGGTGGTACCACGGTCTGCTCTCCGCGACATCTCGAACGAAATGGCTCGCGCGCGTGGAAGAGCTGCTTTCTTGGAAGCAATTAAGTTGAACCTGTAGCCACGCCCCTTTGGGGGGTGTGTGACGGTTACACAATATTTGCAGTCTTACCGGACAACAAAGAGGCGGGACTAATGAGCCATCTTTATAGATTATAAGAAAACTGCTCTCCCGCGTGCGCGTGGCATTTCAGCACCTAAAAACTCTTGGATGAGTTGAATCATCGTATGTTTTCTGTATGTATGTAGAATCACGAGCGCGCGTAAAACGGAGAAGCTGCAAAAATGTTTTCGCATGGATGACTATCTACCAAAATTATAAGTCTTTCTCTGAATCGTGCTACCGTTATTCTACTACCGACGGAAAACAATCTGCTATCACCAAGCAATTAAGTTTTACTTTGATCAAAATTCATCTCGCCTCAAGTTGTGACTTAAGAGCTACTTTCATTGATGGTAGCCAATCGTTAGTAAGGGAAATTACGGCTTTGGCAGGTTTTGTTCTATTATTGTCAGGGGGTTTTCTGTAACTAATTATGCTCAAATTTGGCCAAAACATTTTTTGCATATCAAAGAATATGGTGGCCAAATTTCATAAAATTTGGTCAATTATCTCCCCCCCCCTTCGAAAATAATAGAACAAAACCTGCCAAAGCCGTCATTCCTCCTACATCATACAAGAAAATTTAAACTGAGCTCTGCTAATGTTAATGACGACGACCGCGCGACCCACACCCTCGCCGGGAATAAAATTTCCGGTAGGAGCTGCGCGAACGGTAGGAACTCTCGAATGAAATGGCTCGCGCGCGCGGAAAAGCTGCTTTCTTGTAATCAATAAAGTTGAACCTGTAGCCACGCCCCTTTGGTGAGTGTGTGACGGTTACACAATATTTGCAGTCATACCGGACAACAAAGAGGCAGGACTAATGAGCCATCTTTATTGATTGTAAGAAAACTGCTCTCCCGCGCGCGCGTGGCCCATTCCAGTTCGAGACAGCAGCACGTACGGACGTGATTTTTGTTCGCGCATTTTGACGTTAACTACGTCTAAGGGGAAGCCTCGGATACAGGGTGCAAAATAAAAATTTCCAAATTGGGGACCGTCACGAAATCATGTAAGATTTCAAACGGTATTGGCGACTTCATCTTTCGACGGATTTTCAAGATTTTGTTATTAACAGATTCGGAAACTTTCCACCAATTTGCTAATTGTATTAAAACTATTCATTATCAACGGCAAACTATTGAAAATGTTATTTCTTTCCAAACCGGGTTAAAAATTTAAAAATAATCAATCCCGTTCATAAAACCCCCCGGGCCTTTTGATCCACTGCTTCGTTTTTCCTGTGTATGAAAAGCCCCGTGTTTCGCGTGCGCGCGTCATTTTCATTCTGGATTTCATGGAAAGCAGACCAAGGCGTCCAGAAGCGGTCCTAGCGACAACGGCTGTGGTGGTGGCGGTCGTGGCAACAGCAGTACATCTTTACATCCGTGTTACAAGCAGCATTTTTGGATCTGGCAATTAACGGCGTGCGTAGAACCGAATCATCAGATGGCTGTCGCGCAGTCCAGTGGTTGTTGTTGCTGAGCAAATTTTATTTCAAATACATATGGGATATTGGAAAAATCGGGTTTTCTCAGGGCTTCCATTCTAGACAAAGGAAGATTGAGGCGAGGCGAACTTTTTTCAAAGTGCAAATTAACCGCTTGGAGACGCCATAAAGTTGCCTGGCGTCCGTAGCAGAATCACGAGGGCGCGTCGGAGGGAGATGCTACAAATATGTATTCGCATGGATGGCTTCAGTGGCAGTCAAGTTTAATTCTTTCAAGATTCTTATTTGGTTTTGTTATTCCAGCCTATGGCGTGGGTCGTGTGGTCGTTAGTGATTCGAAATATGCATTACATATTTGGAATTAATCGATTCTTCTCATGGACACCATTTTAAACATAGGAAGATTGAGGAGAGACGAATTTGTTCAAAGTACGACGTCGTAGCAGAATTACGTTGCCGTTCGTAGCAGAATAACGAGCGCGTATTGTAGAGAGCTGCTGCAAATATGTATTCTTGCACTGGCACTAGATTCTTCATTTCACCAAACTGTTTAACGTAGTTTACGTCGGGCGGTCGTGTCTTGTACACAACCCTTATGATTTTATACCCTTCTTAGGGTATAGCCGCATGTTGGCCGGCATCGTTTATTTTGGATGGAAATTCTCAAATTTGCAATAAAATCGTTTTCTTGTATGCAGTATTGTTGGTTATGTATACATGAACAGTTTTGGAACATTAGAATGACTGATATATTAGATTATTAATGAACACTCCGAAATCATATTTCTCTAGAGAATACATAGTTAAATTAAGAGATTTGTTTAGAGAGCGCATATTGACCATATTTCCGAAGATATTTTCCCTAATTGCGAAGTAAATGGCAGTTTGTTTTCGAAGGTGAATACAGAGAGATACCAATTTAACCCCTGATCAGCGCCTGAATTCATTCTCTGTAAATGAAATATTTCATTTCTCTTTTCTTCTCGACTGATCTATATCTCTTCAACGGAAGATCATAAGTAATGAACATAAGTGAGTGATGCTTACAACATACCCTCTCTCCAAGCTTATGCTCTTTATTTCGCTTTCTCCTCATGCTTGGTTATTGTTTTTGTCTGGTATTTCGGCGTACCGGCTTCAAACCTCACTGAAGTTTTTTCCCTCCGAATAAAGCAGCAATGAGCCACGCTCAAACGCCTCATAATCAACCGAATTTATTTGAAAGAAAATGGAAGAGTGAACTAAAGTTTGGTCGACCCGATGAACCGAGCGAAACAGAGCTCCAAAACTGAGCCATTCAACTTGCATACAATGATCTCACTCCGCCGGCACTTGATTAACTTCAAGAGATCCACTCCATTAGGTATAATGCTTTTATTGGGGTGCATTCTTGTCTGACACCCTCCACTCGTTCTGAACAATTGAAAGGATAGCTTATTTCGTGGGGAGTAAACTATTCCATCAGGCAGAGCACTACTTTAGGAGTATTTTACCCTGAATAGGCTACCTGTTGCCCGGGTCCATACTTTCTAGCGCTCACACCCCCGCATCGTCAGCCGTCTTGGCGCAATTTCTGTTGCCAACATTTATTCGACTACGGTTAAGTTTTCGAACCAAGTCGGTAGTTTTCCAGTTGAAGTCGGTGTTGGGTATGTTGCACGTAGCACGATTATTTTTATGGGTGTTTGAGAAAAGTTTTGCCCGAATGGGGTGCAATAAATCAGAGAGGCACCCCATGCCCTCCCAATGAAGCTTCAGCTCTGTCGGGTCGGGATGGGGAGGAGTAGAAGTGTGAACAAAGTGTGGCCGATTGCATTTGCAGCTGGGTCGTTTAAGAAACAATTTGCATCGGCTTGCTCGGGAGGAAAGATGGAAAGTTTTGCAGCATGTTATCGCTTTGAAAGTGGATGGCTCCACTCCATAGATAATTTTGGATATTTGTGCATTATTCATGCCCAAAGTGATTCGAGCAACGATAAGATTTTTCTTGGAATGAATGTTGGCAGTGTAACATCTGGTATTTTATATTTTGTAGTTGTGCTGATCAGGGTTCGTACTTTTCGTTTCGGTGAGACGAAAACAAGAAGAATATTTTATCGAAGTCTGCGGTGAGAAACATCGTTCATTCGCTAATTTTTCCCTTAGAACGAGCCTGAAAGATAAACGTTTGTGTTTCTGTAGAATTTTGTTTTTAATTTTGAAAAAGCGCTGTTAGATTTATAAGCTTTTGTTTAAGTCAAGTACGAAACTTAAGTATGAAAACTGGATCAAGAGGGGCAATGGTCAGATGTACTTTTGAAATCACAGATGTGATGTCTGAACGTGGCTGTTTCATGAAGTACGAAATAGATATGTGAAGTAGAATCGGTGGAATACTTCATATTAGCATGTCCACATTCCTAAATTTAAATATTGGAATCTCATGCTACTTGTACTAGTGGTATAGATATACGGCCTCGGACAAACCCGTACTACTCTATTGCTTTGTAAAAATAGCATACATACGCTATACGGCACTGGAATTGATTTCCTTCTCAGCACCCATGTAAAACTAGGATCCAATTCTCACACACTCACTCTTGTGGGGTACATAGAGCCAACGCAAAAGATCTTCATCCTTGACTTGGACCCAAGCTTGATTCTTATCAATTTCGTATATTTCTCTGTTAGGGATTAGTCGCCAGGAGGTCATAGGTTCGGCTCTGCTGCGATGTCTTGCAGTCCAGCACTTGCTTCCAGATTCCGTCTTCGCTCATTTACACTGTGGAGTTGCTGTTGATATCGGATTTCGATGGCATCATCGATAGTGCGCAGCAATTCTGATCCAGTTGTGTGGCCACCAGGCCTAAGATGTAAAACGTAGACATCGGTTGATGAATACTTGCAAATTTATGTGATCTTTGCTAATACGCACCAAGTCTCACAGCCGTATATCATCACAGATTTCACGTTAGATTTGAGTATTCGAGGTTTGGTGCATTGCCTGGACTGATTGGATCTCCATGTTATATGTTGATCTGAATTCCGACGTTAGCTGGCTTTGAGGATGTCGAAGATTTTCGATCTTTCCCACTACTCGCCGTGGCTACTTTGGAGTTGGAGTTGTTCACATTCAACGGTTTGGTCTCGTGGAGGTTAATGAATGGAGCGTTCGACACGTGCACATGGTAGAGTACACGCTAAAAATGAACTACTCAAAATTGAGTCGAATCCGACTCATTTTCATTAAAAACGGGACAACTCAAAATTTGAGTAAAAGATACTACTTCAATAAAATGATGATTTCGCGAAAGTTAAGCTTGGCCTTCCATCAATTTTTAATACGACAGATGCGAATCAAGTTTATCTATCTATATAAGTGCATTTTACGACAAACAGACTCCTAGTTTAAGTGCAATCATTATTTTATTGAAGTAGTATCTTTTACTCAAATTTTGAGTTGTCCCGTTTTTAATGAAAATGAGTCGGAT
Source organism: Armigeres subalbatus (assembly GCF_024139115.2). Taxonomy (NCBI): domain Eukaryota; kingdom Metazoa; phylum Arthropoda; class Insecta; order Diptera; family Culicidae; genus Armigeres; species Armigeres subalbatus. The sequence continues at coordinate 365,006,709 of NC_085141.1, read as the reverse complement.
TCGACTCAATTTTGAGTAGTTCATTTTTAGCGTGTATGCTGTTGCGTTGGTAGAGAAGTCAGTGGCAAAACATACTTTTGCATGTAAACGATAAAGAAGGATCCATAAAAAACTGAAAAACGATCCATAAATAACATCTGAATGTTCCTTAAAATGCTACCATAAACCCATAAAATAGTTATTGAGATTCCATAAAGAATAATTTTTCGATCCATAACTAAGCTAAAATTTAGCAATTAATTGAGAAATATGTTCCATTAACATGGTCAAGAAAAACAATACAATTCTTGCTATTTTCCCATGAAAATATGACAAATGATCCATAAATCTTTGGAAAATGATCCATAAAAAACTATATTTTGATCCATAAAACTTCAAATTTGCGCATTTTTTTTTATCGTGATGATGATCCATAATTTCAGTAATATGATCCATAATTTTAGTCATATGATCCATAATTCTGGCCATTTGATCCATAACTTTGTTCAAATGATCCATAGTTTTGGTGATATGATCCCATTACATTATCAAAATTATGGATCATATGACCAAAATTATGGATCATATGGCTGAAATTATGGATCATCATCAGGATATAAATAAATTTGAAATTTTATGGATCAATATATAGTTTTTATTATAAGTTTTAAGGATCATAAAAATATTCTTTATGGAATCTCTCGAACTATTTTATAGGTTTATGGTAGCATTTTATGGAACATTCAAATGTTATTTATAGATCGTTTTTAATTTTTTTATGGATCGTTTTTCCACATTGAACGGTGCAAAGTAAGGGCTGCCATCATCATCTGGGTCGAGGTCGTTTGATTGCTTGGTGGTGGGCTGCTAGAGGAGCCCATGATTTCGACGATTACGATGTGCAACAGTAAAATAGATATAATACACCCATCCTTGCCTCGTTCTTGCGATTCCATAGTACAGGAAATTCTGGATTTTTTCTGGACCTCCTTTGCTTCTAGGTTTCTAAAGCTTTTCCTTGGTCAATCAGTACCAAATGAAAATCATTGCTCTAGGATGATGCAATGTGCGAAGTATGGTTCTCACATAACAGGGCTGGTAGCGACCGATGCCGCTCAAAATAGTGACTTTAGTGACCAAACCTGACGGAAAAAGGGACCAAATAGTAACTTTCAGTTGTAAAAAAGTGACCAAATAGTAACTTTCAGTTTCAGTTGCAAGTTAGATGAGACGAAAACAAGCGTTTTTGGGTCAAATGGGAATCATCTTTCACTCACCACTCTTTTGCCTTAGAACGAACTCAGAAGAGAAATGAAAATCGTACACGCTAACTTTTATCGACTCAGTGACTAAGTAAAATTGTATTGCCCTTTCTTTTAATCCCATGGAAATTTTACAGTCAAAAACAGAACTCAAAACTATGATTAGTCTTGCGAGCAAATCAAATGTTTACGCCACTGGAAGTGAGCGAAACATGGTTATCACTCATATGACATGTTTTTCTTTTCCGAAGGCAAAAATCTGCGTGAATGAGCATTCTCTTCTCGTGAGAATGAGTAAACATTAAGTTCACTGGATTAGCTGAAAACCTACTTAAGACAGATGCAGAGAACTCTACGATTTATCACAGGTGCCACGGAAGTTATTGGAATTTTCAGTGCAAAAGAAACAACAGTACGGATCGTTTTGATAGAGAACGAAACAAAAATTATAAAGATTCAAGTCCAATGAGCCTGGGATTGAACGCTCGACCTCCTGCTTATAATGCAGGACCATGTTCTCTGAACTTTCAAATATTATTCTTACAAAATACGCAGATTTTCCAACTTGCTGTGCGTATTCATGAACGATTTTTGCCATGGAATTCGATAGCGCATGCAATCTTCAAAATTGGGGAGACTTGATTCTCTCTCTATGATATCTACTCAATTAATATTTTTTTAGAGCAAACTTTTCATGACATCTGTCAAATCTACAAAAAATTGGCCGCTTGAGAACAATTTAAATTTTCTTGAATTTGTTTGCCAAACTTCTCAAGTCTTAAGGATCAAGTCTCCTCATATTCTGACAACAACTCAAAATTCAATTATCCTGAAATTGTGGTGGAATGTTGGCATTTTTATAAGTGAAGATTATTTAGCATATTTACGGCTTGTGCTGTGCAAAAATGATAACATTTTGTCAATATTAGGAGAAGTTGTTTAAATTTTGCGTGGTCACTAAAAACATCTTTAGGAGGGACAAAACACAGTAAATAATAGATTGCATAAGGATGTCAATCAAAAAAATAACTCGCCACACAACGATAATTTCTCTAGAGACAATAATACTATAGTTGTCGGTAAATTAGCGGAGAATTAAGTCTCCTAAGGGGTCAAGTCTCCCAAGGAATCAAGTCTGCCCACCTTTCCCTACTGTATAAAGTTTGAGCTTTAAAATAAAATCCGAATCGTTAGGTCTCCTGCTTGCATTACTGTATACTAATTTATAAATTGTGACGTAAAACACCTTCAATAAGCTACTGGTGAAATGCCTGTAAAAGCAGCGAGTTAAGCGACTGTCGAAGTTTCAGAGCGATCATTTTTTTTTAAGATCCGTTATTTTATTTCCGCCATAATCAAAGCATTATCCGTTTTAAAATAGTTGAAAATAGTGAACTTTTTGCGAGAAAAAGTGACTTTAGTGACTTGAGGCCGAAAAAAGAGACTTTTTAGTGACTTTCCCGAAAAAAGTGACCAAGTCACTAAAAAGTGACCCGCTACCCGGCCTGACATAATCTTCTAGGCAGAATCCTGTCTGCCGCCGTCGGAGAATTGTCAACCTGTCCATAAATCTGAATTAGGATAAGTCGTCACAACTTGAAGTGGCCGAGCCAACGTTTCAGCTAGTCATTTCGAACGGTGAGTGACTGACATGTTGTTGCTTTCTCTGGGCCGCTTCTCCCGTCTGCAGCCAACAGCGTTTGACTTACTTCTCTGGAGCCGCTTTTGGTTGGAAGGACTAGTATTTGGCTCCTTTGGAAATGGAGCAGCTGAAAATGGAGCCGGTGCCTTCTTAAGCTCATAATAAACGCAGCGCTGAAATTGCGATTGACTATCATCTTCTAATTGGAGTGATCCGACAACCCATGGCTCGGATTGAGCGGCGGGAGGAGAAACTCGGGCGACAAATCAACATAAACGGACTAGAAGATGCAGCTGAGGAGAGATCGTTCGTTGAAGAACATGGAACTCGGGTAGTGGATGGACCGGAAGATGGCAGCGTAGTGTAGCTGGCACTGGCCGATCTCGGAAAAATGTGCGGCTTAAGCGCCACTCCGGTAAGGGAGACCGCACATTCCTTTTTAATTTGCCCGGTGAAACTCTACTTAGGGCGAGTCCATTTATTATTTCCGAACAGAAAGCGAACGAGCCAGCGCATCTGTTTCCTACTCCTAAACTGGGTATTTTACCTTATGCAACCTAACCAAACTGTCACGCTACAAACTGTTCCTCCAAAGATCCCGGAAAGACGTCACCCATGCCCAACAAGCGATACAACTTATGCTGTAGGTTATTTTCTTATCATCCTCAATAGGCGACTCACCGATTAGCTGCAGTAACTTGACGATGTGCTGCTGTGATATATGCGCTCCAGGTACGTTGCGCGGTAGGGAGGGACTAGATGCCGGTTTAGTCGCGTCCCATGTGGATAGAGACTTTCACGATGGACCTTTGGCTCACTCTGGCCGCCCTGTGGCTATTGACGACCACTGCGATGGAATAGAGGCGCGTTGGCGGGCCACCGTCTTCCGGTGGCTGCAGAAAGCCGTACTCTTCGCGTCGAACAGCAGGAAAGCGTCGCTAGCAAGTAGATATAGCCTTGGGATATTCACAAAACATTTACCACATTCACAAATTTCTTAAACCTGTTTCTTTTTCTTAAATGCGCACACTTTGTACAGCCCTATTCTATGATAACTTTTGTTCTAAAGACTAACAAAGGAACAATGAACAGATTAAAATTAGGAAATATTGCCACGTCACTTAACTCACATTCAACGGATATTCGACTCGGACAAGCTCGCAACACTTCTACACTAATCTGTAGCTCGAATGAGAATGAGATGTAACCTTGACCCTCAGATTCGGGAAGGGTACCTCAGCCGAACTAAACGGAAGTTCAATTTCCCGCGATCATCTTCGAAATAGCTCGGTAGTGTCAAAGTCTAAAGTCAGTTGCTCGCTCAGTTTCGGTTTTGATCGTGAATCTTTTCCCAACTTCTCAAAGATAACAAATGGCCCTAACCTTCGCAAATGTTCTCATGGATTATTACCGTTCTCGCGAGCTTTTCCTAATGATTTTTTTAATCTAATTTATGGCGCTGAATCTACTACCTCATTGGTTATGGTGTCGTACCAGTTGATACGATTCTAGTCAACGGCGACTTTGATCCCTGATTATGAATTAATCCTTCTAAAGTTTCTCATTCAAGCGTATCATTCAAATATTTGATCATTCTATAACTAATTATTCACGACGATGGAGCGTAGGCTACAGTAGAAAAGAAGTGGGTGATCGAAACCGCAGCAACTTGGGTGAACTTGGGTGAGCTGCGCACTCAGCGAAAAGAATGGATTACCGAGGTAACCCGATGGAAGATTCAGGAGTGTAGAGAAGCAAAGGCTATGGAAGAATAAAAGTAGTAAAGTACGAGTCTCGTCAACGGTGGAAGTCGAGCGCTGCAGTAAACAGGACAGGTTGGCATGGGTGGATTTCCCGACCAATGAAGAAAGTATGACTGCAGCAATCGGAGATTATTGCCTCGATTACTCACTGACTTGGACAGCTGAAAAGCTGGTTCGCGCACTTCGAGCCAGTGTTCTTTAAAAAGCAGTCATCCGAAGAATGAAATCTAAAGGGACCCCCAAGTGTCGTATCCATCCGGGAGCCGATTTTTATCAGCCGAAACTCGGCCCAAATAAAAAAACGGAGAAGGGCCGTTTGGCTTAATACCGTTCGGTTGAATGCCATTTGGCCGAATGCCACTAGGCCGAAAATTGTTTGGCCGAACAGACCATAAGGCCGAAAGTCATTTGGCCGAAAGCGTCATTTGGCCAAAAGGATCATTTGGCTGAAAGGGTCGTTTGGCTGAAAGGGTCATTAGGCCGAAAGGGTCGTTTGGCCGAAAGGGTCATTTGGCCGAAAGCGTCATTTGGCCAAAAGGATAATTTTGCCGAAAAGGTAATGTGGCCGAAAGGGTCATTTGGCCTAAAGGGTCATTTGGTCTGAAGGGTCATTTGGCCGAAAGGGTCATTTGGCCGAAAGTGTCATTTGGTCTAAAGGGTCATTTGGCCGAAAGCGTCATTTTGCCAAAAGGATCATTTGCCTGAAAGGGTCATTAGGCCGAAAGGGTAGACGAAAGGGTCAATTGGCCGAAAGGGTCATTTGGCCGAAAGGGTCGTTTGGCCGAAAGGGTCATTTGGCCGAAAAAGCCGTTTGGCCGAAAGGGCCGTTTGGCCGAAAGGGTGATTCGGCTGAAAGGGTCGTTGGTCCGAAAGGGTCGTTTGGCCAAAAGAGTCATTTGGCCTAAAGGGTCATTAGGCCTAAATGGTCATTAGGCCGAAAGGGTCATTTGGGCGAAAGAGTCATTTGGCCGAAAGGGTCATTTGGTCGAATAGGACATTTTGCCGAATAAGACATTAGGCCGAATAAGCCATTTGGCCAAATAGGATATTTGACCGAATAGGTCATTTGAAAAATGAGAAATTAGGAATGAGAAGAGACACGTCTCAATTCTCATTCCTCATTTCTCACTTCTTATTGTATAAAATCAGAAGTGTGAAGTGAGCAGTGAGACGTCTCACTCCTCACTTCGCACTATTCACTTTTTTTAGTGAGAAGCGGGAAATGAGAAGTAAGAAGTGAAATGTCTCCCTTCTCACTCCTCATTTTCCACTTCTCACTGTACAAAGTGAATAATGCGAAGTGGGGTGTTAGACGTCTCACTACTCACTTCGCGCTTCTCACTTTTTACAGTAAGCAGTGAGAAATGAGAAGTGAGTAGTGAGGCGTCTCACTTCTCACTCTTCATTTTTCTCTTCTCACTGTAGAAAATGAGAAGCGCGAAGTGAATAGTGAGACGTCTCACTAGTGATTAAATCCTTAATTAATATCAATAAAGTTTTATCCGATAATATAACAAAACCTAGAATCAATTTTTGGTCTAATATAGATAAAATTTTATTCAAAAACAACTTATTTTACTCCAAATCTGATCCGGATTCAAAAAAATTTCAAATCTAATGCAAATTTATCCAAAACAAATCGTATCCAAATTCAATTCAACTTCAATCCAATCTCAGTCCAATAGAAATCCTGCCATTCCTTCACTTTCAACCCAAGTCGATTTTAATACAAATCATTTGAAGTTTCAACACAATCCATGCCATATTTAATCCAAACCTAATACATACAATTATAATCTCAATACAAAAGGTAACAGAATGAGTTTCCAAATACAAAAAAATAATCCAGTCCAAATTCAACCCAAATCAAATCCAAATCCAATTCAAACTCAAACCAAATTCAATACAAATTTATTTCCACTTCACACACGATCCAAATAGTGAATTCAATCCAAATATATTCAAGTATCAATCCAATTCATCCCGAGCAGGAGCGACGACCTCAATAACAGAAATTGGTATGAAGTAGTCTTGCATAAGAGGCCAAATACCGAAAAATAATACCAAAAACTTATATGCAGAATACATAAGGCATAACATGTTTAGTTATTTCAATACCAAACGATCAATAATTGGTTATGCATTTGGTATTGAAATATAATTTAATAACAGAGCATGTTATGGCTCAAGTTTAGTGCATAATAATTTTTGGTATTATCACTTTAGTAATTTATCTCTTATGCAGGGCTAGTTCATAACAGAGTATGGTATCAATAACAGAATTAGGTATTATTGATCCAATTTCTCCTGCTCGGGATCCAGATTCATCCAATCCAAATCCAGTCCGAATTCAATTCAAATTCCATCAATTTTAATCCAAATCAAATTCAATCCCAATCAAAACAAAACATATTTTCAATCCAAATCCAAGCGAAAACCCATTCATTTATATTTTAAATCCAATGAAAATTCAATTCAAATCAAAATTAAATTCCAAACGAAATCCAATGCAAATCTAATTCAAATCCAATCTTGATCCAATTCAAATCCAATTAAAATCCATTACAAATTATAATCCAAATCCAATTTAAATCCGACTTAAATCCAATACAAATGCAATTCACTTCAATCCAAATTTAATCAAACCCGAACACAATTTAAATTCAAACCAATCCAAATTTAATCCAATCAAAATTCAATCCAATCTATGTGTACTTCAAATGCAATCGTAATAAATTTGAAAGTTATTTTGAATTAAATTCAAATCAAATCAAACCTCAATCCAATCATAGTGCTATCCAATACAAATCAAATTCAACTTCAATCCAAACCCAATCTAAATCCAATTCGAATTCAATCAAAGTACAACTCCACATTACTTTCAATCTCAGTCGAACTAAATCCAAATCATTAAAATTTTAATAAAATCCATTCAAAATTCAATCCAACTCAAATCTTATATTTCCGAATTCAAGCCAGATCCAAATACAATTTCCCTGATCCAAAGTTAATTCAAATCGAATCTGAATCCAATAAAAAATTCAATCCAATTCCAATACAAACTCAATCCAATCTCAATTCAATCCAATTCGAGTTCAAATTCAATTCAGGTTCAAACCAAACCCGATACAAATTCAATTCCACTTTACATATTATCCAAATAGTTAAATCTAATTCAATCTAAACGCAATTTCAATCCATCAAAAATTAATAGAATCTAATACGAATAATTCCAAATCCAGTATAAACCTAATTCCATTCCAAATACATTCCAATTTGAAATAAATCAAAATGAAATTAAATCTCAATCCAATACTCATTTTATTCAATTAATTTATAATTAAAATCCAATCAAAATTTAATTCAAGTCAAATAAGGATTCAATTTCAATCCGAATCCAATCAGAATACAATTCCACTTCAAGTTCAAACCAAATCGAATTGATTCCAATTCTTATCTGTATACAATCCAAATTCAACTCAAATCCAAGCCAACTAAAATCCAATCCATATTTAATCCAAATCCAATCAAAATACAATCCAGATCCAATCAAAATATAATCCAAATCCGTTCCAAATCCAATCCAAATCAAAATCCAATCCAAGAAAAATGTTGATCCAATCCAAATCCACTCCAAGTCCAATCCAATTTAAATTCAATTCAATTTCTATCTAAATAAAATACAATTTTATTTCTATTTCGCATTCAATCCACAAGGAGTTTAATGTGTGGAGTGTGCTATTCAGTTGCTTCTAACTACCATATAGTTATAGTAGTTTCTTAGTATCGTCGGTAGATAATATCTTACTTCAGTTTGCATCTGGACAAAATTCAGGTCAGGTTACTAATGAATCTCTTCATAAAACTGCACAGGGCGACATTCAAATGAAAAATCATAAATCATCGCTCGTCACAAGCTTCAGCAACTTGACCTCAATAATGAAACACTACTTGCCCTATTTCTAACTTTTGTGCTGTTGTGGAATGTCTGCTACTGTCTATCGATTATTCTCGTCTGTCTCACTGGTAAACAATGTAACTCCACCCAAATTTAGACCGTGTTTTGCATGTTGCACGAACCATTAACTTCCCAACTCCGATGATGATGATGGCACACGATAACGAGCAAGAATAAATTCGCCTATCATGGCACTATCGCTCCTCCACAGTAAAGTCTGTCAATCACCACGAGAACGACCCACCGCCATGCTGTCCGTGCGGCATTGGAGTGGCTGGTTCGTGCCCGGGCTATACGCCTCAACCGAAGCAGCAATCCAAAAGAGAACTTCAGAGAACTGAGCAATAAACGCACGTGGTTTCTTGAATAGTGTTTTGCCTTAATACTTTCGATCACGATCATAACAACAGAGAGCGTTCGGTTCCATCAACCCAACTAGTCGCTTTTAAACCGCGAGATCGACCACATGGAAGCGCGCTGATCGTTCGTTCGTCCGCTCGGTCGCAGTGATCTACGTCGTAGGTTGAAAATAAACTTGCCGGTTGTTGATATCGTCGCTGCCGTCGGGTCATGGTGCGGTTATGGTAATAGTCGCGAGTGATAACAAATCGTGTCGAAGTGAGTTCACTTGACGGCTTTTTTGAAATGTTTTGATAACATCTCCTTGCGAGGGATGCTGGAATAGGTTTCTTGTGTGTGTGGGGTTCGGCAGCAACAGCAGTCGCATGACAAAGTTCGCGATTTGTGTGATTTCATGTTTTGTGTGGGGCGATGTGCGAGATGTTTGCTGAGGCGGTTAGCGAGCTCCAATTATTTTCGCGAATAGCAAATCAATCGTATCACATTATTCATCAAGCGGAACGTGGAAAGTGCTGTTTGTTGAAATGTGAAGCTTTGCTGGAAAATACAAGATCTTTAAACGAGTTTAATAATTAGAGTTCATGCACTCCTATTTTTCTTGGGATTATTTACAATTTCTCTTGATTATGAACACACTTACAGACAGGACCGTAATCTAGTGAGTTGAATTGAAATAAAATGGAAAAAATAAAACTTCCAATATTTTGTAAAACAATGAAATAAATAATAATAAATGGTTACAAAGAAAAAAATGTTCAACGCTTCTACGAATCATGACGATCTCTGCATCGTGTTTTGTTCGAAACACTCTACTGTGTATTGCTTTCCAACGATTTTTGTCCGATTGCGATGCGAGTCAAGTGCTATTCTACAGTGAACCGACGGGAAAGAATCCAGTAACTATTGGTTTTTTGGCCAAGTGTTGCAAAAATAGACAAACAACTGCCTTTCCCGGTAAGGGCGGGACGTGACTACACTGACTGTGTATATTTATTTTACGCTCTCACGTCCCCGGACCATCATTCAACTTTTGGCACCAACCAATATCGAAGGCGAAATTCGGAAAATCAAATTTCATGAGGCGACGAGCGTTGACTCTCGATGGTGAAACGGGACAGCACATCCGTTCATCCGGCACACATCTTGTTTGTGTGTTTGCGCACGCGAAAATTGTGTTTTAAATATTATCAAAGCAAATGTTCAAATATTGAACTTGTGATATATGTACTTGCCGCACTCACTCGGATTGGCCTTCGAGCTGCAAGGGTAGCGGCAAGCATTAGCAACGATGAGGAGTTATACGAAAATCGAATATCTGAAGAAAATCAATGAAAGTGGATAGTAATGGTGGTTTTTGAACTCAGGTGAAATAATTGATCACAAACCGCATTAAATAACGGCAGAGAGTTCTTAGTGGCAAAATTTAGATTCAGTAAGAAATTACTACATAATAACCACTAAATATGGGCCCTCCTTAGCGTAGCGGTAATATGTGCGGCAACAAAGCAAAACAATGCTGAGGGTGGCTAGGTTCGATTCCCGGGGGCGGTCTAGGCAATTTTAGATTTGGAAATTGTCTCGACTTCCCTGGGCATAGAAGTATCATCGTGTTAGCCTCATGAGAACGAATGCAGAAATGGTAAATTGGCTTAGAAACCTCGCGGTTAATAACTGTGGAAGTGTTGAATGAACACTGAACAGCGAGGCGGCAATGTCCCAGCCCAAGTAACATTTTGAGTTTTATCATACTCTATTAGCAGTTTTGGAGAGCAAATTTTCAAGATTAGCAATAAAACTTAAATCTACATGACAACCTCTTGATGACCGCTACAAGATTATGTTATGACTAAGTGGACCACTCTTGAGATCGTCTTCAAAACAAGTTCAAGGTTTCTCATAAGAGTTCCATAAAACCACTGTCAAAAAAGGGAATTTCTTTTCCGTGGAGCTTTTTGTTATTGTTTTGAAGAAAAGGATAATCGTATGAATGGAAGAATGAAATAAAAAACAACATCACGGACATGGATGAAAAACAATGTTCATTTATTGGAAATTGGATGCTCAGAATTCGTTCGCGGGCATGCACATTTTTCTGCGCGTTCGAATTTCTGGTGAAAACAGGTAAGAAAATCAGTTTGATCAAGTGCGCCGTCGTAATACTGTGATTTACGGCCAATTAATTAGTGTAAATAATAAATCGATATGCTGCCATTTTTTCTGGTGGCCTTTAAATTTGCAAGGAAACATATCTCGTGCTTCAAATTTTGAAAATTATCTTGAAATGCAGCGATTATTACTAGTGACAATGCATTTTGTAAAAGATTTTCGCCGATACAAAATAATTTTTTCCTGCCGGCATGGCTGCTACTACACTGTGGGCAATTTTGACGGCCAAAATAACATTTTACATAAATAAATACAATAAGTATTTTGCTGAAAGTTGCTGCAATCGGTTCCTTACGATCAGCTTATCTTCATGATGGTTCTATATTCAATTGGAACTTGGCTGATTTTTCAACTTTGTTGTCTGCTAATTGACAGTTATGCATATTTATATTATTGAAAGCTTTTTTATATCGAATCTTGGTTATTACACCATTCGTTGTGTATTCGCATTTATACCATTTTAATTTACCGGAAGTAAAAGGATATAGTTGATTTATATTGTCCGTTGCATTTTCAAAAGTGGAATTTGACCAATTAACAACACAATTTTAAATATGTGAATGTCCAGTTTGGAAAATTTAGGTGCTTATTGTTTCCTTTGTTCAAATATTTGGGGAACATGGAACAGAAACATCTGTTTTTAGCCATTCGGTTGACCACAGTTCACGAAGCTCAACATAAACATTGTGTTCTTGTACAATACCATTATAAACCTATTTAAAACTACTAAGTTTTATTTAGGTTTTGCGTAGGACAAGGCTTAGACCAATATATTCGGCTTTATGACAGTTTTCAAAATTGATTTTATTAGAGTCCCCAAGATAATCATAAGGTCTCTAATAAGCTCATGAAGCATTTGACATTTGTGGTTTTATTGAAAGTTTTATTACGATTTTGAAGATAGCTACAAGTCTTCCAATAAGACTAATCTCGCGGCATTGAGCAAAGCAGTGATAAAGCCGTTAAAAAACTTAAATAAATCTATGAAGCCTTGAAATTGTTACTTGGGAATGTTATGGCAACAAGAAGAAGAAGAAACACAAAAAAATTCACTACGCACAAATTGTAAAGGATTTGGAAAACTATTCAATTTAGGAATCAAAATTTTGAAAAAAACATATCTTTGAATTTAATGTTCAATATGAAAACTGATACCACACTTACCATCTATATTTTACCAATTCTGTAGCTTAAGTTCGTGTTGTTCAAGAAGAACAAATGGACGATAATCTGCGCATCATGCAGCAACATCGGGAAGGACCACCTCAACTTAACCAAGGCGGGGCTCTGACAAAACCGTTATCAACCGCATTCGAGTTCATTTAGAACCAGGAACTAATATTAACTTTTGAGGTCTGGTTTGTCAAGTACTAAAATCTGAACGAAGAAGATGCTCCAACTCTAAACGAACATGCCAAGGAACATGTACCGTATCTCACAAGAAGTATATGAACTATATTCTTCCGAAAAAAGAACCGACAAACTTCGATTTTTAACCTGAGATACCATTATTTACTGCTCAAAAATGATCCTACAGGTGATTATTACCCCTATGCTGGAATTGTCAAAAAATGTGAACAGCTCAAGCTTTCTCAAATTAATACAGATCAGACTTTATGTAGATTAGCTGCAGAATTCCATTTGAATCTGAATCGATTCTGATCTAGAAGGTCGGAGGTACAATGAAATATTCTTCGAAATCTCAATAGTCTTTCCCAACATACCATTTTGGAGGTGTAGGGTATACATTATTCGAAGAATTGCTTCTTCCTCCAGCACAAATGTAATGCTTGCAAGAAGGACATGGAGATGGTAATTGCTCATGTTTCAAGTAAAGATACAATTGCTACAAAGATATAATTGCCTTAAAGGTAATTCTGTAGCTAAGGTGCAAGGAGTCTATACCTCCAATCAAGTGAACATCGCAGTCAGGGGTATTTATGTTCGTCAGCTTGAAAATCAATGAGCATCCTGTGAGAGTACAATTAGATAGCGACGATGTCAACGTATCCGGTGACGACATGTGTCTGATAGCCGAATTGGATTGTACCATTACTTTGAACGAAATTGTGGAGCAAGGTGATGTTTTATATTAAACGGATCGAAAACTTTTCGGTATGAAATGGATTGAGCTTTTTGGATTATAGGATATTCCGTTTAAAGCAGTCTGTAATCATTTCTTTCAAAATTATATTCTGCGTCAAAAGAGTTTGCCAACCAACTAAAATCCAAGTTTTTAGTGAAGACCTTGGACTATGCATCAACAATGTATTATGGTTAATAGTCAAGCCAGTACCGTATGCGTCGACCGAAAAGATTGAAGTCAAACTGGAACGTCTACAAAATTTGAAAACCATTTTCTAAAGTCTCTCCGATTGGGCAGCTCCCAATGTTGCTGTACAAAAACCAAACGGCCGAGTAAGAATTTGCGCGAATTACTCAACCAGACAATATTCGTATTTCGTATTACTTTTCATAAAATTACGATTTTTTCTTTAAATACCTTGATTAATTATTTTAGAGCGTCTTAGGGGAAATGCTACAAGGTTAAAAGACTATTATTCTTCCATTTAATAGTGGAAGTAAATGGAAGAATAATAGTCTTTTAACCTTTTAAATACCTTGCCTAATCCACCAAGGTGCAACCAACTCCGAACTTTGCGACAGTTTTAATAATTGTCACGCAACAGTATATCCATATCGTAAAACTCCTTGATGATTTTCTTAATCCAATGAAGCAATTGCTATGGAGTGTGTATTACCAAGAAACTTTATCATGTTTTATTTCACTCTAGAAAACGGTTTTAAAGATTAAGTCATAAAAATAAACAATAAAACCTTCTGTTTCATGACAACCTTCTGACTACTATAAGAGTAAAATATGACCAAATAACCTATTCTAAATAAAAATGATAAACCTGGGTGGTGCGTTACAGAATCGATTTGCTTGTACAGTATGTAGAAGCATAAGTATTAGAACGATAGAGGCGCTGTTATCCCGCAAACATCATTTGTGAAAAACATGATTCAACCATAGTAACCCGTATTTAACCTAAAGGGTTTGGACGGTACCTTTAATGTCTACCCAAGCAACCAGAAGTTCAGATTTTACTCAAATTTGTTCCTAACCGAACCATTTTTTTCACTTTTGGTTCACATTCAGTTCCAAGCACCTTAACGGAACTTCAAAGCTCACTTTTGCACTCCCACCATACCAAAAATTACTTAAAATGCGAGCTGATTAAGCCAAAACATCCCTTCTTATACGAACTTTTGGTTGCTTGGGTAATACATTTTTTTTTGCTTATATACACAAGTATGAAAATTGGACTACTGCAGTAGTCCAATTTTCATACTTGTGTACAGGGATGCCAGATACAATTTTTATAAGTCTTAATCATTCTCAGCAAAAAGCCTGTATTCGTCTGTATGGAGTTTAGAAGATACAGGAATTAGAATATTTGTTCAAAAATAATGCACTTCGACAACGTAGAATATCTAGGTTTCAATAATCAAAAAGTCGGTGCAAGACTTAGTCGAGTCAAGTACGCGATACTGAAGACAAGTAAGGAACGTATTTTGGAAATTTCTGAACGATTACAATCAAGTGGTGGAATTAAATAGTAAAATACTATTTCGTCTTATGATGAGTGAAGATTTTCCACTTCAAAGCACTGAATAATGTTCTTATCAATTCATACATGCATACATGCTTTATAATCAAATGCTAATGATGCTAATGAATCAAATAAATATTACGGAATCAAATAAATATTCTAACTGAAAACCCCAAATAGTCGTAAGAAAGGTAAGAAAGGCGCTTGGTGGCATACTTTTGGTAACAACTTCAATATATGAATAATCAAATCGATAAATGTGCTCAACCACAGCATGGTTGGCCACGTTGAAGTGCCCCACAATATTTTTTTGTATCGGATTTTATCTATATCAACTTTATTTTTTTAAATGTAAAGAAAAACAATATTGGTATGTCAATACATCCGAGAGCTAACAAAGCAGATCCACTTAACCTTGATCGAAAGATTTAAAATAAATTATTTGCTTGTTAAACCGTGCTTCTGATTCAATTTGCATATCAGTACAAAAACAGAACGAGGTCCGAACGTTTTATCTGTTTTTACTGAAAATTAAAAATAATTGAGGCTTGTTTCTATTCACGCAGCCGTTCAGTCAGATAGTTTCATGTGTTTTTTTGTTCTCCGGTGAAGAAACTCAAACCATTTTGCACAATTTGAGCTGTATTCTGGTTTAATCAGAAGAAAAGAATTCAAGATTCTTATATGCATTTCCGAATGTCTGTTCCAAATATGCTAAAAACATTACTTCGATTCGTGTTTAAATATGGTGTCTGACCACTACTGCACTGGTGGCTCATTTCAGAGTGTTTAAAAGGGGATTCCAAAACAATAAATTATCATCTATTACAGCGGTTCTCAACCTGGGGTACATGTACCCCTGGGGGTACCTTCGCACTGTGGTCGGATATCATGAAATCATGGCATTAATAAATAACTCCTTAGGGTTGCCTCATAGAAGTTTGGTGTCTTCCACAAAGTTGTTGCATGATAAGTAGGCCTTCATATGGTGATAAAAATATAGTTCGGAACTCTACCGCTAGGGCGGCGCTTCAGTTAACTTTTTATATGAGCATGACAGGATGATGGTGTCTTCAGCAAAAATCAAGAATTCAGTATTTTGAGCAACTCTTGAGAAGGAACTATCTTTGAAAAGGCTGAGATACAATGCATTTTATGTAAAAAATGTGAGTTTATATCCAAAATTTTATTACTTTTTGTTTAATTTTGTATCTATGTGAAATATTTATTTCCACATATTTTTTCTGCATCTCCGAGAGTTATGTATAGTAGTGTCTGAGCCGGTTGGACCATGAAATAACTTGCAGAACGCTTTAATTTTTGGAAAAGTTCAAAAATATGATGAAAAATCGATTTATTTTCCCACTCCCTCCACTTCCCGTTTAGATTTTATCTCGGATAGAATCTTTGGCTTATAAAGAATGTAACGGACGCGAATTCGGTTGCAGAAATTTGCCGTAAATCTTCCACAGTGCCTTAATATTTATTTAGTTCAGCATGTGTTTGACGGAAACCTTGTCACTTATTCAATCAAAGTAGGCCGTAAAATTCATATTATAATGAGCACATAAACTTTCTGGGCTTCGTTTTGGTTATTTTGCAGTATTATTTTTTAAAATATATTGGTCTGGAATTTAGCTTAGAAATCACTAAATGACGCTACAGATTTGGTTTCCATGAAATTAACGTTAGTATACTCTGGACGGAATTTGGGGGCCCTCCTTAGTCGTGCGGTAAGTCGCGCGGCTACAAAGCAAGACCATGCTGAGGGTGGCTGGGTTCGATTCCCGGTGCCGGTCTAGGCAATTTTCGGATTGGAAATTGTCTCGACTTCCCTGCATTAGCATTAGCATTAGCATTAGCATTGTTACGGTGTAATTCGTAGATTGGACACTAGTGATACTCATGTTTTACTTTTGGGATCCTTATCTAGAATGCTATCAGAAATCAAGAAGGGGGTGGTACTTGATTCCAGTCTTAGACAAAAATAACAAAAGCATGAAAATTACTACTCGTGGCCACGCCCATCTTCACCGTAACTAGGGAGAGGAAGGAAGTGTTGATGTGGTACTTTCTTAACGAGAGGCCACCGCGACACCCTCATAAGTACCACGGAGTTGGATAATGAGAAAGGTATTTGTGGGGTGAGGATGTAACCGTGGTAGATCTTACCCCGTAACACACCACGTAAAGGTGTCTACCCAGCATTACGGGTATTGGAAATTGTCTCGACTTCCCTGGGCATAAAAGTATCATCATGTTAGCCTCTTCTTCTTCTTCTTCTTTTTGGCATTACATCCCCACACACTGGGACAGAGCCGCCTCGCAGCTTAGTGTTCATTAAGCACTTCCACAGTTATTAACTGCGAGGTTTCTAAGCCAGGTTACCATTTTTGCATTCGTATATCATGAGGCTAGCACGATGATACTTTTATGCCCAGGGAAGTCGAGACAATTTCCAATCCGAAAATTGTCTAGACCGGCACCGGGAATCGAACCCAGCCACCCTCAGCATGGTCTTGCTTTGTAGCCGCGCGTCTTACCGCACGGCTAAGGAGGGCCCCTATGTTAGCCTCATGATATACGATTTTGCATTCCTGGTAACCTGGCTTAGAAATTTCGCAGTTAATAACTGTAGAAGTGCTTAATGAACACTAAGCTGCGAGGTGGCTCTGTCCCAGTGTGGGGATGTAATGCCAATAAGAAGAAGAAGATATTCTGGACGGATTTCGAAACAAGAAGGTTTGTTTTTATCTATATTCTTAACAAGCTCTGACTAGATCATATCAAAACGTAAACTAATTAACGTTGTCCGTAAATCTATGTCTAATTCGAGGAGTGTGCCAATCATAAAAATTATAAAATGTGTATTTGATAAGATTCGTCAGAAATACCATCGGGTATCAGTATGTTTGGCGATATTCTATTTTCGTCTTCAAGATCTAAATCGTTGAAAATGGGCTTTCATGAAACATCACCGGAAATTATGAAACAGCTCCTAGTTCTGAAAAAAGATAAGTACGTTCTTCGATGATTAATATACAAAACATTTTGTATTTATATTATGTTCTGTATAAACAGTTCGTATGCCAACGTTAAATAAATATTAAAATGTTTACAACTATTATTTAAGAAAAATATAGTACCAACAGAAAATTTCTATTGCATGGTACTATAAATGGTAGTAATGGTAGGAGAGAGGAGCCGGCCAAGGGCCGAAAATCTCGTTAATAAAGATAAATAATAATAATAAGTAATGGTAGGACTGCATCCAAGAAATTTGTGACGTATGTTAAATTGAGCGAAAAATCATTCAGTTGAACAAATAAAAGTAGATCGTTTGAGAGTTACGGCAAGTTTCTGCAACCAAATTCCCCTCCATTTCATTCTTTACAACCCAAAGATTCTATCCGAGATAAAATCTTGGTGGGATGTGGAGGGAGTGGGAAAATAAACCGATTTTTCTGTATATTTTAAATATTTTACAATAATTAAGACATTTTTTAGGTTGTTTGTCGATTAAATCGGGTCAGACCCTACCATATATTACTCTCTGGGATACAGAAAGTTTATGCGAAAATAAATATTGTACATAGATAAAAAATTAAACCAAAAAAATCAAATTTTGGGAATAAAAGCACATTTTTAACAAAAAGGCATTGTATCTCAGAATCAAAAGCCTTTTCAAAGATGGTTCCTTCGCAAGAGTTGCTCATAATACTAAATTCTCAAACTTTGCAGAAGACACCATCAACCTGTCATGCTCATATAAAAAGTTAGCTGAAGCGCCCCCCTAGCGGTAGAGTTCCGAACTAAATTTTTAACACTATATGAAGGCCTACTTATCAAGCAACAACTTTGTGGAAGACACCAAACTTCTATGAGGCAACCCTAAGGAGTTATTTATTAATGCCATGATTTCATGATATCCGACCACAGTGCTTCGCTGGCCCTAGGGGGTACCTCGGACAAAAATGCGTAATGGCGGAAGTATTACAATTCCAATCAAAACTCATTGATATAGTTTTGACAGTGGACTGAAGAGAAAGCTAATACGCCTACCCACCATTCATTCAATATGGCGTACAATGTTTTTGTTTTATTTTCGTTTGATTGACAACAATTGATAACAAAACTTCGGAAGTATCGACGAGCTATTTTTCGACATAAAGAAGCCATACAAACATAAAAGGCTCAATGTACCTCAACGAGTTGAAAGTTTTCGCAGTTAGAAGTTAAATGCTGATAATTAGCACTAACTGCGTACGAGCCAATCACCCAAAATGAGCGCTGAATTCGGGTATACTACCCAGAAACTGGGTTTTAAAAACAGAAGTACTAAAACGATGTTGGGTAGAGTGCCATTGTACCGCGGATGACAGTCGTTTCACCCTCCTGAGTTTTGATAATTGTGTATTTTTATTTCAAAAATTTATATTGTACATAATATGCAATGCGATCAATAAATCTCAATTGAATTCTGCCTTCCACAACCAGCAAAATGTATAGAAGCCTCCTTTCAAGTGATAAGGTTGCCTCCTTTCAAGAGGTTCGTAAGCCTTCTTTTAAGAGGCTCGGAAGCCTCCTTTCAAGTGGGTGAAAAGCCTCTTTCCAAGAAGCTTGGAAGCCTACTTTCAAGAGGCTCAGAAGTCTTCTTTCAAGAGGCTTAAAAACCTCCTTCCAGGCTCAGAAGCCTCCTTCCAAGAGTTTCGGAAGGCTCCTTTCAAGAGGCTTGGAAGCCTTATTTCAAGACCCTCAAAAGCATCTTTTCAAGAGATTCAAAAGCCTCCTTCTAAGAGGCTCGGAAGCGTCCTTTCAAGAGGCTCGGAAGCCTCCTTTCAAGAGGCTCGGAAGCCTTACCTCCTTTCAAGAGGCTCAAAAATCCCTTTCAAGAGACTCAAAAGCATCCAGAGTAGCACACATGTTTCATATAGATCACAGTAACTTATATATGACCAGATTCAGTCACAAATAAGTTGCTGCAACCAGTTTCACTTGACTTGTGTTGCTTGGGATCCTTTCAAGAGGCTCAAAAGTGTCCTTTCAAGAGGCTCGGCAGCCTTCTATCAAGAGGCTCAAAATCCTCCTTTTCTACAGGCTCAAAATCCTCCTTTCAAGAGGCTCGGAAGCCTCCTTTCAAGATCCTTTCAAGAGGCTCAAAATCCTCCTTCCAGGCTCAGAAGCCTCCTTTCAATAGACTCAAAAGCCTCCTTCCAAGAGGCTCAGAAGGCTCCTTTCAAGAGGGTAGGAAGCCACATTTCAAGAGACTTAAAAGCATCCTTTCATGAGGCTCAAAAGCCTTCTTCTAAGAGGCTCGGAAGCGTCCTTTCAAGAGGCTCAGAAGCCTCCTCCTTTCAAGAAGCTCGGAAGGCTCCTTTCGAGAGGCTCGGAAGCCTTCTCTCAAGAGGCTCGGAAGCCCCCATTCAATAGGCTCAGAATCCTTCTTTCAAGAGGCTCAGAAGTCTACTTTCAAGTGGTTCGGAAGCCTTCTTTCAAGAGGCTTGGAAGCGTCGTTTAAGGCTGCAAAGTAAGCCTCCTTTTCAGTGGCTCAAAAACCGCCTTCAAGAGGCTCGGAAGCCTCTCCACAAGAGGCTCAGATTCCTCTAATGAAGAGGCGCGGAAGTCCACTTCAAAGGGATTCAAAAGCTTAAATGAGCTTCCCTTCAAAGGGCTCGGTATTATTCTTTCAAAAGGATTGGAAGCCTAATTTCGAGAGAGGGTACCTCAACTAATGCAAAAGTTCCAAGGGGTACCTCTCAAGAAAAAGGTTGAGAACCGCTGATCTATTATATAAATACTTTGGGACTAATCACTATCTCACAGATGAAAGCAATGCACTCTCCAATAGTCGAGATCTGTCCTGGCCATAACCTTGCGAATGCTGAGGAAGGGGATGGTTAGGGGCTGTCCATAAACCACGTAGACTCTTGAGGGGGAGGGAGGGGTTTCGAAAAAGTCTACGTTAGTCCACGAAGGGGGGCGGGGGGCTATACAAAAAGTCTACGTAGACTTTTAAATTTTTATTTTTTTTTTGGAGAACAATTTGTAAAGCGCTATATGCTAGGTTCACTATAGTTTGATTTTTTTTAAAGGATTTTCCCTGATGTTTCTGCATTTGCATTTACGGGAAATTTTTCTTAATTTCAGAAATTCTTCGGAATTTCTTTGGATAGATAAGCGAAATGTCCACGGGAAATTCTTCGTATATTTCACGGCAATTTCTTCGGATGTACTAATGCCAATTCTTTGGAATAATCAATGGAAAATCTTAGGAATTTCTAAAGAAACTATTGAAAATTTCCACAAAAAATTATTTGAGTTTCCCACCAAAAACTCTTTGAGGTCACATTTTTTGTAAGAAAGCTATTGTATTTTCATGAAAAAATATTCGAAATGTTTACGAGAAATTCATCAAAATTGCAACTGAAAATTCTCTATAATTTCCAATGTAAATAATTCGGAAAGTCTTTGGAATGTTTATAGGATTTTTTTTCAATTTCCTCAGGAATTTGTACCAAATCTGCAAGAATGTAGGAAACCATTTTAAAATTCCACTGGAAATATTTCGGAATGTCCATTTCAACTAAAAATTACCTCGAGAAATAATTCTAAATTTTCGCGGAAATTCACTCAAAATATTAACAGGAATAGTTTTGGAATTTATAAGACAATTCTTACGATTTCAACGGATGATTATTCAATGGGATATTGCATGGAATATTCAAGAAAAGCATCGGAATTTTCACGGAGAGTTCTTCTGCGAAAATTTCCACGAAAAACTTATTGGAATGTAGACTTGATATTTTCGGAATTTCAACTCGAAATTTTTCAAGATTCTAAAAATTATTCGGGTTTCTACAAATTTGAACCGGTGCGCAGTGGCGGGCATACAAATGCCGGATAAAACCGAATATGTTGCTCGAATCTTTCACCAAAGAGTATTTTTAGGACGCTAATGTCATTTTGAGGTTAGAATTGCTATCCAACATATACTATGCCTTAAGATCTGAAGCATCACCAGCGTCCTCATTCTAACATTGAAGCAGTCAATTTCCAGCTTTGGAGCAACTATGAGCAAATCACCACACAAACCACCAAAAATAGGTTTCAATACATGATACCAGATCGTTCCGAATCGTTCCCGAAAAAACTTTAGTCAAATTTTCTTTTTCCATACAAATTTGTTCGGGAGATGCTTTACAGCATTTACTTCAACAAGCCATCAAAAATTTTATTTATCAGCTACAATCATCAAATTTTTGAAGCAGTTCAAGTTTCAATCAAGTTTCGCGAAACGAACGAAAAAAAATTTAAGGTTTTCCCAACAAACAATTTAAGATGAACAAGCTAGTTTTTTAGCTTTTAGCCCCGGGCCCCCACAAATCTTATGTACCAAAACCAACCTTTTTTGTACATTTTGGGGCCCCACATACCGTCGGCCACGGGGCCCCCACATACCGTCGGCCCCGGGGCCCCCTACCGGCTAAATCCTGCCCTCGCTGGACACTTACTTAAGAAAGATGCAAGGCCAGAACTTGCAGCCTCCTTCAGCATAGTCTTTCTTGGCAGCCACGCATCTTCCCGCACGACCAAGGAAGGCCTTCCAGAATTTGTAGAAGTAGTTTTCGAAATTCCAATTTCCCCCTACAAATCCTTTATTATATCTGACAGACGGGCCAGATATAATGAAGGGATTATATCCTCTCTTTACTTTGTTACGGATAGACGGCATTATATCCTCCCTTCGTTTTGTACCGGGCAGAGGCATCCATTTATAGAAACATTACTTCCTCCGTCGCCTTATACCTGGCAGAT
The DNA here is from genome assembly GCF_024139115.2 of Armigeres subalbatus. Classification (NCBI taxonomy): domain Eukaryota; kingdom Metazoa; phylum Arthropoda; class Insecta; order Diptera; family Culicidae; genus Armigeres; species Armigeres subalbatus. The sequence goes on along the minus strand of NC_085141.1, from coordinate 364,984,147 downwards.
GCGTTCTTTTAAAGAAGGTTTTATCAACTTCTTTCGCCTTATATCGGGCAGACACATTATTTTAAAGAAGGCATTACCTCTTCCTTCGCGTTATGCCTGACAGACACATCAATTTAAATAAAGCATTACCCTCCCTTCGTCTTATACTGAGCAGATGCATCCTCCCACTTCGTGTCCATTTCGAGAAGGCATTATTGTTCCCTCACTTTGTGTATAACGACCAGATGCGGTCATACGAAGAAAGCATTACCTTTCCGCGGAATGATTTTCGGTGAAAAGGTACATTCCGCGAAATGTCTTTCGGAAAAAAATGTGCATTCCGCGAAATGGTCGAAAGTCAAAGGGTCGTTTGGACGAAAAAGTCGTTTGACCGAAAGGGTTGTTTGGCCGGTCGTTTGGCCGAAAGGGTCATTTGGCCGAAAGGGTCGTTTGGCCGAAAGGGCCGTCTAGCCAAGAAGTCGCCTGGCCGAATAGGTCATTTGATAAGTGACCATAATTCGTCATTTGATTTGGTAAATTCGGGATTGTCTGACCCGACACGCCCCACGGTAACTCTTTATCGATAGCCCATGAAGTGATATTCAAAAACATGGTCTCCATACAGTAAAAATCGACTTCTGATGTTCCTTCCCAGTTGATTTTTTCTTGCGCATAATAACGGCATATCTGCATTGATCGATCTCTCTTCATTGATGCTCTTTTCTTATAGAGTTAATTTCGGCAGTTTGTCAAAGATTTAATGGGGTAGAGGGATGAAGGACGATTGCATCTTCCACCAGAAGCAACAATTACGCCTATAACTTTTTATCCATTTGAGTTATTTACAAATTATAAAATAGATCCACAGAAATCATTTAATGCAGCTATGCCCTTATGATACTAGCGCGAGATTTGTGTTTTGATACTGCAAAGACTGCAACTTACTGAATGAAAACGATTGCACATTCCCAGTAAGCCATTCAGTTGATTGATTGAGGTTTTTCACTGGTTCTGTTCCATAGGACAGTAACTAAGCAACCATTGGGAAGCCTTAAAAAAATAAAATTATTTAAGGTGAAACTGTCCAGAATCCAAATAATTTTCGCCTTGAATTTTCAGAGTCACTAATCTCAACCAAGAAGCAACGGATAACTGTCGTCTTTTTATTTTAGCTTTGCTGCGTCGTAGCAAGCACAGAATATAAAGACAGTCAGTTATTCGTTGCTTCATAGAGCTTACTGACGTTTAATAATCTTTCTCCTTCAAAGGGATAGATTTTGATTTAATCGGGAAGGGATTCCAGGTGAAAACTATTCCCATCTTTCCTATGCACTTGAAAGAGAAAGGCGATTAGACGTCAGTAGGCCCAATTATTGAAAGTGGTGCCCTTGAAAACGTGAGGTGGAATAAAACTGGATCCCGGAAGGTTCGTCCTTAACACCCAGAGAAAATTTATACACATTTCAATGAACTTACTTACGAATCATTTCAAAATTTAGCTTCGGAAATGAGGTTTTGACAAATGAGTAGAACTAAATGATCATCACTTTCATGGTGGCAGGAGCCTTGCAAAAAGAAAATTTTGAATTATTTTTAAAGAGTTAATGAACAATAATTTATTGATAATCAACAGATTTCAACAGATCCATGAGGATTTCTTAAATTCGTCGGATCTGAAAATCAGTTGCCTGTTACGCTTTCAGCTGTAGGTATTAAATATGATTTTCCCATGTTCACAAATCGATGCACCATTTGCCTTTCCACCACCGCTTAATTGTGTGTCCACTGGGCGTGCTGTTGCTGTTACCGGGGCGCGTGAATTTGCATACAACGGCCGATTAATTTTTGGAGCTCGCCCACCCGCACCGCCAGCAAACTCGCCGTACTTTTGTCGAGGGGTACATACGTTCAAGTGTTTGAGGGCGTGTGGAACCAGCAAAAAGCATAATTAAAATTCTACTTCCCGTTTCTTCCGCAATTCCAGCCGTCCCGGCCCTGAGAAGGCCGTGTACTAATTCGCAAAATGCAAAATTAAAAACCAATAGTGAGTGAACGCACGGGATGCCGGTAGGCAGCAGGATTGGAATGGTGTCTTGTTTGCGTGAAATGCTGCGAATCAAGTGGAATTAATCGTAATTAAACATCGATTGAGTGTACAGAAACCAGCGCCGCCGTGGGCCCCCGAGCAGCCAGCCAGCATTCGTCGAGGTGAAGTTAGTGTCTGATCGAGGTTTGTGAGCTAAGGTGGCGGAATCGGATCGTTTCATGATAAAATAGACAAATTCTATGGACAAATCTGAAAATTATCAGTGGAAGAAAAGATTGTTATTAAATGCTTCATCTGCTATTTATTAAAAACAAATAAATTCTACATAAAAACACGTATTATAAGTTTCATTGAAAAATTAGACATGTATTCCCTGGGATTTTCTTTTTTACCATGAAACGGATACATTTTAGTTAGTCGGGGTGGCTTTTGGACAACGGAGCAGTTCAGTAGCCGGAAAAAACGGTAAATCACAGATTTAAGTGCTCGCGGGTGCCAGTATTGAGTGTGTGTGCGCGCATATGAATAAAAGCGTGTGGAAGTTTTAATGCGCTTAATTTGATGGGAAAATTCGAACGTTGTGCCGCGTGGAGGGAGTGGGTCTACCCGCCACAGATTTATCATTGATGGTCGAATTTGTTTGCATTCGATTGCGCGTTGTTTGATGCTGTATGCTCGTTCGCACAGAAGCGAGTTCCCGTAGTTCACGGTCGAAGCTATTTTTGTTTACGCTGAGTGGTTGTGAGAATATTGAAACTGGATTGGCGAACAGTGTCAAAGATTGGATGGCGAATTGGATAATTGATCGAAGTGAGTATGCCATATGAAAACTAATAAAAAACATTCTACATTTTTAACTTTCTTTGACGCATTTGTAAAAATTTAAATTTATTATGCAGAATAAAGAACCTTGAATCTTGTTAGGGATCGAAAAAAGAATCCATTTTAAAACTTCCTGAAAATCATTTTTGAAATATTCGTGTGATACTGCGCAGAACTTCTGAAACTAATATTCATAATTTAAAATAAAATGAGCGTTACACCCAGTTCTTTTTTTACACGGGTGGGTTTTAGTTGATCACGAACTTTAGCGTTAGTGAAACTATGAGTTAAACCCATGAGAAAATTCACAAAAAATCAATGAAAATTCAGGTTGTATTTGAAACGCTGTGAAAAATCAGGTTAACCGACAAATTAAAGAATACCAACCGTGTAAAAAATGGGTGGATTGCAGAAAAATGATTGAAAGATTTTAATAAAGGGACGTGGGGACTTCAAGATTTTTTTTAAAGAGCTATCGAACAAAATTTTGCCAAAGACTATACTCAAGATTTCCGAAGATTTTTTTTTTCCAAAATTACCTTTTTTGGATATCTGTTGTTAATGGGAAGTTTCAGTATTTGAATCTTATTACATTCCAATTATGGATTTATCTTCAAATTTTCTGACACACTGGTTTAGTTATGCAATACCAGCTAAGGTATGTGGATGGATCCCATGCAATCCAACCGGAAAACACACCGCACGCTCAATACTAAACCAGATGGCAGTAAGCGATTCAGCAACCGGCCGGCCACCCACATGGCCTTATGTCACCGCCCGACACAGTTCGCTGCCGGGCGTCTTAGCATCTGAAATCGAATCTCCATCTCGCAACGATCTCCGAAACAACCGAAGACAATCAACAATTCCGCTTTGCAAAAGTAAGACCACGGGCCACGGCACGGCACACATATGTTGAGTGCGTCGCGTCGCCTGGCTAAGCGCGAAAACCTTTCCGAATCGAATAGCAATCTGCGCTGTATGTAGTGTCAGGGTTTGAATTATGAGAGAAATGGGAACAAGACATTTAATTCTAGTTTTTTTTTTGCGTATATCAGATTGCAATAAGTTTGTCCTGTAAAGTGAATTATGGTTCTATCACAGTGAGCTCTCCCTATCTCGATGTTCTGTAACTGGATGTTTTCCCTTACTACACACTTAACTCATTTCACCGTATTCGGTAAATTTTACCAAAATCTCAACAGCAGAACTGTTCGGTAATTTATTTTACAGATTTTTTGTAATTTTTCCCATTGTTCAACTGTCAAAATCACCGAAAATCAATTAAATTATTTACCGAACAGTTCTGATTAAATCTGCTGTTGAGATTTCGGTAAAATTTTACCGAATTCGGCGATTTATTTTAAGTGTGTAGATTAAATTCAAAGTGCCTTGAATCTAGCATACTACGTTCCTCTGTAAGTCAATACCTCCCTTACTCGATATTCTCTAAGTCGAAGTAATTTTCCAATGCATTTTTACCTCGCTAACTTGATGTTGTCAGAAACGGTTCACATTCACGATATACACGGTGTCGAACCATTTGGCCGAATAGTTGAAAATAAACTTAGATTATAAGTAGTGAAAAGTACACAGCAAATAATTTGGAAAATTTAACGACGTGTAAAATTGCAGCTGATCCAAGCAAAGGAATAAACATTCGATATTCATCTCAATTTGATTGAATTTTAAAAGCAAGCACAGTTTGAATTCATTTTGATTTGGAAGAACACTAATATCGATTGAATTTTGCGTTTATTTGCGTGCTCCAAATATGTGCAGTAAAATACATTTAAAATCACAACATAGTTTTATCTGTGTAAGGCATGAAAAGTGAGAAGTTGGAGTGAAAAATTTGAATTAGAAAGTGCGATTGAGAAGTGGAAAAAGATTAATCAACTGTCTAAAACGAGTTTAGTACTTTCCATTTATTTCCACTACTAGTCGAGTCAAGTACGAGACACTAAAGACGGCCTCACAGTTGAGGTCGAAATACGTATCTGTAAAGATAACAAAACGTAGTGGAATTAAATGGAAAGTACTAAACTCGCCTTAGACAGTTGAAAACATTCCACTAAAAGAGCTTAAATTTTCCCAAAAGAAAATCGAAAAGTCAGACGTGGAAAGTGGTACGAAATAATAAGTGAGAAGTAAAAAGTGAGAAATAAGAAATTCAAAGCGAGAAGTTTTTACTTTTCAGTAAGTAGAAGAAAGTAAGTAGGGTTGTGCATCACCCTCCCACCCTTGGGGCCCTCCTTAGCCGTGCGGTAAGACGCGCGGCAACAAAGCAAGACCATGCTGAGGGTGGCTGGGTTCGATTCCCGGTGTCGGTCTAGGCAATTTTCGGATTGGAAATTGTCTCGACTTCCCTGGGCATAAAAGTATCATCGTGTTAGCCTCATGATATACGAATGCAAAAATGGTAACCTGGCTTAGAAACCTCGCAGTTAATAACTGTGGAAGTGCTTAATGAACACTAAGCTGCGAGGTGGCTCTGTCCCAGTGTGGGGATGTAATGCTAATAAGAAGAAGAAGAAGTTGTGCATCACCGCACCGTATAGTTTTTGACTTCACGCCGCTGCCGAATTTTTCCGCTGAACTACAATTGTTCACGCCGATTCAAACTTGTAGACGTTCGCAAAATTTCCCGTGAAAATACCAATGATTTCCATTGAAAATTCCATAGTGAACGGGAAATTGTACAAATTACGAAAAGCTTGCGTGAAAACATAGAACAACTTCCAGGGCAGTGAAAGCTCCGAAGAATTTCTCTTTGAAATCCAAAGTATTTCCCTCGAAATTCCGTAAATAATTCCGTTGAAATCCCAAGTAAATTTCTGTGAAAATTAAAGCAAGGAAATTGCGAGGAAATTCCGAAAAAAATCCAATAAAAACGTGCAATTATTTTATTTATAGACTTTATAGAATTTCTAATAGAAGTTTAAAAAAAATCGTGTGAAATCGCTGAAGCATTTTTCGTGAACATTCCTAAGGATTTCCCATTGAAATCCAAAGAATCTCTCACTGAATTCAACTTATCCAGCTTTCCACGTTCGCCATAATGGCGGCTGCTATAAATATTTCTGACAGTAACTGCTTCCGACGCTAAACTGTTTTCGACGCTTCCGACGGTGGTCGTATCATAGCAACTATTTTCACATTGTTTATTTATTGTTACGTGAGCAGGTATAACATGAAAAAACAGGAGGAATTTCAATTCTCGCAACAATTAAAATTATTGACGATTAAATATTCATCTTTTTTATGTTTCAGGCGGGAAAAGAACAAATTGGCATTCAAGCACAAGATTCATACAAAATACAAGCTCTGCATGTCTTGGCTTCTATGCAACAAATTTCCTGACGATTTATTCTCCATGCAACTGCACTGGCACTTAGTTGATGGGTAAAAACGAATGTGAGCCAGTTTCTTCTAAATACCTAATTCACGCTCGGAGAAACCAGAAAGCTTTCAGCAGTTCAGTATACTTGTCCGTGTCGACCTCCACGATAGAACTGGGAATATCGTTCGACTTCCAGTTCTCCCGACGAAAGGAAAAAAACTAAAAACTGTCATTCCTTCATTTGTTGAGTTCAAGGGAAATATCGACAATAAAAGCGGATACTTCAACTGTAACAATCATACCAACGGTTCATCTTATCGCAAAGAAAACTGTACTTACCTATGAGCAGAATGTTCAGCACGGTATATTTTACTCTTATCTACGATCGAAGCTTAGGCTTAGAATCCTAGTCTTGGGCTCAGCTGCCTATTTGATAGAATTCTACGAATAGAGTGACGTGATGGAAACGTTACCCTTGCCCTTTGTCTTAATTTTTATTAATACTTTTCCTGGTACTATTCACTGAGCAATCATTTGCGTATCTGTTATCTGTTTATTGGCTTTATACGCCGTTAAGTAAATATTTCTAATATAACGGAACGCCATTGATCTATGCAGACATACTCCATTTATAACTTCATGTCCTTATACGCAACTAAACGAATGATGTAGTCAATTGATTTTATTTATTTTCCTTTTTACCGCTAGATTCCCAGTTCCACCGAGGAGTTCGAATTTATTTAACACGGTCATTTGCACTTAACTGCACAATCTGGCTTCTGCGAGCGTGACTCATCAACTCAGAGTAGTGAAGTTGCATCGAGGATAGATTGTCATCAAGTTTACTTCGAAGAAGGCAGAGCATTCAGTCGGGTGCATATTGTGCCTTCAAATCCCTGTCTTGGCGGATGAATGCGTTTTCTTGGCAGAGGTAGGGAGATCCTGATAAACTGCAATATGCATGCAAGGAAAGATTAGGTGAGCAAACTAACGTTTGGAAGAAAAACATATCTCAAATTTAAATTATGTGTAGTGTGGGAAAGAATAATTTGTTCTGATGATAATTCTTTATTTCGAAATCTTGTCTACTGCAATTATGATTCTTGTTCTGTAGACCGGATGTAATCTTTCAGGTACGTTGGAGCATTCCTTTTTCTCACTGGGACATCCGCTTCTGCATTCGAAGTCATTGGTTGATGATCGGAGTTGCTTGCTAGTCTTTCTGTACGCCAATTAGACACCTTCCTGGTTTGAGAAATATGCCGTTTCAACACTTGGCCTTCTTCGTTATTTAGTGTCAAACTGCCATTATTGTCTTCAGTGACCGTATACTTCTTCGGGAAGAAGCGCGATTCCCCCTTGCCTCGCATATGTCTCTCTACTATCACCATGTCTCCTGGTTGTACTCGGCTGGGCCGTGCACCTCGTCTTTTGTCCTCGCGCTCTTTCGCCGCCAACTTAGCTTCCCGATCTCGTTTGGATAACAAATCATCATCTATCGACACTTTTTCGAAGTCAAGTAATGGTAATTCTCGTTTTATTTTCCGACCAGACATGATTTCTTCGGGAGCTTACTTGGTTACGCTATGGATCGCAGCATTATGGGCGTGAATTGCTTTGCGTAGTTCTTCAACATAATTCGTCTTGCTGATTGTTGCATTGGTCATAGCTCTATTAACTACTTTCATGTAGCTCTCCACGAGCCCGTTCTGTTGCGGGAATAATGGCGTGGAGAAGATTGGTGTAATTGATCTTTCCGTACAGTAGCGTTTGTATTCTTCACCGTTAAAAGGCGGGCCGTTGTCCGTCTTTATCGTTTTGGAAAACCTTCTCTGTCGAAAACGTCCTCCAAAACTCTTTTGGTGTTCTCAAAACTAGTAGATTTTACTGGTTTAGCAAGCAAAAACCTCGACCGGTAATCAACTATGACGAGGATGGAAATTCCACCGAATTTGATGTAAGGTCCATTGAAATCCAGCGCTATTGTTTCCCAGACCGCTTTCGGAGCAAGGATGCGCTGCATTGGGGTAGGCTTCTCTGGTCTACCGTTCAACGCACACGAAGAGCAAGAATCCACCCACTTCTCGACGTCACTGGTCATGCCGGGCCACCACACTCGTTGTCGTAGGATACTTTTATTCTTGGCCGCCGATGGATGACCCTGATGCGAAATGTGCAGCACACTGGAATCACCACGCATCCCGTCTTCACCAACATGCTTTCTCGTATGGACAAATCTTCTTCCAGACGCTGATATGTTTGCAAGTGTTTCGGCCAACATTCTGAGTACAAAGCTTCCATGACTGCTTGAAGAGTTCGATCGTCCGCTGTGGCTTTTTTGATTTCATCGTCGGTGATGAAATCGACACCATTGGCTTCCAGGGTTGCAATTTCCCAAGGACTGCAGTCATCGTCGAATGCCTCGTGAAATATCCCTTTAGTAGCTGATCCGCGATGATTAATCGCCACTATCTCTGCTTCGAATGCACACTCCACGACCATAGGAGTTTTGGCAGCGAATGCATGAATGTTCTTCATAGCATTTTTTACTATTTTCAAGTCAGCTAAGCCCGACAAATGTTCTTGCTTGAGACGTAACCAATCTCTGCCACCGATTACATTGACATCAGCCCCAGAATCCACAAGCATTTGGACTGGACTTGATGAACCTAGTCGACAGGTGACCAACACGTCTTCGAGAGAAAGTGTGTTTACATGCTAAAATTGTACATATATAAGTTATACACAAATCAAACTATACACATATATATATATATATTTTTTTTTAGGAAAGAAATTCAACTTTTATTGCGTTATTATTAATTAATCGTTCAATACCTGAGCATGGTCGATGTTATTGTCGCGTGTCGGTGAATCATTGGATTTGATTTGGAGATGACGGATCCGGGATTGGCGGCAAGCAGCGGCATAATGTCCACGTTCGCCACATGAATTGCAGTTCCTGTTTAGCGCTGGGCAAGGATAATTCGAATGAGGCAGACCATTACAACGGCGGCAGCGAGCACGGCGTCCCTGTTCCTGCAAATCTCTTCGCGGTGCTTGCTGATTATTTCGGAATCGTTTAGACTCTGTTCTGTCTACCATTCTTCCCGGCCTTGGATGTTTGCTGGATGACTCACGATATGACGGTTGTCGTGGGGACTGTCGTTGTACACGGTTGATGGCATACTGTTCAAAAGGCTGAGATGATGCTTGGGTTGCTGTCTCCGCTTCATAGGCTTCGTCACGAGTAGCTGCTTGCACTATGTAGTTAGTGTCGTGTCCGTATGTTCTTGCAGCCTTAACCAACTCTCTGTTCCTCAGACCTTTCAACAGCTGCGCTCTTACAAATCGGTCTTGATCTGTTGAGCTGTATCCGCAAAGTCGAACTTTTGCCGTTAATCGAGCGTGGAAAGCGATTGCTGATTCAGATCTGTCCTGTCGCATGTTCGAGAAGGCTTCATGTGCGGCCGCTGAATCCGTCATCGACTGAAAATGTTTTCGAATATTGTCGACAAAATTACGGTAACATCCTGCATCGTTCAAACTCGGTTTTAATTTAGCCGCTCTGACGATATTTTGCAATTCGTCCCCAATCGAGAGAAAGAGCAACTGCGTTCTTCGAACTGGATCGTTGGCATTGCTCAGGGAAGCAGCAATTTCAAAATTTTCGATGTACCGGTTCCATTCTTCCCACATCTTATTCGCTGGTACTCCGGATGGGAATGGTTTTATGTTGTCCCAACGAATACTGGGCAAAGCGATGTCACCCGAGCTACTGACTGGAGTGCACCAATTTTGATCAGCGTCAGGATTGCCTGGATTGAGATGTCGAGAGTGGATTGCCTTGGTGATGTCGAACAGTGCGTTTTCCATCCTTTGGAGTCGCTGTTCGTTGCTGTCCGTTGAAGTCTTACTGCATCCAGATGCAGCGGAGGGATCGATGACCTGACTAACGGTATCTTGAATGTTGTCGAGATCTTGGCCTTGAACTCCAGACACGACTGGATGAACGAAATCGGAGCAAAGGTCAATGTCATTTCGGTTATCAACGGACTCGTTAACTGAATCGTGAATGTTGTTCATCGTCGGAGAGGTTCCCTGCTCGCACTCGTCATCGCTGGATTGTGAGTAGAGGTACTCGGGCGCTCGGACATATCTCCCGTTACTTGACATGTTGTTTGGAAACAATTACTTATATGATCTGGAATAGACACAATTAACGAGCACTCGAACTTTAGTCAAGCATAATGTTTCCTATTACAGGGCGAATGTCTGTATTTAAAGGATAATTTCAATGGGTGCAAGGGTTTTTTTTCGTCTAACTAGCACATTTTTTTTTTTTTAAGATAATGACATAGAGGATATCAAGTGGGCAGTGACATCAAAGAACCTTACTTGGAGGTTTTATTACACATTGGAGCAGGTTTTGCGGACATCCCGTCACGCCAAAGATTGTGTTCCACAATCAAGATCATTTGAAATTATGCGGACATCCCGTCACGCCTAGGACTTGTCACAAAGACACTTTGTTACGCCGTGGACTTTTATACGGACGGCTCAACACTTTGTTGTCGCGGACATCCCGTCACGCCTGTTTGAATGGACATTTCGTTACACCCAGGACCAGTCTTCAAGGTGCAACATGTGTGAGATGTTCACCTAAGTTTATGCACCCAATCAAACATTGCTTGCTATGTTCGAACTTGCACATAGCAATCTGAACACGAGCCTGAACTCCGATACACCCAGGCGCAATGTACAATGTTCAAACATCGAGTTTAAACTTGGGTTCAAACATGTGCGCTTGCACACGAGAATGCTACGCTTGAGTAAATGAACGGGTTGCTAGGGAAACTATTGTTGATTCTTGCGTTTCCCAGCATTGTTATTCATATCTAGAATAAAAGAATTTAACCAAACTTCAATGAAGGTATGATTGAAAAATTGAAACATGTTGTGCACATTTTTCGCACTTCCATAACGAAGCGTTTATAGAGGTGAGGTCTTGTTTCAGGCCTTTCATTCAGGACGTCTTAGGTTCGAATCTGCTCAGAGCGGAGCTTTTTGTTCCATTTTCGAGGTTCTGAAAGCAATTCTTCTTAGGATTTCGGGATTCTGTAACCACCAAAAAACTGATTAGTTCATATTTCTAAAATTTTGGGATAAGATTTTTCTGACGTTTATATGGGGATAATTCATTCTACTTACTTTGCGGTGGTACTTGATAAACATACCGAGAATCTGAAGTGAAGTTCTGGGTTGCATAGAGATTTCTTTATTCCAGGGAGAGAGGGTTTTCGACCTTTTTGAAGAACCTTATGATCAACGGGGCTCTAATTCCAGTTTCCTATTTTTTTAGATTATCATAATTGGAGATTTTATCTTTTATGAGAGCCATGTAGTTTACAAGACTTTTATGTTTAAGGATTTGTGCGCTCATTTCTGACCTGGAGCTCCATCGTTTGTGAATTTTCTTTGTATTGCATAATGTCATCGGCGTATTATTTATACATAGCAATATAGAATACATTATGAACAGACCCCCTTACTATCTTTTAAAATTTCTATCAATTTGAATTTTTGTTTAACATCCTCCCTCCCCCACTAAAAGTGTGTCTTAGAACTTTTTGGAATCAACATCTATATTTTATTCTATATATTATTTGCGTTCGGTCATTTAGTAGTTTGTCAATAACTTATTCCAGAAGCTGAATTTCAAAATTTTTAAAATGTGTTGTATGGTGGACTTCAAGTGCGAAAGTTTTTCTACAACTCTGCCAAATGGTTCGTTGAAAGAATTCAACTATTAGTGGAGTTATAGCGCTAGTTGCAGTAACTTGAACTAAATGATTGGGATTTTGCTATCATTTAGTCTATGTTACTGAAACTATAGCCATAACTCCGTTATTAGTTGAATTCTAACAACGAACCATTTAGCAGAGTTGTAGAAAAACCATCGCACTAAAAGTCCTCCATACAACACATTTTAAAATTCAGCTTCTGAAATGAGTTATTGACAAACTACTAAATGATCGAACGCAAATTACCAAATAATCGATAACATCCTTGATTCACGATATGCAAATCCCATCGTATCTAACAAAACAAAATGCATTCTTGCATATGTAACGGATATAAAATAATTAGGGGCTACATTTTAGACAGACGAACAGAGACTTAAGTGTTTAACCTCGTTTAGAACATAAACGCAAGGACACTTTAAATAATCATTACATTGGAGGCTGCCGGCTGTCTTACCGGGAAAATACACATAATATTCAGTTGTTATGAACATTAAGAATAATATCTGAAGATTGTATGCAAAATGTTCAGTAAACAAATTGTTGTGATATTGAGATATCGGACCAAGCGCAAACCACCTGACAAGGGCTGAAAAGTGGCATTTATAAAACTAAAACTATTCATGTGCCATCCATAAAACAATCCAAAGACAAGGATTCAAACACTATTGCCCTGAGTGAACGCCAAACGAGTTACCACTAGGCCATCACCGCTACTAAACAAGAGAAACAACTTGACCAATATGAACAGATGAACAGCATGCTGTGTGTAAACTGATGTTTAAACTTCCATGTTCAAACCCGTGTGTTTGAACTTGGGCGCACACTCGTGTTCAAACGGTTCAAACCGGGTGCGATTTTGGTTCGGTTTATTATGAACTCGGTTTGGATCTAGTATGCATGTTTGAGTGCGAACTTGCACACGGGAAAACTGCACTTGTTCAAACGCGGTTCATGTTTTCGTGAAGACTGCCCAGGACATTTGTGGGCGTACTAAGGACATTTGTTTAAAGATTTCCTAACATGCCAAGGATCAATTGTAAAAACCACATGCCTCGCCATACTAAGCGCGAGTTTTGCGGACATCCCGTCACGCCCAAGACTGATCTTTTTGTTTCGCCGAGGTTATTTGGTAATGCGGACATCCCGTCACGCTAAGGACTGATTTCTTTTAACACTGAGGTAATTAGTTGATGCGGACATCCCGTCACGCTAAGAACTTTTTTGTTTTGCATCGTCAGATTTGAAAAAAAAGAAAATGGAGTTCGTTTGTTGGGCTGATTTGCTAGCGTCTGGGTTATTCCTTCTAACTTTTGGGAATCAAGTCAATATTTAATTACTCCTGGCAGGATCGCCAAAATGTGCACCTCCGCATACGAGGAATAACCCAGCGCTTGGAGTTTATACTTATTATATATAAAATGGCGACTTGCCTGTTGTTATGCTACCGGAAAATGATGCAGCTTGCAGAGGCGCTTGCCGAATGTGACTTCGCGCGTAAGCGTGTGATGCGTTGTGTCGGTCTGTCGCCATGTCGACAGCGTGCAAGGTACATTCAAAAGGTGTGACCGTTCAGCACACTGTACACTGTTCAGTGTATGCATTGATTATCATTAACCATGCCGCACACATATGTCCACGTATCTTAAATCGGATCCCCTTAGAAGAACTTGGATCCGAGTGCTAAAGCTAAGTAAAGCTAGTTGCGTTGCAAGCTCAATAAAAAGTATGGACACTTTATATAAATGTTGCGTTTGAATGCCAAATTGTTCTTCTTCTACCTAAAATATAAAAAAATGAATATATATGTTCGTCATATTAATTAAATGTTTCTTATTGCTGCAAGCTTTTTACGAGAAGTGAATTTTCTCCAGTTTTTTCATGTTGTACCAGCTCACGTAACAATTAATAAACAATTTGAAAATAGTTGCTATGATACGACCATCGTCGGAAGCGTCGAAAGCAGTTACTGTCAGATTTATTTATAGCAGCCGCCATTATGGCGAACGTGGAAAGCTGGATTGAACGAAGAATTGCCATTTGGCCGAATGCCATAAAGTTTGAATATGTCTATTAGCTGAACGTACCATTGGGCATATGGCTGGAAGTCATTTAGCTAAAATGGACATACGGCCGAACAGATCATTTAACCGAAAAATTTGTCAGGCCGAACGAGTTCGCTTGTCATAAGACGAGTTTGTACAATCCCATTGAATTCCACCACTTAATTGTATCTTGACAGATACGTATTTCGACCTCAACAGTACTTATAATTAGTGTCTCATACTTGAATCGACTTGAACTCGACTTGAATCTAGGTTCTTATCTGGGTACATTTACTACGGTGCTTACTTCTACTTAAGTGGTGGAATTCAATGGGATTGTACAAACTCGTCTTATGACAAGTGAAGACATTCCACTAAAAAGCTGAAAATAATTTTCTTAACATTTCCGGCCGTATGTCCATTTCGATCAAATAACATTTTCGCTAAATGCATGTTTGGTCAAACGGTCCACACTCCAAGAACATGCATTGATATCAGTAGGACCTGGCCCTCTGGTTTTTAAAATATTGTTCTTTCAAAATACGCAGCTCTTACGATCTGCTGTGCATATTCATGAACGATTTTTGTTATGGAATTCGACAGCGCATGCAATCTTAGGATTTGAGGAGACTTGATCCCCTTTTTATTATATCCTCTCTACAGATATTTTTTTTTGCGAGCCAACCCTTTATCAAATCTGTCAAATCTACGACCAATTAGCCACCTAAGAATAAGTTTACATTTTTTTGAATTTTCTCGCCAAATTTTCGTATGGGTGAGTAATGAGGGATCAAGTGTCCCCATATTGAAGCAATAACTTGTAATCCAAATATCCTAAAATTATGATGGATTGTTCATATTTTCATCAGTATGGATTATTTCGCATATGTTTGACTGTGTGCTGTGAAAAAAATGATAGCATTTGGTCAATGCTGAGAGAAGTTATTAACATTCTGCGTTGCCTTAAAAAAGATTTTTAGTAGGGTCCAAACATAGAAACCGTCTTGGTTAATTTGCAATGTTGTCAATCCAGAAAATCAGTCACTACATAATTATCAATTGTCTAGACTCTAAAGGATCTATGCACAAAAATACGCTAGAAAAAATCTACTTTGGTTCTCGGTTAAACAGAAAAGGATCAAGTCTCCCAAGGGATCAAGTCTTCCCACCTTTCTCTATCACCCAACCAGCGGATGGCAGATTTTAATACAGTTCTGCATAAGAACCTTACAGAAACTGTATAATAATTAGGCATATACAATTTCGGAAGATTTTAATACAATTGCACAATGGTCCCAGAGTGGAATCTAGCAAGACAAAAATGTTTGCGCCAAAAGTATTAGTTTTAGATATAGTGTCTTTGGAAAAAAAAAAATTTTTTGACGATTTTTTTTCCATGTAGTGAAATTAGGGTGGTCCCTATATTTCAGAAGTTCATAATATCAACTTTTTAATTTTTCGGTAAAGACTTGTGCAATGTTCCACAAAGTTGTAGAGCAATTAATTTTGAGCAACTTTGCCGAAGAAACCATTTTTCTATCACTTATGGTTCACAAGCTATAACTTGATAAATAAACGAGATAGATCCATGGGTCTTCAACAAAAAGATGTGCCTTTAGAAGTTCTAAATGTGGTCCATACAAAGTATCCCTCAAAAATTAATACTTAAAAATATATTTAAAAGAAACGCTTTTCGTAAGGAAATAAACGTTAGATCGATCAAAGTAGGCTGGTCGACAGAGCGTATGATTTTTTTTACGTTATTGTGCCTGATGAAGATTTACGTCGTTTCAAGTTTTTCCTTTCCGGAATTTCTCCTGGTGTACCACCTTAGTCAAGTTTGTTGCGTTCAAGAAATGCTCTTGTTTCTATTACTTGCCTTCCATAACATTTCGAACTTTAATGCAAACCACTGAGATTTTCCCACCTGAAGATTTGCTTTTAACATAATAGTAATAAAAACATTTCAGTAGCTAACCACTGGTCATCTTCGCTTTCTCCACTGGCGATACCGAAAAAAATCTAATCAAAACAAGGTAGGCTTGTAACAAAGGCTATACTTCAAAAGTGACGTACTTTTAACGCTACATATCCAACAGAAAACCAGGCTGCTACCATAATAAGCATAGTAGCCTGATTTTCTGTTTGATGTTTAGCATGGCACACAAAAGTATGAATTTAAACAAATAGCGTCATTACTGTCCTAGCACCAGGCGAACCGAGAAAATGCGCTCTCTAGTTCAGCCTACTTTGATCGATCTGACGTTTATTTCCTTAGGAAAAGCGTTTTGCCTTTCTCGTACACTAAGTGTACGTAAAGGCTATAATATTGCTCCAAAAACAAAATTTTGATAGGAGGCCCGGAGGGCCGATTTTTATATACCGATCGACTCAGCTCGACGAATTGAGGTGATGTCTGTATGTGTGTATGTATGTATGTGTGTGTGTGTGTATGTGTGTATGTGTACAAATTTTGTAGACACACTTTTTTGAACTTCCCATTGTCCGATTTGCTCGCAACAAGTTGCAGTCGACGCGGAATTCAGTCCCATTGTTTGCTATTGAAAATTAGATCAATAGCTCATCGCAATCTGGAGTTATGACCAAAAAACTGTTTTTGCGTATAAAAAAATAGCAAAATGTTCTATGCTGAATTCACCTAGATTCGAACCGCTGACCTCTGGGGTGGAAAGCGCTTGCCATACCACAAAACCATCGGAACACACATGGTGTGAGTAAATATAAGTCGTACAGTATTCATCAAATTGGTATATTTTCTCTTCTTTTCAAAGCCACAGAGTTCACTCTGCTAGGGTAACGGTACCAATATTGGAAGTATTATTGAATCAATGAAAGAAAATATATATTTGATAATTCGAAATTGATAGTTTTAATGCATCAACTAATAGACAAACTTTGAATTTGCTAGAAATGAAATTGGATTCATTTCGTCTTGATAATCAATCTAATTTTCTTGGAGGTAAAATGAGCTCCACTATACTGCCGTCGCAAGCATAATCGTCCAATATTGATTTTGCATGGAAGAAAATATGGAACAGTTACGCTTGCGGCGGCAGTATATAGGTAGGAAAGCCAATTTGTTTGGGAAATTATTGTTTTCAATTAGTATTCATAATGGCATAATGACAACGTGTCGCTTCAAGTAAAGCAAACGTTAAGTAATGCAATGATGAACAATATTATTAAGAACCCATTGTCTCCACGTTTCTCTAACGTTTCATGATTAATAACGTTTCTCTTTACTAAACGTAATCAGGCCCATTTTTTCTATTATTTTGCTATCATGCGCTCGCATACCCTATACGAGTGAACTTCTCACGTGGCATCTTTTTTGTGGCGTTCAATCAGCGTATGGGAGCGCAGCTGATGTGCGTGAGGACGCTATGCAAGCACATTTCGGCGGGAGCGAACGGCACTGCATTCGCTTCAGTCGCTTGCCGTCGGATGAATATCGCAGAAAGAAGTATCACCAACACACACCGCATTGGTCCTGACGAAAGCGAGTAAACAAAATGGGGCAAAATGGGTAAACAAGATGATGCTTTTTTATTTCACCCGGCAAGGGATACAGGGCGTAAATTTTAAAATGATTGTTAAAACGTTAAAACACATTTTAGCCGAAAATAGTTGGATTTTTCGGGTTCGAAATTTAATTTACTTTTAGATTGGCAACACGAAAGTCTAATTATTTCGATTAAAAAACATGTGTAGATATGTAGCCTGACATATAGGTGAAGACTTCGGCTATCTGTTGGTGGTGTTGGATTGCGTGGGAGTGCTCTTGCCTCTCAGATTTGACGAATCGATGTTTTAATCTTTGTTTACAAATGCAGAGAAGTCGTTTTAAAAATTTGGTATTGAGTTATAGAAAATAAAAATTGTTTAAAGTTCATTGGTATTAACTAGAAAATATGCTTTTGAAAAAAAAATTAGAACCGAACGAGCGTCGAACGCAGACTCTTTGAGTGAGAGCCTAGGACTTTACCCCTCGGTTATCCTTACTCCTTGAAAGAGTGGTGATCGAAGTATAACAGGTTATACGCAATTTGCACTGATCATCGGCTGCTTGTGCATTCGTGCGGCAACGCACCGGGTGCTGTGTTTAGGTTCCCTGGCATATTTAAATCATCTGGAATTGAAAAACGAACAGTGGGTAATGTCTGTGACATAACCGCTAAGTGGACGTAGGACTTGACTTGACCATGCCTTTAAGATACATAATATGTCCAAATTTCTCACATCAACTTTTTGGATAAATAATCGGCGTTGCATACCATTTCTTGGCAAAATCTTCTCATCAAACCGACACAGAAATCAAATCTACCTCGAACAAGAATCATCGAAAAAAAATCAGGAAGTATCTGTCCGATCACGAAATATTAGCCTCGACGGTGGCAACCTTCCCACTGAAGGACTGCCTGAAATAAACCACAAGTTGGCTCAGCAGGGGATGTAGCCAGGGGGGAATCAGCCCTTCCACTGAAGAGCCTTCTAATCCGTGCGATAGCGACTGAAGGAGAACATTATTTTTAACTCTTAGAGCCTTGAGAAAGGCTGTTTGCTTCGGCTAAGTGCAAAAAGTAAGAAAACGATCTTTTCAAATAACCGCGAATTTCTAGTGATGGTATAAAAAAAGACTGAATGCTCTGCGAGCGAATGCACTTTTCTTCTATACCTTATTTTGAATCCTCTCTGCTTCCCAATTGGTGGGCCAATCAGCTAGTGTCTTGTTTCCCGCTTCTTTGTCAGCCAAAGCGTCATCATCATCAACGCGTTCTAGAAGGGCTTCTTCTTTTTTACGCTTGTTGCTCGCTGCTGGCGTCTATTTCCTAACGGGACTTTTCGCTAGATACAGGCCAATAAGCCGGGCAAGCGAGCTTAGAATTGCAGTTCAGGTTCTTTTCTGAGACAACATTGTTAGTAGTAGAAGGAAGGAAACACCCGGACATGGGATTTCGGGTGATAAGATTTAGAATTGGTAACATGGGACGATCATTCAGTCACGTTCGCTTTGTGTGCGGTCAGTATCAAACAATGTTTATCTACAAAATCGATTGATAGTTTATTAATGTTTGAGCTGTTATTGGTGTTTTTTTATCCAAATAAGATTATGTGAGAGATTTGGACATCTTATGAATCTTTAAAGGCATGGTCAAGCGAAGTCCTTCGTCCACTTCGCGGTTAATGGCCCGTTTAAATATGAACTAGTTCTAGCGGACAATGCACTGTCCGACAATACTAGCACGATATTAGCATCATGTGAACAGGAATTGTCCTCGCTAATAAGCGTTTACATTATGCTAATTTCGTGCTAGTATTTTCGGATAGTGCATTGTCCGCTAGAACTAACTCATATGTAAACGGGCCATAAATCAGAAAAATTATCCACTGTTGGTTTTGACGCTATTTATGAAAATCACGCATAAAATTTTATCTCTAGAATATTGGATTTGGCACCCAAGTACAATTTCTATCCCGAAGGGTATTGAAAGCATTGATATTGATCTCTATTATTGGTTCTCTGAAGAACCGTTTGTTTTTTGGACATACATGCTGCATCATGTGGCTTTTCTTCAGCCTGTCTCGGCTCAGCACCGATGCCGGCCGGTCTCGGCTCGACTCTGCTGCTGCTGCCGGTATCTGCTCAGCATTGCCGGCCGGTCTCGGCTCATCACCGATGCCGGCCGGTCTCGGCTAGACTCTGCTGCTGCTGCCGGTATCTGCTCAGCATTGCTGCTTTGTCGGGTCTGTAGGGTGGACTGCTGCTGTACTGGCTAGGTTTCGGCTGATGATGGTGGCTTCGATGACTTCATTCCCTGCTAAAAGGTGTGAGTGCCGATGATGCGGTTGCTTCGCTTGTCCCGGTCAGAATGAAAAGAAAAATCGCGCTGTGCTATTTTATGAGCTTCTCGGCAGACCCAGCGGCTGCTCATTCGCTGGTGTCTGCACCAATCAGAACGTGGTAATGGAATGATGCAAGAATTCTGCGGCACCCATATTTATAGGTTCCCTTGATCTCAATGTTTTTCATTGAAAACAGTTTCCTGCCTATTGAAACAAGTTTTTCGGGTCTTATCAAGCATGGACATGAAAGGCATACTTGAAATCTGTCGATTGAGGGGCTTACCGCAGAAATTCGTCCACTGAGACGAACGCTATTAACGTTTAAAATCTTTCAACACAGCGTAACGCGGTCGATTTGAATATTTTGAAATGACACCCGGTATAGTAAAGAGAGACGTAAGTCCTACGTCAAAACATATACGATTGAGTCTACGTCATGTGCTTTTGTGTCAATTCATTCAGATAAGTCACCTAATATTCATAGTGTTCTGGTGTGGCAGGGAAGCAACATCAATTTCAATATTTAATTTGAATCCACTGTAATGCATTCTTCTTTGCGTTGCAGCAAATAATCCATATTGGCACAGTATATGTAAAACATGGCTGGTCTAAGTTTGTAAATAAAACAATTTATTTTAGTAAATGGTTTTGATTTTCTATAAATATTAATCTACTATTATTCCTACCTTTTCGCTTGCATACCTTCTGTGTGGTTTTTGATAATTCATGCTATACATAAGTCCTAAATCTTGGACTCGCTAGACCAATTAATTGGATAGTGACAACATATCTGTTTGCAGATTTCAAATAGCACTCGGATTATGTGGGAGTAGCTGAGTTTCGGAAGGATTCGGAGAAAATTTTCCATTCTTGCAAGTCAATGAAAATGTATCCAAACTTTTCTACAATCCAAGGATGTTTTGGATCATGTTTTGGATCATTTAGTTTGTCGATGACTCATTCCGGAGGTTAAATTTGAAAACGTTTTTATGGTGGACTTCTGGTGCGAATATTTTTCGACAGCTTTGCCCTACAGTTTGTTGTTTTAATTTAACTAATAACAAAGATAAAGCTCTTGTTTGTAATAACTTATACTAAATGATAACAACATTATTTTTTATTAGTTATTATTAGTCAGTATAAGTAAACAAAATGAGGGCCGGATGATGCTTTTTTATTTCACCCGGCAAGGGATATAAGGCGACAATTTTATAATGATTATTAAAACGTTAAAACACATTTCAGCCGAAAATAGTTTGATTTTTTGGGTTCGAAATTTAATTTTCTTTTAGATTGGCAACATGAAAGTCTGATTATTTTGATTAAAATACTAGCCGAAGTATTTACCTATATGTTAGACTATATATCTACACACAACACAAGGATGTTATCGATCATCTAGTAATCTGCGTTCGATCATTTAGTAGTTTGTCAATAACACATTCCAGAGGCTAGATTTCAAAATGGTCCACTGCACCGAATGAACACAATGACGTTTGAGTCGGGCGCTGTTTACTAAAAATGAACACTTGCATGAACTCGATGAATGAAAAAGTATTCATTCTTAGTAAACAGCGCACCGCTCAAACGTCAATGATGAACTCGGTGCATTGGACCATACGCGAGGAGAAGTGGATGAACGCTGTCATCAGAGGAAAAGTAGAATCACTGAAATTTAACACGGCAAGGTATAGCCAATGGAATTGAAAATAATTTTAAAAATTACAAACAGAGATTTTTTTGAAAATGATTTATTAGGCGGGATTAGAAATTCAATTAAGATTAAAAGTAGTACCATCTCCGGAATCATTTCAAGAAAAAACTTCATTGTCATTAACAATCAAATTAATATATGTATAATGTAGATAATAAGAATTCTAACCTCATGCTATAAATTATTTATAAATAAATTTTATTTTGAAAATTTGAAAATTATTTTGAAAGTTGCATTCTATACCTCGCTGTGAAATTTTTTTCATGATTCTACTTTTTCTTTTGATGACAGAATTCATTCTTCTCTTAGCGTATTTGTAGCATGGTGGACTTCTAATTCAAAGGTTTATCTACAACTCTGCCTAACAGTTCGATATTTGAATTTTACAGATAATAGAGCTATAGAGCTTATACTGAATGATTGGAATTTTGTTATCAATTAGTATAAGTTACTGCAAATAGCACTGTAACTACTTCAATGGTGGAATTTAAACATTGATCTGTTAGGCAATTATAGAAAAACCTTCGCACTGGAAGTTCACCATACAACACATTTTGGAATTCAGCCTCTGGTATGAGTTATAGACAAACTACTAAATGATCGAACGCAGATTACTAGATGATCGATTACATCCTTGTGTTGTGTGTAGATATGTAGTCTAACATATAGGTAAATACTTCGGCTACCTGTTGGTGGTGTTGGATTGCGTGGGAGTGCTCTCGCCTCTCAGATTTGACAAATCGATGTTTTAAGTTTACAAACGCAGAGAAGTCGTTTTAAAAATTTGGTATTGAGTTATCTTCTTCTTCTTCTTCTTCTTCTTCTTCTTCTTCTTCTATATACATAAAAATGAATTTCTGTCTGTCTGACCCTTATAGATTCGGAAACTACTGAACCGATCGGCGTGAAAATTTACATGCAGAGGTTTTTGGGGTCGGGGAAGGTTCTTAAGATGGTTTGAGACCCCTCCCCCTTTTGTAAAGGGGAGCTCCCATACAAATGAACCAAAAATTTCTGCATAACTCGAGAACTAATCAGAGAATAAATAAATTTTAGGCGAAACGAAGTTCGTCAGCCGGAGACAAGCCAGTCTAGGGCTGAAAGTCTCCTTAATAAAGACAAAAAAAAAGTTCGTCGGGTCTGCTAGTAGAAAATAAAAATTGTTTAAAGTGCATTGGTATTATACTAGAAAATATGTTTTTGAAAAAAAAATTAGAACCGATTGAGCGTCGAACGCAGACTCTCTGAGTGAGAAGCCTAGAACTTCACCCCTCAACTATCTTTACTCCTTGAACGAGTGGTGATCGAAGTATAACAGGTTATACGCAATTTGCACTGATCATCGGCTGCTTGTGCATTCGTGCGGCAACGCACCGGGTGCTGTGTTTAGGTTCCGTGGCATATTTAAATCATCTGACGTTGAAAAACCCAGATTAATCCACCTAGCAGTGATGATGCCTTTCTCGTGCATTATAAAATATATTGAAAAAATCACATTAGAAAGGTCAAAAAAGCTCTTTGGGGGAATAGATCACATTTTTTCGATCATTTTTAATATTTTTGCCTTGCCACCATAAATTTTTTTGATTTTTCAAGGGGGACCTTTGGGGAAAAACAATGATTTTTCAATAATTCCGAAAAGCAATGATAGGGCCCATTTCCAATAGCAAACAATTCCCCGTCGAATGCAACTTGTTGCGAGTAAATCGGATAATTCTAAGTTCTAAAAAGTGTGCCTACAAAATTTGTACACATACACAAAAAAACAGACGTCACCTCAGTTTGTCGAGCTGAGTCGATCGGTATATAACACTATGGGTCTCCGGGCCTTCTATCAAGTTTTTTTAGCAATCATATAGCCTTTTGGTATGAGAAAGGAAAAAATGCATATGTTACAAATATGCGATCGTGCGATAGTACAATGATTAGCGATAGTAAATACAATGATTAGCGCAACGGCGCGTTTTGAAAAATACATATGGATTAAAATTCGATATGTTTCCAACTTTCCTGATTCCCACGTAGTGTTTTTTCACCAATGTAATATTAAAGTTCAATAATACTAGTTGTATGTCTTACATTGATTTTGCATCCCCATTTTGTGTAATAATTGTACAAGTACATTTGTGAAAATGAAACCAAGAATTCACATAAATATAAATGAAAAAAGCCGCATAATATGGAAATAAGGAGGTGTATGAAATCACCCATATGCCCAAACTACATAATCATTCCACCCAAACCAACCAAACCACCCAAACCAAAAAGCAGTGGCTAACTGCTCTGCACGCTTCTTCTTTCCTTCCAAAGCATGAAACAAAATGGCAGCAAACGTAACGAGCGCACGAGAAAGCATGTACGTAGGTATGCGATTTTTATTTCCAACGATGAAACTTTTACAGCTGTGTTGATGCGAGCGGATGAAGTCATCGGCTTCGGGTCTCTAGCGCGTGTGTGTTCGTCCATTAGTTTTCGTGTTCCACATTTGAAGCTTTGGAAAACTTTGCTTGAGAGGTTAGCATCATCAATAAAGCACGAAAGAAGCAACACAAACATTCATGCTGTCAGTTATATACACGGTGCGAAATTCATTCACCGCATGCAGAAATGCTACACCCTTAATTTGTTTTACTCAACATTGTGCGGTTACTTGCTAAGTTTTTTTTTAAACTTTATTAAAGTGTTATTTTAATCTCCAGATTATGTTCAACACCGTACTTGCTAAATGGACACGTAGCTGTTCCTTAAATAGTTCGTTAAAGTAGTCGCTAGATTATTCGCTGTTGGTTTGAGTGAGACAGAGTATATGTCAAAAAAAAATAACCAGCAATCTGCGGTGTATTGTTCGAAATGAACGTTTATCAGCAATGGACTTTCTGCTGTACTATAGATCTCGCATAATTTACCTAAGTAATGCTCATGAATTAATTTGAGTACTGCAATCAACAGAACAACATGAAAGCTATTGATTGCAGTATTCAAAGTAATTCATGAAAAATGTTACTTACGTCCTTTGAAAAGTTAAGCGAGAATTCATGAAAAAAATTTACTTAGGTCCTTTTGAAAAGTTATGCGGGAAATGTAATAAAATGCGTAAAGCCAAAATAGAACTTTTGGGAACTTGCAAGTGTTCTGATTGTTTAAGTTGACTTTTTGTAAATTTATTGGTCAATATTTAAGAAGTGCAGTTAAAAGAAAAGTGCATACTTAGTTTTTTTCAAATTTGATTCAGACTATCTTTTGAAAAGGGTCAAACTTGTTTTTACTGATTTTTTCAAATGGATATAATCGAAAAACGACCCTTCCTACAAAAAAGTGTTGTATGGGTGACTATCGCAAAATCAGTCAAACTTTCTAGTAAAACTTTTTGAAAACCTCTAAATTGAACCCTACACTAAAAAAAATCGATTTAAAAAATTAAAAGTCAATTTGCAAAAAACGCCCTTTTAGGTTTAGACGAAATTTTGTCTCAAGATAGGTGATTATGTTCCCTACCAACCATCCATACATCGCAAGCTGGGCACTTTGAAGGGAAAAAAAATTCTTACAAAAACTTTTTCTTGACGGAATTGATTTTTTCAGTGTCTTTAAGGGGTGGATTTAACATATGTATACATAATATACTCATATTAAGTATTCATGTACAGTCAGGCAGAGTACAATGTTTTGGTCGTAACTGGTCGCAACTAGAAATACTAGAATAAGAGATCGGCGAAGACGCCATCTTGGTTCCAATCGAACCGTCAAAAGTGGTCCATTTCGACTTGTTTACTTTTTGCTTCCATAAGAAGCAAGCAAAAAGTTCAAGTGCTGCCAGTATCATTGTCATGATTTCATGCATTTTCATACGTTGCCATTTCGACAGTTTTTCACTCCGCCGGTCTCTGGTTATAGGGTGGCTAGTCGCAACTAAAGAAGCTAATAATGGAATATAATATTTTTTTTGAAGATATAAACCCCTTCTTAATATTACTCTTAATTTAAAAACAAACTATATTTAGTGACTAAATTAGACAATGTATCATAAAAATAGATTTGCTTGGGGTTCTATAACGATGGCTTTCATTGGTTTAATTTCAGATGAAAATACACTGAAAATAATTCCGACAAGAAAAAGTTTTTGTTAGAAAAACTTTTTTTCCTTAAGATTGCCCAGCTTGCGATGTATGGACGGTTGGTAGGGAACATAATCACCTATCTTGAGACAAAATTTCATTTAAATAAAAAAGGGTTTTTCGCAAATCGACTTTAAAATTTTTAAACTGATTTTTTTCAGTGTAGGGCTCAATTTGGATTGTTTCCGATATTTTCACTAGAAAGTTTGACTGATTTTGCGATGGTCACCCATACAACACTTTTTTGTGGGATGCGTCGTTTTTCTATTATATCCATTTGAAAATATCAGCAAAAAAAATTCAGCTCTTTTCAAAGGATAGTCTAGATTAAATTTGGAAAAACATTTTTGTTTTCATTTCGGATCATCTGGTGATTTTTCATTTCTCATTTTTCATTTCTTACTTCTTACTTTTCACTCCTCACTTCGCACTTCTCACGTCTCACTTTTCACTTCTCACTGCTCACATCGGCCCATAGGGGAAAGAAATGGCAGAAATGACGCTTAACTTTTAAAAAGAACATAGGGTATCTGTTCCATTATTAATAACATGCTCCTATATCAATAACATTTGCAAAACAGGCAATTTAGGCTCAATTTGTGTCGTGTTTTGTTGTTATCCGGCGTGCTCACTGCTGAAAAAATCACAAAAATGAGAAATAAAACAATTTGCGCACCAATTCTTTGTTTTCGAATGGTATTGATTTGGGTACATGGTATGAATTCAAGGAGCAGTTCC
Source organism: Armigeres subalbatus (assembly GCF_024139115.2). Lineage (NCBI taxonomy): Eukaryota > Metazoa > Arthropoda > Insecta > Diptera > Culicidae > Armigeres > Armigeres subalbatus. The sequence continues at coordinate 364,957,675 of NC_085141.1, read as the reverse complement.
CCTATGTCACCTTTTTTTCATGAATTAATTTGTGTACTGCAATCAAAAGCTATCATATTGGTCTGTTGATCGCAATATTAAAATTCATTCATGAAAATATGTTTCTTAGGTCATTTTGAAAAAATAAACGAGAATTTTCAGTGTATCTTAAAATAGGTACTTTTTAACTCATTAATGGGTTTCTATGTTTCTTTGTGAAGTTTTTTCTTCCGTGTAAGCTGTGTATTCTATGCTGTCAGAATATAATTGTGTCTTGGGAGAACATAACCTAGAAAATCGATAGCTTATTTGTTACGAAATAATGATGTCTCATAACTCTTTGAATATTTACTATTTTTTGAGAAGTGCCATCATTATGAAACTCAATAGTGAACAAGAAGAAAACATTCCCCATCGAATGCAACTTGTTGTAGCAAAATCGATTCAGGTTTAGTACTAGAAAAATTGGCTAATGTTTCAATGTGCACACACATACGCACACACACACACACGGACACACACACGGACAGACAGACATTTGCTCAGTTTGTCGAGCTGAATCGAATGGTATATAATACTATGGGTCTACAAGCGCTCTATAAAAAGTACGTTTTGGGAGTGAAATGAAAGCCTTTCTGGTACAACTTTGTTGTACGAGAAAGGCAAAACATATACGATTGAGTTTACGTCATGTGCTTTTGTGTCAATTCATTCAGATATGTCACCTAATATTCATAATGTTTTGGTGTGCAAGGAAGCAACTTCAGAATCAATTTCAACATTTGATTTGAATCCACTGTAATGTACTCTGCTTGGCGTCGCAGCAAATACATAATTCATATTGGCACAGTATATGTAAAACATGGCTGGCCTAACAATTAGTTTGTAAATAAAACAATTTATTTTAGTAAATGGTTTTGATTTTCTATAAATATGAACTTACTATATTCGTACCTATTCGCTTGCATACCTTCTGTGTTTTTGATAGTTAATTAATTCATGCTACACATAAGTCCAAAATCTTGGACTAGAGCAAATAATTGGAACCCTATGCATAGCGACAACATATCTGTGTGAAGATTTAAAATAGCACGCGGATTATGTGGGAGAAGCTGAGTTTCGGAGAAAATTTTTCTTTTTCGCAAGTCAATGGAAAATGTATCCAAACTTTTCTACAATCCAAGCATGTTTTGGATCATGTAGTAATCTAAGTTCGATCATTTAGTTTGTCGATTACTCATACCAGAATTTAAATTTTAAAACGTGTTTTATGGTGGACTTCTGATGCGAATATTTTTCGACATTTAACCTCTGGAATGAGTTATTGACAAACTACTAAATTATCGAACCTATATTACTAAATGATCGAAAACATCCTTGCTATTATCCATAACAAATTACACTAACGCAAACAACGATTTTTGATTCCCTGATAGAATAATATCAGGTATGCAATCAGTATGATATAAAGTATTACACATTATAGGCCCAAGTATGCTGATTTAGGTAACATTAGCTCTGTTACGAGTAATCTATCAGATTTTGTACAGGGATAGTTTACCTGTACAGAGTGATCTGATAAATAATTTTAGATCAGTTCAGTATAATATATACAAAAGCAAATTAAAATTAATCAATTTTAATCAAACCTACGGTTAATCACTCCGAAATGCTCTCCATATGAAGAAAAGCAACCCTAGTAGAATTCTATTCAGATTTTATTAAGTCGGATCAAATTCGTAAATCTTAGCTAAAAAGTGGTTAAATTCAATGACAAAAACGGAACTGCTCATCAGCAAAAAATGAATTCTTATCTATATGATGAAGAATCATACTATTCCAGAAGGTGCCAGAAGCCTAAGCTGGATTCTGACTTCAAAACAGGAAACACTCGAAAGTTTGTCAATTGAACAAAATTATGGATCATATTACCGAAGTTATGGATCATAATCACGATAAATATTTGCAAAATTGTATTTTTTATTAAATGTAGTTTTCTATGGATAATTTTCCAAACATTTATGGATCATTTGTTCATGGGAAAATAGCAGGAATGATATTGTTTTTCTTGATCATGTTTGAAGGTACATATGTACTTATTTTCCAATTATTATTTGCAGCGCCGTAGCGTGGGGTTGGCCGGGTTGGCCCCCGCCAAGGGCGCCAGCCCTCAGGGGGCGCCGGAATCAGGAACTACGGAATAGGAAACAGAACTATTTTATTAGTTACATGGCCAAATAATAACAAACCGACCATAAAGTCCAAAGGTCTATGGCGGAGATATTTCAAGAAATTTAATCTTTCTTCTATCTCAAATAAACAAGTCGAATGATTTGGTCCTGACTTTGACCTTTTCGGTTTCTCTGAGCCTTTCGGATTCGTCTACAAGGGGCTTAGAAAAGTCTAGAAAACTTATATTCAAAAAGTTATTTGAAAATTTTATATCAGATTGTTACCATTTACAATTACTGCCACAAGTGTTGACCAAAATTGTAAAAGACCTTTTGCGCTTATAACTTATATCGGGTTGGGGTAGGGGTAAAGATGGTGTAGATTTAAGACAAATTTGCTCATTTCATTCAGAAAAACTACATTTAGTCCGAAAGATTATCATCATGGACGCATTTGATCCGGCGACATTACGATAAGCAGTGAACATATGCCTTGATTAAAAATTACTACTTTGGTTATCATTTATCAATGCAAAATTTATCCGCAATACATACAACATGTGCCAAGGCATGTGCTATCAAAGCAGTCATAGCCTAATCTAACCACATGGCCGTCCTGCTTCCGATGTCGATTCCGACCACTTCAACCATTTCCAGCCTACTGACAGTTCCATTCTTATGTTGTATCTTTCTTGATCCGAACTCCGAAAGCGATTCCGATCATCGATCGATCCACTTCAGGGTTGGATATCCTTGTTCCAACCATTTGACATTAGTATATGATTTGTCACGATTTTCAAAACTCTTTTCTCTGCTATGTACTTGCAAGTACGTCAGTTCCTTCCACTAAAAGCAACTACTAAAAGCACGCTCTACCAACATATCTCACCATATTTTGCAAATTATTGTAAAAGCTCACAACATTTGAAAACTTTCCAGGGACATATCGCCATAATAAAAATTCATAAAACATTAAGGTGGGAATCAAAATGTTATTGGATTGTGAAATATTGCACATTTTTCCTTAGTAAGAGAGGGGCGCCCAAAAAAGATTTCGCCAAGGGCGCCTAGAGTCCACGCTACGGCTCTGATTATTTGATATATTTTTTCAGCTTGGTTATGCTTAGTTATGGATCTTAGTTATGGATTATTCTTTATGGAGAAGCCTGAACTATTTTTTGGATTTAAGGTAGCATTTTGGATTTTATTGAACTTTCAGATGTTATTTATGGATCGTTTTTGTGCATTTAACGGTACAAAGGGCTGCCACAAACAAATGTGAAAAATAAGCCCTATTTAGTGTTAAATATATTAGACTTTTCTAATATGTTTGTCAACCCTTTTGAACGAGCGAGAAAGGCATCATCACCGCTAGGTGGATTAATCAGGGTTTTTTTAAATATATTTTTATGTATTGATTTTTTGAGGGATACTTTGTATGGACCACATTTAGAACTTCTAAAGGCACATCTTTTTGTTGAAGACCCATGGATCTATCTCGTTTATTTATCAAGTTATAGCCGTTTTTCGATAAAAAAAAACATATTTTTTTCAAAAAGAAATAAAGCGCTTTAAACAAAAAACGCTCTCTCAGTTTTCCCACCATGAACGCAGAAAAGTGCGAGCTTTCGAATAGAACCACTAGATTGAAAATCGGTTTGCTCCATTTTGAAATATACGCATATGAAAAAAAAAACATGTTTTTCATACAAAAACTCGAATAACTTTTTTGTTATAAGTGATAGATCCATGGTTCTTTAACATAAATGTGCGTCTTCAAAAGTCCTAAAAGTGCTCGGAACAAAGTTTATGCGAGAAAAAAATGTATAAAAAGTCATGTGAAAAATACCGATTTTTAGGGACCGCCCTAACGTATTTATTGAAAAAGCTCATAACTTGTGAACCATAAGTGATAGAAAAATGGTCAAATTTAATTGCTCTACAACTTTGTGGAACATTGCACAAGTCTTTACCAAAAAATTAAAAAGTTGATATTATGAACTTCTGAAATATAGGGACCACCCTAATTTCACTAAATGGAAAAAAATCGTCAAAAAACATTAATTTTTTTCTTAAAGACACTATATATCTAAAACTAATAGTTTTGGCGCAAACATTTTTGTCTTGCTAGATTCGACTCTGAGACCATTGTGAATTGTTGTATTGAAATAATACAGATTTGTATTATTTTACTACAATATTTGTATAAAAAGCTTACAGAATTGTATATGCCCAGATTTTATACAATAATTGACAGATTCGTTTTTTGGCTGTACTGAAATGAAAAATTTCCAACCCAAAATTCAATTCATTTTTTAATGAAAACAAAAACAATAATGACAAAAATATGTAGATATAAGATCTGTTTAAATTTGAAAAAGTGTCCAAAAATCCACCGGCCAATTGGTGTTCATAATTTTTAAGCTAAGACAAACCTCTGGTAATAATTTCAGCTCATTTGATTAACATTTAGTTGTGCTTTAAATCGATTTATCTTATGAAAAATCATAGCTCTGAGGGGTAAGTGTCGTTTGGCCGAAACCCATTCAGTCGAGATCCATTCGGCCGAAAGCCATTTGGCTGAATGCCACTAGGCCGAAACCCATCTGGCCGAAAATCATGGCCGAAAGGACATTTGGCCAAATAGGAAAGAGCCGTTTGGGCGAATACCGTTCGGCCGAATGCCAGTAGGCCTGAAGTTGTTTGGCCGAATAGACCATTAGGGCGAAAGTCTTTGACCGAAAGGGTCATTCGGCCGAAAGAGTCGTTTGGCTGAATAGGACATTTGGCCGAATAGAATTTTTGAGTTTTTTAGTGGAATGTCCAATTCCACCACTTGATTGTACCTTCACAGATACGTATTTCAACCTCAACAGTAAGGCCGTCTTCAGTGTCTCGTACTTGACTCGACACGAACTCGTTTTATGACACGAAAAGAAATAGTTTGTAACAGTCTTGCGTTTGTACCTCAATTTGTTCAATTCGCATTTACCGCCTTTTTAGTAATTTATTTTTTATTAAGAAAAAAATATCAAGAAGTTTTTGTGCACCACCCACGATTTGTACAATTACATATGCTATGCTGTGCTATATTACCAGTTCGACCAAATGGAATTTTTGACTAAACCGTTTTCGACTTTATTACCATTTTAACCGAACGTTTAATTCGGCCAAATGGAATTCTTCAAGATGACTTTCGGCCTAACGTGTTACACGTCCAAACGGCATTCGGCCAAAAGGCTTTCCACCGAATGACTTTCGGCCAAATAACCCTTCCCGAGCAAAGGTAAATAACCAAAATTGATATCGAACTGATAACACGATTAGTTATTCTTATTATCATTTTGATATTTAGTTATCAAACATGTGATTAACTGATAACTGAATAATAACAACATTTATTTTCGATACAAATTTGGTATTTTCTTCTAAATTTCGCGTCGTTTAGATATCGGGCCAAGCATTCTATTCTTTCAAACCGCGAACCGCGTATCAAAAAAATCTACTCATCCGTTTATTTTTCGACGCAACCAAAAAATAAGCGCCAGATACTCGCCTAAGAAAAACATACCTATAGCAAGAAAGCTACTTTGATAATTTTGAAAATTTGACCGCCACGTGATGGTTTGATGAATGCTTTGATAGCACATGCTGCGGATAATTTTTTCAGAGCTGTGGAAGTATTGAAAAAGGGTCACGGAAGTTGTCATTTTGTTGCAAGGGACAATACTAACTTCTGCTAAATGCACCCGGCCTATGCTATGAATAGTGTGACAACAACTGTTTCCAAACACTGAACTGAAATTTTCGTCTAAGCAGGCGGTGATTTTCCCCGTTACCAACGATTGCTACTGATTTGTTTATTTCTCTGTCAACAAAGGAATTTGCAGAACAGTTGACAGTCTTGGAATCCACAATGCTTATATATATGGGGAAGCGAAGAATTTAACTGAAAGTGTCGGATAATCAAGAAATTGCAACGGTCGGGTGTGTTGTGGAGAAAACAATCATGCTCGCACTTTAGTCGATCTAACAATGTACTCAACCATAGACTAATTGCTCAACTATTGAGAGTTTAATCCTAGGTTTGAACGCAAAATACAAACCCGGGCAAGATCATCTGCAGTCAATAGTCAATGTTGAAAGGACGGTCGACGCATGGGAATATCGAGATGTGAAATAGAAAATCCTTTGGAATGTGTTTGAATGGATCATCACAGTAGCCCAAAATATTTTTAACTAGTCGACCCGGCAGACATTGTAGGCGAAAATGCGCGTTGTGGACTAGGTAGCCATACGAAATTTTCATACGACTCCTAATTTTAGTTTTTTTACAATTTACTCAACCTTAATCGTGATTTTCGCATAAGTAAATATCATATAAACCCGCCGATAACGATAACAACATATCTGCAGAAAATCGAAGTCTGAACTGATAGTTTTGACTGTATATGAATAAAAACTAGTTGAGGTTTTTGTTGTCTCGATTTGACTAGCGAAAAGATTCACCTGATTGAAAATAAGAGAGAAAAACTAACCTAAGCCTATAATTTAATTAGTCACAACTGAAAAAAAAAAATCAATAAAAGGACGATGAACCGTATTTATCCTAATTGATTGCCGATTCACTATTTTGAATTAAATTCGGTTATCATTTTTGTTATGTAGATAACAATTCTAGTTATCAATATAACTGGATAATTAGGTTTGTTATTAAGTTAGTTATTCTGCTTTGCACTCTGTCCAGCCGACTGTTATTAAACATGAATGGTCATGGCATCATGATTTGATTATAAATAGTCTTCAGTAAATGCAAGATTGTAGAAAGCGTAGGGCTTTTCTCATCTGTCTCTCACGAAAGCGTAATTAAGTGAGTGCCTAGCGACGACGCCGTATAATTACTCGATTCGAGTTCGAATCCCAGTGAATGCAAAGTTTTTTTCCTATGCGTATCGAAGTCGGCAAAGAAGATTTAACTATTTTGGTCGGGTTCAATCAAAGTTAATTGCCTATTTCCGGGGATTAAACCACCCGACTTGGACATTAATTTACAATGTTGTGAAAACTCATATGTGAATATGTACATTATGTGGAAGATATTGAGCTAGCGGCTACTGAACGAGCTCAAGATTCCCAAATTGGACGCATAGTCACCGACCGACGGAGGTCCTTCGTAGCTTAGTTGGTTAAAGCACCAGTCTAGCGTACTGTAGGGTCATGGGTTCGAGTCCCATCGAAGGGAAAGTGGGTACCTCCAAATCAAATCAATATTTTCCACATAATGTACATATTCACATATGAGTTTTCACAACATTGTAAATTAATGTCCAAGTCGGGTGGTTTCATCCCCGGAAATAGGCAATTAACTTTGATTTAACTGAATAATAATATAATCAATTAATTATTCATTTTTGCTCGGGTTTCCCGTTCAATTTTCCGTGAAATCTCCTTGAAAACTTGTAAGAATTTCAAGAGGAAGTTCAATAGATTTTTGCAGCGAAATTCAAAAGATTCTCGCGGTAATGTACTGAAAATATCTTGAAATAATTAAGAATAATAATCCAAAAAACATCGCTACGCCGAATCACGCCGCCAACTAACATTATGAAAATGCCGCCATCGACGAATTTCGGACCGGCGCACACCTCTAAAAGTAAAAAGTGAAAAGTAAGAAATAAGAAGTGAGAATAGAAAAGTGTGAAGTGAAAAGTGAGAAGAATGGGTATGGAAAGTGAGAAGTGAAAAATGAGAAGATAGAACTGAGGATCATGGAGTTAGAAGCGAGAAAAGGTGGCTGGTGAGAAGTGAGATGTGATAATTGAAAACTGTGAAATAATTGCTTATTCTTTCCAATTTCCTTCATTCCTCTTTATGCTTTCTTTATCCTTTTTCTTTCTTCCTTATTCCCTCTTCCTTCTACTTTCTTGCTTCTTCCTTTTCCTTTACTCTTTCCCTTATTTCTTCTTCTTTCTTTTCTCTTCCTTCTACTTACTTCCGTTTCTGTTTTCATTGTTCTCTCTCCTACTATTTTTCTTGTCCTTTTTTCTCCTTTCTTCTTCCTTATTTCTTCGTCCCTTTTTATTCTTCATTCTTCTTTCTTCCCTCTTACTTCTTCCTTCTTTCTGTCTTATCTGTCTTATATCTTCTCACTCACTCACACTTACTTCTCAGCATTTTGCTTCTCACTATTAAGTGCTTCTCACATGTTTTTTTTTTCACTGGATCCTGCTAAAACTAGTATAGATATGAAAAAGCGTTGAAATATTGTTTTCGGATGGAGACTAGCGAGTCTTGGGCTGGAAGTCTCCTGAAAAAAGATTAAATTTTTATTCGGGTTTTCTAGGCCGTCCAAACTGTTTTGCAGTACACATCCAGAAACAAAATGTTCTAAGTTGGGATATATGTCCAAAAATATTTATGCATTCAAAAGACATAAATTTATCGAGCTTTGAATAATCGTCAACTATTTCTGGGTCTCTCAATACTTTTACAAGCTACTACAAAAAGTTTCGTCCTGGAGTTCAGAACATGCGATCTACTCGATCAACAAAGTCCTGAAGGATGTATCCGCGCATCGTTGAGCATGCCAGTAGGTCTATTGAGTCACTAATTACTTTTACAAGCAAGGATGTTAACGATCATTCAGTAATTTGCGTTCGATCATTTAGAAGTTTGTTTGAACACATTCCAGAAGCTGAAGTTCAAAATATGTTGTATGGTGGACTTCTAGTGCGAAGGTTTCTACACAACTTTGACTAATAGTTCGTTATTAGAATTCAGCTAATAACGGAGTTAGAGCGCTAGTTGCAGTAACTCAAACTAAATGATTGGAATTTTGTTATCATTTAGTCTAAGTTACTGAAACTATAGCTATAACTCCGTTACTAGTGGAATTCAAACAACGAACCATTAGGCAGAGTTGTAGAAAAACCTTCGTACTAGAAGTCCACCATACAAGATATTTTGAAATTCAGCTTCTGGAATGTGTTATTGACAAACTACTAAATGATTGAACGCAAATTACTGAATGATCGTTAACAACCTTGTTTACAAGTTACTACCGACTACTGATTATGAATCGTCTGTACGTTTTAATTATATTTATTGAACGGCTACTCTGTGTTACAATTATTACAACGAGTTTTTTTTATTTACCGACGTTTCGACACAGGGATTGTGTACTTTTCAAGGGGAAAATATTTTTGTTGTTCGTATGTCTAACTTGCACCGTCTGATTGTCTAACTGTCCGTACATAACTTCGGAGGCACTAGCTGAGCTAGAAAAAATGAAAATTGCTAACAGTGCTTCCGAAGTCATGTTCGGAAAATCAGACAAACAGGCGATGCAAGTTAGACTAAACGTACGACGACAAACAACAAAAATATTTTCCCCTTGAACAAGACACAATCCCCGAGTTGAAACGTCTGGTAAATAAAAAAAAACTCTCGTTGCAATAATTGTAAGACTGAGTAGCGGTTCAATAAATATAGTTACTACAGACCTTTTCGGTTCTCCATAGCGTCCTAGAGTTCATAACATTTTATCCACTAGATAAACAAAGTCCTGAACGATGTTTATGTGCATCGTTGAACATTCTAGCAGGTACATTGAGCCGATACGATTTCATTCATTACTTTTGCAAGTCAATACAGGCTTTTTCGGTTCTCCAGAACGTCAGGGAGTTCCGAACATGCGATATACCCGATCAACCAAGTCCTGAATAATATATCCGTGGATCACCAAACATCTGCGCCGGTCCATCGAGCTGTTAAGATTTCACTCAGTTCTTTTGCAAGCTACAATAAACGCTCCATGAGACGATGTTTTAAGACTTGATATCGATTCGTGGAAACGAATGATGCCATACTAAAATGTGTTCACGGATACGAATTGCGTCAAATGATAGCCAGAAAAGCAGTTATGTTTGTCTGACTGAACAGCTAGGAGGTTGTCAGCTAGTTGTAAGTGTATTTTGTGTGCACAATTTCGATTGTGAAAATTGTATTCGAATAAATGTGATTTTAGGCGTCTGACGATGGCTGAAGTGTAATGAACCGAAACGCGTAACGCTAAATTGCTGTCTTGATCAATTTTTCTCCGAAAAAAGCCAATTAAAGCAACAAATTGAGTACATACTGACGATGAGGACATTGGAAAAATCATGATTGATCCGGTAGATTCTTTAAACTGAACTCGAAAACGTTTTGAAGCCCCAAAAGAGGTGTTCATGAGAGATGTATTCATGAAAATTGTGTTTACATTACGCGCATATTGACTATTGGACGATGAGAATATTGCAAAAGCTTTCTGGTTTAACTTGAGAATGTTTTGAAGTACCTTAAACATCTCGTTTTCAAGAAAATTTGGTTTACATGATGCGCATGTGTCTATTAGAACGGTTTGGGTATATGCCGATAATAAGGACATTGCATAAGCCTTGAGCTGAACTCGAGAACGTTTTGGAGAACCAAGAGCATCTCGTATTCCTGAAAATTGATCACTGTCTCAACGATCAAGATGGCTAAACTTGATTGAGTGTTTAGATTTATCAAACCATAGATCCTAATATTTCAGATTTATCTGCGTGCTCTCAAAAGTAAAATCTTCCCAAGGTTTTCGATATCTGGGGCTTCAGACTTCACTGGATTCTGTTTTTACACGATTCACATTTTCTCAATTTTACATTCTTCCTAAATGTTTAACGCATATTAATTATCATGTGATTTTCTTTTGATTTATTAAAAATAATTGAAACATGTTACAAAGATTTTGGTGGTATTTTGAAGTCACACGATAAAAGCACGTACAGAAAAAAATGTTCAAAACAGAATTATATGTTTAGTCAAACTTGACCTACAATATTTTTCCTTTGTGGCCGACATCCTGATGATCATTTTTGTGGAAGAAAGTGGGGACCTAGCTCTTTTCTGTGATTTTTTTACAGCCTCGAAAGGGTTAAGGGGCGGTTCAAATATGACGCCAACTACATTTTGGAATTTCTAGACCCCCCTTTCCCCCTGTCATGCTTTTTGGTATACCTAGTATAATATATATTGTCAAAAAATCGTAGGCATCTCCAACCAAAACCTGTGACGTCATTCTTGTACAACCCCCAATAAGGAAACAGTTTTAACTATATCAGCAAATGACATTCGGCCAAATGACCCTTTCGAGCAAATGTCCTCAAACCATATTCCTAAATGCTATGAAACGTATTTGATATTTTGTGAAACAAATATAAATGTATTCCCTATCTCGATACCTATCTAGATAGACGGTCCCTTCAATATCGAGTAAGGGAGAGTTCACTGTATTTTCTTTCGAACTTCGAACTTCGCAATCCCTGACTGGAGCTCAGCGCTGACTATTTGGCGTGTGTTGCAATCGACAGTTCGACTATGATTTTTACACGCGCGGAAATAGGCACGGCGCGGCGGAGCAGCTCGCGGGCGTCGCCATCGTCTTTGATGATGGTGTATTCGGCGAACCGTTAATATTATTATTTATAACTTCGAGAGGAGCAAGTTTAAGTTTCGGATCACTCATTCCGCATAACTCTTCCGTTTGTTCGGATTCAGACAAAGTGCTGCCAACGCGGGTTGGATATGTTGGAGATTGCGTTTGCGGTGTTTGTTTGCGTTGGGGGCACGTATTTCTGCGAGTTATGGTCTTTGTTTTCTACAAATGTTCCAATGAGCATAGATTTTTCCAGCGAAGTGGCCGCCGTTTGTGTTATGAGGGATTTTGTATATGTGATGAGGGGGCGTATTTCGCACTCCACTCCATCGATGATGAATGAGCCAATATACGTGGGAGTAAATGCACTTGAAGGTATAAAAACGTTAGTCCACCGTTCACCACAAATTGATGCATTTGTTCACTGCACCCACACAGACGGGGTCATTCCGATTTCATTTGTCGCTGCCTGCGAAGGCTCAAAAATTTGTTCTGCTTCAGCAGTGAAACCGAATCGAATTGAATCCGACAGGTTTGCTGAATCCGAACATCTCGTCGCACTGGTTTTGTTATGCCAATCAACCAACAACATTACCGATTAATATAACGGCAGAGTCAGCAGAGTGGCGATATTGGCGCCCAACAGATAGAGAATGTTTCCGAGATAAATCCCCATCACAAGCCGAGCGGTCCCATCCAGTCCAGACCGGGTGCTGCTCTGCTCTGTTTGCCCTTATCGGTTCGGCTAGCGTTATTCGCGTAGGCAGATGTGATTTTTTTCCTTTCTGTGTCAGTCAACTTATGAATTTTTACGGCCATATTTTATTACCCGAGTCTGTGTTTATCTAAGCAGCCGAAGGCCTGTTTGAGAAATCTGTCGAACTGTGGGATCGCTTTTCTTGGTCTCATTTGGGATGTTGGAATGTGTTCGGTTAGGGGCTTGTACAAGAGCGGGTCATGTGGGTGTGAAGCTGTCTGTGTTGACTATGCGAAATTATCACCAATCAGATTCCAGCAAATTTTGCATATTTCTGCGCTTATTAGCATTTTGGACCGAGGTTTATGTTGTTCACATCCCAGCTGTCGGTTGGAACAGATAAGCAGGTGGATTAGCTTGGAATTGACAGAAGAAGCGGAGTGCCAATAATATAAGAAGGAACTTGAAGATTTGGGGACAATCACGAGGGAAACCAAAATATGTAACAAAACTCAATAAGTATGACTATGATGTAAAAAACATCTTTATGCATACTGCGCAGCAAAGGTGGGAGAGTGACTTCAGTTTTATCTCGCTTCTTTTTTGCCCTAGTACACATTTCAATCAAATCTGGTTACAACTAGACCTATGCGCCGCCGCCGGTTGTTTTACTCATGCCGCCGTCGATCATAATTTTGATACCGCGATGACTAATCGCAATAAAAAAATCAATTAACTTAAGTCGAGTCGAGTAGATTACAAGACACTGAAGATGGCCTTACAGTTGAAGACGAAATACGTATCTATATACATATATATATATATATATATATACATATATATATATATATATATATATATATATATATATATATATAACGGTATAATAACGGTATAATATATATATAACGGTATAACGGTATAAATATATATATATATATATATATATATATATATATATATATATATATAACGGTATAATAACGGTATAATATATATATAACGGTATTACAGTATAAATATATATATATATATATATATATATATATATATATATATATATATATATATATATATATATATATATATATATATATTCAGCAAAATATATATATATATATATATATATATTATATATATACGTATAGTACTAAACTCGTCTTTTGATAGTTCATAAATGGTGAAAAGATGGAAATCGTCAGAATTCAATTTCATGTCTACCTTACGAGATTGTGTTAAATACATTGTCTGGATTAATAAATATGTTGGTTTATTAGTTATGAGTTTGCATGAGGCTTTATCTAGTGGATTTCGTCTACCAAGTAGAATAACACATAAAATGTTTAACTGATCTTTGGAATTCGTCTAAGCCAGGCCTTGGCTTTGGCATTCAGTCGAGCACCTAAACCTGTGTAGGTGACTCACAAACTATGTTTGATGTGGCACGTAATCTTTTGTGCAGGCTTGGATACATGCCCAAAGCACCCAACTTCTTATAGGATCTGGCATTTGTGCAGGAAATTTATTGCAGTTCAGGAATTTCAAGGTAAGTTAGAACATTAATTATCTTGACAATATTTTTTTTTATTTATTAAAATCTACCAGGCCACTTATTTAATCAGTTTTCTTCCTTTTTTGATTTGTATTTGTTTTGTACAGTGGACTTATTTGGGAAACCAATTCAGCAAAAAAAATTAAATCCCTACTGTGAATGATTTTCTAGCTCTCATATAACTATTTTTTATTTTGAAATCAATGTTTGAATCCCAAGTAGCACACGCAACATCTTCCTAAAAGCACCTTGTTTCTATTCATTTTCATTAAATGCATTGGAAAACATCAAAGCATGAAAAAGTAGCATCAAGATGACAAAATCGTTCGAATTGTGATCAATGTTTCATTAAAATTGCAATGCAGTACGTGTTTGACATTTGGAAACAAACAAACCAAGAATACTGCACTTCATGTTGCAGACACGAAACAAAATCATTAAGTTGCATATTTTCTACCATGTAACTTCAATGCGTCTTTCAAAACTTAATTGTTTGTTTAAATTAAGTTGCAGATAAGTTGAATGTGTCTTCGTTTAATTTAGCATCGTTCAACGTTTTGACAACTCACATTTTTTCCTGTGATGGTGCAATCAAGTAACAGGAAACCTGAGTACAAAACTTCATAATCGTATAGTTTTTATTGCGAGTCAACATGTAGTTCCTTCGAAGCGTTGAATGGTGCTGTGGTAGAGTGAAGGACTATCAATCATAAGACCCATAAATCGAATCCAGTTTTATATTTTTATTTTATTTTTTCCGCTGTAGTATTTTGCAACATTATTGCAATTTTACTGCAAACGAAGGATGTTTCCGTAGGCTCCACCTCTTGCGCTTTTTAGATTGCAAAAGCGTTATATTTGATGGCACATACGCAAAGATGGTTTCTTCCGAATAGTTGCAACACAGTGAAATGTTCAGTAGTGAAACAAGTTGTGCTGTTTGGGATATTATTGACAAAACCGTTTGGTATATTTCCTTGTACATTCCTCCAAAGTTAAAAAAAAAAACCTAAGAAAATTACTTTAGAAATTCTTTTTTTCTCCGAAAATTCTTCCAGAATTTCCGTTACGAATTTCTTCAGAACATCCTTCACGAATTTCCTGAGGAAATTCCTTATGGAATGTATACGGAAAAACTTTGTTGTACGAGAAAGGCAAAAATTTTCAGGAATTCCTACGAAAAATAAGCTAGAAATTCGTTCAAAGACTCCTTAAGGAATTTCTCTGGAAATTCTATAAAGAATTTCTTCGGAAATTGTTTATCAACACTTTCTTTAAGCAATGCCTTCGGAAATTTCTTTGAGAATTGCTTCGGAAATTCCTCCTTATGAATTTTATTCGGCAATTATTCCATGAATTCCTTAAATCAATTCTTCCAGATATTGCATAAAAGATTTCTTAGAATTTTTTTCAAGGAACTCTTCCAGCAATTCCTTTAAAACATTCTTCGGGAATCCTTCCAGAACTTCCTGCAGGAATTCCTCCGAAAATGCTTTCACGAGTTCATTCCGAAATTCTTTCAGTAATACCTTGGTAATTTTTTAGCGTTTGTTATTTATTTTTTTGTTTCACTTTTTCGAAAATTCAATTAGTAACTCCATCGAAAGCTATTACATTCTATAATTATTTTTCAAAGGATTTCCGTAAAGAAATTCCGAAAGAATTTCTGAAGAAATCTACGAAGGAATGTCGGAGGCTTTTCGAAGAAACTTTTAAAGAAATCTATGGAGATATATCAGAATTAAATCTTGGCGGATTTTTTAAATTATTTAAGGAAAAAAATCGTGAGAAGTTATCAAATGAATTTTTGGAGGAGTTTTTGAAGAAATTCCTGGAGGGTGTAGGAGTTTCCTAATGTATTTCCGAAGGCATTTTTAAAGAGAGCCTGAATCGATTTTCAAAAATAATTCCCGTTGGAACTGCTAAAAATATTTTTGAAGGTATTTCTAAAAGACTTCCCCAAAGAATACCTAAAGGAATTTCCAAAGAAATCCATAAAGGAATGTCTGAAGGTATTTGTGAAGGAATTTATGAATAAATTCCTAACAGAATTTCAGAGGAAATGCCTACTGGTAGATCTTTCGGATATTCCTTGGCGTTTCCCTCAGGAATTAGTTAGGAAATTCATCCAAGCATTCTTCCAGAAATTTGTTCAGAAAAACCTTCGTTGAGATATTCATCCGAAAATTTCGAAATTCTTCTAAGAACTCCTTTGGTATAGCTTGCAAAGTTCTAGGACAAAATTTCCTTAAGAATTCTTGAACAAGTTTCAGAAAGAATATCCAAGAAACTCCTGAAGGATTTTTCAAAGTAACTTCTGAAGGAATTTCTGATAGTCTTAGATTTCTCCGCAAATTCCTTTGGACATCAAGATTTCCTTCAGAAACACGGATATACCTTCTGAAAATCCTTCACAAATTCTTTTTTAAATATCAACGGAAAATGTTTGAGGAGTTTCTTAGGAATTTTGTTCAGAATTCGTTCATAAACTCTCTAAAAACTCCTACAGAAATTTAATTACGGATTACTTTGGAAACTTCATCAAGTTTTGAAAATTTGCTTAGGAATTTCTTCGAAAATAATTGAGGAATTCCAGCGGAAGATACTTTTTGGATTTTTTTTAATTCCTCTAGGGCAGCGGTTCTCAACCTGGGGTACATGTACATCTGGGGGTACCTTCGCTGGCCCCAGGGGGTACCTCGAACAAAAATGCGTAATGGCGGATGTATTACAATTCCAATAAAAACTTATTGATACAGTTTTAAAATTTCTTATTCCAAAATTTTGTATTGTACATAATATGCATGGCGATCAGTAAGACTTTTGAATCAATTCCATCCTAGGTAGTACAGTGTATCAAGAGCTGTGGGGCAAAAGATCGAAAAAAAAAGGTCCAATGAATAAATAAAAAAAAATCTTCAATGTAATCTACCTGATCGAGACAAAATATTGAATAAAAAACCTAAAAACCTAAGGGAAGATCCATTAATTACGTAACGCGAATATTGGGCATTTTCAACCACCCCTCCACCCTATGTCACACTTTTTGTATGAAACATCTGAAAATTTTGTATGGATCGTCACACTTCGACCAACCCCCCCTCCCCCTCTAAGCGTTACGTTATTTGTGGGTTCGGAAGCCTCCAGCTGAGGGACATGAAGGCCTTTTTTCCGAAAAGCTCAATAGCTTCGTTGCAAGAAGCTTGGATGCCTCTTTTCGAGACGCTTCTTCCGAAGCAGCTCGTAAATCTTATTTCAAGAATATCGGAGGCTTCCTCTTAATAGGCTCGGAAACCTCTTGCTCGGAATCCCCATTTCAAGAAGCTCGGGAGCCTCAATTCAAGTCGCTTGGAAGCCTCCGTTCAAGAAATTCGAATACCTCGTTTCAAGGACTCCTCGGGATTCTGCTTTCAAGGGGCTTGAAAAACTTGTTTCAAAAAGCTCGGAAATCCCCTTTCAAGAGACTCGGAAACCTTTTTTCAAGAGGCTCGGTAGCCTCCTTTCAAGAGAAACGTAAGCTTCATTTCGAGAGGCTGAGACGCCTCTCTTCAAGAGGTTTGAGATTTTTCAAGAGACCTCGTTTCAAAATGCTCGGAATCCTCCTTTCAAGAGGCTTGGAAGTCTCCTTTCAAGAGGCTCGGAAGCCTCCTTTCAAGAGGCTCGGAAGCCTCCTTTCAAGAGGCTCGGAAGCCTCCTTTCAAGAGGCTCGGAAGCCTTATTTCAAGAGGCTCGGAAGCCTCCTTTCAAGAGGCTCAGAAGCCTCCTTTCAAGAGGCTCAGAAGCCTCCTTTCAAGAGGCTCAGAAGCCTCCTTTCAAGACGCTCAGAAGTCTCCTTTCAAGAGGCTCAGAAGCCTCCTTTCAAGAGGCTCAGAAGCCTCCTTTCAAAAGATTCAGAAGCCTCCTTTCAAAAGGCTCAGAAGCCTCCTTTCAATAGGCTCAGGAAGCCTCCTTTCAAGAGGCTCAGAAGCCTCCTTTCAAGAGGCTCAGGCCTCCTTTCAAGAGGCTCAGAAGCCTCCTTTCAAGAGGCTCAGAGCCTCCTTTCAAGAGGCTCAGAAGCCTCCTTTCAAGAGGCTCAGGAAGCCTCCTTTCAAGAAGCTCGGAAGCCTCCTTTCAAGAGGCTCAGAAGCCTCTTTCAATAGGCTCAGAAGCCTCCTTTCAAGAGGCTCAGGAAGCCTCCTTTCAAGAGGCTCAGGAAGCCTCCTTTCAAGAGGCTCAGGAAAGCCTCCTTTCAAGAGGCTCAGGCCTCCTTTCAAGAGGCTCAGAAGCCTCCTTTCAAGAGGCTCAGAAGCCTCCTTTCAAGAGGCTCAGAAGCCTCCTTTCAAGAGGCTCAGGAAGCCTCCTTTCAAGAGGCTCAGAAGCCTCCTTTCAAGAGGCTCAGAAGCCTCCTTTCAAGAGGCTCGGAAGCCTCCTTTCAAGAAGCTCAAGCCTCCTTTCAAGAGGCTCAGAAGCCTCCTTTCAAGAGGCTCAGAAGCCTCCTTTCAAGAGGCCTCAAAGCCTCCTTTCAAGAGGCTCAGAAGCCTCCTTTCAAGAGGCTTGGAAGCCTCCTTTCAAAAGGCTTGGAAGCATCCTTCCAAAGGCTTGAAGCCTCCTTTCAAAGGCTCAGAAGCCTCCTTTCAAGAGGCTCAAGCCTCCTTTCAAGAGGCTCAGAAGCCTCCTTTCAAGAGGCTCAGAAGCCTCCTTTCAAGAGGCTCAGAAGCCTCCTTTCAAGAGGCTCAGAAGCCTCCTTTCAAGAGGCTCAGAAGCCTCCTTTCAAGAGGCTCAGAAGCCTCCTTTCAAGAGGCTCAGAAGCCTCCTTTCAAGAGGCTCAGAAGCCTCCTTTCAAGAGGCTCAGAAGCCTCATTTCAAGAGGCTCAGATGCCTCCATGCAAGAGGCTCAGAAGCCTCCTTTCAAGAGGCTCAGAAGCCTCATTTCAAGAGGCTCAGAAGCCTCATTTCTAGAGGCTCAGAAGCCTCCTTTCAAGAGGCTAAAGAAGCCTCCTTACAAGAGGCTCGGAAGCCTCCTTACAAGAGGCTCGGAAGCCTCCTTTCAAGAGGCTCGGAAGCCTCCTTTCAAGAGGCTCGGAAGCCTCCTTTCAAGAGGCTCGGAAGCCTCCTTTCAAGAGGCTCGGAAGCCTCCTTTCAAGAGGCTCAGAAGCCTCCTTTCAAGAGGCTCAGAAGCCTCCTTTCAAGAGGCTCAGAAGCCTTCCTTCCAGAGGCTCAAAAGCCTCCCTTCCAGAGGCTCAGAAGCCTCCTTTCAAGAGGCTAAGAAGCCTCCTTTCAAAAGGCTCAGAAGCCTCCTTTCAAGAGGCTCAGAAGCCTCTTTTCAAGAGGCTCAGAAGCCTCTTTTCAAGAGGCTCAGAAGCCTCTTTTCAAGAGGCTCAGAAGCCTCTTTTCGAGAGGCTCAGAAGCCTCTTTTCGAGAGGCTCAGAAGCCTTCTTTCGAGAAACTCAGAAGCCTCCTTTCGATAGTCTCAGAAGCCTCCTTTCGAAAGGCTCAGAGCCTCCTTTCGAGAGGCTCAGAAGCCTCCTTTCGAGAGGCTCAGAGCCTCCTTTCAAGAGGCTCAGAAGCCTCCTTTCAAGAGGCTCAGGCCTCCTTTCAAGAGGCTCAGAGCCTCCTTTCAAGAGGCTCAGAAGCCTCCTTTCAAGAGCTCAGAAGCCTCCTTTCAAGAGGCTCAGAAGCCTCCTTTCAAGAGCTCAGAAGCCTCCTTTCAAGAGGCTCAGAAGCCTCCTTTCAAGAGGCTCAAGCCTCCTTTCAAGAGGCTCAGAAGCCTCCTTTCAAGAGGCTCAGGAAGCCTCCTTTCAAGAGGCTCAGAAGCCTCCTTTCAAGAGCTCAGAAGCCTCCTTTCAAGAGGCCTGGAAGCCTCCTTTCAAGAGGCTCAGAAGCCTCCTTTCAAGAGGCTCAGGAAGCCTCCTTTCAAGAGGCTCAGAAGCCTCCTTTCAAGAGGCTCAAGCCTCCTTTCAAGAGGCTCAGAAGCCTCCTTTCAAGAGGCTCAGAAGCCTCCTTTCAAGAGGCTCAGAAGCCTCCTTTCAAGAGGCTCAGAAGCCTCCTTTCAAGAGGCTCAGAGCCTCCTTTCAAGAGGCTCAGAGCCTCCTTTCAAGAGGCTCAGAAGCCTCCTTTCAAGAGGCTCAAGCCTCCTTTCAAGAGGCTCAGAGCCTCCTTTCAAGAGCTCAAGCCTCCTTTCAAGAGGCTCGGAAGCCTCCTTTCAAGAGGCTCAGGCCTCCTTTCAAGAGCTCAGGAAGCCTCCTTTCAAGAGCTCAGAGCCTCCTTTCAAGAGGCTCAGGCCTCCTTTCAAGAGCTCCTGGAAGCCTCCTTTCAAGAGGCTCAGAGCCTCCTTTCAAGAGGCTGGAAGCCTCCTTTCAAGAGGCTCAGAAGCCTCCTTTCAAGAGGCTCAGAAGCCTCCTTTCAAGAGGCTCAGAAGCCTCCTTTCAAGAGGCTCAGAAGCCTCCTTTCAAGAGGCTCGAAGCCTCCTTTCAAGAGGCTCAGAAGCCTCCTTTCAAGAGGCTCAGAAGCCTCCTTCAAGAGGCTCAAGCCTCCTTCCAAGAGGCTCAGAAGCCTCCTTCCAAGAGGCTCGAAGCCTCCTTCCAAGAGGCTCGAAGCCTCCTTCCAAGAGGCTCGGAAGCCTCCTTCCAAGAGGCTCGGAAGCCTCCTTCCAAGAGGCTCGGAAGCCTCCTTCCAAGAGGCTCGGAAGCCTCCTTCCAAGAGGCTCGGAAGCCTCCTTCCAAGAGGCTCGGAAGCCTCCTTCCAAGAGGCTCGGAAGCCTCCTTTCAAGAGGCTTGGACGCCTTCAAAACACCTCTTGTGGGAAGCTTGATGTATAAAATTAATTCGAATAGGAAAGTTTAACGAAATAACGAAAACTTCAGACAATTTTATTTTGTGGTTCGATATATTTTATGAAATACGCTTATCTTTCTACATAATAAAAATGAAATGGTCTGTGTTCGTATCCGCATAACTCGGAAACGGCTGGATGGATTTATTTGATTCCTTCAGCAGATATGTTCGTTATCGTTTCCGACGGGTTTATATGATAATTCCTCATGCAAAAATTATTACTAAAGTCGATTAAAAAGGGAAATACTAACATTAAGATTTGTATGGGAATTTCGCCTTTTAGATATTCATTCAAAGCTCCTTTGAAAATTTATTCAATATTCTTTTAGGAATTACTTTGAACATGTCTGTGAGGATTTCTTCGAAATTTTCCGGAAGGGTTCCTACTGATTTTTCTTTGGGAATTCCTTCAGTTCCCAAAGTTTTTTCGGAAATTTCTTCAAAAATGTGCCGAATTGTCTTCATAAACTTTTTCCGACATTACTTCAGGAAATCCTTTGGAAATTCTTTTGGAAAACTCTTTAAGGAATTCCATCGGAAATTAGTTCATAGTTGAATAAATTTCCGAATGAATTCCTGCAGGATTAGCTCTACTAAAGGAATTTCCCAAAGAGAACGTGAATGGATTTCAGAAAGACTACCTATACAAATTTCTGTAGGAATTCTTATAGAGTTTTACGAAGGAATTCCTTATGAACTTTACTTAGAAATGTCTGTACAAATCCTAAATCTCCTAAAAAAAATCTAGTTTCCTCCAGAAATTCCTTCAGGGACTACACCAAGAACTTGTTTGGCATATTTAACCAAATTTCAGGAAAAATATTAAATTTGGTTGGTTATCCCCAGTCTTACTCAGCTAATATTTATTTTTATTTATGTTGATCATAACATTTTAACATAAATAACATTTTGAAATCAGGTATTGATTAGTGTCGCCGGCAATTGACTATTTTGAATGTGCTGCTTGATGATCGGCAAACGTAGAATGTTGCAATTTTAATCCACTGAAGTCGATTTGTATACGGGCGATTCCTACCGTGTGAATCAAAACCGCATGAATCCAAAAACCCGCATTAAAATTGATTTTTCCAATCATTGAATTTTTCATCCACGCCGGTTCACGTCGCTGCCGCCGCCGCCGATAAAATTCAACGGCGTGCCGCCGGGGCAAAAGTAACCATCACGCCGCCGCCGCCGATGATATGACCGGCGCACAGGTCTAGTTACAACAACTTGATTTTGACCAAATTCGTTCACATATAAATTCCGGCAACTGATTTAAAACATGTGTGCTACTCGGGTATTGTGAATAGAGCTTTTCAACTCTTGAAATAACTTTATTTGAAACGGGATTCGCCTTAAAATACAATTCATAAATTTAGTGACAAAGTGCCTTAATGCAGGGTTTTTATGGAAAGTTTAAAATTTTGTTTTAAAAACAAACGCTTTGTGAAACATCAACTTTCAGTGCACCCAGAACCGCCTCCATTTGAACGTCGAATGTTGCCCACGCCTCCAAAATCGCTCACCTCTAAATAAGACACGTATCGCACGCCTCGTGGTTATTGATGCTTTGCTGCAACACCAACTGCATTATGCTACTGACTGCAGTAGCGCTCCCGTAGCTCGACGGGAGGCAGGCGAAATTAATTTATAATATCCATTTACTTCTCGCAAAAATACACCGATTAGCCCTAGGTGTCAAAAGAGTCTGCCTTCCGTTGGATCGCTGATTCTGCGGATCGCTGGCTTACTCCACATGGAACGAATCAATCTATGCTGCACGAGTAGCGAATTTGTTGGAACGTCCTCTTCCGCATGTTCTGGGTCGGAGAGGAGAAATAGCGATGGTTCGCGGATGGAATTATTATTTTCAATTAACTCATTTGTTAAAGTCTCATTTGTTATTTGTTTTACTCAGGTGTTTGGTTCCTCATTTTCATTTCACCCCTTAAAAATAACTTGTACTATCTTACTATTTTTCCAGTAAATTTTGAACATTCAAAGTGCATTTTGCATGAGCACACGCTTTCTCATCCATCGCATAACCGAATCGGTCCGCCCCAACAGTATCGAATCCCGGTGTGTATGAAGGTCAAACTTTGGAACACTGTTGCGGCAACACAACATGAATGAAGGCAGTCCTGTGAGCCTTGTACGTATGTTGCCTCCGGTAAACAACTCTGCCGCCGCATTGCTAAGCTACTGCTCCGTCAGTACCGACCGCTGCTATTTTGACCGATAAGAAACTGCCTCTCAGTCAGTCGGATGACGATGGATCGATGAGCGAATGGATGGACGGGCGCAATGGTCCAGAGGCATGTTTTGTGTTATGGTTTGAGGCATAAACTTGCGGAAAAGTTTACTCGTTTCACTTTTCGGTTCGTGTTCGGAAAGTGTTGAACCGTCCTGCCACCATCTGAAGCCTTTTTTTTTGTTGGAAAACTGCTGAATGGAAAAGTTGAAATCGAAATTGATTTATGGTTATAAAATTGATTCCAGGTGCAGGAAGCAGGGCGGTTATTCGCGCCCTTTTTTAACGATTTCACAGACCAAAATCAGCCACTCGTAATCGATGATAAAAGGTGAAGGTGGAGAAAAGACGCTTTTTTTCTTCACTTGTTTCCAGGCTAAGGCAAACGACGCAAAAAATGCTGGTCGATTTTCAGCACACCATCTGCAATCGGTAGCAGAAAGTGCAGCGTGAATGAACCCGACTTGACGGTGAGACGATGGTGGGTTAGTGATTGGCTACATAAGTAGCTCGTTTGTTACTATATAGGGTGGTGGCGCACAGGAGAGTAGTTTGGTCTTATTTGGGGGTCGCACTAAATTTAAACGAGTGTGACAACTTTCTCATGAGCGTGAATGAACGCTGATGGTTATGAACCGTTCAACACGAATTGGATCGAAAGACAGCTGTTTATGCTTGGAATATAAGAAAAGTCTGCAGTATTGTTCGCATAGACGGTTTAGTGATTCTGAATCATGGAAATAAAGCGTCCAAAGGAAGCCCAGCATAATATATTATTCCTCCAGAAAACTTGAACGATATTAATTCTTAGCTGAGAAGGAACGAAAATAACAATGCGAAAATCCTTTTCGAGTGTTCTCTTTTTCGTTGATTGTGTTGTTATGAGGATTTTAGGCGCGCGCCCACAGTGTTACTTAAACCTCATCATCGCAACGACCTTGCGGCATATTATCATCGTACAGTCTCACCTGTTGTGAGATAAAACCGCCAGATAAGAAAACTAAAAGCTGAATGTTGTTACACAGTTTGGCCAAGATTTCCGTGACAGGTAGTTCAGACTAAATAAAAATAAACAAGACAAATTTGCATATTACTCGGAAACTCGGCGGTCCGAAATTTTTTTGTTAAAAAAGGCATATGCACAATTAAGATAGGGGAACGGTTCGGCACTTCATCCCATAGCTCCTATTTCCATCCCATCGAAACAAAGCCATGAAAAAAATTTGGTTTGTTTCTTATTTTTGTGATTTTTTCAGCAGTGAGCACGCGTGTTAGCAAAAAGAAGCGACGAGATTGGAGCTTTATTTCTTTGTTTTGCAATGAGATGAATATATGTTCAGTAAAATGAAAAACGGAACAGAACTAACAAAAAAAAAGACCAATGACGTTTAACAAATTCTTATCGAATTTTACTTTTGAGCACAATTCAATCTTTACAAAAGTTCAACAGATTTTAATTGGATTTCATGTTTACAACCAGTTCAGCACACAATTTAAGTATTCAAATTCTGTTATAAGTTATTGATAAATGAGTCAAACTGTGATTAATTAACCGAAATTACGGAACTTATATTCATGTACATATAATAATGAGTAAATGATTATCACAGTCCAATCTCGCACACGATTTCGCAGTGCGTCAAGGTCTCTGACTAATTAAGGTTATCTTAATTTGCCATATACAATATTTATGTTGAAATACACTGGAGTCGGTTTTTACGCGGGGGATACGTTCCGCGTAAATCAAAACCGCGTAAAAACGACTTCACTAAAAATCGTTTTCTTGTGGTTTTCACGTGTTCCCGAACCTTTTTTAAAAACAGCGTGGAATTTTTTTTTTGAAAAAAGTCCGCGTTAAAAAAACCGCGTAAATTCCGAAAATCGCGTAAATCCCATAAACCGCGTAAATAACGATTTTAAATAAAAATAAACGGTTTTTCGCCATTTTCACGCGTAACCAAAGGTCTATCGACCTGCTTCAAATATGGTGCATGTTCCTTGGGCTACATAGAATAGAATGTGTATGAAGAATAACTTCTTGGCCATCCAAGAAATTCCTGAAATAAGGCCTTTTGATCTACACGCGTAACCAAAGGTCTGTTGACCTGTTTCAAATATGGTGCATGCTCTTTGTGGTACATAGTATAGAAAGTGTATGAAGAATAACTTCTTGACTATCAAAAAAAATCCTTAAGTAAGGCTTTAAGATCTACACGGGTAACCAAAGGTCTGTCGACCTGTCTCATATATGGTACATGTTCCTTATTGTAGATAGAGTATAATGTGTACACAGCATAGTTTCTTGTCTCTCCAAGAAATTCCTGCAGCAAGGCCTTTCGATCTACACGCATAAACAAAGGTCTGTCGACCTGTTTCAACTAAATTGCTTGCTCTTTGTGGTACATGGTCGGACAGGAGAGCGACATCGGTCCTCGACTCCGAGACCGACTGCCACAGCAGCTGCTGGACAGATGCACAGTGGTTAAGATTCAATTGTGTTGCTTGCGTGGCTTCTTCTTGTTTTCCTCTCCGATGTGACACGAAGGTCCACCCATAACGTGATTACATGCTTGATTTTTGCTGGCGCAGATGGACGCTTTGGTAACTTATCGCATTCCTGCGCCTTGTGCCTTTCTCAACCACAATGACGACGCAGGTTGCTACGGTCTGGGCCCTTAAAGTCGTAGGACTTATATCCCGACTCTAAGCACCAATAGTACCAGTCCAGTTTTCTTATTGGGCTTACTGACCAGCCGATTTCACCATCCCTCGCTCCATTAACTAGGGTAGGCTAGCTGCGTGCCAAATAGACGACCTTTGTACCGCACTGCTCTCTGACGGCAGAGACGACGTCGTCCGCGTTCGTGACCTCGTCCAGTTGCTTGCACTGGAAGGTCACTTCCGTCCCTAATGACCTCACTTCGGCGCCGTTACCCAAGACGTTTCAGCACCAAGATCTTTTCACCAGACTTGGTGCGTCTGGCGCTTCGTGCGTCCTGTTCCAGCGCCGAAAGCTTTTCGGTCGCCTGCATCGACGTCGGCGTACTTATGCTTAGCGGTTTTGAGCAGCAAGGCCTCTACTATGTTCTTAATTTTCTTTGCGGGTCGAGATGCGCTCGACTTCCGCTTTGAGCTACTGACCAGCTGCCAGAGATTTTCGGTGCCTTGTGCCGATGGCACTGGCCGGTAGGTACCCTCTTGCGGCCCGGTGACTTGCATTTGGTTGGTGCCTTTCGCTTTTTTGGGCCAAGAAGTCGGTAAATCAATCGCCTCTTCTGCCATAGTCGATGTTCCAAGGAAGGATAAGGCTTCAGTTGTGGCACCTTTGTCGGCCTTCTCGCTTCTCCCGGGTGGCTGATAAAAGCGTCCTATTCTTGGCTTACGACTCGAACACCAGCAGGTTCTGTTTCAGTTTATTAATGATGTTCTGCCTTTCGCTTGCGAACTCAATAATATTATCGAGTTACTCGACGACCACCCACATCCCGGGTAGTGGTCTAAATATTGTACCCAAATCGGAAAGTAGTCTAGATTATAGACACTGTAGGTTCTATCGGCAGGCTGAGGCGAAGACGAGGGTAGCCAAACGAACTCTCAACTAGTGTAGCTAAACGAGCATGACGCAACAGTTGCAATCCAAGCAATGAAACGTGTGACGTCAAATTCGCGTGGTACACTTCTCTCTTCTCACTTCTCACATCTCCCATCTTTATCTCATTTTTTCACATTTTACATCTCACTTCTCATTTTTCATTTCTCGCCTCTCACTTCTCTACTTTTTGCTTCTCACCTCTCACATCTCACATCACACACCTCACTTCTCCCTTCCAACCTTCCAACCTACCTTCCAACCCTTCTCACTTCTCACATCTTACAAAATGCTTTTTATTTCTCACTCTTCACTTCTCATAACTCACTTCTCACAACTCACTTCTTTCCATTCACTTCTCGGCTTCCATTATCACTTCTCACATCTTACATCTCACTTCTCCTATTGAATTTCTTACTTTTCAATTTCACTTCTCATTTGTCGTTTCCAACCCATTTCTCGGCTCTCACTTATCACTTCTCGTTTCTCACTTATCGCTTCTCACATCTTACACCTCACGTCTCGTATCGAATTTTTTACTTCTGAATCTCACTTCTCACTTATAGCTTCTCACTTCTTGGCTCTCACTTATCACTTCTCGTTTCTCACTTTTCATATCTCACATATTTATCTCATTTCTCACTTCTCACTATTCACTTCTCGCCTCTCACTTCTGACTTCCCCCTTCTCACTTTTCACTTCTCACTTCTCAATTCTCGCTTCTTACTTCTCACTTCTAATTTCTCAATTCTGCCTTCCCACTTCTCCCTTCTTGTTTCTCACTTCTTACATCTTACATATTACTTCTCACTTCTCACTTCTGATTACCCACATCTCACTTCTCACTATTTACTTCTAACTTTTCACTTTTCAAAAATCACTTTCCACTGCTTCCACCTTTTACTTCTCACTACTCGCATATCATTCCTTACTTCACACTTCCGAAATCTCACATTTTACTTCTCGCTAGTCACTACCGTTTTTTTACTTATCATTTCTCCCTTCCTATTTCTCACTTCTCACTTCGCACATCTCACTTCTCATCCACTTTTTACTTCTTCCTTCTCGCTTCTCATTTTTTGCTTCTCGGGTCACACCACTCGTTTCTTACTTCTCAGTTCTTACTTCTCACTATTCACTTCTTACTCCTCACTTCTCACTTTACACTACTTACTTCACACTTCTCATTTTTCACTACGTACTTCCTACTTCTCTCTTCTCGCTTCTCACTTTTTCTATCTTAAATGTCACTTATCGTATCTAATCTCTCATTTGTCACTTCTCACTTATCACTTCTCACTTTCCTCTTTTTACTTACCGCTTCTCGCTTCTCAGTTTTCCCTTCTCACATCTCACATGTTTATCTCATTACTCCCTTCTTACTATTAACTTCTCGGCTCTCACTTTTCACTATTCACTTGTCGGCTCTCACTTGCCACTTCTCATTTCGTCCTTCTTATTTCTCACTTCTCGCTCTCTCATTTCACTCTCCTCACTTCTCTCTTCTTGCTACTCACTTCGCACAATTTATTTCTCATTTCTTACTTATCACTTCTCACATCTCAAAAATTATTTCTCACTTCTCATTTCTTACATATCACTTCTCAATTCTCACTTGTCACCTCTCACATCTCACTTCTCACTATTCACTTCTCGCTTCTCACTTATTTCTTCTCACTTCTCACTTTCTCACTACTCGCTTCTCACTTCCCACTTGTCGCTTCTTATCTCTTACTTCCCCCTCATTGCTACTCACTTCTCACATCTCACATATTAAACTTTTTTCTCATTTCTCACTTCTTCCTTCTCGGCGGTTTTACACTGTTTTGGTTACCACGAGCGATCGAAAGATCCTCGTTGGATGAGAGATAGTGATGACGAGAATGGGGGATTTGCTAGTACCCCTAGAAGCAGGGATGCCAGACATACAGACATGTCTGTATTTATACAGACATTTGGTCTTGCATACAGACATCATACAGATTACAGACATTATACAGACTTTTGATTAAAGTTACAGACTTTTACAGACATTC
Source organism: Armigeres subalbatus (assembly GCF_024139115.2). NCBI lineage: Eukaryota > Metazoa > Arthropoda > Insecta > Diptera > Culicidae > Armigeres > Armigeres subalbatus. Next base: position 364,929,128 of record NC_085141.1, on the reverse strand, counting down.
AGTTTTCGAAAACATTGGGCGGCCAAACATAATCCTGTTGGGCTATCCAATTAAACCATTTTGGGTTTCCAAACAAAATTGTTATGGGATTTCGTAAGGATTTCTATAAAGTTTACAAACGGTAACATTTTGGAAATCCGAGCGTAGCCTTTTAGGCTTCTGAACGAGATTCCTTTTTTAGATTCTTTAATTCATTTGTGAAACCTAAAAAGATTCCATTAAGAAGTCCAAAATTCATCCATTCTGAAACACAAAATGAACTTTTTCGAAAGCCAAAAAAAAATTCCATTATGGTTCCCAAAAGACATCCGTTCGTACGGATTTCCGTGCAGAATTATGTGAACTTTTGAACGTAATCCTCCTGGGTTTACTAACGGAGAGTTCAGTGCGTGTTGGCTCTTGTTTCGGACGGCCGTACGATCGCGCGATTTGTCGAAATTTTGTGTTTTGCATTGCGCGGCCGGTAGTAAAGTTAATTAGTTCAGTGCGTGTTGGCTCTTGTTTCGGACGGTCGAACGATCGCGCGATTTGCCGAAATTTTGTGATTTGCATTCCGCGGCCGGTAGTAAAGTTAATTAGTTCAGTGCGTGTTGGCTCTTGTTTCGGACGGCCGTACGATCGCGCGATTTGCCGAAATTTTGTGTTTTGCATTGCGCGGCCGGTAGTAAAGTTAATTAGTTCAGTGCGTGTTGGCTCTTGTTTCGGACGGCCGTACGATCGCGCGATTTACCGAAATTTTGTGTTTTGCATTGCGCGGCCGGTAGTAAAGTTAATTAGTTCAGTGCGTGTTGGCTCTTGTTTCGGACGGCCGTACGATCGCGCGATTTGCCGAAATTTTGAGATTTGCATTGCGCGGCCGGTAGTAAAGTTAATTAGTTCAGTGCGTGTTGGCTCTTGTTTCGGACGGCCGTACGATCGCGCGATTTGCCGAAATTTTGAGATTTGCATTGCGCGGCCGGTAGTAAAGTTAATTAGTTCAGTGCGTGTTGGCTCTTGTTTCGGACGGCCGTACGATCGCGCGATTTGTCGAAATTTTGAGATTTGCATTGCGCGGCCGGTAGTAAAGTTAATTAGTTCAGTGCGTGTTGGCTCTTGTTTCGGACGGCCGTACGATCGCGCGATTTACCGAAATTTTGTGTTTTGCATTGCGCGGCCGGTAGTAAAGTTAATTAGTTCAGTGCGTGTTGGCTCTTGTTTCGGACGGCCGTACGATCGCGCGATTTACCGAAATTTTGTGTTTTGCATTGCGCGGCCGGTAGTAAAGTTAATTAGTTCAGTGCGTGTTGGCTCTTGTTTCGGACGGCCGTACGATCGCGCGATTTGTCGAAATTTTGAGATTTGCATTGCGCGGCCGGTAGTAAAGTTAATTAGTTCAGTGCGTGTTGGCTCTTGTTTCGGACGGCCGAACGATCGCGCGATTTGCCGAAATTTTGTGTTTTGCATTGCGCGGCCGGTAGTAAAGTTAATTAGTTCAGTGCGTGTTGGCTCTTGTTTCGGACGGTCGAACGATCGCGCGATTTGCCGAAATTTTGTGATTTGCATTCCGCGGCCGGTAGTAAAGTTAATTAGATCAGTGCGTGTTGGCTCTTGTTTCGAGTCAGCGGATCGACCGGTCGTCAAAGTTTAGTTTTGCTTTGTGCGGAAGGCAAAACGATCGGCCGGTCGCCGTAATTTTGCTCTGATTTGCGCGGGTGAGTAAATGAATCAGAAAGTAAAAGTTTGTTTCTTGTCCGGTCGTGTTTCTCCAGTCAGCGGATTGACCGGTCGTCAAAGTTTAGTTTGGCTTTGTGCGGGTGAGTAAATAAATCAGAAAGTGAAAGTTTGTTTCTTATCCGGTCGTGTTTCTTCAGTAAGCGGATCGGCCGGTCGTCGAAGTTTAGTTTTGCTTTGTGCGGAAGGCAAAACGATCGGCCGGTCGTCGTAATTTTGTTCTGGTTTGCGCGGGTGAGTGAATAAATCAGAAAGTGAAAGTTTCAGACAGCGAGAGTGTTATTTCCCATCCCATAGATCGCATCACTTACCGAAGTGAATCCAGATGAATTATCCTTTGTAACTAAAACGATATCCTATCCCAAGACAATCGTGGAGATGCAGAGGTGTTCTCGGTCTCTAGTAGCAACGAGAGTCGGACTAACAATCCTCCTCTTCCTATATGACCGTAAGGACGTGGCCGGCGCCGTTATTGACTTTAGATATTTGAGCTCCCGAAACGTGTACATTGAGAATGGGTAGCTAGTCCCAAGCCCCATTTATTGTGTTCTCTGTACAATTTCGCAAGTTCTAGTCAATCACGGAGTAGCAACTACGAATTGTGCGGTCATAATGCTCATGCTCATGCTCATGCTCAATCCTCCTGGGTTTACTAACGGAATCCCTTCGAGTTTTCGAACGAAATTCTTTTGGGCTTACGAAAGGATTCTTCCAACGGAATTCTGATGGGATTCTGAACATAATCTTTCTTGAATCTCGAATGGAATACTTCTGGTCTTCCGAACGGAATCCTTCTGGACTTTCCAAAGAAATACTTCTAGACTTTCGATTGGAGCGTTCTGGGCTTCTGAACGGAATCTTTTCCTGCTTCTGAACAAGGGATTCCCATTAAAATACTTGAGCGATTTCCTACCTAAGCCCTGAAAAGATTTTGCTTGGAACTGCAAAAGGAATCGCTTCAAAAAACCCAGAAGAGTTCTTTCCGAAAGCCAAGAAGAGCTCCGTTCAGTTCTTCTTTACTTTGATGAACTTTGTGCTGAACTTAAAAATCATTCTAATAAAGCTACGAAAAAAAGCTCTGTTCAGAAAACAAAAAAAATCTCGGTTCGTAAATCCAAATGAGTTCTTTCTCTGGGTTTCCGAACGAAATTATTTGGGATTCTGGAAGGAATTCTTCTATATTTCTGAACGAAATTCTTATAGGCTTCCAAAACAGAGCTCTTTTGGGTTTCCTAACGGAACCTTATTGGGCTGCTGAACGAATTTATTTTGGACTTTACTTTCGAACGGATTCCTTCTAGACTTTCAAAAGGAATACTATTGGAATACCTGAGTGGAGTCGATTTTTTTTTCTCATTCTGTATAAGGGATATCCTTTTGGGATTCCGAAGCCTTTAAAGGTTCCGTTAGGAAGCCAAAGGTATTTTATTCGAAAGCGCAAAGCTTACTTGTCTTAAATATCTCGTACTTGACTCGACTAAGTATTACAATGACTATTTGATTATTGAAACTTCGATATTCTACGTTTTCAAAAGTGCATGGTTTTTGAATAATTTTCTAATTCCTGTATGTTCTAATCTCCATACAGACAAATACAGACATTTTGCTGAGATTGATACAGACTTTTAAAAAATGTATCTGGCATCCCTGCCTAGAAGATAGTGAATCATTGACAGGTTACGAGTCGGCTACTGAAAAATGGAAGAATTGAACACGGATGGGAACAATACTCCCAAATAACTCAAAATTGAACACGGGACAAACAAAACTGAAAAAAGGAACAAGGAAAAGAAAAAGGTAAGAAAAAAGATGAATCCAATAATGAGAAAAATGGCAATGGTTTCTTCGGAGATGGCTGGCAGAAAAATCGAGTTTTAAAAACATGCATCTTCTTCTTCTTATTGGCATTACATCCCCACACTGGGACAGAGCCGCCTCGCAGCTTAGTGTTCACTAAGCACTTCCACAGTTATTAACTGCGAGGTTTCTAAGCCAGGTTACCATTTTTGCATTCGTATATCATGAGGCTAGCACGATGATACTTTTATGCCCAGGGAAGTCGAGACAATTTCCAATCCGAAAATTGCCTAGACCGGCACCGGGAATCGAACCCAGCCACCCTCAGCATGGTCTTGCTTTGTAGTCGCGCGGCTTACCGCACGGCTAAGGAGGGCCCACTAAAACTAAAAACATTCATGATAGAGCCCAAATACGAAGCATCAGAACCGATACACGAAAAGGAAATAGCCAGGCTCCTTCGGAATATCAAGATAACCTACCAAGAATCTTTGCTAATCCCCGACATGCAGAACAGCGAATTAATTCCAAAGTTTTGATCGACGACATTAAATACAAAATATTTGTGCCTATCTACTATGTTCAAGGAGATCATCGGAGTTATCAAAAATGTGCCTCCATTCATCCCCGAATCAGAAATTCTAGCTAATCTTGAATCAGAAAGAATTAAAATAGCAAAAGTGGAAAGAATTGAAAAACTACAAAAGGAGGACTTGGTACCGACATATGCTATCAAGATTTAAGCTTCCTCGTCAGGTGCGAATCTATAATCTACCATTTGATGTTGGTTGCTACGTTTTTTCAATAAAATGTTGTGTTAAATGCGTTAAGTATGGCCATTCTTTCAAAGCATGTATGTCGCCTAAAGTGAGATGGAACAACTGCTCTAATGAGGGTCATGAAGGTCAAGATTGAAAATCTCTGAATGCTAGTTCTTCAGACTTCAGCTGTAGAGAAAGAAACACACAAGACAATATCAGGAAAGCAATGGCGTGCAATAAGCTAACCTTTGTAGAAGCTGCTAAACTTTATCCGATTCCGTCCCGAGTTCAATACAGAATTCAAGATAATTCCGAATTTCCATCCCTTACCCAACCTGAAATTCAACCTGTTAATACCCAAACTCCGGAAATGTTGCAACTTAGTTCAAATCAAAATCAAGACACCCAAAAACAACAAATCAATAACTCCCTGAAAAAATCCTACACAGAAAATAGAAATTACACGATGCCTACGGATGACGTAACAAAATCAGAACTAGGCCGAATTGTCAACAACCCAAAGATAGAAATGGTTAAAAACTAAATGTCACTAAACTCAACCAAAATAAAATAAAATCCAAGAATCAATAGTTTAAAATATTACAAAGTCTAACGAAGAAAACAATCAAACTAATAATCACGATTTACTTATCACTATCAGCCAGCAACTGAATGATATCATCAATCCGGAAATTTTACAAAAATCAAAACGGGAGCATTAATACACAAATGTCCCAATTCAGAAATTTAAACATTCTCCAAAACAACATAACTAGCATTCGTCCCACTGCAAACCGGACTTTACCAACAAACTTTCTTCAATTACATAAAATAGATAAAGCTTTCCTATCAGAAATATGGTTGAAACCAACAGAAGATTTCAAATTTCCAGGTTAGGGTCTGTTCACAAATTACGTAACGCTTTTGGGGGAGGGGTGGGTACTAGCAAATGTTGCGCATAACGCGAATAAAAGTTAATCTTTTTTTTAATCACTGATTGAAGTAATTGCTAATATGTCTTAATCACGACGATGAATAGCATTTGAATCATTGAATACGTACCAACCATTCCTCTTCACTACTATACTACGCATAATTGTCCCATGCTAGTCTTTGTAGTTTTTTACTTGCTATTTTGATGTTTTTGGAATCCTTAAGGACAGCGAGTGTTGTCCGAGTAGTGGTTGCTAAATTTCGAGGCACTTTCATTCTAAGCAATAGCAATAGCTCAACCACTTCAACCACATAAACAGTCCATTTTAAAAATGATTAAATTTTGTCTATCGTTATCGTTTTAGTCATTACAGAAATCAAGCATATAGCGGGACCATTATGTGTAAAAGAACGAAACGAATTTCGTATTTCTCGAAAGAACAGTCCCGCTAAACTAGAATTTGAATGGCGATGGTCGCAAATTCTACTTTAGTTATTACTAGCTGCATTTGATATCCTGGTTTTAATCATGTTCCGTTTTCAATAAATACCAAAACTCACCTGCTTCAGAGAAAGAAAAAAAAATGGATTCCAAATTTTCTCAGTTACGCGTTATATGGGGAGGGAGAGGGTGCGAAAAATGTTACTTTTTGTTACGAGGGGGAGGGAGGGGTCAAAAACTCGGATTTTTGCGTTACGTAATTTGTGAACAGACCCTTACAAGTTTCCTAAGAAAACTCGTGACAAAGGTTACGAGGGAGTACGATTCTTAATCAAAAACGAAATTTGCTTTCAAATCCTGAAACTACCAGATCTGCATCAAGCAATTGCCATAAAAACCATTAATACTTCCATTGTATTTTTACTTATATCAATTTATATCCCGCCTTATTCAATAAACAATAATCAAATTAGATTCCCATTGAAATTATTATTTGATTTTATAGGCATACTGAATATAAGTACAATATTAGCTGGGAACTGCACAGCATGAATGGAATGTGTGCTTATTTATTTTATTTATTCAGACTAAGGCCGAAGTGGCCATGGCTACACGTCACCAGCCATCTTCCACCTGATCGTTGGTCCTCTACGAGTATCGTCCAGGTCTCGTGTCCGTAGAGGACTACCGCTCTAATCATCGTTTTGTAGATTGTCAGTTTGAAACGGCGGCGAACTCTATTCGATCAGAGCATCTTACGGAGTTCAAAGTACGTACGATTTCCAGCCACTATGCGTTCTCTGCTGATATCATTTTCGGCAGTCACCAAGTACACAAATTCTTCTACCACCTCGATTTCGTCACCACCGATGTAAACTCGCGGTGGGTGGCTCACATTGTCTTCTCTTGAACCCCTTCCTCTCCTGTACTTCGTCTTCGACATGTTGATGACTAGTCCGATCCGCTTAGCTTCCCTCTTCAGTCTGATGTAGGCTTCCTCCATCTTCTCAAAGCTACGTGCCATAATATCTATGTCGTCGGCGAAGCCAAATAGCTGGACGGACTTATTGAAAATTGTACCACTCGTGTCAATCCCTGCCCTTCGTATTACTCCCTCCAAAGCGATGTTGAATATTTAGCAGACACGAAAGACCATCACCTTGCCGTAACCCTCTGCGCGTTTCGAAGGGATTGAGAATGCCTCTGAAAACTCGAACTACGCACATCACCCGATCCATCGTCGCCTTGATCAACCTTATCAGTTTATCCGGAAATCCGTATTCATGCAATGCACATTAGCTGCCATAGCTGGTCCCGATCGATTGTATCATATGCGGTTTTGAAGTCGATAAATAGATGATGTGTGGGCACGTTGTATTCGCGACATTTCTGCAATACCTATCGGGCGGCGAACACCTGATTTGTGGTAGAGCATTCACCATAAACGCCGCCTGGTACTGCCCCACGAACTCTCTTGCAATTGGTGTTAGTCGGCGGCATAAAATTTGGGAGAGTACCTTGTAGGTGGCGTTCAGCAATGTGATTGCGCGGTAATTGCTACAATCCAGCTTATCGCCCTTTTTGTAGATGGGACACACGCCTCCCAAATCTTGGTAATGACCCAGTGCAGCGCTTTAGCCAGTGCCTCACCACCGTGTTTAAACAGCTCTCCTGGTAGTTGGTCAAGCCCAGGGGCTTTGTTGTTCTTCAGCCGGCCAATCTCCTCCTGGATTTCCTAGAGATCCGGTGCCGGTAAAATTATGTCCTGCGCGCGTTCTCCCAGGTCCATCACCAAACCGCCATCTTCGTCTGCCACATCGCCATTCAGGTGTTCTTCGTAGTGCTGCCGCCACCTTTGGTTCACCTCACGCTCGTTCGTAAAATTGTTCCCGTTTATGTCCTTACACATATTAGGCTGTGGCACCTGGCCCTTACGTGAACGGTTCAACTTCTCATAGAACTTTCCTGTATTATTAGCGCGGTACGCCTCTTTACGGTCTCGATCTTCTTGTTGGCGCTTTTTCCTTCGGAAAATCGAGTTTTGTCTGTTCCGCGCCCGTTTATATCGTGCTTCGTTCGCCCTCGTGCGGTGTTGCAGCAATCTCGCCCATGCTGCATTCTTCTCTTCCACTAGCTGCTCACATTCGCCGTCATACCAGTCGTTTCTCTGATCCGGGGCATCGTGCCTAGTGCAGCGGCTCCTGTGCTTCCAATGGTGGATCGAATATCTCTCCAGCCATCTTCAAGAGACGCTGCGCCTAGTTGCTCTTCCGTTGGGAGTGCCACTTCCAGCAGCTGTGCGTAGTCTTGGGATAGTCTATAATTCCAGTGTTGTCGTTGAAAAATATTCCGGGGTTTTCTTCTTAATTACTGTTCAATATAACAAGAACAAGTAATGTAGTGGAATAATACTGTACAGACAATTTTTACTACCGCGTGGATTAGGAAAAAAGACACTATTTCAATTAGGTGAATTTTATTAATAGCTAGTGTTGCTAAGCTTCGAAAGATTGGAGTATCGTTCGAATGCTTTTTTAAGCGCCATTTTAAGCGCACGCGACACTTAAGGAACAATTGTAAATTGATGATTAATAGTGATGATTAGAAGAATAAGAGTTGAAACTTGAAAAAAGTAGAAATGTCTTTGCATGTCTCGTCACAACGTGCAAGAAAAATTTCAACAAAGAGAGTTTGAGTATAAATGATGATCTTGAAAAGAATCAATTTGATCAATAATGCGTATTTCCGTATTCAATAGTAACAAAACCAAAGTCTAGACCAGAATCTAGATAGAAAATTCCACTTTTCGTTGACCAAATCGATAAAAACATCACCATAATGAACAACAACCATATTCTAGAAACTTTTCCGTTTGGAAATTTTCTTGACTTCCAGTACATAAAAGTATCATCGTGTTAGCCTCATGATATACGAATCTAAAAATGGTAACTTTTTTTTCGATTTTTTGTAGTAATAAAAAAAGATAAACTAGCAGCACTGCATCAGTTTGACAGGTATTTTGGGCAACTATTATCATGTGTAATTGTAAACGATTTGAATAAACAACAAGGGAGATATGGAGTTAGATAACTTTTTGGCCATTTTGCTATAAATAATTGGGTTTCCGCAACTAGTATTTTATTACTATATATATTAGTATATCACGGGCAGCAGGGACTATGTCCAAGGGCTTGACGATCCCTCCCCAGGCCATCTGCGAGTTGTGGGGCTTGCCTAGGATGTGGTGGGGTTTGACAGTGGGCCCTGTTAAACCTCTATAAAAAGCTGCATGTATCCGCAAGTAGGCTCCACCAAAGCGACCGTGTGCCGCTCAAAGCGCACAAGCCCAAGTCCTGGTGTTAGGTGGGACGCTAAACAGCCCTGACACGACGGCCCTCCGACGAGACAGGAGGTTTGCGCTGGCCCAATAAGCCGCCTAGAAAACCAATCATTACGAACAATATAAGAGATAATGCGACTCGATATAATCGGCAAAGACCTAGGCGACGAATACAGGATCACGATTGGAAGCTTGGAACATGGAACTGCAAGTCGCTAGGTTTCGCAAGTTGCGACAGGATGATCTACGATGAATTACATCCCCGCAACTTCGACGTCGTGGCGCTGCAGGAGATTTGCTGGACAGGACAGAAAGTGTGGAAAAGCGGGCATCGAGCGGCTACCTTCTACCAAAGCTGTGGCACCACCAACGAGCTGGGAACCGGCTTCATAGTGCTGGGTAAGATGCGCCAACGCGTAATTGGGTGGCAGCCAATCAACGCAAGGATGTGCAAGCTGAGGATTAAAGGCCGTTTCTTCAACTATAGCATCATCAACGTGCACTGCCCACACGAAGGGAGACCCGACGACGAGAAAGAAGCGTTCTACGCACAGCTGGAGCAGACATACGATGGATGCCCACTGCGGGACGTCAAAATCGTCATCGGTGACATGAACGCACAGGTAGGAAGGGGGAAATGTATAGACCGGTCATCGGACCGGATAGTCTGCACACCGTATCGAATGACAACGGCCAACGATGCATAAACTTCGCAGCCTCCCGCGGAATGGTAGTCCGAAGCACCTTCTTTCCCCGCAAAAATATCCACAAGACCACATGGAGATCACCTAACCAAGAAACGGAAAACCAAATCGACCACGTTCTAATCGACGGTAAATTCTTCTCCGACATCACGAACGTCCGCACTTACCGCAGTGCGAATATTGAATCCGACCACTACCTCGTTGCAGTATGCCTGCGCTCAAAACTCTCGACGGTGTACAACACGCGTCGAAGTCGGACGCCGCGGCTTAACATTGGGCGGCTACAAGACGGTAGACTAGCCCAAGAATACGCGCAGCAGCTGGAAGTGGCACTTCCAACGGAAGAGCAGCTAGGCGCAGCATCTCTTGAAGATGGCTGGAGAGATATTCGATCCGCCATTGGTAGCACCGCAACCGCTGCACTTGGCACGGTGCCCCCGGATCAGAGAAACGACTGGTATGACGGCGAATGTAAGCAGTTAGTGGAAGAGAAGAATGCAGCATGGGCGAGCCCGAGCAGCACAAATCAGACAAAAGTGGTTGCAGCAACTTCATTGTGACTAAATCTGGTCACATATGAGTTGCCATAACTCATGTGGAACATGTGTGCTGCTAGGGGAGATTGCTGCAACACCGCACGAGGGCGAACGAGGCACGATATAAACAGGCGCGGAACAGACAAAACTCGATTTTCCGGAGGAAAAAGCGCCAGCAGGAAGATCGAGACCGTGAAGAAACGGAGCAACTGTACCGCGCTAATAACACACGAAAGTTCTATGAGAAGTTAAACCGTTCACGTAAGGGCCACGTGCCACAGCCCGATATGTGTAAGGACATAAACGGGAACCTTCTTACGAACGAGCGTGAGGTGATCCAAAGGTGGCGGCAGCACTACGAAGAACACCTGAATGGCGATGTGGCAGACGAAGATGGCGGTATGGTGATGGACCAGGGAGAACGCGCGCAGGACATAATTCTACCGGCTCCGGATCTCCAGGAAATCCAGGAGGAGATTGGCCGGCTCAAGAACAACAAAGCCCCTGGGGTTGACCAACTACCAGGAGAGCTATTTAAATACGGTGGTGAGGCACTGGCTAAAGCGCTGCACTTGGTCATTTCCAAGATTTGGGAGGAGGAAGTTTTGCCGCAGGAGTGGATGGAAGGTGTCGTGTGTCCCATCTACAAAAAGGGCGATAAGCTGGATTGTAGCAACTACCGCGCAATCACATTGCTGAACGCCGCCTACAAGGTACTCTCCCAAATTTTATGCCGTCGACTAGCACCAACTGCAAGGGAGTTCATGGGGCAGTACCAGGCGGGTTTTATGGGCGAACGCTCCACCACGGACCAGGTGTTTGCCATTCGCCAAGTACTGCAGAAATGCCGCGAATACAACGTGCCCACACATCATCTATTCATCGACTTCAAAGCCGCATATGATACAATCGATCGGGACCAGCTATGGCAGCTAATTCACGAACACGGTTTTCCGGATAAACTGACACGGTTGATCAAAGCGACGATGGATCGGGTGATGTGCGTAGTTCGAGTTTCAGGGGCATTCTCAAGTCCCTTCGAAACCCGCAGAGGGTTACGGCAAGGTGATGGTCTTTCGTGTTTGCTATTCAACATCGCTTTGGAAGGTGTAATACGAAGAGCAGGGATTAACACGAGTGGTACAATTTTCAATAAGTCCGTCCAGCTATTTGGCTTCGCCGACGACATAGATATTATGGCACGTAACTTTGAGAAGATGGAGGAAGCTTACATCAGACTGAAGAGGGAAGCTAAGCGGATCGGACTAGTCATCAACACGTCGAAGACGAAGTACATGATAGGAAGAGGTTCAAGAGAAGACAATGTGAGCCACCCACCGCGAGTTGGCATCGGTGGTGACGAAATCGAGGTGGTAGAAGAATTTGTGTACTTGGGCTCACTGGTGACTGCCGAAAATGACACCAGCAGAGAAATTCGGAGACGCATAGTGGCTGGAAATCGTACGTACTTTGGACTCCGCAAGACGCTCCGATCGAATAGAGTTCGCCGCCGTACCAAACTGACAATCTACAAAACGCTAATTAGACCGGTAGTCCTCTACGGACACGAGACCTGGACGATGCTCGTGGAGGACCAACGCGCACTTGGAGTTTTCGAAAGGAAAGTGCTGCGTACCATCTATGGTGGGGTGCAGATGGCGGACGGTACGTGGAGGAGGCGAATGAACCACGAGTTGCATCAGATGTTGGGAGAACCATCCATCGTTCACACCGCGAAAATCGGACGACTGCGATGGGCCGGGCACGTAGCCAGAATGTCGGACAGTAACCCGGTGAAAATGGTTCTCGACAACGATCCGACGGGCACAAGAAGGCGAGGTGCGCAGCGGGCAAGGTGGATCGATCAGGTGGAAGATGACTTGCGGACCCTCCGTAGACTGCGTGGTTGGCGACGTGTAGCCATGGACCGAGCCGAATGGAGAAGACTCTTATATACCGCACAGGCCACTTCGGCCTTCGTCTGAATAAATAATAAATAATAATAATAATAAATAATAATAAATATATAATATATTAGTATATTATTCAATCAGGTGAACATTATACCATTTCGATAACCTTTTGTATAGAGTACTTTATGGTACAGAACACCAGTCCGGTTGGTTTTCCAAGAAGTCAAAACCATTACTTGGATAATTTTTGGGACTGTGGGGTAAAAGTACGCAGGAACCGGTGGGGCAAAAGTACGCATATGAATCTTCAAGTTCTGATGTCAAACCCGTATCTCCGGCCGAAATAAGACTTCTTCCAAAGCGTGAAGATCCACAACTAAGAAAAAAGGGACAGAATTCGAAATTATCACAAGTTTTTAGGATAAGTTGAAGTAATTTGGTGTTAGAAAGGACTTAGCGAACAAAGCACTGAAGCGAAATAATGAAATTATATTAGGACTTGTTGTACACCTAAACATAGTACGAAAACACAATGTCATCTAAATGATAATTTCATTTAATCAAAAGAAACATTCATAAATTCATAGTCCGGTCTAGGATGTTTTCGGGTTGCAAACTTTCTCGACACCCTGGGCATAGTATTTCTTGCCACACAAGATAAATATTGATGCAAATGGCGGGCATAGAAAAGCTTTCATTTAATAACTGAGGAAATGCTATACTAAGTTGTAAAGCAGGAATTTCAGTTGGAATATAAAGCCACTGAAGAAGAAGATGCAGGATTGAAATGAAATTTGTGTTTTACTAATCTATGAATACAAAAAATAAAACATTTCGATAAATTTTTGCTCAACAGATTTATTTTTTCTGTATTTATCTGAAATTATGAAAATGGACTTATGTAACAATTTGAATTCCACTAAACCAATGCAGAGGTCTGATTCAATCTAAAATTTCTCCCCAACCGGTCTGACCATCAACTCATGAATCTGAACATGCGGTGGAGTTCCCAAAACGTATAGCACAGCAGCCGATATGTCCTCCGCTTCCAGTAGAGGATGGCCACTATTGTGAAACTCCTCTGGAATAATCTCGGTTCGAACACCTCCGGGGCTGATGCTCTGAAAATTGTCGACTTAATAAGACCCACAACACTTCAAACACATTCACTTTGAAAACCTACCGTAACTTTGATTTTGGTGTTTGCATTTCTGAGTTCGTTCCTCATCGTTTCCGTAATGGCCGTGACAGCATGCTTCGTGGCGGGGTAAATATTCATTGTCGGAAAGTTGAGCACCGTATGACCAGCAACGCTATTGATGTGCACAATGTGACCATCGACCGAGCGCCTTTTCATCGATTGATAAGCCTCCCGACTGCACAGCACCAGTCCCATGACGTTCGTGTCCAGCACTTCACGGATCTGCTTGGTGTTGTCTGCTGCGATTAATTGGGTCATGCGACCAATACCAGCGTTGTTAATCAGCACGTCAACTCCGCCGAATTTTTCCTCCACCCATTTGAATGTGGCCAAAATGTCTTCCTCCTTGGATATGTCGCACTTGACCGCATGGAGCCGGTCCCTGGCCGATTCTGGCATGTCGTTCTTCAGCTCTTCGATACGTTCCACTCGTCGTGCGAGTCCTACCACCACCAATCCAGCCCTCGCCAAGTCCTTGGCAGTAGCTGCGCCGATACCGGAACTGGCACCCGTTACCACGGCTATTTTTCCTGTCCAACGATCCATGCTGTGAATGTGCAACCAACTGTCGCTACAGCGCAATGTGAATCTCGCGTTTGAACAACTATAACTGCGCATTCAATCTTTTATGCTGATAATTTCATCATCTTATCTTCAACGTAGATATGCTGCCCAGTTTGTTTTGAAATACTCCAATATGGTGTAATTCAAGATGACTTCCCTGTATCGATAAGATTGGGTACTCGATTGTCATGCATAGTGGGACCGAGCAGAATTGAATTGTTGGTTCTAAGAACTACATAGCTCTATTCGTCGGTTCTTTTTTAATTCCCATTAGGTGTGAATCTATTCATTTGCAATCGATTTCAATACAACAGATTTCCAATGTACAAGTCTCCAATATTAATTAAATGTGCGTTTGTATCACGCATCGATGCTAAAACGAAAATAATTTGGTATCAATGGCACGAGAATAAGTTAGGTTAAGCTAAATGTCATCACAAACGTGACAGTAACAAAATATAGTGAAATCCTAAATCTGAATGTACCTGCAGGTCAGTAAATCATTAAACCATATCATACGGTCGTACGTAAACGTTTTGCCCAATGCCAACAGCGACTCAGGTTATAAAGCCAATCATTTTATTTAAACAATCGCTACCGACGCGACCCGAATTTCCTTCCGGCCAGACCAATGTACTTACCTACATTACACCGATCTTCAGTGCTTTTCTTAGGACATTGCTACCACACTTGTAGCATGCGTTTGTACAACGCAACTCCACACTCCGTAAACACAATTCGCTTGTTTGTGCGGAGCATTTCTTCGTTTTGACAGCATAATCCGAAGGCGCGGGCGCGCGCGTCATGACGTGATAATTTGTCAAAATTAGTCATCATTCTCGTCGCAAGGAAGACTTCTTCATCATGTCAGCCATCATACAGGGAGGAAGACGTTCTTCAATGCGTGAAATGAAAAGCTTGACCAGAAGAAGACCCAACTTCGACTTGGATGCCGGTTATGCGCCATGTACCGTGCCGCATGCAAATGCGAAATGCTATTTGTGAGGAATCTATGACAAAAGGTCGAAAGACAAAAGGTCGAAAGGACAAAAGGTCGAAAGACAAAAGGTCGAAAAGACAAAATGCCGAAAGGACAAAAGGTCGAAAAGACAAAACGTCGAAAGGGACAAAAGGTCGAAAGGACAAAAGGTCGAAATGGACAAAAGGTTGAAAATGACTAAGGTCCAAAAAGTACAAAAGGTAGATCAAGAACAAGTTGATAACAAGTTGGGTGTATTCCGAAAGAATTTTTGAAATGCATTTAACTTCAAGAAGAAATAACACACTCATCACATCAATCAAAGTTGAAGAATGAGCAATTTTCAAAGAAGGAGTAATTACTATGAAACAATATTATGAATATCTAGATAGTTCTGTTAGAGATAAAAGATTGTTGATTTAGGAAATGAATAAAACTATTGCGCGAGACAGAGTTGTCCTATACAATTGGCAAAAAAAAGTTGCTCTTTTATTTTAAACTATTTTTAGCAATTAAATGAAATTCATTCAATGAGTGCAAATAATAGATGAAAATCTAGGTTTTCTGAATGTCGCTTCGATCTGTCAAAAGAGTGTACTCCATGGCCACCCAGGCGCACGCATTTAAAATACACCGGCGTGTAATATACGCCGGTGTATTTGATGTGCGGCGTGCACCATCAGATTGACAGATCGAAGTGACATTTAGAAAACTCAAAATCCATCTATTAGTTGTACTCACTGAATGAATTTTATTTGAAAAATTGTGGAAAATGAAAGAGCAGAGTTTTTGCTAACTGTGTAGGGCAACTCTGATGCTAGATTGGCTCTCTCCGTTTCAGTTCCTTGTTCATTTCGACCTTTTGATCTGATTAATCTTCAGTTTCGTTCGATCTTTTGTCCCGTTCGACATTCTGTCCGTTTCGACCTTTTGTCCCGTTCGACGTTTTGTCCTTTCGTCCCTTTCGACCTTTTGTCATTTTCGACCATTTGTCTCTTCGACCTTTTGTCTTTCGACGTTTTGTCTTTCGACCTTTTGTCCTTTCGACCTTTTGTCTTTCGACCTTTTGTCCCTAACCCATTTGTGAGACCGGGAGGGTGTTAATCAAACCATAAATAATAAACATAAACAATGGCACACATCTCGGCCGGGCACCATCGCATCGGTACGGTGTACAAGCGAGACTCGAAAATAGAAACATTAAACATAACTTCTGATGATGTGAGGGTACACAATGAATGCGAAGCTGTAGCCCATCGGGCTACGACATGCAGAAAATGGTGATTTGAGAGGTCCGGAGCTAACGAACGATAGCTTTCTTCCATGAAGCTATGGAACAGAGGAATGTGAAAAATACGACACGGATTAGACTCGGTTGGAACTGATTCTAATCTTTACGGTTGAATTGAGCTCTTCGGAGCGAACCATGTTATCGCTTGGAGGCAGGATATGATCGAAGTTTGAGCAACAATTTCGCCGTATTTCTTGATTTTCTTGAAGATGAATATCTTTTGGAACTTTTGGCTTATAACAATTAGCTCACATAGCAAAACATCTATTTTACTTATATATTTTTCGGGCTATCAAGTGGGGCTGAAAAAAAGTCATACCAGTTTTTCGGTTTTCATTCTTTCGGAGATATGAATAAATAACCAGAAGAGTAACGTTGCGTTCGAAAAATGCCTTGCACTATTGCAGTGTGGGATAATGCCGAATTTAAATGCCAGTGCTCGTGCTTCCAGGTTCTTCAACCATTTCCATCCGATCAATGTTCATGCAACCAACCAAACCAGAAAATAACAATAACATGGAGGACAGCATTTCTCTAGGGAAAGGGGGCAACTTGCCCTAGCTAAGCAGACTGCTTTAATGTCTTAACTGTAAGGATTTTCATTGGTATTTTCACCTCATGCAACAGTTAAACAATAAATCTAGCTGATGCCATCTTAGAATTGTGGAAAATCTTAATCATATTGATAATAATCACATTTCAAAAAAGTGGTGATATTTTGATGCCGGTAAACACATTAACGCCTTTTAGCTGGCAGCTCTTAAGGAACAAAACACCACACGTCGGCGAATCAGCATTGAACAGTGCGTGGAGAAGCATAATACATTGCCGAAATGTTAGATGTTTCATCAAAATGTGGAAATTTTGTTATTTTTTTCTACCTTCCTATCTATTATCTCGGCGTTTTGGAATCTCCTTCCCTATCACTTTTTTTTACTGCCGCGGACAGTTATTTGCTGCTCTGTGAGAGTATCATTGTCCGTTGCAAATCATTTTCATTAATTTTATTATTTCGGCTCAAGACAAACAGAAAAAAGAGATTAATTAATTGCAGCTCAAAGAATGCTTTGGGTACTGATTTGTTGCTTTTGGGACATTCCGTCAAGAGATGTTTAGTCGAAAGGACATTTGGTCGAAGGGAAATTTGGTCGAATGGACATTTAGTTGAATGGACATTTTGTCGAAAGGACATTTAGTCGAAAAGACATTTAATCGAATGGCCATTAGGTTGTCCCAAAAAAAATCGATTTTCGAAAAGTGATGATGCTCAACCCTGAAATGAAAGATATACCTGTCTGGATATTTTTGTAGAACAAACCGAATTTCTAAAAATCGTTTAGAGGTCGCGCCAGATCGATTTTTGCAAAATGAGCTTCTTTTAGGTGCAAAATCAAATATTGAGTCCTTTCACTAGTGTAAGTGAAAAGTAAGTGAAAGTGAAAAGTCAAGCAATTAGTGCGCGTTCGTTTGTGTTTTTGTTTAACCTCGATCAAACTACACGCTACACACGGCATACCGTTTACCAAAACGAACCCTGCCACACGCCCTACCCCATATATCCAACATCCCAGTGATTTCTCGTGGAAGTGCAGATGACTCGTCGGCTTCCATAAAAGCGAGTATCACGTCAACATTTTCCTACCTGTTTCCTAATTGACCTGCATTCGGACACGGCAGGCGCTGGTATTGCTTAATTTTGGGTTACCAGTTCTTGCACATTGAAGATGATGTTAGTCCCAAACATCATCTGTTGGTTCTCTGTGTATGTACAGCTGACCTGGCAATAACGGAGAAGCAACAGGGGCGGTCAATCTCATGCTCATGCTCATGCTCATGTAGAGAAAAAGTACCGAATTTGTACACTTTTTGACTATTTACTAAAACTGCAATATCTCAGCCTCAGAACAACATTTCTTGGATCTTTAATTATGAAAATACTTCTTATAAATAGCTCTTTGTAGTATGTAAGTTTTTCTGCACGAGAAAAAAAATATTTTTTGTGTGAGGATGAAGTAACTTTGAAAATTAGTCATTAATGTGTTTTTTTTCGATAATTAAAAAGTTTTGCAGACTGTAAAATGGCATAATACCAAAAACTAATTCATGGAGAATATGGGCAAATCCATAGAAAAATAAAAAAATATAAAACGAATGGGTGACCCTGAAAAAAAATTGTGAAAGGACCCAATATTTGATTTTTCACCTAAAAAAAGCTCATTTTTCAAAAATCGATCTGGCGCGACCTCTAAACGATTTTTTAGAAATTCGGTTTGTTCTACAAAAATTATCCAGACAGGTATATCTTTCATTTCAGGGTTGAGCACCATGACTTTTCGAACATCGATTTTTTTTGGGACACCCTAATGGCCATTTACTCGAACGGGAATTTAGTCAAATGTTGAAAATGAATTTCAACATAATAGTTCGGTAATAGGTAATTTTGTAAAATGGATAAATAGTCAATGGATTTTTGATAAAATTTATTAAATGATCCACAAGATACGTGGATGAACGGATTGGGGGAATTCAGTGGACGTGAGGTAGTTCAATCCCCAACGGACAAAATCAATACGGAAGCTTATGATTTTTTTTTCGCTTGATCAAACGGAAACTTCTCGAGGGCTTTAGGACAGTTCGTCGAATGACGTTTAGTCGTATGGCATTTGGTTGAAGGAATATTTCGTCGAAAGGACATTTAGCCAAATGGGTATTTAGTCGAATGGAAATTTAGTCGAATGTTGAGAATGAATCTCAGAAAAAAAGGTCGGTAACGGATAATTCAGTAAAATGGATAATTAGTCAATGGGAAGAATAAACTGATTGAAGGAATTCAGTGGACGGGAGGAAATTCAATCAGCAATGGAAGAAACGAATACGGGAGGATTTTTCATCTCATCAAACCGAAACTTCTCCAGATGTCCCTGGTGGACTATAAAAAACTGAAAAATATATGATTCCGATGGGGAAATTCCCCATTTTTTGGCACAAGCTCGAAATACAATGATATCAAATTTATTTTGCTAATGCTTCATCGTAGTTGGCTTTGCGATATTTAGTTGATTGAATTTAGTCAAATAATATTTCACCGAAAAGACATTTAGTCGACGGGACATTTGGTTGAATGGGCATTCAATCTAAAGTAAAATGCAGCTTGGGGTTTCTTATTCTCTTCATGGATACTCTGATATTGGATATTGATCTGATACATGGATGTTGAAAGATTCAATATTTATGCAACAATTATTTCAGTATAAAATTCACTTTTTATCATAACTTTCAACCATAACTCGTTAATGGCCGAACTTGAATTCCACCAAATGACCATACGACCTAATGTCTATTCGATGTAATGTCTTTTCGATCAAGTGTAATTCGACGAGACATCATTCGACTAAATGTCCCTTGACCAGGTGGTATAGATTCATACCAGTTGGTTAGAGGGGTTCATCAAAGTGAACATCCTGTCAGAAATATTTACCGTTTTCCTATTCAATCTTTCTACGAACTCATCCATCTTTGGTCAATATGGGAGCATTAAGCCACATATCGGCCATCTTGGAAACCACCTACTTTTTGCAGACATTTTTCAAGAGCACTAATTGAGATAACCATTGGAAAGCCATTTGTTTACTCATGTTGAACAATCGACTTAAATCTTATCACTGTGCGAAAACTATTATGCCAGATTTGAGCTTTTGAAATGGTGGTAGAAAAACATATGGTGGATTTGAAGTTCACCACGAGATCAATTGTATAATCACCATAACTATGTAACATTTCGAAACACCGCAATGAATCATTTAGTTTGATTGACTAAATTATTGACTAATGTTTCTTTCTTTCAAATATCCATTCAACGAAAGTTGACAAGATTATCCATCCGAGAATCTGATATCGACTAAATGACCGATCGACCAAGTCCAATTGTCCATTCGACGTAATGTCCTTTCGAACAAACGTCATTTTACGTAATGTACCCAAAGCACTCTATTATAATCTCTATTTTCTAAACTGTCTAAGCAGGGCTGACAATAGTCATTCTCGTCGTATGAAGAAAGCGAAAAGAAATTAGTCTTCGTCATAACATTGCCCGACGCAACACCTATTCGTTTTCTTCGCGCCGCATGTGTACCACGACGATAGTCGCGCAGCCAAAAGTTATGACGAGTTTCGTCGTTACTTCTTCACACAATTGATTGCACGTCATTATAGACGGACTGGTTAAAAACATAATGGCGTCTCAAATAAACAAATAGTAGGAACTTTGGTAACATAAATGTATCGATAACATTCATAACGCTTTCATACGTTACTTCAAATTCATTATTACAAACATTTAATAAAAATCTTCGCATGGCAGCTGCCACTTGAAGAATAATGGTATGAAGTCTTCGTTCTTCGATGTCGTCATGACGATTTGGTTACACGACGAAAGCTAACGTCATGCGCGTCATTGACGATGTATAGAGTAGCAATGAAGACACTGAAACTCGTCGCTACTGTGGCGTGGCATTTCGTGCTATGACGATGACTATTGTCAGCCCTGTGTCTAAGACGAGTTTCCATTTAATTACACGACGGGTTGTTATCTTTACAGATACGTATTTTCCTCATCTGTGAGGCCGTCTTCAGTATCTCGTACTTAACTCGACTCATTTTCGACTAAATGTCAATTCGACCAAATGTACATTTGACGTAAAGTCCTTTCGACTAAATTCCATTCGATGAAATGGTATAGATTCGATTTATTAGTCTTTATTTGTAAATGACTCGATTAATAAAAAAAACAATATTTTCTGTTTAAAAACAAACATCTTCGGAATTTTTACATGAAATTCTTTTGAATTCGAACATTTTTTTTTTTGATGTTCCACAAATATAATTTCCTCGGAAATTTTTTAATTTCTTCTTATTTTTCGACCTTATCATCTCCTCAAAGTAAGTTCACTGGAAGTGTAAATACGGCCCTAACTTTCTTGGATATCTTGAAAGAGTTCTACTGCACCAAGATGCCCCTAGTTCTCAAACAGCTAAGCGAGTGGGGATTCACTGAGAACCCTCTTTTCATTCGAAACTTACCACTGGAGGCTCCTTCGGGGTCCTCATAGAGGATAAAGCATCGAGTTCGTTCTAAATGGAAGCGAGTGTACTCCAAAGGTCAGTCCTGGCGGTCACGCTTTTCCCAATTGCCATTGACGCTGTCTATTTTCTGTCAACCAACATCTACGTCTTGATCTACGCGGACGTTACTTTACTGGTCGTTGTCGTCGCCGTCGCCGTCGGTGATACAGCATAGCGCACCCCGATCAGGGCTCAAGTCGCAACCAGTGCAGTCCTCTGCTGGGCCACTTCAGTGGGATTCCCAATTACAGCCGTTCGCGGCCATGTCTGCAGGTGGATGCACCAATTATCCGGACCCGAGCATCAAGTTAGGTTAAGGAACACCCTATTCCCAACCGGAAGATTATGAATGTTCAATCAAAGTTAATAGCCTTTTCCGGGGACTAAACCACCCGGCTTGGACATTAATTTACAATGTTGTGAAAACTCATATGTGATTATGTACGTTATGTGGAAGATATTGATTTGGAAAATGTATTGGAGGTAACTTCTTTCCCTTCGATAGGACTCGAACTGTAGGGTCATGGGTTCGAGTCCCATCGAAGGGAAAGTGGTTACGTCAGTCAGTCAGTCAGTGGAACGTCAGTCGTTTGGCCGAAACCTCATCTGGCCGAATGGGTCATTAGGCCGAAAGGGTCATTTGGCCGAAAAGGTCGTTTGGCCGAAAAGATCGTTTGGCCGAAAGGGTCATTTGGCCGGAAGGGTCATTAGGCCAAAAGGATCATTTTTCTCTTCTCTTTTATTACTAATTTCTTACTTTTCGAATGACCTATTCGGTCTAATGTATTTTTCGGCCAAATGACCCTTTCGGCCTAATGACCCTTTCGACCAAATGACACTTCCGGTCGAACGACCTTTTCGGCCAAATGACCCTTTCGACCAAACGACCTTTTCGGCCAAATGAATTTTTCGAACAAATAACCCTTTCGGCCAAATGACCCTTTCGAACAAATGACCCTTTCGGCCAAATGACCCTCCCGACCAAATGACCTTACCGGCCAAACGACCCTTTCGGCTAAACGACCTTTTCGGCCAAATGACCCTTTCGGTCAAACGAACTTTACGGTCAAATGACCCTTACGGCCAAATGACCCTTTCGGGCAAACGACCTTTTCGGCCAAATGACCCTTTCGAACAAATGACCCTTTCGGCTAAATGACCCTTTCGGCCAAATGACCCTTTCGGCCAAACTACCTTTTCGGCCAAATGACTCTTTCGGCCAAACGACCTTTTCGGCCAAATGACTTTCGGCCTAGTGGCATTCGGCCAAATGGCTCTCGGCCGAATGGGTTTCGGCCAAACGACCATTCCTCCGTATAACATGAGGCCAACACTGGGAATCGAACCCAGCCACCCTCACCATTTATATAGATATATTCTGTTCAATATCCTATCAATGTTATCGCTATATGCGTTGTAACAGGAGGTGCATGTACGGCATAGTTTGTTCTAACAATTTTTATAAACAAATTTTTATTCCGTAGTATGCGAATGCGAAAAACTTTGTTTTTTTTTCTTTAGATTTTTTCGCAACGTATGGTTTGTTATCCTGTGTACCTTCTGCTATTGTCGAGTTTTGCAGATATCATGGAATATAAGTCATGATTTAGTTTTTTGCCTTTCTCGTATACTAAGTATACGTAAAGGCTATATGATCGCTCCGAAACCAAACTATTTATAGAAGGCTCGGAGACCCATAGTGTTATATACCAATCGACTCAGCTCGACGAATTGAGGTGATGTCTGTTTGTGTGTATGTATGTATGTGTGTGTGTGTGTGTATGTGTGTATGTGTACAAAATTTTGTAGAACACGTTTTGGAACTTAGCATTGGCCGAAATACTCGCAACAAGTTTCATTCGACTAAGAACCCTGTCCCATTGTTTGCTATTGAAAAGTGGCCAGATTGGACTATGGGATCAAAAGTTATGGCCAAAATACTATTTTCTATGCGCAAAACACGCTAAAAAACACTAACTCATATTTTTTTAGTTTTTATTGCACGAGAAAGGCACCAACACCGCTAGGTGGATTATAAGGGTTTTTTTTCCTTTAGGGACGATTCAAATATGACGTCCACTACTTTTTGAGATTTCTAGAACCCCCCCCCCCTCTGTCACGCTTTTTTGTATACCTAGTATATGCAGTGTCACAAAATCTTAGACCCCCTCCCCCCCTAAAACCTGTGACATCATTGTTGAACGACCCCTTACACTGCTTTGAGGTGTTTGCACAACACATTTTCTAAAAAAATTATTTACACACTAAATTTTTCTTTTTCGACCTAGGCAAAATCGGGCACCGCAGAAGCTCAGTAAATATCGAAACTGAACTTCGGCAAATTTTTTTGATTATTACTTATTTACAGCAAAATATTTACCGTATCTCAGCAACCGAAACGTCACCTTCACTGAGATCTCAGCAAACGTTTGTTGAAACTCGGCGGTGCCCACCTTGGGAAAATAAACAAAAAATGCTGAGATCCCGGCGGAAAAATAGGTGTGTAAATTTTACATCATATACACACTAAAACCATTGGATATGGTCGTTATACTTATTTACCAAGCAATACAGGTGTCAAAACTTAAAATATTGTAAGTGTAACCGATTAAGAGAATTAGAGACATTTGAAATTCACAGCTGCTTCAAAAACGACAAATAAATGTTAACCCCTCGTTTTCACTTGTTTAACATGTTTTTGCTTTATTCAATAAGTGTTTGCTTATGACTAAGATGCTCAATAAACCCTTCACTTCACGCTGATCTTCAATTAGTATCCCCCCAGGTTAGTTACTTCCTTTTGGTCTGGAAGTATGTATGTATGCTAATGACATCCTTAAGAAACCTCCCTTAGTCAAACTGAGGTATTCATTATTGTTTGATAATTCAGTAGAGTAGTAAACCGCAGTCTAGAAAAACGCTATAAACCGTAACTGTCACTTGGGCTGGCAATTCCTCTTCTTCTTCTAAAAGCTATCACCCAAGCAGTTTTCCTCAGGGTTATTCAAACTCTTAGAAAGAAGATTTATCGTCAATTGTTAGAATAAGCTGGGCTCGTTCGTTCAGTCGTCTAACAACAAATTCGAGTCATTAACGTCCTCAGACAGAATCCAAGTCAAGTACGAGATACTGAAGATGGCCCTACCCTTGAGGTCGAAGTACGTATCTAAAGAGCTACATTTCTGGACTCGGAGCTCAATGAGATAGTACTAACTTGTTCTATGACAAGTTCGAAAGTTTGGAGAAAATTCTAAACATCAGAAAACTTTTGTCATAAACAAAATTCAAGGTCTACTCAGTGGAGCAACTTCCAATGCGCACGACATTATCGCAGGCGTCCCCCAGGTCAGTGCCCTCGACGGACATTAATCGACAATGCAGATTATCACATTGATTTCGTAACTAGATTCGTGAAGTGTGTCCATTTTTTCCTTGTGGTAGATATACTTTTTCAACAGCTTTCAATATCTTATCATGCTTGAAATGCAAAAAAATAAATTGTCGCTTAAAATTAGGTTGGAATTTTCAAACAACCGAACAATGACAAATTATTACGTTGACCGTGTTATCAATATTTACGTTTATTTTTAGGCTGGCTTGTTATCAAAGCTCATCACCTCGCTGGCATAATCGTTTGTTTTTGTGTTTTAGATAATTTGGAAACCATTATCACTGACTGAACCCCAAAATTTAATCAGCTTCTCAAGGTGAAGGTTGGCTGCGAACATTTGCTCACATCTCCGGGCTTGAATGAATGAACCAACCATACAGAGTTGTGTATATTTTTCAGAGCATGTTGCGATTTACATTTTCAGTTTGCTGTACTAAAAAAGTATCGCGGCTTTTTTGCACTTTTTAGAAACAATTCCCTAGCAGCTCAAACACGTTGTAAATAAGTAAATGTGACCAACTTTAGTCATATATTAGTTACTACAACCAAATAGGTCTGAATAGTGCTGCTAGGATTACACTCCTCTCCACAACTTTCCTCCCATCCATAATATACAAAAAAGTGACTGTATCGTGACTATGTTTTTTTCTTCATCACTGAAAAAGACTATATTATGATAAGGAAGTCTAAAACACTACAGATTTATTATAATATGTCTTTATTGTTTCGTATAATACATTCATTGAGACAGCACTGTTCCTGTTCGACTGATTTAAAGTATTTCACCAACAGGTTTGATCGTCAATTCATGTACCTGTACTCGTGGCGGCGTTCCAAGTACATACAGAACCGCCTCAGAAATATCTTCAGATTCCAAAAATGGCCAATCGCTTGCAAGAAGTTCTTCAGGAACTATTTCAGTTCGTACACCTCCAGGACTGATGCTCTGCAAAAATGACCTCATTGAGATACAACAGTACGCATGATAATAAAATTATACATACCGTAACCTTGATCTTTGTACCGGCAGTCCTCAGTTCATTTCTCATCGTTTCTGTGATCGCTGTTACCGCGTGCTTCGACGCAGAATAAATATTCATTTTTGGGAAGTTGGGAACTATGTGACCGGCAATGCTGTTGATGTGTACGATGTGGCCATCGACGGAGCGCTTCTTCATTGATTGATAAGCCTCTCGACTGCACAGCACCAATCCCAACACATTTGTGTCCAGAACTTCTTGTAACTTCTGAGTGTTGTCAGCTTCTAATAAATCCGTCTGTCGAAGGATTCCGGCGTTATTAATCAACACATCAACACCTCCGAATTTCTCCTCAACCCACTTGAAGCTTTTCAGGATGTCCTCCTCCTTGGACACATCGCATTTGACCGCATGCAGACGTTCCTTGGCCTCTGTCGGTAGTTCATCCTTCAACGCCTCAGTACGCTCTACACGTCGTGCAAAACCCACAACCACCAATCCCGCCTTTGCCAAATCCTTAGCTATGGCTGCACCAATTCCCGAACTCGTCCCGGTCACAACGGCTACCTTTCCTACCCAGCGATCCATTTTATTTATTTTTTTCCGAAATTCAAATGTGCGATCCAAGCCTACCGAACAACAAACTACGACTGAGTTTGATTCCGAAAATTCTAGCGTCTTATCTTCTCGCTTCTAGCGTTGATTGAAATTTATTTTGATAAATCATTTCGAGACCGGCCGCCCATGCTACCGTATATGGAAAATGACGTAGCAAAGTTTGGATGACGTAATGCCGGGCAGCGGATTCGCACATGGCAAATTTAAGTGGCGACACGAATTGATGCTAGACGAGGGATGTTCAGCAGGTTAACAGATGGGCCAAAGCGTTTCTTTGAATGTAAAACCTTTTCTTCTGTGGGAAGGATAGAAACATAGGAGAGTGAATAAAAAAAATAAAAATGAGCAACACTTTGCTAAATCTTGAAACGCAATACTGAATGGCGACCGGATGAGTAATTATACGCAGATCTTAAGAAAAACAAAAAAAAAGGAACCTGACTTAGAAGATTAGTTTTAACAAAATGTAGTTTCTACAAAAAGCATTTTAATCATTTAACAATGATACAAATTTTCAAAGATGAATGGCTGTACGGTCAATACTTACAAATAATAATTGAACATTACTTGTTCAATATATTCAAAAGCTACATATCACCCCGCCGCTGTTTGTCAGTTGTTAGATAAGCAGGTATTATTATACAATTACTATCTTTTGCGTGTGGATGCATAGATCCTATCAGGCGTTTCATGCATTTCGAATTGTAAAAAACTGAATTATTCTTCATAATGTAGCAGATAAGGAATTCTGCGACGGTTGCTGATGAAATTCATTGATTCAGATGTGCAAATAAAATTTGCAAGTCATGTTGTTTGAATTTGTAGCGAGAAGAAGATCAGACGGTCGAGTTACTCATGTCTTCATAGTTGCTACTCCACGATTGACTAGTACTTGCGAAGTCATACAGGGGATCAAGTTGGAGGTTTTTTTTTATTTTCCACGTTCCTATGACCGTTAAGGGTCTGTCTCATTTGGAGAATTAAACTTAAAAGTGACAGTTCGAAAAATTAAAAATCACCCCGTTATAAGAATGACTGGTGCTACCCAGCAATTCCAATGGGACATCGATGGAAAATGATTCGATATCTGTCAAAAGTTATCTTGCTCTGCGAGCAGGGTTATTCGATAATTATGGAAATGTCACTTCTAAGTTTAATTTCAGTTTAATTATCCAATTGAGACAGAGCCTAAAAAGAGTTGTTGGGTGGGCTCTTGATGGAGATTAAGTAAGTAAATTTTAATAAAATCTATGTCACATCTGTTTAGTTTTTAACTTGTTTGCTGAACTTGACATATATTTAAAAACCTTGTCCTTTAAAAGTTATATGTTATTTTGCGCATCATCTTTCAGGTCGTTACCAAACTATTACCAACTATAGGTGGGCGGGTACGTTGCGGGGAGGGGTTTTTGTAAAAAGGGTACAAAAACAGTAATTTTTATGCTCATTTTACTTATATCTGAAAATCCTACCCATTTTCAAAAGGGTTATGCAGGAAGGCGTGTGCTTTGACATGAGGCATTGATTAGTTTAGAGCTTGGTTGCTAGGTGGCGGTATATATGAATTCATTATTTTAGACTACTCAAGTAATTCCGATATATGGAATTTTCCTCATTGTAAATATTCTTATCACACAAATTTGAAATTTAATACGTCTTTAACAAAGTTCGTCTGGTGGGAATGGACTGTCATATGACGGAATAAATAATTAGAAAATTTACAAATAGGCGGCGCTAGTGTACTTGCAATATTCTTGCATGTTTGAAATATTGCTTTAGCTTGAGATCCCTCATACCTACACCCAAGTTGTATTTGGCAGCATTGTTCAGAATGTCCAGGACTACAAAGCGGTGCTCATTATAATGAGCACTTCTTCCAAGATGTGGCGCTAGTGAGCTGTTATATTTGAGTATATTGTTCCATGTGAGATCTGATGTATTTTGGTTTGTAGCTTTTATGGCAAATATGAATGTTGTGGTAGAGTTCATCAAAAGTTTTCTTTGTATTCAACCTGTTCCAGAGATACTGCAAATAATAGAATGTGTTCAATGAATATGTTTTAGGTCATCCAAGAAAACCCTGGAATTAAGGCCTTTGGGTCTACATGTGTAACCAAAGATCAGCCAATTTGCCGCCTATTTGTAAAATTCCTAATTATTACTTCCGTCACAAGACAGTCCATTCCCTCATGACGACCTTTGATCAAGACGCCATTTCACCAAATTTTGAATTTTTGCGATAAGGATATTTACACTGAGGAGAATTCTATATATCGGATCGTTTTTGGATTTGTTTCCCAACCCTTGGCAGAAAAACAATGTTTTTTCAATAACTTTGGAGCGCAATGACCGATCAGGCCAATTTTCAATTGGAAACAACTAGACCGCAATCCGCGTCGACTGCAACTTATTGCGAGCAAATCGAATATTGCTAAATACCAAAAAGTGTGTCTCACATTTTTGTACACACACACTCACACATACATACACACATACAGACATCACCTCAATTCGTCTATCCAAGTCGATTGGCATATAAAACTATGGTTCTCTGAGCCTTCTATCAAAAGTTCGGTTTTGGAGTGATCCTATAGCCTTTACGTATACTTTGTATACGAGAAAGGCAAAAGAGTGTTTAATTAACTGATTCTGCAAACATGTGTTTGGCTAAAATATTTTTTTACATAACAGTCTTTACAGATAGATGTATCGACATTAGATTGAAGTTATCTCCGCCATATGTTTTGCTAAACATTCCAGGAAACTCAAGTGGCTATTCAAACTCAAGTTAAACCCCCATCCTGCCCTAATACTTTTTGGCAGTTGATAATTACTTCAAATAATCATAAGTTATCACTTACACAGCATTTCACGAGGGGTCACTGACGGAAGTCGTGCTTGAGAAAATGCTGTAACGGAGTTCACAGAATTTTAAGGGATAGCCTACGTAAAGTTATGAGCAAGGTGTCCAGCATCACCTTTGACTTTTTATTCATTTCATTTACAATCCAAAAATCATGGAGCTCAAGCCTGATCTTTTTATTAAAACACTATAGATCAGGGTTCGTAATGCTCACTCAATCTCAGGAGAACAGGATGCTCCCTCACAAAAATTTTCGGGGAGAAATCCCTTTTCGGGAAAGAAAACAGCCTGGAGAGTGATAACCATTTTTCCCTCACTTCGATTGTCGCCATACGTTGGTTTGCTCTTTTTCTTTCATATTCGAGTTTTTCTGTGGCATCATCAATGCAAATGGTAGTAGCTTACGTGGAACAAATCCTCCTAGTAACTCCTAATAAGCGCATCCCTACAGCGTTTTTGTAATTGTTCTGCGATAATTCTCGAATGGTAAAAGTAATGAAAGTGAGTGAGTGGTAAAAGTAATGAAACGAAAAAGGATTTTCATCTAATAGGCGAGATTTTCGTTTATCTTCCAAGGCTAACTCTGGCAAAAAGATTTATGAGTGCAAGATGATCCTTTTATTCTCACCCACCAATTGACGATACACCCACCAAAAGCCAGTGGGGTAGCCTTTCTTCCAAACCGAATTACCTAGCTAAAAGTCTTGAAATTCATCTTTTGATGTGTCGTACTTCATGATTTCACGAAGCATGTTCAATAGAGCCTATTCGAAGGGTCTTGGATGGGTTTGAACGGTTTCCGCGGCACTCCGGGAATCTGATTCCTCCGGGAAAGTGGCCACCTTTGTATGTAATCTGACTGACGCCCCACTTGCGACATGTCAATCTCAATTTCGTTAGACATGTTCAATAGACTCTATTTCAAGGCTTTGGACAGGTTCCGTGGCATTTCGGGAAGCTGGTTTCCCGGGGAAGTGGACACTTTCTGATGTGGTCTGAAACCATGTCGGAAGATCCGACATGTCATGATTTCACAAGACATGTTCAATAGAGCCTATTTCGAGGTACCTGAGTGGTGTTGGTCAGATTTCGTGGCATTCCGGGAACCTAGCTTTGGGAGAATCAAACCAGCGAACCTGATTTGGAATATGTCTTTTTCCCATCTTCTGTAGCTGTTAAGTATATCCAGGCTCTCTGCGTTGATCACGCCTGTAATCTTGACCTAAACAAATCACATTGTGACTAGACTAGACTAGAATGAAAAAACTCCTTTAAAGCTGGTCACGTAACATGGAAGATCAAACGTCATGTTCGTTCACAAAACACGATAAGAAATGACAAATTTGTCACTTGTTACTGTCTAAATTCTCATTCTCGCTTCTCTTTATAGGAAGTGAGAAGTGGAAAAAAAGTGCGATATGAGTCGTTTCACTCTTCGCTTTTCACTGTAATGAGATGCAAGAAGTGCGGAGAAAGGATTGAGAAGAAAGACGCGAAAATTTAAAAATTTTTGTGAGGGTGAGATATATTAAGAGTTGGGCAATCCACGTCTAGAGTGCATTGATGACAGATATGTAAATATCGTTTAACGGTTCGGTTGTCAACACTAACTAGCAAATAGCAAGCCATGACTTTGCCTCTTCCCTCGTGGGACAACCAACGCAGTCGCACGCGCGATTAGACAGCACACCCCGTGATAGCTCGTTCGGCAGAACTAGGCCGCACAGTTTTGAACACAATGCTTTTAACTAAGATCAACTCTAATGTGAATGGCGAATTCTCTTTGTTTGGTCGGCTGAACGACGTTTTCGGCCATATGCCCAGTTCGGCCATACGACATTTTCGGGCGTATGTCCCTTTCAGTCAAATAAAGGAAGGGCCGTTTGGCCGATTTCCATTTGGCCGGAACACATGTGACCGAAAGTCATTTGACCACAAATGACATTTGGCCGAACGGATCACACGGCCGAATAGATCGACCGGCCGAATCGATCGTTTAGCTGAAAGTTCCATTTGGCCAAAGGAGTCATACGATCTAAAATGTCTTATGGTCGAACAGCTCATTTGGCCATAAAATCGTTCGGCCGAATTGGGCATTTGGCCTGAATGGCGTTTGTGAGAAGTGAGTAATGAGGGGTAAGAAGTGAAGCGTCTCATTTTTCATTTCGCCTTTCTCTTTTTTCACAGTTAAAAATTTAATTAAAGTTAAAAATTAAATTAATTAACGTTAAAATTTAGTGAAAATCTTCTCACTTCTAAATGCGAAAAGTGGGAAGTGAGAAAACAGAATGATGGGTTAGAAGTGAGGCGTTCTCACTTATCTTTTGTCTCATGGTAAGAAGTGAGAAGTGAATCGTCTCACTTAGCTCATCTCACTTTTTACAGTGATGAGTAAGAAATGAAGAGGGAGATTGAGAGTGAGACGCATCACGTCTAACATCACACTTATTTCTCACTGAAAACTGAGAAGTGAAAAGTGAGACGTCTCATTCCTCATTTCTCACTTCTCGATTCTCACTTTCAAAAGCGAGAAGAGCGAAGTGAAAAGTGGAACGCATACTTCTCACTCATTTCTTATTTCTCATTTCTCACTTCTCACATTGAAAAGTGAGAAGTGAGGATTGAGCGAATATGAGTAAGAAGTCTCATTTCTTACCTTTCATTTATTTCTTCTCACTGTGAAAAGTGAGAAGTAAGACGCTTTGCTTTTCACTCCTCATTTCTCATTTCAAACTTTTTTTAGTGGCACTTTCTGACAAACGACCATTTAGGTCAAACGGCGCTTTTGATCAAATGATCTGTTCGACTAAAAGACTATTTGGGCCATATGACCTGCTCAACCAAACGAAATTTCCGACCATGTAACCCGTTCGGCCAAATGGGCATTAGCCACAAGGCAAATAAGTACAGTGCGTGTTTAAGTAGTCGCGAAAAGGAGAAAAAAATCTATTTGGTGTTTAGTAGATCGTGTGTTTGTATAGCGCTTTGCTCTGGTCGAGACAAGCGCGATCATCCATAGTTTTCAGTAAGGCAAGTAAGTACAGTGCGTTTTTTAGACGTCACGAAATGGTAAAGATTGATTTAGTCTTCGGTGAAATGCGTTAGGCATACGTTGCGTTTTCGTCTTTGCATCATCATGACGTCGCTCAGAAGAAATAATTAGTCGCTTACCAAAGTGAGTTCCAATAGATTCCCTTCCCCACTAACATACTGTTCCTTTCCAGTGCGCTCATGGAGATGCAGAGGATACCTCGGTCTCTTGTAGAAATGAGTGTCGAATTAATTTTGTTTGTTTTATTTCTGATCTCCTCAAGGAGTAGGGAAAAGCCCATGGGAGTGTAACTACGTTTAAGTCACTTCTCCCACAGGCATAAAACCTTCTCATGTTTTCAACTGTAATATCGAAGTTATAAAACAATGATGTAACTACCAGAGAGCAATTTTGTTTTTTCTCGGCCAATCATGACTAGCATCTACGATATGTACAGTCAATCAAGCCAACCTAAGCTCAGGCTATGACCCGTTCTGCCAAATGCCCCTTTCTGCTAAAAGACCATTTCGGTCAAACGACATGTTCGGCCAAATATTCTATTCTGCCATATGACCTATTTGGCCAAATGACCTATTCGGTCAAATGAACTATTCGGCCGTATGACCTGTTCGGTCAAATGACTTTCAACCTAATGGTTTGATCGGCTAAATGGTATATTCGGCCAAACATCTTCCGGTCTGAAGGGCTTCGACCAAGTTGCATTCGACCAAATGGTTTTCGGTCAAGCGGCCGTTCCCCAGCCAAATGGCATTTTCGGCCCAAAGACATTTGCGATCATATGACTCGTTCGGCCTAAAGATATTGGTTGGCCAAATGCCTTTCGGCCAAACAATTCTTCCCAATATTTTTTTCAGGTACATTCTGCTGCAATTTTTGTCAACTTCGTACCGTTTTGACTCAAATCCCGAACAGACTAATATTCCAAACACTCGTCACCTAAAACATGTCATTCTTCTCCTTCCTCTTCTTATTGGCATTACACCCCCACTGGGACATTGCCACCTCGCAGATTACTGTTCATTTGGCACAGTTATTAACTACGACGTTTCTAAGCCAAGTTACCATTTTTTTATTCGTATATCATGAGGCTAACACGATGATACTTTTATGCCCAAGAAAATTTCCATTTCGTTATTATTGCACATTGTTATTTTTGATCTGCAATTATTGTCCACTGGTTAGTTACTTCCTCTTGTTCTAGAAGTTTTTCGAAGCCATTCTTATCCGGAAGCCTGGCAAAGGATATTCCTCCTTCTTCTGAAAGCTATTGCTGCTGAAACATTCCAACAAGTAAGGCATATCAATCAATGAAGAAGCGTTCCGCAACATCCTATCCTATACTAATTGTTGCAAATAAATTTGAATTGGAGATTTTTTTTGTATCACCCTACAGAAACAAGTTTCTTGCAGCTGCTATTCATAACTTATAAAAAAAAAAGCGACTGTGTCATGGCTATGTGTTTTCAATGAACAAGTCTATAATGAGGCAAGTCATCCGAATAAACAAAAAAAACACCAGTTGAAACATTAATATGTCTTTATTCTTATTTATTTTTCATCAATTGAAACACCTTTGTTCCTGTTCGACTGATTTAAAGTTTTTCGCCAATTGGTCTAATCGTCAATTCATGTACTTGTACCCGTGGTGGCGTTCCAAGTACATACAGAACCGCCTCAGAAATATCTTCAGATTCCAAAAACGGCCAACCGCTGGTGAGAAGAACTTCAGGCACTATTTCAGTTTTGACAGCTCCAGGACTAACGCTCTGCAATACAAACATATTAAGCTTTACCAGAAAAATACGATGAATAAATTATACATACCGTAACCTTGATCTTAGTACCAGCACTCCTCAATTCATTTCTCATCGTTTCCGTGATAGCCGTAACCGCATGTTTCGACGCAGAATAAATATTCAGTTGGGGGAAGTTCGGAACTATGTGACCGGCAACGCTGTTAATGTGTATAATGTGACCATCGACGGAGCGCTTCTTCATTGATTGATAAGCCTCACGACTGCACAGCACCAGTCCCAACACGTTTGTGTCCAGAACTTCCTGTAGCTTCTGAGTGTTGTCAGCTTCTAATAAATCCGTCTGTCGGAGGACTCCGGCGTTATTAATCAACACATCAACACCTCCGAATTTCTCCTCGACCCACTTGAAGCTTTTCAGGATGTCCTCCTCTTTGGACACATCGCATTTGACCGCATGCAGACGTTCCTTGGCCTCTGTCGGTAGTTCATCCTTCAACGCCTCAGTACGCTCAACGCGTCGTGCAAAACCCACAACCACCAATCCCGCCTTTGCCAAATCCTTAGCTATGGCTGCACCAATTCCCGAACTCGTCCCGGTCACAACGGCTACCTTTCCTACCCAGCGATCCATTTTATTTTATTTATTTTTTTTGCAATCCGAATCTACCGAACAACAACCTACGACTGAGTTTTATTTCGAAAATTCTAGCGTCTTATCGTCTCGCTTCTTCTCGTTATTTATTCTGATAATTTTATAAGCAATTCAAGACCCGGCGCCCATACGACCGTACAGGGTGGAACGGTAAAAATTTGGGCGAACGTAATTAAGTACACATCATACTTTATTTCTTTTTTAAGCTGAACAGCTAGAATATACGAGAAGCTATCTGCTTACGACAATCTAAATGCGTACTGTTGGGCTCATTTGATGGTGAACGTTAATTTAAATTTTTTGATGTTTCGCTCAACGATTGTCCAATACTTTTGGATTGGATATTGTCGACGGTATACCATTTCTAAGCCATTTGAACAACTTATTAGTAAATGGAAACATTACATACGCACACACTCAAGTTTTTTAGGCGCACGATTAAAAAAAATACACCTATTTTTAATCGACCAATTTTTTACCGTTCCACCCTTTATATGGAAAATGACGTAGCAAAGTTTGGATGAGATAGGGTCGGACAATGGGTTCGCACATGGCAAATTCAAGTGGCGACACGATTTGATACTAGATGGGGGATGTTCAACAACTAAACAGCCAGTGTTTCTGTGAATGCTGAACTCATTCGTCCGTATGAAGGATAGGAACATAAGATAAGGAACAAAACAAGTTAATAAATGAGCAACACTCTTTAGATCTTTAAACGCAATACTGATTAACGACTTATGAATTCTAATGCGGAACACTTGACAACTAGATCTTGGCCTGCCTAGTATTCTATTAGAAATTCATTCACTGCAAACCTTTCACACTTTTTTGTTGACAAAAATCTATGACTTTGTCCAATGAGTAGACCAAGATGAATACACCACTAGGTGTTCCAATCTGCCAAATTCACGATTCAGCCATCTTGGATTTTAGTATGGGAGAGCCAGCCGGTTTGTTTATGTTTTGCACCGAAAATGAATTTTTCACCCCCGCCTTCTTCTCGTCCATAAATTGGGCAAACTGCAACACCTAGCTGTGTATTCATCTTGGAGTAGACCCTCCAATGAATCGCCTGCTTTGAGCGTGCTTACAGTGGCACACTAGGAGTTAACTTTTTGGAGCATCTAATGTTTAATATCTCGAAAATGAGCACCTTAATAAAAAAAAATATTTGGTAGGCGTAGTAGCGGACACCTTCCTACATAACTGGTACCAAATAGTTTTTCGTTGGAAGTTACAACTGTTGAGAAAACCCGCGTTAGATGCCTTTCGCCATACAAACTTCGGATGGTTAACTCATGCTGGCTATTTTTCACATATACGTTAGCGCCTGGTGCTGGCAGCGGCTGGTAGGAAACCAGCCACTGTATTTGATTCATTGCAAGGTAGGTAAGCACAATGGATACGCTACAATGGATACGCTCAAAAACATCACAGAACGGGCCGAAAATCGAACTCGCCATATTCGAATTGCCATTTGGCTTTTGCTCGCAAGAGGCTAACTGGAGACGGCCCATACTTATAATCTAAGAAAAACTAACAATCAAACATTTTGAACATTACTTGTTCAACCTCTCTGCTCAGTATATTCAAAAGCTCCATATCATTCAGCCGGTGTATGTCAGCTGTTAGATAAGCAGATACTGTTTTACAATTACTATCTTTTGCGTATGAATGCATTTAGATTTATAAAAATATTGAATTGTTCTTCATGATGCAATAGATAAGTTAGGAATTCCATGACGATTGCTGACGAAATTTATTGATTTAGACTTACAAATCAAATTCGCAAGTCATGTTGTTTGAATTTGTAACGAGAAGAAGATAAGCTTGTCGAGTTACTCACGTCCACGTAGTTGCTACTCCGCGATTGACTAGTACTGGCTAGGGTGACCATATGGTATCCTAAAGGAGGACATGTCCACCTTTTCCATTAAAAATCAGATGTCCTCCTTTTGCGCTAAAATGTCCTCCTTTTTAGATATTTTGAGAAAACAGTTGCTTGAATAACCTTTTCTGAAGAAACTCTAGTTTTATATTATATTAAATTAATAAACAATATTACAACATTCGCAAAAACACGTTGCACACATTTGTGTTTTTTGAATTCTAATCAGAAATATTTTCCTTTAAGGTTTCGAATAAATCCAATGTACCGTCAACTGGGGGGAAGATGATCATTTTTAAGACAAAACATGCAATAAAAATGTGTGTTTACATTTTAAATCGAAACAAATATTTTCAAAACATGTACTGCTATACGTTGCAATAATCAACAACTTTAGTTTTCTGAAATGCGTTCGCATTTATTAAAATAAATTAAATTATCACACATTTTTTGAGTAATCTGGTTTGGGGTGAAGTTGATCAAGACTGCTCTACTAAAATCATTATGACCTAGTAGTCAAAATACACTAGGTTATTTGTATGAATGTTGAATTTACTACGTAAAGAAGTCTACGAAGTCAATATTTGAAACGAAAATAGCGTCATTTATGACTATCTCTCTCTTTCTTCCACAGAATACATTTTCATGATTATAATCGAAAAACTCGGATTTCTACCTAGCGGTTACATTACTTGAACGGAGAATATTGTTGACTACCGTTTCATAAAAAAATTTGGCACTTTTGACTCACACATTAAATGATCATCTTCACCACAATGATCATCTTCCACCCAGTTGACGGTACATATCGAAAAATAAATCCGTGAGTTACAGTAATACAGGTGTCGAAGATATCAAAAGTAGTCGTAAATGTGAGAAATGGATTAGAAAAAAATGCAAATATTTCTCACCCATCGAATTGCCTTTTTAACGCATCGCACTAGAATGGAATGGAAATCTAAACTAATCAAAACATTTTTTTTAGTCTAAATCTGAACAGTTTTGAATTTCTTCAGTTGAGGACTTTGTGGACTAGTCATACAAAAGATATTTTAGTTACTATATAAAGATTGTCGCTGTCCGGAACATCTTTTGCTGGCGAGGATAGGGGAGCTAAATGTCAAAGAAGGAAAATCCATACGATTTGACAGGTATGTACCACACATGTTTCGGACAGCAGAACAAAGGGAACCGAAGCGACAATCTTTATCTAGTAACTAAAATATCTTTTGGTCATACAGTTAACGATATCATTATCATTCACACGCCCTAAATTGTGGTTTTCACAATGAATCATTAATCATTTTAGCCGTGGCGCAGCCCACGGTAAGTAATTTTTAAGCAACGTACTAGAATTGCACCAAATCTTTTTACCGCCGAGATGTAGGCAATAAGCACTGCATTTACAACATTAATTCGAATTCAACATACTGAATCGAGAAAGGCATCATCACCACCGGTGGATAAATTTGGGTTTTTAACTAAAGGGGATTCCTTTTGTGTAAATAGAAGTTTGAATACGGCAATGGTAGATGTGATTCGCCCTTTGAATGTAGACGTTTTCCTGAATAAGATAGTGAATTTAATCACGGGCTTTGGCCCGGGGTAAGGCAATGGTGGAAGTGATTCCTTCTTTGAAAGTAGGCATTTCTCGCTTAACTTTTCAAAAGGACCTAAATAACATTTTTTTCATGATTTAATTTGAATACTGCAATCAATAGCTTTCATGGTGTGATTGTGATTGTGATATTCAAATTAATTCATGAAAAAAATGTTACTTAGGTCCTTTTGAAAAGTTAAGCGAGATTTGCCCAGATTGAGTTGAGACAATCTTGGATTTAATCCATTCTTCAAAAGTAGGTGTTTGTCCGGATTCAAGTAAGGGGAATCAAGATTTTTTTTTGGGATGTAGGCGTTTTTCTGGAATAAGTCAATGACGAATGTGATCCCTTGCTCGGAAGTAGTTCTGCCACTTCGTTTGTCCGTCTTTCCAAAAATGTATATCATTAGTCTAAATCTATCAGAACACAACCTCGATCTAATCTAACTATGTGAAAAAATACATCAAATAACACTTTCCCTTATTGGTGCTGATCGAAGTACTAATCATTTCCACATCCAGTGACTAGTGAGTAGCACTTTGATCAACAGTGTTGATGTTAATTGTCTGCATTCGACTCTACGACACTACCCATAATTCCATTACCCATAATGATGTTACCCCGAAGGACACTACCCCTAACGCCATTACCCATAATGTGTCACTACCCCGAATGCCATCACCCCGAATGGGATACTACCCCGAATAAGCCAGAACCCCGAATCAGTCATGATTTCAAGTTTATAGTTTATTTCAATGAAAAAAACGTAAATCAAAAGAAGTTTATTTAGAATTCATGTGAATAATAATTACTTGTTTTACGAATTATACAACAGTAAACAACTTCAGTCGAACAAATTACATATTTTTCACGAGGATTTTTGATACTTATTTTTCGAGCCGATAGTCCTTCGACAAGTACACTATTAATGATATGAGTATATTACTTCTACGTGAAGATAAACGATTTAGGATCTGTCTCAATTGGATAATTAAACTGAAATTAAACTTAAAAGTGACATTTGAATAATTACCAAATAACCCTGCTCGCAGAGCAAGATTACTTTTGACAGATATCGAATCATTTTCCATCGATGTCCTATTGGAATTGCTGGGTAGCACCAGCCATTCTTATAAAGGGGTGATTTTTTAATTTTCGAACTGTCACTTTTAAGTTTAATTCTCCAAATGAGACAGACCCTTACAATGATATGGAAATGCTAATTCTACCATGAACATGTACGTCTAAGTTGGATATTAGCATTATCAAAGGTATGGATTTGACAAGGTTCACCGTGTCAGACTCGGTACTCAACGGTGCGATTCGTTCCATTGAACTGAAACTATTTGAAACTATTATCCGCTTAAAACTACTATCCTGTACTGTAATAAATACAGGGCTGATAATAGTCATCGTCGCAGCCCGAAATGCAACAGTAGCGACGAGTTGTAGCATCGTCAATAACTTTCCGGTAACCAAATCGTCATGATGACACCAAAGCACGAAGACTTCATACTATTATTCTTCAAGCGGCAGCTGCCACTCGGAAAGTTTTTTAAAACCTTTCTAATAATGAATTTGAATTAACATATAAAGGGGTTTTTGATACCTTTATATTACCAGAGTTCCTACTATTTGTTTATTTGTGAAGCCATTCTGGTTTGATCTAGTCTGTCCATAGTGACGTGCAATCAATTATGTGAAGAAGTGACTAAAGAAATCATCATGACTTTTGGTTGCGCGACCATCTTCGTGATAAGCATGCGGCACGAAGAAATCGAATAGGTGATGCGTTGAACCTGGCGAACGCGTTCATTTTAAGAAGGCATCACATGTGGTAAACGCTTTATACCGGGCAATCGCGTTCATTTAAAGCAGGCATTATTTCCACTGTTCGCCTTATACCGGGCAAATTCGTTCATTAAAAGAAGGCAGCATCTCCTATGTTTGCCTTTAACCGGGCAAATTCTTTAATTTAAAGAAGGTGTTATCAGTTTTGAGATTCTTTCTAATAAGAGACAAATCAGAACGCGTGTGGCTTCGTTTAGAATAACAACATTAAAAAAACAAAGTTCCTTTTTATTTGACGTTTCTCTTTTACACGCTCAAATAGCGTCAATTGGGTTTGGGTAAAAGACATTTGCGTTACACACTTAATATTCCCCCTCAATTGATTATCCCCAGCATTTCACGTAACATTCTGAATCTAGGTGCTGCCAAACCTTTCGTCATGATATCAGCGATTTGTAGTTCTGTTGGCAGGTACACGATACGCAGTTTATTTTTCTCCACCAACTCTCGAACAAAGAAATTTTGGATGTCCACATGTTTTAACCTCTTCTGCTTAGCTGGTTCGACGATTAGAGCAATACAAGGTTGATTGTCCTCAAAAATGTTGATTGGCTCCTCCACAATGCAGCCGATAGAGCTGAGCAAATTTGACATCCATATCAGTTCGCAACTTGTCAGACAGAGGGCCATCAGCTCCGCCTCTGTTGTAGAGAGAGCAACCGATGACTGTTTCCGAGTTGCCCACGCCACCACTGATCCATACAGCTTGATGATGAACCCGGAGACCGAGCGACGATCATTAGGGTCATTACCCCAATCGGCATCCGCATACGCTGCAAGTACAGTTGGTGCTTGCTGTTGGCAATAAACGAGCTTGTAGTCAACCGAACCTCGAAGATAGCGCAGCACCCGTTTGAGATGAACCCAATGCTCCTCCGTTGCGCAGCACTGAAACGCCGCAAAATAGTTAACCGCCGCACAGATGTCCGGCCTCGAGGTTACCATGAGATACATGAGGCAACCGATGAGCTCTCTGTATGGCTTGGTCGTTTTCTCCTTCGTATTCTTCTTCTTCTCAAGCTTCAAACCGGGTTCCATCGGAATAGCAGATGGTTTGCAGTTGCTCATTCCGAAGCGCTCAAGTACACTGTTCACATAAACTCGCTGTTCCACGGTCAAAACTCCTGCTTTGCGATCACGATGTATGTTTAGGCCAAGGAAAGACTTCACCTCCTCAAGGTCTCGCGTTTCAAACTCATTGCACAGCTTTGCCTTCAGTTTCCGTATTGCCTCTATTGAATTTCCGACAACAAGTATATCGTCCACATAGATCACTACATAGATCACAATTCCACCCGTCGACCAACTGTAAAGGCATGAGTCGTTCTCGCTTCGTTTGACATGCAACTGGATCATGAACTGGTGAAAACGCTGGTTCCACCTTCTTGAAGCTTGCTTTAATCCGTATATCGCCTTATTCAATTTGCAAACTCGAGAATCTCCCCGCTCAAAACCAGACGGCTGGCGCATGTACACTTCTTCATCTAGCACCCCGTTCAGAAATGCACATTTTACATCTAACTGGTGCACTTCCCAATCCTCCTGATTTGCCAGCGCCAGCAAGACCCGTAAGGTGGTCATTTTCACCACCGGCGAATAAGTGTCCACATAGTCAAAGCCTCGCCGCTGCGAGAAAGCGCGCCACTAGTCTGGCTTTGTACCGTTCTATTTCACCATCACTATTCCGCTTAATTTTAAACACCCACTTATTGTCCACCACTTTGCGACCTTTTGGCAGTTCAACAAGGGTCCAAGTATTGTTCTTGTCCAATGATGCCAGTTCTTCTTCAATGGCCGCTTTCCACAAGGGCCAATCACTTCTGGTCTTCAACACTTCAACGTCCGACGGAATGTCTTCCAAAAATTCTTCCGC
Organism: Armigeres subalbatus; assembly: GCF_024139115.2. Lineage (NCBI taxonomy): Eukaryota > Metazoa > Arthropoda > Insecta > Diptera > Culicidae > Armigeres > Armigeres subalbatus. The sequence goes on along the minus strand of NC_085141.1, from coordinate 364,887,307 downwards.
ACTGAGTGCAAATGCCGTTATGTCCAAATCAGCATCCCCTTGGTAATCATCCATCCACCGTGGTGGGTTAATCACTCTTCCGCTTCTTCTCACATTGTCACATTCACGGCTCACTTCCGGACTCGAGTTCATACCTCCGACTGCTCCCTGCGATGAATCCGCCGATTCCCAATCAGAATCAGGACCGACGCTGTCCCCAGCTTCTGAAACGGGTTGTGGAGCATCGATATGCTCTGATGGCTTACACGTACGGTCCATTATGATCACTTCATTATCATCACTTCGATTTTCTTTATTCGCTGTAGTGAGTTTTCCAAATTGCGACTCATTGAAAATAACGTCTCTAGCCACAAACACTTTTTCACCGTCCCAGCAACGAAAACCGTTCGGCGCATAGCCCACAAACACTGCTTTCCGGCTTTTCGAATCAAGCTTCTTCCGTAACACTTTGGGAACATGTACGAAACACTCGCTCCCGAACACGCGAAGGTTCGATACATTTGGCCTTTTATGATACCACGCCTCATATGGCGTAATATCACCATCGACAGCAGCACTTGGACTACGGTTTAGCAAATAAATCGCTGTGTACAATGCTTCCCCCCACATCACTTTCGACATTCCACTAGCTTCGAGCATTGCACGCACTTTTTCTACGGCAGTACGATTCAGCCGCTCGCTGACTCCGTTCTGCTCAGGAGTATAAGGCACCGTTGTTTCCAGCTTAATGCCCTTCTGTCTGCAGAACTTTCTGACAGCCTTGCTAGTGTATTCGCCTCCGTTATCACTCCGGAGACGCGCGATCTTTGTTCCGAAATGGGCGGTCACCATCGCCTCATATTCCAGGAGCCGTTCGTACACTTCTTCTTTTCGCTTCATGAGATAAACCACTGCCAGATGTGTATAGTCGTCAGTAAATGTTGTAAAATACGCATGACCATCCCATGATAGCGGAGTTATAGGGCCACACACATCACTATGTACGATTTCAAGTGGCCTGCTAGCACGCTTTTCAGATCGCGATTTGAATGATTCTCGCGTCTGTTTCGCACCAATGCACGGTTCACACACAAATTGGTCACTATTACCTCGCATAATCTCCACCGGCATACCTTCGACCATTCCTTTTCGCACAAGCTTCATGAGGTTCTCGTTACCAAGGTGACCGAATCGGCAATGCCACACTTGCAAACTTTTGCACACTCGACCACTTACTAGCGCTGTACCGTCATGGTTCACTTTATCGTTCACAAAGTCCATACAATACAGGCGACCTAGTTGCCTTCCGGTGGCCACAACACCTTCTTCGTCCTCGACACTAACTTTTCCACCGAAAAACACAACTCTTTTTCCGGAATTTTCTAGTCGTCGCAAAGACAGTAAGTTCAAGGACAGTTCCGGAATGTACAACACGTCATCCATTGTGATCTGAATCTTTTCATCACCCACTAAAGCACTGGTTACAACTTGACCTTTATAGTCAGCTTGCAAATTAACACCGTTCTTGGCCGTAAGAACCTCAACCGGACGATTCAACTTTTCCATCCTCGAAAATAGTAACTTATCGTTGGACATATGATCAGAGGCGCCACTGTCCAAAAACCATCGCACCGCAGACGCATTACAAACAGCCGCCATCTCACAATGGCTTTCCGCAGCCACAAACGATACCGTTCTTGCTCCCATATTCGCATTCTGAGAACCACTTTTCTTGACCGACTTCGGCCCACTATTCTTCTTCTCGCTAGTCTTCGAACATTGAGCACGTTTATGCCCGTACTCCCCGCAGCCAAAACATTTCAATTTGCTTTTGGATTTTCCGATGAATGACACATCCTCCGTAACAGCTTCGAGCCGCAGACCCCTGCGTTTAGCTTCCACGTCGAGGTACTTCTGTCGCACCAAATCCATCGTCAGCCTTTCAGAAATTGTTTCCATCGCTGTAGTGACGGCATCAAACGATTCTGGCATCGTTAGCATCAAATGGCATATTACATCTTCTTCTTCCATTCGAGCACCGGCACCTTTTATCTCTCGTACCAGCTTATCAAAGTGTAGAAAGTGATCTTGCAACCGCTCGTTCTCGTTGTACCGCATCGAGAGAAGTTGCCGCTTCAGCAAAAACCGGTTAGTGATACTCTTTCGCTCAAAGATATCGTGGAGACCGTCCCAGATCTGTTTTGGCGACATTTTGTCCTTGACATACTCAAGGTGACTGTCAGCCACCGCTTGTATAAGCACAGATCGACATTTGTTGTCTTGCCTTTCACGCTTCTCTTTCCTGATCTCGTTCGCCGCTTTCACATCAGCCGCCGCTGTCACTGGAGTATTCCAAAATTCTTCTTCTTCCGCAAGCTTCTCCACACAGTGTAAAACTTCCAGCTGCTGGAGAAAAGCTCGCATGCGAAAGCTCAATTGTTGAAACCGACGCCATCGAATGGCTTGATTCGACAACTTTTTGTTTCCTCCTCCATCAAGCGCGACGCAGATTTCTTTTTCCGAACTAAATCTCGGAACGACGAAAAACCCGTAAAAACTTTTACTATATTACGACCGTATCGCGAAAACTGGGCACATAACCTTTTGAGATTCTTTCTAATAAGAGACAAATCAGAACGCGTGTGGCTTCGTTTAGAATAACAACATTAAAAAAACAAAGTTCCTTTTTATTTGACGTTTCTCTTTTACACGCTCAAATAGCGTCAATTGGGTTTGGGTAAAAGACATTTGCGTTACACACTTAATAATCAGCTCGGCTCGGCAGGCAAATGCATTCATTTAAAGAAGGCATCATCTACTCTCTTCACCATATACCGGGCGAAAGCGTTGCTTTAAAGAATGCGTTCTCAACTCGGTTCGCCTTATACCGGCAAAATGCATTCATTTAAAGAACCGGGCAGTTGCATTCATTAAAAGAATCATCTACTCTGTTCACCTTATCCCGGGGAGATGCGTTCATTGAAAAAGGCATTATCAGCTATGTTCGCCTTAAACCGGGTAAACGCGTTCATTTAAAGAAGGCATTATCTCCTAAGTTCGCATCGTATTACGCAAATGCGTTAATTTAAAAAAGGCATTATCTCCTCTGTTCGCTTTATCCCGGGCAAATGCGTTTATCCAAAGAAGGCATCATCAACTCTGATCGCCTTAAAGCGGACAAACGCATTAATTGAAAGAATGCATTATCCACTCTGTCCTACTTCAACTGGGCAAATGCGTTCATTAAAAGAAGGCTTTATTTCCTATGTTCGCCTTATACCGGACAAATACATTCATTTAAAGAAGGCATCATCTTCTCTGTTCGCCTCAAAATGAGCAAACACGTTCATTTTAAGGACAAATCTATTTTTCCTGCTTTATATCAGACAAACGCGTTCATTTAAAGAAGGCATTATTTTCACTGTTCGCCTTATTGAAAGAAGGCGTTATCTCCTCACTTACTCCATTTCATAGAATAACACTTTCCCAGATAATAATGGCGTAGAATGATAGTTAAAGTTAATTAGACAAGAAAAAAACAAAAATGTTGGTTAAATATTGCCTTTCTCTAAGTAACTCTAAGTAGTACACTGACCCCACAATCATGGTTCACACACCATTATGAGTCATTTCCATTTAACGAATGTGCAAAATGGAGTGACTAATTATTGTTACAATGTGGGGTCAGTAAATATACTTTCATCATTTTCAAAGATTGTCATTTTACGATTCATCAATATCTGTGGGTGTTAAATATAATGCTGGAAAAACTACAGATTCGGAATGTATTCGGGGTAATGGCCTTTCGGGGTAATGGATTTCGGGGTAGTGTCCCATTCGGGGTAATGACTTTCGGGGTACTGTCCCATTCGGGGTAGTGGCCTTCGGGGTAACGGCATTCGGGGTACTGGGATTCGGGGTACTGGGGTGGAGCCCTGCATTCAATACACTTGCGAAAGGTGTCAAAGGAAGTGTCTGGAAGTGAGCTGACAAGTGAAGAAAGTTGGACTTCATCAAAAAAATTCGATTACTTTACACTCTGAGCAGAGGGAGCCCTCCTTAGCCGTGCGGTAAGACGCGCGGCTACAAAGCAAGACCATGCTGAGGGTGGCTGGGTTCGATTCCCGGTGCCGGTCTAGACAATTTTCGGATTGGAAATTGTCTCGACTTCCCTGGGCATAAAAGTATCATCGTGTTAGCCTTATGATATACGAATGCAAAAATGGTACCTTGGCTTCGAAACCTCGCAGTTAATAACTGTGGAAGTGCTTAATGAACACTAAGCTGCGAGGCGGCTCTATCCCAGTGTGAGGATGTAATGCCAATAAGAAGAAGAAGAAGAAGAAGACACTCTGAGCAAGAGGAATTCTTTTGTCTTGGATGCGTTCGCGCACACATCTCACTACTCACTTCGCGCTTCTCACTTTTTATAACGAGAAGTGATAAATAAGGAGTGAGAAGTGAGGAAAGCGTCATTTTGCCGAATGCCACTAGGCCGAAAGTCATTTGGCCGAATGGGTCGTTTGGCCAAAAGGGTCGTTCTGCCGAAAGGGTCATTAGAATAAGACATTTGGCCGAATAGGTCATTTGTAAAGTGAGCAATCAGGAGTAAGAAGAGAAACGTCTCAATTCTCATTCCTCATTTCTCACTTATCACTGTAAAAAAAATGAGGAGCACGAAGTGAGTAGTGAGACGTCTCACTTTCACAGCGAGAAGTGATAAATGGGGAGTGAGAAGTGAGACTGCTCACTTTCCACACTTCATTTTTCTCTTCTTACTGTTAAAAGTGAGATGCGCGAAGTGAGTAGTGAGCCGTCTCACTACTCACTTCGTGCTCCTCATTTTTTCACAGTGAGAAGTGGGAAATGAGGAATGAGAAGTGAGACGGCTCACTTCTCACTCTTTATTTTTATCTTCTCACTGTAAAAAATGAGAAGCGCGAAGTGAGTAGTGAGACGTCTCACTACTCACTTTGTGCTTCTTACTTTTGACAGCGAGAAGTGAGAAATGAGGAGTGAAAAGTGAGACGTTTCTCTTCGGATTCATAATTTCTCGCTTTTCAAATAAACTTTCGGCCAAATGACCCTTTCGACCCAATGACCTTTTCGACCAAATGAACCTTTCGGCAAATGACCTGCTAGGCCTAATGGTTTGTTCGGCCTAGTGGCATTCGGCGTCTCACTACTTACTTCGCGCTTCTTACTTTTGACAGCGAGATGTGAGAAATGAGGAGTGAGAAGAGAGACGTCTCTCTTCTCATTCTAAATTTCTCACTTTTCAAATGAACTATTCGGCCAAATAACCCTTTTGGCCCAATGACCAGTTCGAGCACTTCGAACAACTTTTTCAAGTTTTCAGAGGTGAGCCAGCCAAGGGCTGAAAGCCTCTTAAATAAATACAATAATAATAATAATAACTTTTTCAAGTGCCAGCCAGGCCATCACCACCTCGGCATGATCTGCCTAGGATTCGACGTATAACACGCGTCAATACCGAAGCTTCATCACTGCTTCAGATTCAAACAGTCATCCAAAGCATGAAATCCAACAAAGCCCCAGGGGTCGATCGCATTTCAGCCGAGATGCTCGAAGCTGACCCCATGACATCCGCTCAACTACTGCATCGTTTACTTCATAATATCTAGGACACCGCAACTTTCCCGGTCGACTGGATGCAAGGTATCTTAGTGAAGGTGCCCAAAAAGGGTGACATGACTGTATGCGATAACTGGCGAGGTATCATGTTCCTGTGTACCGTTCTCAAAGTTCTGTGCAAAGTTATCCTAGCCTGGATGCCTGGAAGATCGGTGCGACTCTCCGGCGGCAGAAGGCCGGGTTCCGTGCCGGAAGATCCTGTGTGGACCATATTGTCACGCTCCGTATCATTCTGGAGCAGAGGTCAATGAATTCTAAGAATCCCTTCATTTAGTATTCATTGACTACGAAAAAGCTTTCGACCGTCTCAGTCACGAGAATATGTGGGGCGCCCTGAGACGCAAGGGGGTTCCTGAGAAAATCATCGGCCTCATCGAGGCATAGTACGAGGCATTCTCGTGTAGAGTGCTGCACAAAAGGGTCTTGTCCGACCCCATCCGGGACGTAGCTGTTGTGAGGCAAGGATGTATTCTGTCACCGTTACTGTTCCTCATCGTTATCGATTAAATTCTGGTAGGCGCGATTGACCGTGAACCAAACCGCGGCAGCTATGGCAGCCTTTAACCATGGAGCATCTAAGGGACTTGAATAGAATTGGCTGATGAAGTTGAACTCCTTGCTCTTTTTATCTTGATCTGCAGCCAAAATTTCTCAGTGAATAAGTTGTAGTTTCGGGGACAAACATAAAACATGATGAAAGTTCACGATTGATTGATTGTGAAATCTGGAAAACTCGTAAGAAATTATCGATTATTATCTAGTTTCTTCCAAAATCTAGCTAGGTATAATTTATTCGTGACCGTCCCATTTTCGCTGTTTGTGACCACTACCCACTTATCAGTATCCAAAACAAAGACGTAGTACCTAGTCCTACGATGCAACAAAAAATTCAAAGCTGAATTGTTGCACTGTGGCGCATGCGTCACAGATTACAGCATACGTACAGAATTTTAAAACTGAAGCCTTTTGCATTCCACCGTTTATCTCATCAGACAACAATGGTTCTACGATTTTTAATCGCTATTGAGAAGGTTGCTGATAGCAAACCAGATTTGAGGAAAACCGAGATAACAGACAGCGGAAGTAATGCATTTTTTTCGTGAATGATATAGAAGGCAGTGTTGTATAATGTTATCTGATTTGTCCATACCTTTTTATACAAACCTAATTTGCTCCATGTTTTTCGATGAACTCGTAATACGTGAGAAGTCCCATGTTTTTGTCTTAATTTTGAAATCAGAGGCTAGAGAGTGAAATCTCTCCAAAATGTCACGTTTCATTTGAATATGACACTTTGCCTCTTACCCCTTAGATTACAAAGTTGGCCTACAAGTTCGTCATACATCAGGAATTAAAATCTAGCTTCTGAAAAAAGTTTTAGGGAAATTATTTAAATGATGACATTTTACAACACTGATACAAGGTGATACAAACAGCACAATGGAAAGATCAATATGTTACATATTAAAAAAAAATTCCATCATTATTTTCTGTTCACATTTTTGTCTGTCTCGCAGATACATCAAGTCACAATGAAAATTGTAAAGAGTCTCGGCTCCGTTAAGTGTTGTACACGCCTAAGCCCCTAAAATAAAAAAAATCACTTCAGTTGATCGAATATTGTTTGCAACCCGACACGAAACAAGGCTTGGCTAGTCATTTTTGGATTCCATTACGTTTATTATTGAACTAGCTTACATCTAGCTGTCTACACAGTTGTCAAAAACCATGGTCACTTGTCATCCATAAATCATTCAGATTATCAATACACTCAGTCATTTAAATAATTCAACCTTTGTATATGTTTATAAAGATTATATGATTTGAGCTGACTACATATTCAAATTTAAGTATTCATCTTCAACCGGAATAGAAAAGGATTTAGAACTTCTCACCAACTGGCTTGATTATGACTTCATGGATTTGCACTCGTGGAGGCGTTCCAAGCGCAAATAAAACAGCTTCGGAAATGTCTTCCGATTCTAGCATTGGATAGCCTTCATCTACGAATGTATCCGGTAGAATTTCTGTGCGGACCACACCAGGACTGATACTCTGGAATTATTGAAATAACGAATTGAAATGCTGCTTTATAAATCTCCCCGTCAGTCAAACACACTCACCGTAATTTTAATCTTGGTTCCGGCGTTTCTCAGTTCGTTCCGCATAGTTTCGGTAATGGCGGTGACAGCATGTTTAGAAGCAGGATAAATATTGAATTTTGGAAAGTTCAGCACATTGTGGCCAACAATGCTGTTGATATGCACGATATGACCATCGACCGATCGTTTCTTCATTGATTGATAGGCCTCCCGACTACACAGCACCAGCCCCAAAACGTTTGTGTCCAATACTTCTCTAAGCATCTTGGTATTATCGGACTCTATCAAATCCGTTTCTCGGAGAACTCCGGCATTGTTGACCAAAACATCAACTCCTCCGAACTTCTTCTCCACCCACTTGAACACCTGCAGAATGTCTTCTTCGTTGGACACATCGCATTTGACGGCATAGAGAAGATCGCCAGCCGCTTCCGGCAAATCAGCCTTCAATGCTTCGACACGGTCCACTCTGCGTGCCAATCCAACGACCACCAGTCCCGCTTTGGCCAAATCCTTCGCGATCGCGGCACCGATCCCAGAGCTTGCGCCGGTTACGACAGCTACTTTTCCCGACCAACGTTCCATCGATGATGATGCCGACTGATAAGATTATGCGATGTTTAACAATTGCACATAAGGTTGCAACTGAAGTTAATTGTTTGGCATTTCCGTGTTTTATAATTTTAATTTTGGCAGTCTCAATTTAATCTAATCAATCAGAATTTGTGCACCTATCTATTCGAATTTAATGGCTTTGCACAATGTTATCTCTTCATTTCCCCATGGACCAGTGCACAAATACACGTGGGACTCTCGTGATGGGCATACTGGAAATCAAATCGACCACATATACATCCGTCGAAAATGGAGACGGAGCCTTCTTGATGTCTGGAATGGACGCAGTGCTGTCATCGCGTTTGACCATCAGCTTTTTATTGGCGAGATCTGATTACGCAGTGTTCGGAATCAACTGCGAAAGGAGAGACTCGGGAGGCGATTCAAGGCACACCGATTAGAGGATCCAGCTGTGAAGAGATCGTTCGTTGAAGCGAATGTTTCGAATGCCTTATTTAAGCGGGCGAGAACAACCACTAAGAGTGGAAAGACAAGAATATAATTGCATCCCCGGGCAAGATTGAGGAGCGTAGAGAAGACAAGTACATGTCCCGTCAACGGTTTTTGGCTTTAGGGAAGGAAGTTAAACGCTACTGCAGACCTTTAGAAGACGCGACAGGTCAGTTGCTCACCGGCCCTACAGTTGAGCTTAAACATTGTTTCGAGCACTTAGAACAACATCTTCAATTCTCGATGCTTGACCAAACATCAACAACTCGGAATGAGTCGCCAAGGGTGCGACGCACTACCTGCATCAGCTTCGAAGCCTTATCATCGTAGAAGATGGAAGCAGCCAACGGAAGCATGGTGTTCATCAAGGCCCCCGTGGATGATCGCTTATCAGCCGAGATGCTCAAAGCAGGCCTCATGCTGTCTGCGCAATTTGATGCAGCAACTATTCTGCAATATCGGAAACACCGCGACTTTTTCTGCCTACTGGATGAAAGGCATCTTAGGAAACATCCATAAATTACGTAATGCTTAGAGAGGGGACTCAGGCGACATTTTTAGACGCTTCATACTAAAAGTGTGACATAGTGGGAGGGGGTTAAAAATGAACATTTTTTGCGTTACCTAATTAATGGATCTATTTTTAGTGAAGGTCCCAAAAAAGTTGATCTGACTGTGTGCGACAACTGGCGTGTTATCATGTCGTAAATTATTGTCAAAGTTCTGTGCCAAGTTATCCTAAATCGGTTACAGGATAAGATACACACGCCTCTCTGAGGATTCCGCCCCGGAAGAGTATACGGGGTCCTTTTGGTTCAGTTCTTCTATAAGATATTTATTTACTATGAAAAAGTTTTCAAGCGACTGATCCACGAAAAACTGTCGGGCGCCCTTGTACGCAAGGGAGTTCTAGACAAAATTGTCGACCTCATCGAAGCGCAGTAAGAAGCTTTTACGTGCAGAGTCTTGCATAACGGAGGTTAGCCTAACTCCATCAGTGAAGTCATTTTATCTTTGCTACTGTTCGTCATCGTAATCAAAGAGTGGGTACGATTGACTATGTACCAAATTATAAGCCGCTCTGGAAGTCTATTACTATGAAGTTCTTGAACGGCTTCGTTCTGATGTTGCTCAATAACTTGGCAGCCAATTAGTGGCGGACGGCAGAACCAAGATCGACATACGAGCACGTAACAAGAAGGAGAGAGGGTCGCTTGGTCGATTGCTTCGTTCTTTGGCTCTACATTCCAACTGGAACTTAGCCTGCTTTTCAACTAGTATTTTTTTAGCATTTCCTCAGTTATTATTTGAAAGCTCTCTATGTCTGCCATTGCATGAGTATGGGGAGTCGTCGAGAATGTTCCCCACCCGAAAACATCCTAGACCGGACCGAGGATCGAACTCGCCATATCCGGATTGGCAATCCTACGCCTTTGCACGCAACGCTATCTGGAGACCACAGTAGCTTGCAAGACGATTAGAAGCATCCTTCTACGCTTCTCGGAAGGCGTGTCCCAAGCAGCTCGAGGGCTTCCTTTCAAGATGTTCAGAGGCCTTCTTTCAAAGTTTTCGAAAGCCTCCTTTCGAGAGGCTCGGAAGCCTCCTTTCGAGAGGCTCGGAAGCCTCCTTTCAAGAGGCTCGGAAGCCTCCTTTCAAGAGGCTCGGAAGCCTCCTTTCAAGAGGCTCGGAAGCCTCCTTTCAAGAGGCTCGGAAGCCTCCTTTCAAGAGGCTCGGAAGCCTCCTTTCAAGCGGCTCGGAAGCCTCCTTTCAGGAGGCTCGGAAACCTCCTTTCAGGAGGCTCGGAAACCTCCTTTCAGGAGGCTCGGAAGCCTCCTTTCAAAAGGCTCGGAAGCCTCCTTTCAAGAGGCTCGGAAGCCTCCTTTCAAGAGGCTCGGAAGCCTCCTTTCAAGAGGCTCGGAAGCCTCCTTTCAAGAGGCTCGGAAGCCTCCTTTCAAGAGGCTCGGAAGGCTCCTTCAAGAAGCTCAGAAGCCTCTTTTCAAGAGGCTCAAAAGCCTTCTTCCAAACGGCTCGGAAGCATCCTTTCAAGAGGCTGGAAGCCTCCTTTCAAGAGGCTCTGGAAGCCTCCTTTCAAGAGGCTCGAAGCCTCCTTTCAAGAGGCTCAGGAAGCCTCCTTTCAAGAGGCTCAAGCCTCCTTTCAAGAGGCTCAGGAAGCCTCCTTTCAAGAGGCTCAGAAGCCTCCTTTCAAGAGGCTCAGAGCCTCCTTTCAAGAGGCTCAGGAAGCCTCCTTTCAAGAGGCTCAGAGCCTCCTTTCAAGAGGCTCAGAAGCCTCCTTTCAAGAGGCTCAGCCTCCTTTCAAGAGGCTCAGAAGCCTCCTTTCAAGAGGCCTGGAAGCCTCCTTTCAAGAGGCTCAGAGTCTCCTTTCAAGAGGCTCCAGAGCCTCCTTTCAAGAGGCTCAGAGCCTCCTTTCAAGAGGCTGGAAGCCTCCTTTCAAGAGGCTTGGAAGCCTCCTTTCAAGAGGCTCAGAGCCTCCTTTCAAGAGCTCAAGCCTCCTTTCAAGAGGCTGGAAGCCTCCTTTCAAGAGCTGGGAAGCCTCCTTTCAAGAGGCTGGGAAGCCTCCTTTCAAGAGGCTCAGAGCCTCCTTTCAAGAGGCTCAGAAGCCTCCTTTCAAGAGGCCTGGAAGCCTCCTTTCAAGAGGCTCAGAAGCCTCCTTTCAAGAGGCTCAGGAAGCCTCCTTTCAAGAGGCTCAGGAAGCCTCCTTTCAAGAGGCTCAGAAGCCTCCTTTCAAGAGGCTCAGAGCCTCCTTTCAAGAGGCTCAGAAGCCTCCTTTCAAGAGGCTCAGAGCCTCCTTTCAAGAGGCTCGGAAGCCTCCTTTCAAGAGGCTCAGGAAGCCTCCTTTCAAGAGGCTCAGAGCCTCCTTTCAGGAGGCTCAGAGCCTCCTTTCAGGAGCCTCGAAACCCTCCTTTCAGGAGGCTGGAAACCTCCTTTCAGGAGGCTCAGAAGCCTCCTTTCAAGAGGCTCAGAGCCTCCTTTCAAGAGGCTCAGAAGCCTCCTTTCAAGAGGCCTGGAAGCCTCCTTTCAAGAGGCTCAGAAGCCTCCTTTCAAGAGGCTCAGAAGCCTCCTTTCAAGAGGCTCAGAAGCCTCCTTTCAAGAGGCTCAGGAAGCCTCCTTTCAAGAGGCTCAGAGCCTCCTTTCAAGAGGCTCAGAGCCTCCTTTCAAGAGGCTCAGAAGCCTCCTTTCAAGAGGCTCAGAAGCCTCCTTTCAAGAGGCTCAAGCCTCCTTTCAAGAGGCTCAGAGCCTCCTTTCAAGAGGCTCCAAGCCTCCTTTCAAGAGGCTCAGGAAAGCCTCCTTTCAAGAGGCTCAGGAAGCCTCCTTTCAAGAGGCTCAGAGCCTCCTTTCAAGAGGCCCGGAAGCCTCCTTTCAAGAGGCTCAGAAGCCTCCTTTCAAGAGAGGCTCAAGCCTCCTTTCAAGAGGCTCAGGCCTCCTTTCAAGAGGCTCAGAGCCTCCTTTCAAGAGGCTCAGGAAGCCTCCTTTCAAGAGGCTCAGAAGCCTCCTTTCAAGAGGCTCAAGCCTCCTTTCAAGAGGCTCAGAAGCCTCCTTTCAAGAGGCTCAGAAGCCTCCTTTCAAGAGGCTCAGAAGCCTCCCTTTCAAGAGCTCAAAGCCTCCTTTCAAGAGGCTCAGCCTCCTTTCAAGAGGCCTGGAAGCCTCCTTTCAAGAGGCTCAGGCCTCCTTTCAAGAGGCTCAGAAGCCTCCTTTCAAGAGGCTCAGAGCCTCCTTTCAAGAGGCTCAAGCCTCCTTTCAAGAGGCTCGAAGCCTCCTTTCAAGAGGCTCAGAAGCCTCCTTTCAAGAGGCCTGGAAGCCTCCTTTCAAGAGGCTCAAGCCTCCTTTCAAGAGGCTCTCAGCCTCCTTTCAAGAGGCTCAGGAAGCCTCCTTTCAAGAGGCTCTGGAAGCCTCCTTTCAAGAGGCCCAAAAGCCTCCTTTCAAGAGGCTCGGAAGCCTCCTTTCAAGAGGCTCGGAAGCCTCCTTTCAAGAGGCTCGGAAGCCTCCTTTCAAGAGGCTCGGAAGCCTCTTTTCAAGAGGCTCGGAAGCCTCCTTTCAAGAGGCTCGGAAGCCTCTTTTTAAAAGGCTTGGAAGCCTCCTTTCAAGAGGCTCGGAAGCCTCCTTCCAAGAGGCTCGGAAGCCTCCGGAAGATTAGAAGCATCCTTCTACGCTTCTCGGAAGGCGTGTCCCAAGCAGCTCGAGGGCTTCCTTTCAAGATGTTCAGAGGCCTTCTTTCAAAGTTTTCGAAGCCTCCTTCCAAGAGGCTCGGAAGCATCCTTCCAAGAGGCTCGGAAGCATCCTTCCAAGAGGCTCGGAAGCATCCTTCCAAGAGGCTCGGAAGCCTCCTTCCAAGAGGCTCGGAAGCCTCCTTCCAAGAGGCTCGGAAGCCTCCTTCCAAGAGGCTCGGAAGCCTCCTTCCAAGAGGCTCGGAAGCCTCCTTCCAAGAGGCTCGGAAGCCTCCTTCCAAGAGGCTCGGAAGCATCCTTCCAAGAGGTTCGGAAGCCTCCTTTCAAGAGGCTCGGAAGCCTCCTTTCAAGAGGCTCGGAAGCCTCCTTTCAAGAGGCTCGGAAGCCTCCTTTCAAGAGGCTCAGAAGCCTCCTTTCAAGAGGCTCAGAAGCCTCCTTTCAAGAGGCTCGGGAAGCCTCCTTTCAAGAGCTCCAGAAGCCTCCTTTCAAGAGGCTCGGAAGCCTCCTTTCAAGAGGCTCGGAAGCCTCCTTTCAAGAGGCTTGGAAGCCTCCTTTCAAGGGGCTATGAAGCCTCCTTTCAAGAGGCTATGAAGCCTCCTTTCAAGAGGCTCGGAAGTCTCCTTTCAAGTGGTTCAGAAGCCTCCTTTCAAGTGGCTCAGAAACCTCCTTTCAAGAGACTCGGAAGCGTCCTTTCAAGAGGCTCGGAAGCCTCCTTTCAAGAGGCTCGGAAGCCTCCTTTCAAGAGGCTCGGAAGCCTCCTTTCAAGAGGCTCGGAAGTCTTCTTTCAAGAGGCTCGGAAGCCTCCTTCCAAGAGGCTCGGAAGCCTCCTTCCAAGAGGCTCGGAAGCCTCCTTCCAAGAGGCTCAAGCCTCCTTCCAAGAGGCTCAGAAGCCTCCTTCCAAGAGGCTGGAAGCCTCCTTCCAAGAGGCTCAGAAGCCTCCTTCCAAGAGGCTCAGGAAGCCTCCTTCCAAGAGGCTCAGAGCCTCCTTCCAAGAGGCTCAGAAGCCTCCTTCCAAGAGGCTCAGAAGCCTCCTTCCAAGAGGCTCAGAAGCCTCCTTCCAAGAGGCTCTGGAAGCCTCCTTCCAAGAGGCTGGAAGCCTCCTTCCAAGAGGCCTGGAAGCCTCCTTCCAAGAGGCCTGGAAGCCTCCTTCCAAGAGCTGGAAGCCTCCTTCCAAGAGGCTCGGAAGCCTCCTTCCAAGAGGCCTGGAAGCCTCCTTCCAAGAGGCTCGGAAGCCTCCTTCCAAGAGGCTCAAGCCTCCTTCCAAGAGGCCTGGAAGCCTCCTTCCAAGAGGCTCAAGCCTCCTTCCAAGAGGCCTGGAAGCCTCCTTCCAAGAGGCTCGGAAGCCTCCTTCCAAGAGGCTCAGAAGCCTCCTTCCAAGAGACTGGAAGCCTCCTCCAAGAGGCTCGGAAGCCTCCTCCAAGAGGCCTGGAAGCCTCCTTCCAAGAGGCTGGAAGCCTCCTTCCAAGAGGCTCAAGCCTCCTTCCAAGAGGCTCAGAAGCCTCCTTCCAAGAGGCTGGAAGCCTCCTTCCAAGAGGCTCAGAAGCCTCCTTCCAAGAGGCTCGGAAGCCTCCTTCCAAGAGGCTGGAAGCCTCCTTCCAAGAGGCTGGAAGCCTCCTTCCAAGAGGCTCGGAAGCCTCCTTCCAAGAGGCTCTGGAAGCCTCCTTCCAAGAGGCTCGAAGCCTCCTTCCAAGAGGCTCAAGCCTCCTTCCAAGAGGCTCGGAAGCCTCCTTCCAAGAGGCTCAAAGCCTCCTTCCAAGAGGCTCAGAAGCCTCCTTCCAAGAGGCTCGGAAGCCTCCTTCCAAGAGGCTCAGAAGCCTCCTTCCAAGAGGCCTGGAAGCCTCCTTCCAAGAGGCTCAGGCCTCCTTCCAAGAAGCTTGCAAACCTCCTTCCAAGAGGCTCGGAAGCCTCCTTTCAAGAGGCTCGGAAGCCTCCTTTCAAGAGGCTCGGAAGCCTCCTTTAAGAGGCCTGGAAGCCTCCTTTCAAGAGGCTTGGAAGCCTCCTTTCAAGAGGCTCGGAAGCCTCCTTTCAAGAGGCTCGGAAGCCTCCTTTCAAGAGGCTCGGAAGCCTCCTTTCAAGAGGCTCGGAAGCCTCCTTTCAAGAGGCTCGGAAGCCTCCTTTCAAGAGGCTCGGAAGCCTCCTTTCAAAAGGCTCGGAAGCCTCCTTTCAAGTAGCTCGGAAGCCTCCTTAAGTCTACTTTCAAGAGGCTTAAAAGTCTACTTTCAAGAGGCTTGAATGTCTACTTTCAAAAGGCGCAGAAGCCTTCTATTATGAGGCTCGTAAGCCTCCTTCTAAGAGGCTCAAAAGCCTACTTTAAAGAAGCTCGAAAACATACATTCAACTTATTCGGAAGCTTCCTTTCAAGATGCTCGGAACTCGTATTACAAAAGGCTTAAAGCTCAGGCCCGTCCTTTCAAGATTCAAAAAAATGCTCCTTTCAAGTGACTCGAAAGCCGCCATTCAAGAGGTTTGAAAGCCTCTCTACAAGGGGCTCAGAAGGCTTTTATCAAGAGGTGCGGAGGCCTACTTTCAAGATATTCAGAAGCTCTTTTCAAGAGGCTCGGAAGCCTCTTTTCAAAGGGTTTGGAATTATTTCTTCAAGAGGCTTGGAAGCCTACTTTCGAGAGAGGTACCTCAATTAATGCAAAAGTTCGAAGAGGTACCATTCAAGAAAAAGGTTGAGAACCGCTGCTGTACAGTATACATATATATAGTTGCTACTCCGTGATTGACCATAATCAGTGAAATTGCACAATGATGAACTGAACGGCTAACTAAGATTCGTCAATCATTCTCACTGCGCAAGTTGCAGTGACTCATTGAACACAAAAATCAATTACGACGCCAGCTCCATCCTTATAGTCTTTTAAGAAAAAGGAAGGAACATTATTAAGTGATTTTAAGTAGATTGTGAGTTCGACTGCGAAAAGACAATATCATTTGCAAAGACGTTAGAAGTAGTACCACATTCATGATTTTCTCCCTGTTGAAGGCAACAAAAACTAGCGTTGGGGCGGATACTAAATGGTTTTAGAGACCGTGTGTCTCCCAAAAATTACGGAAAGGAATTAAAGGTATCGTAGACTCTGGATTCACACTGATGAGTGATGTGACCGTGACAGCTTTTTAAACATAAATATTAACACTAATATATATGATCAATCGCTCACAAAAGGTTTTACATTCTAATTAATTTACTCACCCGCTCAAAGCAGAATCAAACAGTTCTTTGGTCGGTCTGCGTCCAATATAAAACACGAGCAGAAGAGCATCTTTCTACTTAATTTACTCACTCGCACAAAACAGACCTATAAAAGATCTTTGAACGCGCGATCACTATGCATCCTCGTTTCCGTACAGGTTGAAAAAGTCGTTTGGCCTAATAGGTCATTTGACCGAGAATGTCGATATGACCAAAAATGTCGTTTGTCAGAAATTGCAATTTTTCCGAAATAACCGTTTGACCGTAGATGCCATTTGGCGGTGTGAAAAGTGTGAAGTGAGAAGTAGGTAATGAAAAGTGAGAACTGAGGAGTGAGATCTTCGCAGAAGGATTGAAAATAGATAATTTAGTTAGTATTGTATAGTGAGATCTTCGCAGGCTGAGTGAGAATTCTCACTCAACATTACTCACGTCTTGCTGTAAAATTAGACTTCTCCCTTCTCACTTCTCAATTTTCACAATTCGAGTGAGAAGTGCAAAATGAGAAGTCAGACGTTTCACTTCTCACCTTTCACTCCTAATTTCCCACTACTCCTTATTTCCCACTTATCACTTATTATCTTCTTCTTCTTCATTGGCATTACATCCCGCACTGGGACATTGCCGCTTCGCAGCTCAGTATTCATTATGCACTTCCATATTTGTTAACTGCGAGGTTTCCAAGCTAAATTACTATTTTAGCAGTCGTATATCATGAGGCTAACATGATGATACTTTTATGCCCATGAAAGTCGAGAAAATTTGCAACCCGAAAATTTCCTGGACCTGACCAGGAATCGAACGCAGCCACCTTCAGCATGGTCTTGCTTTGTAGCCGCATGGCTTTTTAATTAGTTCTTTTGGGCCATTGTGGTTCAATCTGTTCACCTTTCGCACTTCCACGAATGAAATGGATGAACAAACTATTTTCAATGTTTGAGTTGTTTCCTGATGTATTCTTGACCGTTGTCTGATGTCATATTGTAATAAATGTAATTCATTATAGCGTAGAACTTTGTAACACTTTCGCAGCATACGTATAATATTATTTTCACTTGTGTTACTTGCGAACTTACATCTTGCTGCCCAAGATATTATCGAAAACCATGGTCATCTGTCATCAATAAATCATTCGATAAATTAAGCCATTAGAATTAATTCAGTTTTTTTATTCCGTAACATAGATGACATGAACTAAATAGACAAAATATGAACATAAAATTAAGTTTCATTCTTCATTCTACACAATACAGAATCTAGAACTTCTCGCCAACTGGTCTGATTATGACTTCATGGATTTGCACTCGTGGTGGCGTTCCAAGAACATATAAAACAGCTTCGGAAATATCTTCCGATTCTAACATTGGATGGCCTTGTTCTACGAATGATTCCGGTAAAATTTCTGTGCGGACCACACCAGGGCTGATACTCTGGAAATGTTCATTTTACAAATTAAAACGTTGTTTCAAAATCCTCCCCATCAGTCAAACACACTCACCGTAATTTTAATTTTGGTCCCAGCATTTCTAAGCTCGTTTCGCATAGTTTCGGTAATGGCGGTGACAGCATGCTTAGAAGCAGGATAAATATTCAAATGTGGAAAGTTCAGCACTTTGTGGCCAAGGACGCTGTTGATGTGCACAATGTGGCCATCGACCGACCGCTTCTTCATCGATTGATAAGCCTCCCTACTGCACAGTACCAGTCCCAGCACGTTGGTATCCAATACTTCTCGAAGCTCCTGGGTGTTGTCAGCGTTTATCAATTCCGTTTGTCGAGAGATTCCGGCATTGTTGATCAAAACATCAACACCCCCGAACTTCTTCTCCACCCACTTGAACACCTGCAGAATGTCTTCCTCCTTGGATACATCGCACTTGACGGCATGGAGACGATCGGCAGCCGCTGTGGGCAAATCGGTCTTCAATGCTTCGACACGGTCCACTCGTCGCGCCAATCCGACGACCACCATTCCCGCTTTAGCCAAATCTTTCGCGATAGCGGCACCGATTCCCGAACTAGCGCCGGTTACGATGGCTACTTTTCCCGACCAACGTTCCATCGCTGATGATGCCAACTGATAAGATTATGCGATGTGTGTAGCGGTTGCAATCACGATTCCAACTGAGGTTAATTGTTTGACATTTCTGTGTTTTATAATTCTAGGAGGTAGCGCAGAATTTCAGCAATGATTGATTCAATTTAGCCCCGTCATGCAGAATCTGTGTATCTAATCTACTCGGATGGAATGACTTTGCATAATTTTATCTCCTCACGTGTGAGATGTTTTGGTTTTATAGTTGAACAGCAAACTGCTGCATATGATTTTGGTAATGATGGTACCTTCATATCGTCACAAATAGATTTTTGAGTTATTTTGTTACCTACCTACATAATGATAAAATTTAAAATAATTTCTAACATGTTTCAATTCAATGCAGTGCCCATTTGATTTTGGTGGGAGGATTCTTATATTTTATATCTCGCGCTTAAGGGCTTAACTGCATTGATCGATTTCTCTTTCATCGATGGTCTCATATTTTCTGAATATTCATAATATAAATACGAAGCATAGATATTCTAATGCAGGGATAAAAACAGGCCAAAATTTGCGTATTCCCAATTTCGACTTGACACTGTATTTCAATTACGTCATTCTTACACTTGAATTTTTCAAACATTTCAACATATTGCGAAATAAGTCACAAAAATTAAATTGACTGAGCTGTATTCAATATGACGAATATAGTACGGTCTTTGCTGCCATTATCTGCAAGTCATCACTAGATTGTTATACCGCATACGATTATGCAATGGTCGCCTTTAATATTTAGTGATGAATTCTACCTTTGTGAAAAATCATAAATCTTTATTAAGAGTTTATTTTTTGTCGAAATTATCAGCGATGATGCAGCGTTTAGTATTGTTGAAATTAGCCAGATATGTCCTAATAATATTGATGCTATTCCCTACATGAACTGAAGTAAATAACAGAATTATTTTGAATTATTGAGGCAAAATTCAAAGTGTCCGGAGTTTGAAGCTGGTACCGGATTTCAAATCGGGCTACGAAATGGTGAATTGACATCCGGGAAGGAACAAGTTCCACTCCACTGTATCGCGGAGTTGGCTTCCTACTAAGCGCCCAGGCACACTCTTCGCTTATCAATAATCGTTGCCAGTTTTAGAACACGGGTCCGAAATCTTACTATAGTCCAATGTTATGCGCCAACCGATGCAACCGATCTGCAAGACAAAGAGAACTTCTACAACCAACTCAATGCCGTTATAGATAGAATTCCGAAGGGTGATATCAAGATCCGTACATATCTCGAACCATGAGCACATTATGGGACGCCATGGTCTCAAAGAAATGAGCGAAAACGGTGAGCTTGTCGCGGAATTCATTTGTAATAACGACGTGGTGATCGGGGGATCGCTCTTCCCTCATCGACCGGTTCACAAGGTCACGTGGCTCTCCAGTGACGTCTTAACGCCTTAATCAAATCGACCACATCTGCATCAGTCGAAAATGGATATGGAGCCTTCTTGATATACGGAATAAACGTAGTGCCGATATCGTCTCTGATCATCACCTCCATCATTACACAATGATTTTAACTAACTAATCAAACGCGTATTAATTGATTTACTTCTCGACCACATAAAGCTCAAACAAGCACTCCATATGTACTTGACCGATGGCTACTGCAAACTATCACATTTGTCTCGACCGGATCTAGGCACAACAGGAAGCGCATGATCCGCCGAATACCAAATAGATATTTTTTCATCTCTTCGGGACGAATAACACACGAATAACACACGTATTTGCTGGATGGCTACTCAGTCGTTCGCCGAACAGGTCATTCGGCCGAAAAGTCGGCTCCACCCCAGTACCCCGAATGCCATTACCCCGACGGCCACTACTCTGAATGGGACACTACCCCGAAATCCATTACCCCGAGAGGCCAGTACCCCTAAAAGATTTCGATTCTATAGCTTTCCAGTATAATTTTTCATACTCACAGATATCGATGAATCCAAAACGACAATCTTTGCAAAGAATAAAAAAGAGTTAGAGTTACTTGAAAAAACGCATTGAAGATTTAACCAACTGTTGAACCAACAATGTTGATTTTTCATCTAATTAACTTAAATTGTCATTCCACCCCATTACTACCAAGAAAACTATTATTCTACGAAATATAGTAAGGGGGTGATAATGTCTCTTTCAATAGGACGTGTTTGCAGAGGAGATAATGCTTTCTTCAAATGAACGCGTTTGCCCGATATAAGGCGAACAGTGGACATAATGCCTTCTTTAAATGTACGCGTTTGCTCGACACCAGGCACACAGATGATATAATGCCTTCTTTGCGCGCATGCCCGGTATAAGGCGATCAGAGAGGATAATGCCTTCTTTAAATTAATCCTTTTTCTCTGTACAAGGTACACAGCGGAGATAATGACTTTTTAAGGGCACTCCTTAAGGAATCCAATTTTCAAAGTACTCGCGTTTTCAAAGGCACACCATTCGATACGGAAGCAACGCACAACTGTCATTTTTATTGTTTCAGTCAGCTATACTCCGTCGCAGCATGCGTGAAAAAATAAGAATGACAGTTGTGCGTTACTCCCGTGTCGAATGGTGTGCCTATGAAAATGCGAGTACTTTGAAAAATGGATTCCGTCAGGAGTGCCCTTAAATGAACACGTTTGCCAGGTATAAGCCACACGGAGGAGATAACGCCTTATTTATGCGTATAAAGGATGCCTTCTTCAAATCAACGCTTCTTTCCGAAGACAAACAGAGCTCTCTCTCTCAACCTACACACAATATGAACCGGTGCCAGCGAAAGTGGTACATAAACCACTTTTGTCAATTTTGAGTTTTTTACACCAACGGTTTCTATTTGCAAAGATCTAGCAAAGGAATAACGAAAAAGTGATTTTCGGCAACTAAATCTGGAGATATGCACATTTTATTTTCTGGTATATATCACAATGGCCATTTCGTTGCCAGAAAAAGTGGTACATGTACAGTTCCACCCGCTAAAATCAGCTTATTTAAAAGAAAACTCGGCAACATGACTGTTTTTACAACAGATTTTAATCCTAATTTGAATTTCAAGATAGTTTACTGCCGTTTAGAATGATTTTAAAAATGTACATGTACCACTTTTACTGTCAACGTTTTTCGGTTTCTGTTTCCTTTTGTACCCATTAATAGTGGTACATGTGCAATTTTCGCTTATTTTTCACTACTATCTTTAGGCACATCAGTCATAACATGTTGGTACAGTTTAGTTGCAAAAAATTGCAAATATGAATTTATTATTCGATGTTTTTGGGAAAATGCGTCTCCTGAAAAATTTACTCAATGTAACATGTACCACTTTCGCTGGCACCGGTTCATATATTACTCACTCACTACCTCTACCTCACTACCTCTTCCTCACTAACTATTACTCACTCACCTACTCTTACTCACTCACCCGCTCTTACTCACTCACTTACTCTCAATCTCTCAATCACTCCTACTGACTCACTTACTCTTAATCAGTACTGCAAAAGGTCGTGATCGTCATAAGACAGAGAGCAAAGCGCTTTTTTCTATATCTGGCGACCAAATGAAAGAATCGTGGGTTCTTTGATCAATTTTGCATGAAAAGCAGTCATGAAAGGATGTTGTATTTTGTTTTAAAATTAAAATTTCTAAATTATTTTAATAGATATATGCAGAGAACAATAACTGGACGATAAATTAATCATATTCCTTGAATCCAACGAGTTGAAAGCGGCAATAAACACAATAATAAATCAGATATTGCAAACTCTTATGTCCTGTCACGGAATGAAAATCGATTTTTGCAGCATGCCTTTCACTTTTCGCGTTTCGATAGAAAATGAGACGGGCAACTATGTAGACACCGCGTGACATCTTTCATTGAAATTGACAAATTGCAGTATTACTCTTAATAACCACTCTCTTTTATTCACTCGCTCACTCTTACTTACTCGCTCATTCTTACCACTTATTTACTCTTACTTGCTCACCACTCACTTTTACTCATGCACTCATTCTTACACACTTACCCACTCACTTCCACTTACTCACTCACTTACTCTGGCTCACTCGCTCACTTTTGCTCACAAGCTCATTCTTACTTACTCACTCACTCGCTCTAACTCATTCATTCACTCTCACTTACTCGCTCACTCACTCTTACTCACTTACTCACTCTTACTCGCTCTGACTCACTCACTCATTCTAACTCACTCACTTACTCTTTCTCACTCCCTCTAAATCATTCGCTTACACACTCACTCACTCTTACTCATTCGCTTACTCACTCTTACTCACTCACTCACTTTTGCTCACTCACTCGCTCTTACTCAATCACTCACTCTTACCCATGCGCTCAGTTACTCTTACTCACTCACTCTCTATTACTTATTAACTCTCACTCTCATTCGTTCACTCATTCTTACTCACTCACTCACTCTAACTCACTCACTCACTCTTACTCATTCGTTCACTCACTCTTATTCCCTCACTAACTCTAACTCATTCTAACTCACTCACTCACTTTTACTCATTCGTTCACTCACTCTTATTCCCTCACTAACTCTAACTCACTCACTCACACTTGCTCATTCACTCATTCACTCTTACTAACTCATTCGCTCTTACTCAATCACTCACTCTTACTCATTCGCTTGGTTACTCTATTACTCACTCGATCCACTCACTCACTCAATCTTACTCATTCGCTCACTCACTATTACTCACTCTGGACCCTGGTCAAGAACAAGAGGAAACCGAAGACGTCAAGGGCCGAAAAGAAGGCCCAGGTGAATGAGGGTAGCAAGAAGTCTAGGGTAGGCGCCAATCGCTCCAGGGGCGATGCCCTAGTCATCAAAACGGACGAGGCTAAGTACTTGGACGTCTTGAAGGTGATGAGGAGTGACGTCAAGCTCGGTGAACTCGGCGCCGACGTACGTCGAATAAGACGTACCCGGATGGGCGAGATGATCCTCGAGCTAAAGCGGGGCGTCTCGCAAAAGGGCGCCGCCTACAAGAAGTTGGCGGAGGAAGTCCTAGGCGAGACGGTCAAGGTGGTCGGTCACGACGGAGGTGAATCTAAGGGTTAAAGACCTGGACAAGATTACCGAAAACGAAGAATTCGTCACGGCACTGCGGCGACAGTGTGAAGTGGAGGCGTCCATCGCAGCCGTTCGGCTACGGAAAGGTCCGGCAAGCAAGGATGTTATCGATCATTTAGTAATCTGCGTTCGATCATTTAGTAGTTTGTTAATAACTCATTCCAGAGCCTAAATTTCAAAATGTGTTGTATGGTCGACTTTAAGTGCGAAGGTTTTTCTACAACTCTCTTTAACAGGTCGATGTTCGAATTCCACTGCTAAAGGAGTTACGGTGCTAGTGGCTATACTTATACTAAATGATAACCAAATATGCAATCATTTAGTCCATGTTACTGCTACTAGCACTATAGCTCCGTTATTAGTGACATTCAAACAACGAACTGTTAGGCAGAGTTGTAGATAAACCTTTGCACTAGAAGTCCACCATACAACACATTTTGAAATTTAGCCTCTGGAATGAGTTATTGAAAAACTACTAAATGATCGAAGGCAGATTACTAAATGATTGATAACATCGTTGCCGGCAAGGACACAGATAGCATTTGTTCGGCTGTCTGCAGCGGATGCCTCCAAGGTAGTCAAGTTAGGAAGCGTCAAGGTGGGATGGTATGCGTGCCCTGTGGACATATACGAGCAACCCGAAGTTTGCTTCAAGTGCCTGGAACCGGGCCACAAGCAATGGAACTGCAAAGGCCCTGACAGGAGCAATCTCTGCTGACGCTGCGGATTGGAGGGACATAAGGCACAATGCTGCACGAACCCTCCCAATTGTTTGATTTGCTCCAGCAAAGCTGTGAACAGCAAGCACCCCATGGGGGGTTCGATGTGCCCGGCGTTTGAGCGTGCTGCAAAATCACAGTGCAGGTAACGCAGCTGGCTTGCTCGGCCTCGCCCGAGTGTTCGGTGTGCGCAGGTTTAGAGGAAACAGCGGAACACGTGTTGTTCGTGTGCCCGCGTTTTCGCACAATGCGTGACCACATGCTTGCCACATGTGGTCTGGACACTACCCCGGACAACCTAGTCCGGAGGATGTGTAAAGATGAAGTTGGCTGGAACGCCGTGTTATCGGCTATCGTCCAAATCGTCTCGGAGCTACACAGAAGGTGGCGCGTGTACTCGAGGAATGGCTAGTTTATTTCTCACTTTGCTGCTCTCATTTCTCACTTCTCAATTATCATTAATTACGCTTTGCACATTCACCATTATTCGGCCAAACGACATTTTCGGCCGTATAATCCGTTCGGCCAAATGTCATTTGCACCAAATGGCCCTTTCTTCCGACAGGCGTTTTCGGTCAAACGGCTTTTTCGGGGTAATTCAATATTTTCACACAACAAACCTAATACAATAGAAATAATTGGTGATGAATGTAACACTCTTCAACATTTCTTTAATTTCTTACACGGAAAATTATCCAAATCCAAGATATGTCCAACCAAAATTTCGTTAAGCCATCGTCAACGCAAAAGTCCTTATAAGCAGTTCCTTCGGTCACTGTGATTTAATTTGTTTACCTTTCGCACTTTCACGAATGAAATGGAAGAAAACGTGTTTTCAATGTTTAACCCTTTTGTTATCGACAAAAAAAAAACACCCTTACGTTACCGACAGGGTACCCGGGTACCCACGGACTTAAAATGATCATAACATTGGGGCCGTCCAGAAACCACGTGGTCATATATGGGGGGAGGGGGGGTGTTGCTCTCGAACCACGTGGTTTTTTTACACGAAAAACTTTTGGTGAATAACAATAGCGGTGTAAAAAATACGATAAAATAAAATTTAATGATTTAATCAAAGCGCATCTTAGGGCCTATGCCCACGTAGCGTCTTTTCAAATCAGCGTTAAAAAGACGCAGGTGTGCATCGAGAAAAACCGGTAACGCAGCGTCGGTCGTAACGCCGATGCATATCTGCGCTATTTGACCATCTTAGCCTTAGATCCTTTTTCCATAAAAAAATAAACGAAAAAACAGGTTGCGATTCAGTCTCAATTTTCACAACAAAAATTTGGAAAGGAAAAATGGGAAAATATGGCCGTGGCCGCGCCACGCCACCGCCGCAGATGTTTTATGGCATCACGCCGCCGACACTTTTGCATCAGCGGACTGCAGCTACAAAATTGAAAAATATTCATGTTTTTACAATAATCCAAGAAAAAAACTTCAATAGAATTTCCAGTAAAGAAATTTCCTGTAAAAACTTTGACATTACTTCATATAATCCTGATGAAGTGCTGGCATTCAGAATGATTTTTGAACAATTCTCTCTGAAAAATTTTGCTTGGAAATTTTGCTACAAATTGTTAATGAAAAAAAAAACAAAACATCTCCAGTGTAAATTGCGAAAAAATTTCCTTAAAACTCCGAAATAAATTCCATGTGAATTATGTCTGAAAATTCAAAACAGTCCCGTGGGAAATACATATAATTTTCGGTGGAAAAAAATGTACAAATTTTCATATATTTTTTTTACATTCTAATGAAATTTTCTACGACAAGTTCTTTCGAATCTTCAGCAGAAATTCTTCTTTATTTCCAAAAAAAGTTTTTCGAACATTTTAAGGAGTGCACTTCAAAATGTTCAGTATCCAGTTAGCTTTGCGACCAAAGGCGTAGGGTTGCCAACTCGGAGATGACGAGTTCGATTTTAGTTCCTGTCTAGGATGTGTTCGGGTGGGAAACATTCTCGACATCCTAGGTATAGTGTATCCATCGCACTAGCTACACAAGATATATAATCGTGCAATGGCTGGCATATAAAAGCTTTCAATTTATAACTAAGGAAATGCTAATAGAATATACTAAGTTGAAAAGCAGACTAACTTCCAGTTGGAATATGGAGCCATAGAAGAAGAAGAAGAAGACTTCTAAATTTTTCAATAAAAACTCTTCTGAATTTTCGAAAGATATTAAACATCCAATGCCACATGAAACACTTTGATATTTCCGTTGATTTTTTGTTTTTGGATTTTTTTTTCAAATTTGGAATTTTGAAATTAAAATTTTTCGGAATACTTGTTTACGCTCTTTGTGAATTCTATCATATTTTTTTAAATTTTCCAAATTTTTATTTGAGGCATTATTTAGAATTTCCACGGAAGAGTCTATGGATTATCTTCAAAAAATTCTTTGGATTTTCAAAAAATAAATCTTTAGAATTATCGAGATTCTTGTGTTTTTAATTTGTACCATAAATTCTTCCAAAATTTCATCGGGAATTCATTCTTCTTCGGGAAGTCATTTTGATTTATTTGTAGGTTCAGCTAAAGATTGCTTCGAATCTTTACTATGCAGAGATGCACAGAAAATGATTTAAAAATTTTAAGGAATTTTCACATCAGAAAATCTTTAAAATTTTGATTTAATTTTTTAAGGAATTCCTTCAAAAGTACAATTTTTTCGTTAGTTTCACTTGTAAAAACATCGGAATTTTCTTCGGGAAATTCATTATTGGTGTTTCAGATGAACTTTTTTCGATTTTCTACTGGAAAATCTTAGGAATTTCCATCGGAAATATTTTGGCATACTCCGAATAGTTTGTTTTGGAAATTAAAAAAACTGCTGAAAATGTCTAAGAATTTGTTTTGGAAAACGAAAAAAATATCCATTGGAAATTTAGAAGAATTTCCTAAGAAGATTCATTAAACTTGCCCAGGATTTTGAAAAAAAATCTTTAGAGATTCTGTAAAAAAAGTAAGCTGGATATTTTTTCTAATTCAGCGGTTCTCAACCTGGGGTACATGTACCCCTGAGGGTACCTTCGCCGGGCTCAGGGGGTACCTCGGATAAAAATGCATAATGGCGGACAAAGTTTTAATATATGTATATTTTTTTATTTCAAGAAGCTTGGAAACCTCTTTTCAAGTGGTTCGGATGCCTTCATTCAATAAATCAGGCAAACCTTCTTTCAAGAGGCCCGGAAGCCTTCTTTCAAGAAGCCCAGAAGCCTTTTTTCAAGAGGTTCGTAAACCTTATTTGAAAAAGCTGGGAATCCTCCTTTCAAGAGGCTCGGAAGCCTCCTTTCAAGAGGCTCGGAAGCCTCCTTTCAAGAGGCTCGGAAGCCTCCTTTCAAGAGGCTCGGAAGCCTCCTTTCAAGAGGCTCGGAAGCCTCCTTTCAAGAGGCCCGGAAGCCTCCTTTCAAGAGGCTCGGAAGCCTCCTTTCAAGAGGCTCGGAAGCCTCCTTTCAAGAGGCTCGGAAGCCTCCTTTAAAGAGGCTCGGAAGCCTCCTTTCAAGAGGCTCGGAAGCCTCCTTTCAAGCGGCTCGGAAGCCTCCTTTCAAGAGGCTCGGAAGCCTCCTTTCAAGAGGCTCGGAAACCTCCTTTCAAGAGGCTCGGAAACCTACTTTCAAGAGGCTCGGAAGCCTCCTTTCAAGAGGCTCGGAAGCCTCCTTTCAAGAGGCTCGGAAGCGTCCTTCCAATAGGCCCGGAAGCGTCATTCCAATATGCCCGAAAGCTTCCTATCAAAAAGCCCGGAAGTCTATTTTCAAGGGGATTGGAATTTATATTTCTGAGGACTTGGATGAATATTTTCAAGAGGCTTAGAAGCGTCATTTCAAGATGCTCAGAAGCCTCCTTTAAAGTTGCTCGAAAGCTGCATTTCAAGAGGCTCAAGTGCTCGCAATAATCAAAATGTTAGACAGCTTTATGGAGAGTCATATATTCTGTTGATTTTCAGTTCCATTTTTCATATGGTCGGGGTTCAGCCAAAACACACAAAGTGCCAATGAAAAATTACCCGTTTTCGTGCACAAGTTTTCCTGTAGCAGATTCAATTGAATACAAATCTTATTGGATATCCTTCCATCATATAACTGAGGATATCCAACAACAAATGTACGAATGAATTGATATGAAACGATTTCCATTCTTATTGTACGAACAAAGTGTCACAAGTCAGTCAAAAAGGCGCATAGTGCTGTTTCGCTGAGCCTCCACCGTATATTTATCTTATGAGTTACATTTATTTTCATTTACAGCAAAAAATAAGGGGGTACCTCAATTAATTCAGATGTGCGAAGGGGTACCTCTCAGGAAAAAGGTTGAGAACCGCTGTTCTAATTTATACTGAAACCTGTTAATATTGGAATGTAAACTAATTTGATGATTCTGAAAGCAAAACTGGAATTTCTACAGGAATGCTACTCAAAAGAAAAAACAGTAGGAGGTTTTATTTGCATCTCTAAGATTACATATTAACTTTGTGAGTCTCTGATAAACTTTTTGTTGTAAGAGTTCAGTTCAGATGCTTCGCTGAGGTTAATATATCTTAAGAATTTCCAGTACCTCCAGAGCTACGGAAGGTCCCAAATACTCTTAGGAATCTATAGGGATATTCAGTGATGAACTTTATAATTTAAATAAAAAAATCACTGATAAAAAATAATAATAATAATAATAATATCCCTATTTTGGAAAATTTCTAAACCATTACAATTTTTTCTCTAAATTTTTATAACTTATTCGCGAGTCCACATTTTTTTGTATCCTCCTGATGTATCGAAGGTATACGAGTTCTAGATATCCTAATACCCGATACACATTACAACATGATAACATCATCAAAATGTTCGAATTCATGAGAATTTATAATTTCCATGTCGGGTTTAGTTTGATTATGAATCAATTGAAATTGTCCACATTCAAAATTGATCGGTTTAACCATATGTTTTAGTTAAATAAGGGTTTTTTTTTTAATTTTTGTACTTGAGAAAAAACCACGTGGTCATAGGGGGGGAGGGGGGGGGGTATGCCAAATGACCACGATAAGCCACATGGGGGGAGGGGGGGTTGAAAATCTTCAAAAATATGACCACGTGGTTTCTGGATGGCCCCATTGTCAGTTTTTCACCGATTTTGACGATTTTGGTTGCTACGGATGCAGGAACTTACCCGCTATTCGATGCATGTTCCAGAGAATTCACATTACCTGGTAACCGGAATTCCGGATTAACTGGGCCTAGTCCCAAAGTATGTGTAAATTGAAGATATATATTCAACCAAATGAAGATTTCTTGCGTTATGACTAATAAACTTCGTTGGAAATTTAAAGAATATAACTTAACTACGTTACAGGACCATCTTATGAATTAATCCCGGAAACATGTTCCCGTCGGGCCTAAAGTGGCCACAAACATATTCTGAAGAAACCCTGGCAATGTGGGTATCAAAATTCATAAAATTGTATCGGAAGCATGATCCGATAAATAATTGAACCATAGGATGGTTTGACAATGGATGGGTATCAAAATTCATTAAATTGTCTCGGAAGCATGATCTTTTGCGTTATTAGGCCATAAGATGGTTTGACAATGGACCGGTCATTATCAAACAGGTATCCGAGGGGACCCTCATTTAGAAGAAACACTTGCTATCTTCTTTTTCCGTTATTTCTTGTCAAAAAACTTAAAAATTCTTGACAGGTACTCAGAAATGATTTATAATGAACCACAGGCGCTGTAGGTATCATTGGTGCTGAATAATTTACAAAAATAAAAAGAACGACTAAAATTTTCAAAATTTTTTGTGGTGACGAAATGGGTCAAAAACGTGACAAAGGCGGGACGTGATAAAATCGGGTCGAAAAGGGGTTAAATTCGGAGGTAGATAAAATCGGGGAATGACAAAATCGGGTCAACACTGTGTAACTTTTCACATCTCTCTTCTCTCTTCTCATTTCTCCCATTTCACTTTTCACTTTTTACTTGCCACTTCTCACTATTCACTCGTCATTTCTCATTCGACCCAATAACCATTCGGCCTAACAGCTATTCAGCCTCTTGACCCAACATCAGTCCCATCTTCTTGGAAAAACATGTTTCCGAAAATATTCAAGGATTTTGAAGCCAGGGTATCTTCTAAATGAGTTTGTGGCCACTAAAGGCCTTTCGGGAACTTTTTCTAGGATGACTGTTCTGGTTGATATCCATCCTATGGTTTCATCTTTATGGATAACATATTTCCGAAACAATTCCAAGAGTTTTAATACCCATATTGCCAGGGTTTATTTTAAATGAGTTTTTGGCCCCTATGAGGCCTCCGGGAACCTGTTCCAGAATGACCGTTCCGGTTGATATCCATCCTATGGTCCCAACTGCATGAAAAACAATTCCAAGAATATTGATACCCATATTGCCAGGGATTCTCCCAAATGAATTTATGGTCACTGTAGGCCCTCCGGGAACCTGTTCCAGAATGACCATTCCGGTTCATATCCATCCTATGGTCTCAACTACATGGAAAACATGTTTCCGGAACAATTCCAAGAATATTGATACCCATATTGCCAGGGTTTCTACCAAATTTATTAATGGTCACTTTAGGCTCTCCGGGAACCTGTTCCAGAATTACCGTTCCGGGGCATATCCAATCTATGGTCTCAAGTACATGGAAACATGTTTCCGGAACAATTTCAAAAATTTTGATACCCATATTGCTAGGGTTTATTCTAAATGAGTTTTTGGCCACTACGAGCCCTCCGGGAACCTGTTCCAGAATGACCGTTCCGGTTCATATCCATCCTATGGTTTCAACTATATGAATAACATGTTCCCGAAACAATTTCAAGAATTTTGATACCCATATTGCCAGGAATGAATTTGCGGCCATTGTAGGGCCCACGGGAACCTATTCCGGGATGTCCGTTCCGAGTCCATATGATCACGTGGTCCTAATACGTTGGGAAGTCATAATTCTCGAATTTTCTGCGAAACTAGTAACTCAGGATACAAGAAATCATCATTTGGATTCTATAAGATCAACTTCTCCATTTTTGAGACATGGTCTAGCAAATCCGGAACTCCGGTAACCAGGTAATCCGGATCGGGTACCCTGTCGGTACGTTACGGGGTAAAAATATTCAGAAGCCCCTCCCCAAGCCCCCCCTTACTGGATTTTCATTTTAGTACCACCCTAACCTTAATTTTGCCGAGTTTGAAGATGTCACGGAGTTTCAATTTCCTGCGATGTTTAGAACCCTAAAAAAAAATCCCTTGAAAACGAAAAAGGTACCCGGGTACCCTGTCGGTAACAAAAGCGTTAATGTGATTCCTGGTGTATTCTTGAACGTTATGAGATGGCATATTGTAATAGATATATTACCGGAAATATGCTTCATTATAGCGATGAACTTTGCCACACTTTGGCAGTATACGTAAAAATGATTTTCACTTGTTTTACTCACTTGCATTTTTCTGTCCACAGTATTGTCGAAAGCCATGGTCAATTGTCATCTATAAATCATTGAGACTATCAATAAACTAAGCCATAATAATAAATTCAATCTCTTTATTGGGTTACATAGATGACAAAAACTAAGCCGGCTAAATATGCAAGAATTTGAATCTACACGATGATGATGAACGTAAATTTAAGTTTCATTTTTCAATCTACACAATATAGAATCTAGAACGTTTCACCAACTGGTTTGATTATGACTTCATGGATTTGCACTCGTGGTGGCGTTCCAAGCACATATAAAACGGCTTCGGAAATGTCTTCCGATTCTAACATTGGGTGACCTTGTTCTATGAAAGATTCCGGTACAATTTCTGTGCGCACCACACCAGGGCTGATACTCTGGAAATGTTCATGTTACAAATTAAAACGCTGTTTCAGAATCCTTCCCATCAGTCAAACACACTCACCGTTATTTTAATCTTGGTCCCAGCAGTTCTCAGCTCGTTCCGCATAGTTTCGGTAATGGCAGTAACAGCATGCTTGGAAGCAGGATAAACATTCAAATGTGGGAAGTTGAGCACTGTGTGACCAAGGACGCTGTTGATATGCACAATGTGGCCATCGACCGACCGTTTCTTCATCGATTGATAAGCCTCCCGACTGCACAGCACCAGTCCCAGCACGTTCGTATCCAACACTTCTCGCAGCATTTTGGTGTTATCGGCATCTATCAAATCCGTTTGCCGTACGATTCCAGCATTATTGATCAAAACATCAACACCTCCGAACTTCTCCTCTACCCACTTGAACACCTGCAGAATGTCTTCCTCCTTGGACACATCGCACTTGACGGCATGGAGACGATCGGCCGCCGATGCGGGCAAGTCAGTCTTCAGTGCTTCGACACGGTCCACACGGCGTGCCAGTCCAACGACCACCATTCCTGCTTTGACCAAATCTTTCGCGGTTGCGGCACCGATTCCCGAACTAGCGCCGGTTACGATGGCTACTTTTCCCGACCAACGTTCCATCGCTGATGATGTCAACTGAAAAGATTCTGCGATGTGTAGCGGTTGCAATCACGATTCCAACTGAATCTAATTTTTTGGCATTTCTGTGTTTTATAATTTTGATTCTAGGTGGAAGCGCAGAGCTTCAGCGTTGATTAACTCAATTTGTTTTCGTCATGCAGAATCTGTGTACCTACCTATCTACTCGGATTGAATGACTTTGCAAAATATTATCTCCTCACGCACGTGTGAGTTTTTATGCTCTGTAGTCGAACAGCAAACTGTTGCATATGATTTAGGTTTTGATGGTAGCTAGATATCGTCACAAATAAAAACTTGGGACGGCTGCTTATCAAATTCGTTAGACATTTGGGTGAAATTGTAAATAATAATAAAGTTTAAAATAAACATAAACATGTTTCATTTAAATACAGTGTCCGTTTGATTTTGGTAACACGAATCTTATATTTTATATCTATACATGCTTGTGGAATGCTTCGATTTTTTTGAAGATAAGGAATATGAATGAGGCTGTGAGCACGAACATATTTAAAATATCAAGGTAAAGAAAATAAAACAGCCCGAAAATTGCATATTTTCAAAATCGATGTGACACTGTACTTCACTTACGTCATTCTTACTCTTGATATTTTTACACATTTCAACATATTGCGAAATACCTAAGTAACCAAAAAAAAACTGACTGAGCTGTGCTCAATGTATGACTGCCATTATCTGCAAGTCACTGTAATACCAAATACGATTATGCTAGAGTCGCCTTCGGGGGAGACCCCCCAGTGCAGGTCACATAAGCCATTTCACGAAAAACTCTCTAATTGACCGGATTATGTTTACTTGTATACCATATAGGCGAACGGTTCGGCACTTCATCCCATAGCTCCTATATTCATCTAATCGAAACAAAGCAATGAAAAGGATTTGGTTTGTTTCTTATTTTTCGATTTTTTCAGCAGTGAGCAGTGAGCACGCATGAATAGTAAAAAGAAGCGACGAGTTTGGTGCTGGTTTTCTTTGTTTTGCAATTAGATTAATATATGTTCAGTGAGATGGAAAACGGAACAGTTCCCCTACACAAAATCACTTGTTCATTGTTGACTCAATCAAACTATAATTGATCATTTGAACACGTTTTTCGACGATGTATTTTGATGATGAGTGTTGGTGAAAAATGTCACGGTTCAGAAAGTGTCCCCAAGTACCGGACACTATTTCATCATGTTCAAATGTAACCAAGTTCCTGTTCATATTTTTCACTTGCTTTATATTGCAAATAATAAAATGTGTTAGTAGAACTTATTTGATTCTCCAATTAAATTTCCTGCACCCTTCTCCAAATTCCCACCTTTTTCAATAACATCGTTGGTTTTTGCTCCTGCTAATTTCTGTGGCTTGCTGATACCTTAGCTGGAAGCAACAATTGAATTGAAGTAAGTTTAATTAAACAGGTGTAAAGAATGGCTATTTGATTAAACAAAAAAATCACTGTCCGGACCCGGGGGATAGCTACCGGATACAGAAATTAATTTTGCACCACAGTTACATTGTATATCTAACAAATCATGATTGCTATTCAAAATATGGTAATATTGAACATCTCCAGATCATCAGAATGTTTTAGATCAATTTTAATATTGTTGATTCAAACCTTCAAATTCAAATTTTGTACAAAGTTTACAACAAGAGGATCTGATATTCCTTGCAGGTAAAGAACTTTTTAATAACGTTCTTTTGTACTACATAAGAATTTGGAGGGACCTTTACAAGTACCGTTTTGAGAAGTGTCCGGTATAGGGAGGTGTCCGCACGGGGGGATCTCCCCCTAAATCTTTTTCTTCCCTTCTGGCATTACATCTCCCACTTGGACATTGCCGCCTCGGAACATAGTTAAATTTTTGCTTTCGTAAAAGATGTACCGTTTAAAATTCTTACTCACAGAATTTATTCTCAAAATTTCTAGGAATCGAGAAGAAAAAATAAATGTTAGTTTTGGCACCATTAATTTAATTTATTTCGTCTTCATATCCGAATGCGCGAACCTTGGCCTCAACTCCAGCCGTAAGATTCTGAATGATCTCAGAATCGACAGTTTTTGCCTTTCTCGTATACTAAGTATACGTAAAGGCTATATGATCGCTCCAAAAACAAACTTTTTATAGAAGGCCCGGAGACCCATAGTGTTATATACCGATCGACTCAGCTCGACGAATTGAGGTGATGTCTGTGTGTATGTGTGTGTGTGTGTGTGTGTGTATGTGTGTGTGTCAGTGCACCAACCCAAAAAAATGTCACTCATTTTTAGGTACTTATCCTTAACTGATTTACTCGCAACAAGTTGCATTCGACGCAGGATACTCTACCATTGTTTCCTATTGAAAATTGGTCAGATCGGACTATGGGATCGGAAGTTATGGCCAAAATACCCTCTTTTATAGAAAAATTGATTAAAAATGTCACTCATTTTTGAGGCATTTATCCTTAACTGATTTGCTCGCAACAAGTTGTATTCGACGCAGAATCCTGTCCCATTGTTTCCTATCGTAAATTGGCCAGATCGGACTATGGGATCGGAAGTTAAGGCCAAAATACTTATTTTTACGGAATAATCGCGTGAAAAAGTGTCACTCATTTTTCGGGCACTTATCCTTAACAGATTTACTCGCAGCAAGTTGCATTCGACGCAGAATGGTGTCCCATTGTTTCCTATTGAAAATTGGTCAGATCGGACTATGGGATCGGAAGTTATGGCCAAAATACTTTTTTTTACTGAATAATCACGTAGGAAAGTGTCACTCATTTTTCGGGCACTTATCCTCAACCAATTTACTCGCAACAAGTTGCATTCGACGCAGAAAAGTTTCTCATTGTTTCTTATCGAAAATTGGCCAGACCGGACTATGGGATCAAGAGTTATGGCCAAAATACTTTTTTTACGGAATAATCGCGTGAAAAAGTGTCACTCATTTTTCGGGCACTTATCCTTAACAGATTTACTCGCAACAAGTTGCATTCGACGCAGAAAAGTGTCTCATTGTTTCCTATTGAAAATTGGTCAGATCGGACTATGGGATCGGAAGTTATGGCCAAAATACTTTTTGCCTTTCTCGTATACAAAGTATACGTAAAGGCTATATGTTCGCTCCAAAAACAAACTTTTTATAGGAGGCTCGGAGACCCATAGTGTTATATACCGATCGACTCAGCTCGACGAATCGAGGTGATGTCTGTGTGTGTGTATGTGTGTGTGTGTGTATGTGTGTGTATGTGCGCAAAAGTTTGCCAAAAGTCTAGCCCACTTTTCAGGCACTTATCCTTAACGGATTTGCATTCGACGCAGAATCCTGTCCCATTGTTTCCTATTGAAAATTGGATGGATCGGACTATGGGCTCAGAAGTTATGGTCAAAATACTTTTTTTCTAGACAACAACGAGTGGAAAAGTCTAGCCCATTTTTCAGGCACTTACCCTTAACGGATTTGCTTGCAACAAGTTGCATTCGACGCAGAATCCTGTCCCATTGTTTCCTATTGAAAATTGACCCGATCGGACTATGGGCTTAGAAGTTATGGAAGTTATACTTTTTTTTCATGTAAAAGTACATTAAAAAGTATAGCTCATTTTTTGAGCACTTATCCTTAACCGATTTACTCACAACAAGTTGCGTTAGACGAAGAATCCTGTCCCATTGTTTCCTATTAAAAATTTGCCGGATCGGACTATGGGCTCAAAAGTTATGGACAAAATACTTTTTTTCATACCAAAAGTGCGTAGAAATTACTAACTCGAAATAAACGAGAAAGGCACCATCACCGCTAGGTGCATTAATCTGGGTTTTTTATGCATGTGAACCCATGCTTTTTCGTTTCCTTCTGCAGAAGGTGCTCCTTCAAAATGGCTCATTGGCGCAGTTCCGGAGTGTTTTGGGTTCAGACCTTTCGACACGAAAACGACATCATTCGCCTTAATAAACATTTTAGCATGTCCTCCGTGTAGTGGCATGATGCCAAATCTGACAAATAGATCGTCGGACCGTCGTAAGCCTTCAGCAGAAGGAAAATCCGCTTTTGAAGACGCTATTTCAAATACACATGTCAATTCGTGATGCTTGCGTTAACGAAAGGTATACCCACGCTTTCCGCAAGCACAAATTAAGAAATTCTTGGAAAACTTCGACATTTCTGTGTCCGGTGGTTCTTGGGAATATCACACTTCCCAGTCACCACAAAGTCGCATTTGCTAGCGAATAAGTATACATGGTGGAGACGGCAGTGTACACTTAGGGGAAACAATTCTGCTCTTCATAGTATCAACAAAGTATGTAAGTAAAATACCCTGGAGTGTTTTCACTGGAGTGTATTATCACAGCGCTCCTGTGGCTCTGGCGTGCATTTTTTGACAGTTTGACATGACATTTAGAAAATTCAAATATCCCTCTATTGATAGAACTTAATTAGTTAAGACTATAATATCTTTTAGACGGAGTAAAATCAAAGGGCACAATTTTTTGCCCTGAATGTAGGACAACACTGGTAGACGGTATTCGCGCATAACTCTATTTAACTGCATGCAAAGTGTACGTATATGGCCTCAACATTTTACACTTGTTCGCAATGATATACAATCTTATGCATGCGTTGATATCTTTGGCAGTCATTACGAGCATTGTGGTTTTGTTAACTTCTGGTCGTACAACTTCCAGACACAGCCTTTTGCGACCTTCTTCTTCTTCTTCTTATTGGCATTACATTCCCACACTGGGACAGAGCCACCTCGCGGCTTGGTGTTCATTAAGGTCTGAGGGAAGGGTTTTCCGTTAAAAAAACACGTGGCAGCACTCTCTGAGAGAGAAAATTGCCCAATTCAGCGCGCCAGAATGATGCTGTCAGTGTCGCCAAAATGATTTCATCATTATTCAGTTTACAATTGCTTGAGAATTTGCCGTAAACGGAGAACAAAAGGAATTGGCAACAATGCGGAAGAAATTTATCACTCATGCAGTGATTCGGCGAGAGAACAGCAGCAGCGCCGACCAATCACGCAATGAGGAAATCAAAATAAACAAACTCCAGTTGGTTTTGGAAAATGAAAACATGAGCCGTTTCTAGAACAACATTAGAAAATATCGTGAGAGGATTTCTGTACAAGGATTCCACAAAAGCTTTGAAAAGAATTTGGGTGATAACAGTGATGCTGGTGTAAGTAAGAAGAATAAGTTCCTAAAAGAATTCCTCGGAAATTCCTCCAGGAATTCGTTCGGAAATTCCTCCAGGAATTCGTTCGGAAGTTCCTCCAGCAAATCCTTTGGAAGTTCCTCCAGTAAGTTCCTCCAGGAATTCCTTCGAAAGTTCCTCCAGGAATTCCTTCGAAAGTTCCTCCAGGAATTCCTTCGAAAGTTCCTCCAGGAATTCCTTCGGAAGTTCCTCTAGGAGTTTCTTCGGAAGTTCCTCCAACAGTTTCTTCGGAAGTTCCTCCAAGAGTTTCTTCGGAAGTTCCTCCAGGAATTCCTTCGGAAGTTCCTCCAGGAATTCCTTTGGAAGTTCCTCCAGGAATTCCTTCGAAAGTTCCTCCAGGAATTCCTTTGGAAGTTCCTCCAGGAATTCCTTCGGAAGTTCCTCCAGGAATTCCTTCGAAAGTTCCTCCAGAAATTCTTTCGGAAGTTTCTCCAAAAATTCCTTCAGAAATTCCTCCAGGAATTCCTCCGGAAGTTCTTCCAGCAATTCCTTCGGAAGTTTCTCCAGAAATTCCTCCCGAAGTTCCTCCGGGAATTCCTCCGGAAATTCCTCCGGGAGTTCTTCCGGAAGTTCCTTCGGGAATCCCTCCGGAAGTTCCTTCGGGAATTCCTCCGGAAGTTCTTTCGGGAATTCCTCCGGAAGTTCTTTCGCGAATTCCTCCGGAAGTTCTTCCGGAAATTCCTCCGTAAGTTCCTCCGGGAATTCCTCCGCAAGTTCCGCCGGGACTTCCTCCGGGAGTTCCTCCGGAAATTCTTCCGGGAGTTCCCCCGGAAGTTCCTCCGGAAGTTCCTCCGGCAATTCCTCCGGAAGTTCCCCCGGGAATTCCTCCGGGAATTCCTCCGGAAGTTCCTCCGGGAATTCCTCCGGAAGTTCCTCCGGGAATTCCTCCGGAAGTTCCTCCGAATTCCTCCGGAAGTTCCTCCGGAATTCCTCCGAAGTTCCTCCGGGAATTCCTCCGGAAGTTCCTCCGGGAATTCCTCCGGAAGTTCCTCCAGGAATTCCTCCGAAGTTCCTCCGGAATTCCTCCGAAGTTCCTCCGAATTCCTCCGGAAGTTCCTCCGAATTCCTCCGGAAGTTCCTCCGAATTCTTCTGGAAGTTCCTCCGGGAATTCCTCCGGAAGTTGATCCGGGAATTCCTCCGGAAGTTCCTCCGGGAATTCCTCCGGAAGTTCCTCGAGAAATTCCTCCGGAAGTTCGTCAGGGAATTCCTCCGGAAGTTCCTCCGGAATTCCTCCGGAAGTTCCTCCGGAATTCCTCCGAAGTTCCTCCGGGAATTCCTCCGGAAGTTCCTCCAGGAATTCCTCCGGAAGTTCCTCCGGAATTCCTCCGGAAGTTCCTCCGGAATTCCTCCGGAAGTTCCTCCGGGAATTCCTCCGGAAGTTCTCCGGGATTCTCCGAGTTCTCTCGAATTCCTCCGGAAGTTCCTCCGGGAATTCCTCCGGAAGTTCCTCCGGGAATTCCTCCGGAAGTTCCTCCGGGAATTCCTCCGGAAGTTCCTCCGAATTCCTCCGGAAGTTCCTCCGGGAATTCCTCCGGAAGTTCCTCCGGGAATTCCTCCGGAAGTTCCTCCGGGAATTCCTCCGAAGTTCCTCCGGGAATTCCTCCGGAAGTTCCTCCGAATTCCTCCGGAAGTTCCTCCAGGAATTCCTCCGGAAGTTCCTCCGAATTCCTCCGGAAGTTCCTCCGGGAATTCCTCCGGAAGTTCCTCCGGGAATTCCTCCGGAAGTTCCTCCGGGAATTCCTCCGGAAGTTCCTCCGGAATTCCTCCGAAGTTCCTCCGGAATTCCTCGGAAGTTCCTCCGAATTCCTCCGAAGTTCCTCCGGAATTCCTCCGGAAGTTCCTCCGGAATTCCTCCGAAGTTCCTCCGGGAATTCCTCCGGAAGTTCCTCCGAATTCCTCCGGAAGTTCCTCCGGGAATTCCTCCGGAAGTTCCTCCGGGAATTCCTCCGGAAGTTCCTCCGGGAATTCCTCCGGAAGTTCCTCCGGAATTCCTCCGAAGTTCCTCCGGGAATTCCTCCGGAAGTTCCTCCGGAATTCCTCCGGAAGTTCCTCCGGGAATTCCTCCGGAAGTTCCTCCGGGAATTCCTCCGGAAGTTCCTCCGAATTCCTCCGGAAGTTCCTCCGGAATTCCTCCGGAAGTTCCTCCGGGAATTCCTCCGGAAGTTCCTCCGAATTCCTCCGGAAGTTCCTCCGGGAATTCCTCCGGAAGTTCCTCCGGGAA
This sequence comes from Armigeres subalbatus, assembly GCF_024139115.2. NCBI lineage: Eukaryota > Metazoa > Arthropoda > Insecta > Diptera > Culicidae > Armigeres > Armigeres subalbatus. The sequence continues at coordinate 364,847,296 of NC_085141.1, read as the reverse complement.
TTCCTCCGGAAGTTCCTCCGGAATTCCTCCGGAAGTTCCTCCGAATTCCTCCGGAAGTTCCTCCGGGAATTCCTCCGGAAGTTCCTCCGGGAATTCCTCCGGAAGTTCCTCCGGGAATTTCTCCGGAAGTTCCTCCGGGAATTCATCCAAAAATTCCTCCGGAAATTCCTCTGGAAGTTCCTACGGGAATTCCTTTGGAAATTCCTTCAGAAATCCGTCCGAAGTTCCTCCAGGAGTTCCTACGGGAATTCCTCCGGAAGTTCCTCCGGAAGTTCCTCCGGAAGTTCCTCCGGAAGTTCCTCCGTGAATTCCACCGGAAGTTCCTCAAGTGGCTCGAAAGCCTTCCTTCAAAAGGCTCGAAGCCCGCTTTCTAGAGGCTCAGATCTCTCCTTTCAAGACGCTGGAAAACCTCCCTTCCTCCTCCGAAGCCTTCTTTCCATAAGCCCCAAAGGCCCTTTTAAAGAGGCTCTGAAGCCTCCTAGCTTGACTGTACGCATCATAGTTGCTAGTCGTGATTGACCGAGAAACAACAAATATGCACAGCTTACCAATGAATCGACTGCTTTGAGCGTGCTTACAGCGGCACACTAGGAGTTAACTTTCTGAAATCAGTATGGCGAAAGGCATCTAAGGTTCGATTTCTCAAAATTAAGCACTTTAATCGAGAAAATATTTGGTAGGCGTAGTAGCGGATACCATCCCTCATTACCGGTACCAAATAGTTTTTCATTAAAAGTTCCTAATTTTGAGAAAACCAGCGTTAGATGTCTTTCGCCATACAAATTTCTGGCGGTTAACTCTTGCTGGCTATTTTGTGCATATACTATAGCGCCTGGATGTGGCTGCGGTGAGTAGAAAATCAGCCACTGCCAATAATTCATTGAATAGTTTTTTTGGACTAGAAAGCTATTGTCACTGTACGTGTACATGCTTCGGATTTTCTTTTATTCAGACCAATAACGATGCCGGCCTCGTCCTCACAGTCAATTAGTATAAGGGGAGGAAAATTAGTTCGACACTCATTGCTACAAGAGACCGAGGAATCCTCTGCATCTCCATGAGCGACTAATTATTTCTTTTGAACGACGCCATATTCATGATGATACAAAAACGGAAAAGCAACGCGTGTCTTACGCATCTTTCCAAAAACTGATTCGATATCCTAACTACTTCGCGATGACTTGAACATGTACTGCACAACGCTTGCTCGAAAGCTACTGCAAATCATTGAAAATCGCGCTTGTTTCGACCGAAGCAAAGCGCAATACATGCACATAAGCCACCGATGGCTGCTCGATGGCTACCCAGCCAACACAAAGTCGCATATGCTAGCGAATAAGTGTACAAGGTGGAGGCGATATAGGCGCATTCCACCATTTGACTGCATGCAAAATGCACGTATGGAGTGGAGGCCATCACTTTGTACACTTATTCGCTATGATATACGATCTTGTGTTTGCTGGGTACTGCAAACTGTGGTAACAAATAACCGCGGAGCAACCTTCACTGCAAACCCATGTCCGTTTGCCAAGAAAATAGATATCAAACTCTGGAGAGGCTCTGAAGCCTCCTTTCAAGAAACTCGGAAGCCTTCATTCAAGATGCCCGGAAGCCTCCTTTCAAGACACTCGGAAGCCTCCTTTCAAGAGGCTCGGGGTTCTTCTTTCAGGCTTGAAAGCTTACAGTCAAGAGGCTTAGAGGCATCTTTTCAAGATGTTTAGAAGCCTCCTTTTAAGTGGCTCGAAAACCGCCTTTCAAGAGGCTCAGAAAATTCGTTTCAAGAGGCGCGGAATTCTACATTCAAGAGGCTCGGATGCCTCCTTTCAAAACGCAAGGATATATAAACTTAAATTGAATTGGGGAGTTTCACGGAATAATAAAAATGGGGGAATCTAGAATGCACTCTCACAGTCAGTGTGGTAGTATCTTACATGCAAATGCAACGAATTAGAATCCACGCTCAATAAGATATTTTGATTTTCTCTATTTGTATGCGTGCTGCCTTTATTCAACGCAAGCAAAATGGCTTGTAATATAAACAGCAACCCATCTTTATCTTTCGTATGTTCGAAATCAACAATCACTCATCCTAAGTGGGCTGAAAAATCATCCACCTGATAGGGACAACGATGCCGACATTTTGTCCATTTCGCTCGAGACTTTCGATGGTTTAAATCAGATATTGCGGACATCCATCGTCGTATTTTGCTGTTTGGCGTCAAAACCAAATGTAAGCAAGCCGGCTGGTGGAATAATTCTGGTTGGAAATGCAATATATGAAGATTTATAACGATAAATGTGCTGAACCGTAGCATAAAGGGCCAAGGTTTGAGCCGTTAACCCTTTATCAGATTGACCCATCTGCTTTCTGTGGGTACTGACAACCAACCGTTGTCGGTAATTAATCACTTTCTCATACTATGGGCTGGGCATACATTCAGGACTCTTGCGTATGCTGCTGTAAGTTTTACTGTAAACTAGCGGAAGAAACCCAGCTTTGCCCGGGTGATGCAAATGTCACAATGAACTATTTGCAGCACCGCACTCCAGATCAATTTGCGTGCGTTTGTTTTGTTTTCCTCAACAGCTGACCCAAAATTGTATTCTATGATTTTTTACATTTCCCCGTTCAATTCATCATTTTTTTGTATATACAAACCTTGCGGATCCCAAAACGAATCGATTAGGGAATAAATCTTGCAAATTGCTCTACCCGCCCGCAAGTTAAATCGTCAGGAAGTAAATCTCAACTTATTTTTATTATATAAAGATAGATAGATAAATATATAGATAAAAGATAATTTATTTAACAATAGATTTTATCCCCATATTAATGTTGTATGACTGTTGATACTGCTTTTTTGAATCTTCTCTTAAAAGTAGTATTAAAATTGTAGTATGGTATTTGCCACACTCTAGATTTTAAAGCTAAAAAAGTTCTCCAGCTGGTTTGATTTTGAGTTCATGGATTTGAACTCGTGGTGGCGTACTTAACACATACAGAACAGCATTGGAGATATCTTCCGCTTCCAATGTTATACTTCCTTGAGGGAATACTTCCGTTATAAGCTCGGTTTTGACCAGTCCAGGGCAGATACTCTGTAAATATTAGATGCACTTATTTCGTAGAAAAAAATTGTAACAGCTTCCATTAATAACACGAACCGTAACTTTTATCCTCGTTCCTGCATTCCTCAGTTCGTTCCTCATCGTTTCCGTAACGGCGGTAACAGCGTACTTAGAAGCAGAATAGATACCAGATTTCGGTGCTTCCAACACTTTGTGGCCAGCGACGCTATTGATGTGCACAATATGACCATCCACTGAGCGCTTCTTCATCGATTGAAAAGCCTCCCGACTGCACAGCACCAATCCCATAACATTTGTACTCAGTATTTCATGCAGGTTTTGTGTATTGCCGACCTCCATCAAGTCAGTTGGCCGCATAACACCGGCGTTATTGACAAGAACGTCCACACCGCCGAATTTGCCTTCCACCCACTTGAACGTCTGCAGAATATCTTCCTCCTTGCACACATCACACTTGGCAGCATGGAGGCGATCGCTTGCCGATTTAGGTAGATCAGCTTTGAGTGCTTCAACGAGTTCCACTCGTCGGGCCAATCCAACGACCACCATTCCAGCTTTGGCCAAATCCTTTGCTATGGCGGCTCCGATTCCCGCACTTGCACCGGTCACGACGGCAACTTTACCTAACCACTGTTCCATCTCTAGTATTTCGAACGATATTCCGTGATGCAAAATTATTGATTGACCGATTCCAACTAAAATGCGTCGGTCACAAATCGGTGCTTTTAAACTAAATCTTCGTAGCGTTGAGTGTACCCATCTTACCTGTTTTGAATCGTCTCTCAAATTCCAGTTTCGTGGGTTAGTACAGAATGCTTTTGAAAATCACTTGTTCGTATCACGCCTTGAATTCCCGTTTCGGCTCGTGAAAAACCCAAACCCAAAATGTGAGGGACAGCTATAGATGGAAAACCCATCTACGACTACGGCTGTTTAGTCTTTGTTGCACACTTGGTGAAAGAAATCGGCAGCGACAACATGCATTCCGTTTGCTTTCAAATGACATCCATCAGCCTAATGATTGTATCTATGGTTTGTTTAAAGCAGAAGTTTGCTAAACTCGTTTGAAACAATGGAAATTGAACTATTTGCCGCACTTAGGTATTATTTTCAATTTAGCTATTATAGTTGGAATACTCAAATTATCTTGGTGAATAACGCGAAAAAATAAAACAATAAATGATGGAACAAGAAAAAAAAATTATAATAAAATTTTTGTGGTCCAAATTGGCTACTTCATAAAAATTTACACTATTTTTTCTCTTGGCGAAATCAAATTAATGTTTCCAGTAGTTAGCTAAGGTCTTAAGCTTTTCATTGATATGCATATGTCTATACGAATATTTAATTCAACAAAGTCCCTACTTCCCTACTAAAGTAACACCCAATTTAGTGTTACTCTGCTACATTTTTGCTATTGAATCAGGAATAGCAAACAACTGGATAGTTTGCACATAACCATTCTCCTTTGAGATTGGCTGGCTTTGAATTTATTGTTCTTTCAAACAGTAGTTAGATAAACTATTCAAAATGCATGATAAAATTTTATCCAACTTTTGAACTCCGCATAAACGGCCTGTCGTGGGAATGCAACAGCCTAAAACAGGAATGCAAAAGCAGTGAACATATTGTTGCACCTTACACGATTCACTTCTAATTCCCCATTCGGGAAAAGATGTAATTCAGCAAACATAACATTTAATTAAAATTAAATACGTTCACCCCGTCATGTTTGCTGGGGGTGTCGTTCGTTCGTGCTCGGTGCAAGCTGCTGACTGAGTAGCATTCGAAACTATTTCATGTTAGGTTCCCTAAACGCACTTTTCGTGCCGCCCCGTGCCACTGCGCCGGAATGCTAATGGATTTTTGAACAAACGCGAACTGCAGCAGTATAGTGTGCAATGGATCCGCGTCGGATCGGAATCGGTGGAAACTGGAATAAGTTGCACCAGTTCAATGCGGCTGATTGGATGGGTGTCCATTGCTGTAGCAATACAGCCGTGTAACTGAATTATAGATTACCCCAAACGGCAAGTCACAATAATCAACACGGGCGTTTGACGCGACTGATGGCCGCTGCCGGCCATTCACTCAAGTGAACCATATGTGAGCATGACCGAATTGGCGATGACATTTTTTTTCCTAGATTGACATCTGTATAAGCGGGAACCACCAACGCAAACGAGTTGAGTACCTTTCACAACACTCTATAATTCAGTAAAGTTATCTAAATATATAAAAGCTCTAAAAATGCCTAACAAGACGGCTTTGGTGACATACAACTGTTGCTTCAAAAGCGCCAAATTGACTGACCGACAGTCACTGACCAAGTTGAATCGAAATGCACTACGGTAGAAGTTTATCGCCTCAGGTGCGATCTGCTCTGGCAACTTCAAAGAAGGCTAATGAAACTACTGTGCGCCACACCGTTGTGAGCGAAGGTGCTGTTCGGTAGTCAACCACCGTCATCCTCCATAGATGGAGTTTACGATCGCAGATTTGGTTTGAATATTAGACGGCTCCCTTTTTTCGTTTGTCCACGCCGTACTTACGCCAGTCAGTCGTTCGTCACTCGTCAGTGCTGATCGGTGGGTGTGTGCAATGTGACAATCTGTCCCGTTGAAATGATACTTTGAAATGTTTGTGATGTGATTGCAATGTAAGCTACACAACGAAAGAGCCTTCTGAGTAGCAATGAATGCCAAATTACAGCTTTTAAGCGACATTGAATCAAAGAGAGGAAAACACGAAACGCAATGAGAAGACTCGCTGCAGCTCCGAAACATAGGCATTCCGTGTAGCTAATAAACCGCCTCAAAAACATAAAAGCTACATAATAAAGTAGTTATATCAGAAAACGAATGTTCTCCTCCAAGTGCGGATTGAAGCAAATGATGATGAAGAAACTACTATGTCGCTATTCGATGTCTCCTAAACAGTATTATTTTGAATATGTCACATTAAGTCTAGCCTAGTTTTTGCTTCGTATTTTGAGTTAACGATTGACGTTATAAATTTGCAAAATATTACCTATGGTGGGTAGGGGCTCTACCAAATATCACCAAGCGCCAACAAAAACTACCCATTTTTCTATCCCTAGGCGAAATGTTGCAATTGCTTTAGATTTCATTATATCATTCACGACAGAATAGCTAAAGAAGCTAAAAATAAAACGTATATGCCTATCTAACTGCTTTTATTCTTTCTTTTTAAAATTTTGTTGAACATCGAATAGAAATAATTTTCAAGAGAAGAAAGACAAGAAGTTCTTCGAAGACAATGACAAAAGAACGAAAAAATACGTAATTCAAATTCAAAGCAACATTATAAGTTGCTATACGTTAGCGTACACAAATAACTTCTAGCAAATTCAATAACAAAATTCTTTTTTTATTATTACTGACTATCTGGTGTCGTGCCGATCGAGATAAACTATCCATTATGAACGTGATGCTTGTCAGAAGTCTGAAGAGGCCAAATAATCTATAACAACAACAAGCAGAACAAGTCAGACAAAAATGGTTGTAGCAACTTGATTGTGACTAAATCTAGTCGCATATGAGTTGCAATAACCTATGTGAAACATGATTGCTGTTACAGGAGGGAGCGTGAATAGCGCATTGAGGCAAGGGTGGTCGGTATTAGTCATTTTTGACAAATACCGGTATTCGGTATTTGGTGGAGTCAATACCGGTAATACCGGTAAAATACCGGTTTTTGTGAAAATTTCAGGTATTAAATGAAAAACTTTTTATTTGGACTTTTGGATGAAAAACAATAGGGAGCGGGACCATTTGGGCAGCACCCCCTATTCCCGTCCCAATCCGCATTGGATTTTGTTGGCAATGTGGGCTTCGTGGTCGTGCGGATAGCGACGTTAATCGTCTGTGTGGGTTCGATTTCCGCCCGGTAAAGAGAAAACTTTTCGAGATCGAAAAATTCTCCTCTGGTTCACTGGGTGTTAAGTGTCCTGTCCTTTGTCTCATGCTAGGTGTTAAGTGTTCAGTCTGTACGACCTCTGGTCGAACACGATGTCCCTGTCTTTAATTGTTGCCAACTACTGGGAATCCCTTTTTTGGTTCAACCGAAGTGGGACGAATGGTTCGAAAGCCGTCAAAAATCAGTGTGAAGTACTTTTCCTTAATCCTTTCAGAGGCATTTTCTTCGTACCGTTCCTCATGAATGGTCATAGTCCCAGTTTCAACGATCGCACCAGGAATGATTAGACGCTTCAATATATTGTCCGCTTTCTTAATCAAAGTAGCTTTAAATGTCTTGAAGAAAATCGTTTCTGATCAATTGCTTTACGGCTGAATTATTCAAAAAAGCAAAAAGATCGTGCAGAACTCACGGCAGAGTACCTAGTTCCACAGCAGCTTGAACAGGTTCGAGGGCTTAAACTATTTCCCTTACCGCCAAAAAAATATCACCGAAGTTTAATTCGGGTTAAAGCTTCAACTCATAGATCCGTTTGAGCATAGATAACATACTATTTAAGCGTGCTTTGGGGTCAGCCACTTATTCAAATTCTTTTCCGAATTCAGAACGGACATATTTTTGCAGTAAATCGTGTTTTACGTTTTTTCTGAGAAACACTACTATGGCTTAGTGATGAACTCTTGTAATAGGAAAAATAACTTTAAAAAAAGATTTAAAAAAGCTGCTATGGCACGTACCTTTTTTACAATTTCAAATTTCATTTATTGCGAGAAAATTCTTGACGATGTCAACAATGTTCATTGAAGAAAAAAGTCATTGGCAGTTTGACAGATGGCTAAGAGAATTAAGCAACATGTATGATTAATGTCGATGATGATCGATTTTTTATGTAGGTAAATTGGTTGTCGATGATATTTACTTAGGAAAAGTTCATCCATGCGCACATTCAATTATTGTTTTTTTTTCACGATGAGTCTTTACTGCTTGTACCCTAATATCTCTCCCATCTATGCTAGAATTCCTATTTATATGGGACAGATATGCGATTACATGCAGTTCAGCTGATAGATGTAGGTGGAAACTATTCGAGATTTTTGATTCTTATATATTCTTATTTTCGGTATCCAAAATTGGCCGATAATACCGGTATTACCGGTTTCGGTACTATCGGTTAGACCAACATAATTGAGGCTGATGTCAATATGTACAGGGAATGAACAATTTTTTTGGTAAAATTAGATGTGTTGTAACTATGCCAGTTATCATCCGAGTTTGACAATTCAGGTATGACTGAACTAGAAAATTAATGCAGTTTCACGGTATATCCGGATTCCGGAGATATTCCGGGTTTTTGACGTAGGACTACGTCTGTGTTTTCTATATTGGGGTACACTTTACGATTGCGAAAATCGGGGACCGTCACGAAAATATGATAGACTTTAAACTTTAATATCTAAGCCGTTTCTCGATGGATTTTCATTTTTTTTTGACCATTCGATCAAGGATGAGTCAACGCTTCTTTGTATTTATTTGTAAATACTGATTTTCAACTATTTATTATCGATAATTGATGAAAAGTTTAGAAATAGGTAAACTAACCAATCACGTTCATGCATCACTAGCACAGACATAAAAAATCAATCACTTGCGGATTTGGATCTAATCCTCAGTTTGAACAAGGTTTCACGCAGAGCAGACGCATCAAAGCGATCGCAGCGGAGCGAACACAGCATCACGGAGGCGCTAATAACATTTTCAAAGGAAATCAATCGCATTGGTGGTGGTCCTCGATGTGTTGCTGCAGATCATTCAACCTCAACGAACCAGAATTTCATATGAAGAAAAGGTTGACCATAAAAATAGCACTGTGGCGATCCCGCACCGCCAGTGCCGATGCTGAAAATTTATTACAAATTGTGGTGTCAGTTAGTTGGAAAGGAACATTGAAAAAAAAATTGATTCTTCTCAGGACGAACATTTTATGAAAAGAAAGAGTTAATTGCGAAAAAAGACTGTTTCGGTGGCATCGGGTTTGGCGTGGTAGTTTGGTTGCTGTTAGTGATTCCATCCATTAAAATTCACTACATCATCTCCCTCCGACGCGCCATCAAATTTGCTATTTACGATTGAGTTTTGCACTTTGAAGAAAGTTTATTTCGGATCAACCTTCTTTTGTATAAAATGGTGCCTTTTGTATAAAATCAATGAAGACGCCACCTCAGTGGAAACTTTCTACAGCAACCACCCATCGGTGAACGTCGCTCGGACAGACAGATGCCGAAAGATAATGTTTTGTAGTATGGAGAAACTTCGTCTTGAGTCAAATTTCTGTTGGCATTCCTCGCAACAATACGCATTTTAGATAAACAACATCTCATAACAAAATTCAGAATCTTGCTAGAAAATTTCATAAGATTCTTAAAATTTGTCATCCTCCGAACGGTCCGTTGTCTGCGGAGTCCCGATCAAAATGGCTCACGCGCGTCGATAACCAGCTTTCTTATATCTAATGAAGTAATTTCATTAGCCCCGCCCCTTCATTAATCGTTATGAGTGCACATTATATTTACACCTATACCAGACCACAAAGGGGCGGAGCTAACGGGCTTAATTTATTGAATACAAGAAAATAAAATATGTTGGGATGCATTCATAGACTTAGGTTCCAATAGTTTAAATAAACTTGAGCAGCTGTGTGGTCCTAATTCCAATCATCTGAAATGGCATTGTTCCTAAATCCGTTTATTCGTGTTCCTAATTCCAATCACTCGAAAAACATTTAATTTCTTGGAGATGTTAATATCAGACATAATTTTTCTCACAAATGCATCTTTTCATTCATTATTATTGCAAATAAAAAAATTAAAATGTTATTTTCTTCCAAATTTAAAATACAATGAATGATATTTCCTTAGTTTAGCTAAATTGGTTGTTTTTTCGTTTGTTTCACTTACCATACGAGTTCAACATGAACATTAATGCTAGCTTACCAGCCCAGTAGCATTAGGTACCACAGATAAAGGCAGATACGATTCACTATCGGAGTTTCCCACTTTATCCTCAACGTAATTTTGACTTTGGCCTGGATACTAGGCCTTTAGTTTTGGCCTGAATCTTCCCAAACAATGTCTCTATTTGTATGGAATTGTTCGTATAGCTGTTTCGTTCAAATTGAATATTTCTTTTTTCTTCGGAAGCCCTTTTTTAATATTGTTCACTTGACAATTCGCCAATCACTAACAACTGAAAAAAAAAAACTGCGTTTCTCCGGCATGAATTGAAAAACGTTCCCAAAACCATTTTGCGTAGAGTTATGAACGGAGTTCCTTTCGGTCTGATTGCTTGCAGGATAGAATTTCTAAAGTTCATCATTCTGGATGGATTCATTAATGTACGATATACCTTTCCTAACTCATAGATTATATTCTCACGAATGTAATTTTCGGAATCCATCCTTCAGACCCATAGAACGGAATAAGGAACGAGTTGATTTAGATGTATCCTTATTCCGGTCAAGATATTTTTCACTTTTCAGCATTTCATATCGAAAAAATACAGTCAACGATTAGGTAATACACTGCAATGTTACCTGTTATATCTTTTTATCCAGTTTTGTTTCAAATTAAGGGCAAATTTTCACCTAAAAATGCTTGAATATTATGGTAGATGTTCTTAGCAAGTGGGTTAATGAAAACAGTCAAAATGGCGCCTGTAGTGACGATCAACAAACTTTGTTGAAATTTTCACTATTTATCGCTCAAATGACGCTGCTTTTCATTTCATTTTATGCATATATAACCGAAGAAAAGTATAAAAATATGTTTCTGTTATTTTTATACAAAAACTCTTCATTATTTATTATTTTGTTTTGCGTGAACGGAATTAGGCGCTGATTGGAATAAGGGCACAGCACGGTAAGATTTTACGCAGAGCCGACGCAGCGGAGCGAACACAGCAGCACGAAGGCGCTCGCTCTGCTCTGATAGTATTTTCAAAGGAAAATCATCGAATTGGTGGTGGAAGTCTGCGTTGGTGGTCGTCATTCAACCTCAACAAACCAGCATTTTATGTGAAGAAAGAGTTGATTACAAAAATGACGTCTGTTTCGATCCCGTACGATGCAGAAAATTTATTCCAAACTAGTTGACCCGGCAGACGTTGTCCTGCATAGTAGGCGTTGATGCGTGTTGTGAACTGCCTATGCGAAATTCTCATACGAATCTTTGTTTTATTTTTTTGCTATTTACTCAACTTTGCTTATGATTTTCACATTGGGAAATATCATATAAACCCGTCGGAAACTATAACGAACGTAACTGCTGAAGGAATGAAGAAAATCCGTCCAGCCGTTTTCGAGTTATGCGGATACGAACACAGACCATTTCATTTTTATTATATGGAAGATGGTGGCGTCTTAGCGAAAACTCATCGAGTGGTCGTCGAACAATAACAACACGAAGTGGAATTCTAACCCTAACGTTTCGACAAGCATTGGGTTGCAGTTAGGGTTATTGGAAACGTGCATTGGGGACACAAAATTGGTCCTTCTCAGGACCAGCATCTTCTGAACAGAAAGGGTTGATTGCAAAATGGACTGTTTCGGTGGAATTGGCGTTTGGCGTGATAGTTCGGTTGCTGTAAGCGATTCCATTCATTCGAACAAATTTGTTGCGTTGTCACTCACCGACGCGCGCTTTTCATTCTGCTATCGAAGAAAAACCTTCTGTTAACGCCAAACTATTAATTTTGGACTTTGATGAACATTCTTGCATCCCGGATTAAACTACCCTTGTGTAAAATAATGGTACTGTAAAGAACCGATATTTCTCAAATAATGGAGCTTTTCAATCCTCAACTACAACAAAACATAATCAAAATCTTGTGAGGAAATTCCATTTGACTGCTACTGACGCCATCCATTTGAACAAACTCATTGCATCATCTACCTCCGACGCGCGCTTGTGATTGTGCTACCAAAGGGCAACTTTCTGTCGTCGCCAAACGATGGTAACCCGAAAAAAATCGATATCATTTCTAATGACTAACGAAACAAAACCAAAGAATCTTGGCAGAAAATTTCACTTTCCGTCGTCGACGGCCAAATCGATGAAGACGCTACCTTAGTGAAAAATGTCGTTTAGCTGCCTTAGTTTTTCAAATGGCGCATTATTAAAAACAACAAATCTTTCCAAAATCGTCATTGTCGTTTAAACAGCCGAACAGTCTGTTTGTCTGGGTAAACAATTTTCATAGCGGTCAAAACCTCTTCTTGGATAAATAGTTTAAGTCCTGAAAAGGACTGTTTGTAATTGAACCGGTGCCAGCGAAAGTGGTACATAAACCATTTTTGTCGATTTTGTGTTTTTTACACCGACGGCTTCTGTTAGCAAAGATCTAGTAAAGGAATAACGAAAAAGTGATTTTTGACAACTAAATCTGGAGATATGCACTTTTTAATTTCTGGTATATATCACAATGGCAATTTCGTTGCCAGAAAAAGTGGTACATGTACATTTCTGCCCACTAAAATCAGCTTATTTAAATAAAAAATTGACAACAAAGATGTCCCCGCAACAAATTTTAACTCTATTTTGAATTTCAAGATGGTTTACACTGTTGTTTACAATAATTTTATAAATGTATATGTACCACTTTTACTGGCAACGATTTTCGGTTTCTGTTGCATTTTATTCCCATCAATAGTGGTACATGTGCATTTTGTTCCATCAAACTTAAAATTTGTCAAGAAACTTCGCATATTTCTCATTACTACTTTTAGGCACGTCAGTCATAACACGTTGGTATAGTTAAATTACAGAAAATTGCAAATTCGAATTTTATTTTTGAGGTTTTTTGAAAAAATGCGTCTGTTGTAAAATTTACTCAATGTAACATGTACCACTTTCGCTGGCACCGGTTCAATTTATTCTTGAAGTCCTGCTCACGTTGCCACCAGCGCTATATAAAACGATGCATGTACGCTTCCATCGCGGGCGGAAGTCGAACGTTGCAAATTAATATATTTGTGTTTTGTTTCGCGCCACCTCCGATTCTGCGTATTTTTTCCTTTCGTCCGGACATTTGTGAGCATAATGTCTTCTAGGATTCTGATGATATCCACTGAAAGATAGACGAATGCCTTCAGTGGCGATGCGGCCGATGAGTCGTTCCTTTTCCACGGCTGGTTCATCCAACTGGGAGCTACCTTCAGTTTCTTGATTCGGTTGACCTCCGAGCAGTTTGCACAATGCTAATAAATTTACACAAATTATGATGAAAAATACCCTCCATTTCGTATAGCTACGTAGTCATACGTCACCTTTGCGTACAACCCGATTGGGCTGCACCTTTGAGTTTTTTTATATTTATAAGGCCGATACAAATATTTAGCAAAGAATGTTTAGAGAAAGCAAAGGATATGAATATTTGTAATTTATTTATCCAGTAATGAACTTAGCACAAACTTTATTTAATTTAAAAAAAAAAATACTGGAACTTATTTCCGTAGAAATTTTAGTTTTTCTTTTTGGGAAAGATTTTGCTGATGGACTTAAACTGTTGAATCCATAACACCAATTTTTTTTAAGTACGGCTAGAACTATAAGCTTTTGTTCAAGTTAAGGATGAAGCTCAAATTGGTTGTACTGGCGCAATAATCATGTGTACTTTTCAAATCAGAGATGTGTTGTCTGAACATGGATTTTTTATGAAGGTTCGGAATTGCAGACTTCCCGGACTATACTGAATAGATAGGTAAAGTTTGAAGTAGAATCGGTGAAGCACGTCATAACAGCTTGTCAAATCATGCTCACGTTCCTAAAATCATTGAAATGCCATGCTACTTGTTAGCGGCATATATACGGCCTCGGGTCAACCAGTAGAGAGGATGCAATGGACGTTGAACTTACCCATGCAAGAAATATGCGTGGATCAGCTGCGTGGGTTTCTGTACGTAAAGAGACCATTTTGGCTCATGCACGGCGATTGCTACATGGAAGCTTCTCAATCCTTACACGATCTGAGATGTCTTATCAGGTGTCTGGTTGCAGATTTTGGCTTATCTTACTCCAAGATACGATACACTGAAAACAACTTTGCTTTTTGAGAGTTACAGCTCCATTTGTTTTATGAAAAATGAAAGATTCTTCCAAACAAGTTCTAAAATAAATCTCTATTACTTAGCTAATCAAAGTTACACAATCCATAGGCTATACGGCACTAGGATTGGTTTCTTTCTCAGCACCCATGTACATGTGGCATTCATTAAGCGGGATCCAATTCTTACACAACAACTCTTATATTCTGAGCACCTTTTAGGTTACTATGGCCAACGTTAAGGATCTCCATCCTTGGCTTGAGCCCAAGTATAATTCCCATCGACTTTGTTTATTTCTCTGTTAGGGTTTTGCCGCCAGGCGATCCTGGGTCTGCCTCTGCTGCGATGTCCTGCTGGATTCCAGCGCTTGATTGCAAATTTTGTCTCTGCTCTTACGTTGTCTGTGGCCAGCCTACGCCCATTCACACTGTGGAGTTGCCGTTGATATTGGATCGTCGATGGGGCTCAGTATTCGGGATCCAGTTGTGAGACCACCAGGCCCATGCTGTAAAACATAGACATCGGGTGATGAATACTTGCAAATCTATGTGATCTCTGCCAATACGCACCAAGTCTCACTGGTGTATAACATCACAGATTTCATGTTTGAGTTGAGTATTCGAAGTGTGGTGCATTGCCTGGTCACTAGCCTGGGACATGGATATATGAAAAAAATAAATTTTCGTTCCCTCATATTTTTCAGAAGCCTTTTGGGTCTTACAATGCTTGTGCGAAATTTCAGATCAATTGGTGAAACTATATTTTAGCGCCGGCGATTTTAATTTTCCATAGGATTTACTATGGGGAAATTTATCTTGACAAAGAAAAAATCCCCAAGGTGTCCCATTATTCTCTAACGATAAATCGATCTAACTACATCGTAGGAAATTTTACCAGCAAACTTTCATTGGAAGACCGCAAAGTGATCCGACGCTCGTGAAAAATGTTATTTACATGAAACTAATTGCTGTATGAACGCAAGGCTCATTGTACTTTTTGTTCCAGCATCACTGCCGTCTGCTACTTGCTGTTGTTTGTACGAGGCACCACTTTGCGTGGAGGATTCGCTTAGCATGAATGAAAAGCGGGTTACTAGGGATACGTTTATTGGCCTTGCTGTTTGAGTCTTCGTCCTTCTATGTAGAAGAAATTCAACCAAATTTCAATGAAGGTGTGATTAACAAAAAGAGGCATGTAACGCACACTTTCCACACACAATGCAACAAAGCGACTATAGATGCGAGGTATAGGTTGGGGCCTTTCATTCTCGACGTCAATAGTTCGAAGATGGTCTGGGCGGAAATGTTTTTTGATACTGGTATTCTTTAGGAAATTCTTTATGTTTCCATATTCTTACTTTCGAGAAGCTTTCTGGTATTTCTAATAGACTGAGATATGATTCTTGTGATACTGATTTCAGAAAAGAATAATTTAATGAAGTTGCTTTGCTTCTTTGATGTTTGATTGATATGCCAATAATTCAAATCAAAGACTTGAGTTACAACTAATTTTCTATTTTCATACAAACTATTCTGTCATCCGTGTATTTTTTTTTAATTATGAAGTGATGATTTATTTATTTAGTTTACATCTAAACAGTGATGATAGTTAATAGTTATATCTTAAAATCATGAACTACTGTACAAACAGTTCTTAATATCACCGTTGATGTTGTACACGAATATTTTGAGTTCATATGTAGGAATGTGACATAAAATAGATTTAATAAATATGCTTTAAACCAAAATTTAAATAAAATAACTTATTTATTATTATACTTGAGACAAAAGAGCCATTTCAAAACAACCTTTCGAATAGATTCATTTTATATGCTTTCAAATTATTTTCTATGGGAAAATATATTATCCATTTCTATAAGATCGTAATAATTTAATTTTTTAGTTTATTTATTTATTTATTCTTTTCCATCAACAGGCTTAAAATAGCCCCAATGATGTTGATAATAGTTGCAGAATTATATAATTGATTTCTTTGCTAAATTTGTTTGATTAAATATTCATGATGTGACGTGTTGATTTAAAATGGGATGTGATGTAAATTTTACATACAATCTAGATTTTTTCTATAATCTTTATTAAAGAGATTTCCAACTCGAGGCAAAACAAATCTAGGAATCTCCTAAACTATTTCACAATTTAGAAAATACACAACTTTACAAAAAGTGTCTCTAACCCGGTAGTCTTTGATTTGAATAATCGGCATGTCAATCAAGTATCAACGCAGCAGAGCAAGTTCATTAAATTATTCTCTTCGGAAGTCAGTATCACAAGTACACAGCAAATAGTTTTGAAAATTCAACGACTTGTAAAATTGCTGCTAATTCCATCAAACGAATTAACATTTGATATTCAATTAAATTTGACTGAGTTTTACAAGCAGGCACAGTTTGAATTTAATTCGATTTAAAGGAAAAATAAGATCAATTAGATATTGCGTCTATTTGCATGCTCCAAATATGTGCATGAAAATACATTTAAAATCCCAACATATTTTTATCTGTGTATCTTATCTAAATCTGTTAGAAACACTGGAAATCTTCTAGAAAATTAGAATTTGGGAATATAAATATTAACATCAAAAAGATTACCAGAACCAAAAAAAATCCCCGTTGAGACCAGCTTCGAACTATTGACGTCGCGATTCAGAGGCCCCAACCAATACATCGCATCTATTATCGCTTCGTTGCATGATGTGTGGAAAGTGTTCGTTACATGTCTCTTTTTGTTAATCACACCTTCATTGAAATTTGGTTGAATTTCTTCTAGCTAGAAGGCCGAAGACTCAAACAGCAAGGCCAATAAACGTATCCCTAGTAACCCGCTTTTCATTCATGGTTAGCGAATCCTCCACGCAAAGTGGTGCCTCGTACAAACAACAGCAAGCAACAGACGGCAGTGATGCTGGAACAAAAAGTACAATGAGCCTTGCGTTCATGCAGCAATTAGTTTCATGTAAATAACATTTTTCACGAGCGTCGGATCACTTTGCGGTCTTCCAATGAAAGTTTGCTGGTAAAATTTCCTATGATGTAGTTGGATCGATTTATCGTTAGAGTATAATGGGACACCTTGGGATTTTTTCTTTAGAAGATAAATTTTCCCATAGTAAATCCTATGGAAAATTAAAATTGCCGGCGCTAAAATATAGTTTCACCGATTGATCTGAAATTTCGCACAAGCATTATAGGACCCAAGAGGCGTGCGAAAACCATGCAGGAAGTGAAAATAAAATTTTGTCCCACCCTTACTGGTCACATTTGATCTCCATGTTCTATGTTGATCTCAGTCCGCCGTCCGACGTTGGCTGGCTTTGGTTTCACTTCTCCACTGTTTGCCCGGCTACCGTGGAGTTGGAGTTTGTTGAGTGGGAGCATACTACCCTAGCAGCACAATCCAGACCAATTTGGTTGCAGCAACTCAAATGTAACTAAATTCGGTTGTATAGGGGTTACAGTAACTTTTGTGCAACATATGTGCTGCTCGGGTACCAGGTCATTCAGTTTACTCTACTTGGTAGAGCGCTGTGGCGTTAGTAGATCAGTATCATCATCTCATTCGATTGCTCTATGGAGGTAGACTGCTAGAGAGGACCATGATTTCGTCGACTACGATGGGAAATAGCAACAGAGGTATAATACTGTCTCACGATTCCGTGGTCAATCAGTACCAAATGGAGGGACTCACGAATTTAAATGGCCTCCTCCAGCATGATGCAAAGCGTGACAGAATGGTTCTCACATGACCGTCCGAGGCGGAATCCTGCCTGCTGCCTGTGGAGAATTGTCAAGCTTTCCCTATATCTGAATTAGGAGAGGTTGTCAAAACATGAAGAAGTTGTTGTAAGTTGTCAACCCAACGTTTCAGCTGATCAGCTAGATCGATGAGTGACTGACTTGTCGTGTCTTTATCTATCATCCACGGATTTTTCCTTGCTCCATTCAGGCGTCGTGAAATATCGAAGAGGAAATTAATATCGCCGGTTGTTGCGAGTTTCCTACCATCGTCGGTCGGGGAGTACTCCTGCGCCCGCTTCCCATGTCTGCAGGCAGCAGCATTTGACTTATTTCCTAGACCCGCTTTTAGTTGGCAGTAGTATTTAGCTCCTCTGGAAATGGATCAGCTGAAAACGGAGACGATGCCTTCTTGAATCCGTAATAAACGCAACGCTGACATCGCTTTTGACTATCATCTTCTAATTGACGACAACGCATTGCTTGGATTCAGCGGTGTCAGGAGAGGCTCGGGCGACGAATCAAAATAGACTGTCCAGAAGATCCAGCTGTGATAATATCGTTCGTTGAGGATCTTAGAACTCGGGTAGTGGATATTCTGGAAGGTGGCAGCGTAGAAGATAAGTGGGCAGTAAAGAATGCTATTATCGAAATCGGCGAGAAAAACTTGGGCTGCCTACTCAGCGAAAAGAATGGATTACAGATGTAACACTTAGGCCTCGGACACTTAGGTACTGTCCAATTGATTTGTCGCCATTTTTATCAATTTGGGCGTGTTCAAAACATCTGAAACCAGCACATAAAGCAGACAGATTCAGCTGTCATGTAAATTGATCGTCTCAGTGGTTTGTGAAAATTTTCAAAAATTGCCTGTTGAGATGGGTGTCTGAAATTTAACGTGGACAGGCTTTAGTACTGCGACTCCCATTTATGCTGACCGTTTGCTTTTTTTGCGGCGTCTCACCATCAAAGTCAGCAGGACCAGGTGGTTGAGTGTCAACGGGAACAGCCCCCCAAACTTTGCAGTAGCCGGACGATCGGAGGATTTAAATATCTTGACAGTCTGATATCAGCAGATAGCGAAATTGGGATCGACATGGAACCACGGGATAACTTTGCGTGTTATCGAAATATTTGGAAACCATACCGGATTGATCCACGCACCAAAGTTCGAGTGTACCACTTGATCTTGAAACGTTTTTAGTATATAGGTAAAGATAACGCAGATGATGTTTAAAATTTACAATTCGGACGACCATTCAGCTGGAAAGCATGTGCCGAGCAACATAAAAGCCATCAAATACCGATGACAATATGTAGATGTTCGAGAACATTGGTGGAAATGGGTACTTGGGTAGGCCACATATTGCATGGGAGCTTAGACGAAATCTGTAAGCAAGAATCCCCTTAATATGCGTGACCTGATAGGATATAGAATATTTATGCCGATAGATGTTATATTCATTTGAAATATTCTTGGTGACAAATGTTTGGTCTATAAATGACATATTTCGTACCAAGATAAAAAACAGTGATGCAAATTTTCAAAAATAAAAAAAAATAAAAACGCCCAAAACAATTTTTTTTTTCGCCCTCTCAATATTTTTGGAAAGGGGGGGGGGGTGACATTAAATAAATTTAATATTTGTATCGGCCTGATTAGCTTCTTGATCGAAAACCGTCGAATGACCCTTCCAAAGGTTCCCCGGGGCCAATCCGTAGGTCCAGGAAGCTGTCAGAGCCGTCAATGGACCATTTTATATTCATAATTCGCTTCCTGATTGAAAGCCAGGAAGTGCTAAAACTAAAATGTCTCCTTCCACAGGTTCCCCGCGGCCAATCCGTAGGTCCAGGAAGCGGTCAGAGCCATGAATGGACCATTTTATATTCATACTTTGCTTTCTGCTTTCTTCTTTGCTACTTATAGTTACATAAGATAGTTACAACACATATAATTTTACCAAAAATTTGCCTATCCTACTTATTTTGTCCATCCCCTGTATGTATGTAATGTACTTACTTAGCTTTCGGCTGATTTATTATTGCTGCATTGTGTAATTTTGAATTTATCAAGGGATGCAAGCTATATGTTTACCGTTTTTCAAGGCATCATCCAGAATCTGGCCAAGGGAAGCAAGGTATGTCCCAGTGCTGAAGCCTGGTTGGAAAGCGTGCTGTCTGGGAGCCAATCGGTTATTCTCTATCATGTAATCAATAAGCCTGCGGCTGGTCATCCTCTCCATCACCTTTGCCACACAGCTAGTCAAGGCAACTGGACGGTAGTTACCGACTTCGTTAGCAGCATCGGTACCTTTAGGTACCTTTATGGGGACTGCGTAGCTATGCTTTCATCCTGCAGGAAGTGTTTGATCTAGCCATTCTTTGTTAATTCCTTTTAGAAGTGCGGCTGGGAGGGGGATCTTTTTAAACATTGTGTCAGGACCCGCTGATTTACTATTCGCGTTTTGTAAGGCGAATTCCAGCTCCTCCATAGAAGCTCTTAATTGCCTGTTAAGGTGCAGGGTGCCGGCTCAAGAAGTGAGGGGAGTAGCGCCCGAATGATGACAGTTCTTGGAAATAGTCAGCTAGTGCGTTGGCGACAACGACTTGGTCCCTACAGGTGATACCATTGATTTTTAGGGCCAACCCATTCATGCGCCTTTTGCCCTGTATGCAATTTATTCTCCTCCAGAGCTCGGAAGACGAGAGATCGGAATTCAGCTCGTCAAGGAAATCCGTCCAATCTTTATCCTTGGCTTCCTGGATGGTTTTGGGGCATGCGTTACGAGTTGCACGGTAGGAATCCAGGGTTTGTATTCTATCCGGGTTACCTTCCGGTAGTTTCTTTTTGCTCTTTTGTTTGCCCTTAGTGCTTTCCTGCGGGCTTTTACCGCATTTCGAGTTTCTTCACTCCACCAATTTAGAGCTCGACGGCCCGCGTTGGGAGAGGTTTTTGGGATTGTGCCCAACGCTTCTCATGGGATCGTCTTCCACGGACCATAGTGATTGTTTCGTGAAGAACGTGAGCGAACCGTCAGATTCGTCAGGTTCGTCAGGTTCATCTCGCTGGCAATGCTGGTGATAGTGGTACCTCTTGCGTTGCAGTGTCGGCTACCCTCATGCTTTGTGGTGACCGTTTACATCACCAAGGACAAGTATTGGGTGAGGGATGTTATTCAGCAGTGTTGTAATCCGGCTGTGGAGGTTATCCAGCTTTCCATTGGGCAGATACCATGATACTATCGAGAGCGGAAATGGCCAAGAGATCCGGACGGCGATAATCGGGATGTCGGAATTAACATTGATTGGTTCAGCTGAAAGCTCCGCAGCTATTCCGATGGCAGCCGACTGGAATATATCATATTTGGGTGACGGGGAGTAGGAAAACCCAGAAAAAATGCTTACGTAATATGTGTACGACCCCCAAAGGCAAGACACTGTTGATACAATTCTACTTATTTATGTATCACTAAGCGCGAGATATAGAAATGTCAGATGGTAAGTAAACCGTGCTGATTGTAAAAATAATATTTTGAGGACATAATTTAAATTAATTATTTGTGAAGGCCCTATTGGACTTGCCTACATAATCAATACAGCAAAAATACCGCGGAAAAAATTTCAAATTACGTTTCGTTTCGAAAAATTTCGATTTGAATGGACCTTGATTTCGTATCGTTTCGAGGTCTCGAAAATAAATTTATATTTCGTTTCGGTTCATTTCGAATTAACATAGACTTAACATAAAAAACAAAAAAAAAACAACCAACATAATCATATTTAGAGATATTGCATTAATTTGTTCGCAATACAACTTGATATATAATGAAAATATGTTTCCCGAATGAAACATATTTGAAAATTCGTTTTCCTGGTTAAAACGGGAACACAATTTTCAGTTGGAAAATTGCAACTTGTTGCTAGTGCAATGGTTAAGACTTGCCAAAAGTTGTTCAAGTCTCGTTCAAGTAAAGCAATTTGTTTGATTTTACTTGCTTAGTTAGCTATACACAATCCGTTCGCGAACTGAATGTAGTCAAACAATGGCCTAACCCATTTTTTGCAATTCCTGATCATAATACCTGGTTTACAGTTCGTCTTTGAGTGATAAAACGGCCTACTTTTCCATACCAACAAAATGGGTGCTTTAATGAACATTATGCAACTCAAATGGGTTGCATAATATCCATTAAAGCACTCATTTGGATGCTATAATGAAAATCCTACATCGGAACAATAGTTACATGACTACATTTTGCTGAATTAGCTTGGGATAGTGTTCAGATAGTGTATTCTCTGCGTCGCGTAATAAATGAAATAGTTTGATGGACATAACATCAGAATTTTCCAAAGACGAGTTCGTCTATCATTCAAGGCTTTTAGAGCTATGCGATGCGGCATGATAACATAGATACTGATTGTTATCTGCAGCAACATTATTTTTTGGCAAAAATTATCATGTGGAGTAAATCGGTCTTTACTATTTTGGTACAGATTTATCACAACAAAGCTCATTTTTCGTCATTGCAAAAAATAGCGTGTGCAACTCGTTGCAAAACTCGATTTTTTCAGCACTCGTAGTATTTATCCAACTCGGCAAGCCTCGTTGGATAAACGTACAACTCGTGCTGAAAAAATCATCTTTTTGCAACTAGTTGCACAAACTACTATTTTTTTCATATACATTTCTACTTTATTATCGAACGTCCATTCAGCTTTCACGAACGGCACTCTTAATCGCCACACTACTGGGACGGTTCTTGTTTATTTGTCTGGTTGAGCTGCGTTTGCTACTGCTGCTGCCACTCTTGCATGTTTGCCGATGTAAAAGTGCCGAAGATTATGCTGCGACTGCATGTTCCGAAAGAAGCGTGTTGCATGCGGAAAATTGTTCTCCATTAACTCACTTTATTTATGCTTGGAAGAATTTTAATTACTGCTCATGTAAACTTCTGGGAGATGCAATTGCTGCTTTGATACGGTTTGAAGAAATATTTGGTTGAAAAGTGGATTTATGTTACATTTGTTTTTGCTTTTTCGGGAAACGAACAAATGAATACTTTCATGGAATTTTGGAATACTTTAGGGATTAAAAAAAACTTATATCTTCGTTATGCGTTTTGCTACTATTAGGAAACAGTGTTGATTCCTAATTTATTGGAATCCAACACAAAACGTTTCCGTTTAAATGATTAAATGAGTAGTTCATCAAGAAATTACGCAGTTCTCATTTTTTCTAAGACTTCCTTTTAATCCACTTCGAAGCATTCTTATATCTAAGTAGCATAAATGTCTTCAATCTGATACCTAATAATCATAATTCGTCTTCTTATCACAAATCAACCGCCAAAGCATTTGCCATCAAACGGGTGCCGAATGGCAGAAGAGAGAAAAGAAAAACTTAATTAGTTTTACGTGTGCTTGCAAGTTCGCTAGACAAAGTGCTTATTGTTGTTATCGGACTTGGTTATCCGTGTCCAACCGCGTCAAGTCGGAGGCAGTCCAGTAGAACTCGTGCAGCCGAGCAGCATAAATGATGAAGCGACAACGGAATGGCGTGGCGGCAGGCACGACGACATCAACGAAGCCTGATATGAAATATGTAATGGGTGAGAGATTATGAACTTGTTCGACTCGGGAGTTGGCCCCGTGTGTGCACGCGCCTTTGGTGGGGCTGCCGTTTATCTGATGGTATGCGACCGACCAAGCGGCCAAACATTACACTTTAACGGTGCTTTTAAAAGGTGGCACCTTCGGCACGGACTGGTACCTTCCACATTGGTTCGTACTCCTGTTGGATACAAATAAGGAAGCCGACGTTTTTTTTAATCAAACCTAACCGGCTGCAAAATGCTCGAACGGTTCGAGCTTAATTGGCTCCGAGGATTGGTCCGGCGGAATGGCGTCTCAACAAGGCCTATTAATCACGGCTGCTAAATCAACGTATCAAACCATGAAATGGATGATGGATGTCATTAATTAGAACTTCATAGTGCGGCGGACGAGCTTGTTTGTTATTGATAACAATCAATTAACCCCCAACAACGCCAATTAATTTATTCAAAAAGGTACACATCGTAACACGAAAGCATTTCTCCTCCCATTTCCGTTTATGGGCAACACTTCCTTCCGGCTGGAAGGTGTTGTGCAACATAAAGGCAGAAACGGCGGTGCTAACACAATTTATGCTTGCATGTCTGGAGGCAACAAAACGGCCAAAGTACTTGCGCACACGAACAAGTCATGCACCAATCATCGTTGAACCTACCTCCCACGCGCACATTCCGCAAGCTCGGCGGTGTCAAGTCAATCAAAGCGGATTTTTCCCAGCTCCTCGGTAGCAAATCAATCAGCCACAGAAGTTCTGAGCTCCGAAGTAACGTGAACAGTTTTTCGATGCACAGTTAGCTTTTTTATATGGTCCTTTGGTTTCCGTTTTATTGACCAAATCTGTAGAAGGAATCATAAAAATTCTGAACTTTAAATTATTTTGATAAATGCTATGTTTGTCTAGTTTTTTTAAATTGTCAAATGTTTCATTACAAATGCTGTCTTATACATTCATAGCTTCAACTGGGTGCTGGGTGATACCAATTGAGAATAGTAGAATTGATTTTACTCTGTCCCTAACTATATACCACCAATATATTGACCAGCAAGGTATAAAACCAATGTTCTAACCATAATGTTGTGTTACTAATGATTGTTATACTTCTGCTACGTTTATGTTTTTATTTTTTATATACATGAGAAGCACACAAGTACAAACAGAAAAGGAAACAAAATATTATTTTTATTCCAAGATAATTAAAAATATTTATTTAAAAAAAAAAAAATTAAGTATTTCAGAATCAGTTATGAACATGTAAACCGATTAACAGTCTATCTAACGATTTTTTTCAGCTCGAAATTGTTTTACTAAGAAGAATTAATTGAACTTATCAACCAGCTGCAAACTCAAATGCACTTAATTTTCGAAAGGTGATTTGTACACCAGTTGTACTTTCGGGATAACATAGTAATATGGTATTCGGTTGTCTCGGACACGATTCACTCGATTTGATTCAACACGAACGTCCAACGCCGAGAGAACTTGTTCAGCCTGGACGATTTCAAAACCCTCGTCTACTGGTTCCAGCACAGACGCCACAGGTCTTTCTTCGTAAATAATTTTGGAGATTCTTTCCAGAGTAACAGGGTGGAGCTCCGACAGAATTTTATGCGGATTTTCGAATTGAACTTCTGTGTGAATACCGTACGGATGTTCAATCTTTGGAGAGGGGTGTTTCAATAACTCACTTACATCTGCGTAAACTGGAATGCAAAAGAAATGAATTCAATTTTTATTCACATAGACTCTACCTCTTCTTACCCAGAGATAACCATATCGGTAAAATTATAAATGGAATCTCCATATTTCTAGGTTGTAAGTCAATCGCAGCACAGATTAGAACTAGCTCAGATAAAGCCCAACCTGATCAATATATAGTGCAACAATGCGAAATTCTTCCCACCTTAGCTTTTGGCAGTGGAATCAGTAGCTCTTGACCCAGTTTGTCATGGGCTAATATTGGAACAAATCTTCCGTTGTCTTACTTGCGGGGCATCCAATTTCTGGCGGAGCAGATCAGTTTCGTTTGTTTACTCCTCCACTTCGGGTGTGTCACCTTGCGATATTTCTCAATGGTTATTTTAGCCAATCTGCATATATAAGAGAGCAAACTTAAGGCAAACTTTATAGAAGTAACAAGTTTAAGGATTAAACACATAAGGTAACTATTACGGTTCTTCATTTCATAACTCTCGTGTTCATCCAATTAAAAACTTGAATGGAAAGCAGATTTTCACGCATGTTAGCAGTAGAAAACCGATGTTCATTTTTTTAGATGATATAAATTTATTTCTCTGAGATAGAAATGAAATGTTTCCCCTTTTTTATTTGTGAAGCAAAAAAATATAAACTAATTGACTTTTACCGTAAAGAAATTTATCTCGTTTTATTATCTCACGCAATTCTTTGTCTTATTTAACGATTCCGGGACGGATGGGTCATATATGCTCTGCGTTTTAGATTGGCTGTGAAAAATCAGAGAAGAGAGCTAGGTCCCCACTGTCTTCTGCAAAAATGTTCTTCAGGATGTCGACCTCGCAGTAAAAAATATCGGAGGTCAAGTTTGACTATACCATGAGGACCCAGATATCCGAAATCTTGGGAAGATTTCGCTTCTGAGAGCATATAGATGATTCAAAAATGTTTGGATCCTATACCACATTGTTTGGCAATTCTCAATCAAGTTTAGTCATCTTGATCGTCGAGTCCTCGAGTTCAACTCACAGTATCTACCGAATCAACCAAGGCTTCTTGCAATACCCTCAGCATCGATGTGTACCCAATCTGGTTCAACAAGCATATGCATCATGCAAATCCAATTTTCTTGAATACGAGCTGTTTATGGTACTCCAAAACGTTTTCGATTTCAGTTCAAAGTATCATTCAGATCAAACATGACATTTGCAATATCCTCATCGTCAGTATGTATCCAAAAAGTTCAAAAAGCATATGATCTTAATTTCCATGAACATAAGGTGTCCAAATGATCTTGAGGTAAAATCAAGAAATCTGTCAAAAACACAATAACTGAGGAGGTGTTTATGTCGAGCAATGTCCATTCCACAGTTCGAACAAAACCTGTAAATTTCCGTTCAAGTAGATGTAACAAATTGACCTCCGTGTTTAACAACATGAAGTTATAGGATTTTTAAATTTACACGTGCTGTAATTTATTTGTTCATATTTTTATTGGAAAATAAAAAAAATAGTACCAACATGGGGGATTCGAACTTCGATTCACAGAGTGAGAGCCTATTTCGTTAGCCACTCGAGTATTTTCACCTCTTGAGCCGATCCAAATATAACAGGTTCAGCGTTCTGGTGATTCAACTACTCTCCAGCAGACTAAACGATAGCTTAAATTTACACGACACGGAATCTCTTCCGAAACGGAACTGTTAAAGATTGAGTTTGCTGAAAGCATCACAGATTTTTCGTCGGAATAGGTAACAAACAAAGAGTTACAGTAATGAAATGCTACGCAAAAAAGGCTGTTTTGTTTTTATATGTGCAGATGTCCATTTTGGTTGATGCTTATATAAATTAAATAGATGCTATAGATAGTAGAATCTATAGATGAGCGAAAGCAGGTTTTCGGTTTTTTTGACCGTGCACACGCACATATGACGTCACAGTCCTTAACATTTCCATTGAAATTGTGCATGACGTCGTTTGGAGACACGTTTGACAGTTCGTTTGGAGACAGAGGATTTATCTTTGCTCATTAGGGCAGTTCAAATTTCAAAAATGTTCGAAAATTCCTACTCCCATATGTCTATTAGCATCATTTTGATAATATAGGAGTCCTGGCAAAATTTCAGGCAATTCGGTGGCCATTTAGGGGTGGCGCGAAGTCAATTTATGTTTATATGGAAATTTGTATGGGAAAAACTAAAAATTTATTCAAGTCCCCCTACAACTGTCAAATCGTGATGAATTCAAATAACATCCCCCTCGGCTTCTTCTGGTCAGACCTCCGTGGTGTGCTCACGCACCCACGGAGATCTGCT
This sequence comes from Armigeres subalbatus, assembly GCF_024139115.2. Taxonomy (NCBI): domain Eukaryota; kingdom Metazoa; phylum Arthropoda; class Insecta; order Diptera; family Culicidae; genus Armigeres; species Armigeres subalbatus. The sequence continues at coordinate 364,819,799 of NC_085141.1, read as the reverse complement.
GTCATTCATAACAATTCGCTCCGGCCATTTGGGGCCACGCATTTTTGCGATCCTGCCAGGTTGTTGTTGGATCCTGACGCTGATTTCAAAAGGTGAGTTGAATTCAATTTGTTAATGTGCTAATGTGTTAAAATTTTTGATGAATAAAAAAATACAAGGCAATGGGTTTGTATTGCTACAAAGTGCGTCTGGAAGACCGCTGGAAAATGGATTGTGGTTTGGAAAATCACAAAGCGCGTCTGGAAGACCGCTGGAAAATGGATTGTGGTTTGGAAAATCACAAAGCGCGTCTGGAAGACCGCTGGAAAATGGATTGTGGTTTGGAAAATCACAAAGCGCGTCTGGGAGACTGCCGAGAAAATGGTTGACAATCTAGAAAATCCCAAGGTGGGTCATGGAAGCATTGATTTTGGTTAAAATAAATTCAGTTTGAAATGGCGACTTTAGTGTACATGAGACTACCAGTTAAGCTAGTTCTAACGAAATCTGAGAGATATGGAGATCTATCGTATGCTACAAAGTTGTTTGGAAGGCTTAATATATTATCTTGAAGTTTATTTTGGAATTTACTGACTTAGTAGTCGTAGCGGAGTTACCCGTTAGATGAGATATCCAACATTCACGAAACTTAAAAACGTTGCCAGCATTCACAAAGTCATAAGTTTGGAGTTAATGGCTAACAGTATTGGTTAACATAGATTTAAATTTTGGGTATATTCTTCTTCTTCTTCTTATTGGCATTACATCCCCTACTGGGACATTGCCGCCTCGCTGCTTAGTGTTCATTCAGCACTTTCACAGTTTTTAACCGCGAGGTTTCTAAGCCAAGTTACCATTTTTGCATTCGTATATCCTGAGACTAACCAACGATGATACTTTATGCCCCGGGAAGTCGAGACAATTTTCAAACCGAAACTTCTTGAAAAAACCGAAAAAAAACTTCTTGTATAGTTCTTAAGTTGACTGATTTAGAGCAATTTTACTTAATTGGATTAGGGTGTACCTCAAAAAACAGTATTTTTGATCTACTGATCGTCTTCAGGTGACTTAAGAAATTGCAACTTTTGATGGGTAAATATGCTCAATATCTTTTTTCGATCAAAAGTTATAATCGTTTTTCTGTCAAAATTACATTTTTTTCAAAAGTTGGTATCTCCGGTTGGAGCACACCAAAAAAATATTTTTATACGGCACTTGAAAGGGAAATTCATATTCTTTATTATGTCGAAAAATTTGAGATATGTTATTTTTTTTATCTCAAGTTCTAAATCCAAATCCAATCCAAATTCGTGTTTTGCTATAAGAATATCGAGTTACATATATCAATTTATTTTAAAAAAAACATGATTTTAGTAAAATTGGTAGAACTTGAGGTAAAAAAATAACATATCTCCAATTTTTCGACATAATAAGGAATATGAATTTTTCTTTCAAATGCCGTGTAAACAGTTTTTTTTCGTCTGCCCTAACCGGAGATATCAACTTACGAAAAAAATGTAATTTTGACAGAAAAACAATTAAAACTTTTGATCGGAAAAAGATATTGAGCATATTTACCCATTAAAAGTTGCAATTTTTTAAGCTCTAAAAGTAACCCGAAAACGACTTTTTCGAGAAATCTAAAACAAAAAAGTAGATAAAAAATACTATTTTTTGAAGTACACCCGTACACCTTAATCCAATTAAGTAAAATTGCTCTAAATCAGTCAACCTAAGAGCTACACAAAAAGTTTTTTTTAGCTAAATTGATTGGAATAAGCTGCGCTACAACTTTGTAGAACATAACATGTCAATATTCCGAGAAACAAAAAAAATATTTTCTTATTTTTTTATATGATGGGCCACCCTATTTTTTGGTTGCACCATAATGATGGCCTTACTATTTCGAACAATTTTGTAGAACAACAGTTTTTTTTCTAAAAAGTTTAAATGCATCTTTTCGCGTAAATCTGTATCCTGGACCATAGTGCATTGGCTTTTAGAATTTGGATCAAAATGAGTTCGCGTTAGATTGAAGAAAACATTATGAATTGCTTCATATCCCATCATTATATTACTTTGAATGGATTGGAAATGATTTGGAATTCGAACAGATAGGATTTGGATTAGATTTTGGTTGTATTTGGACTTGATTGCAATGCAATTGAATTGGATTTGGAACGGATTTCAAATGGATTTGGATTAGATTTTGGTTGAATTTGAATTAGATTTGAACTGGATTTGGATTGGATTTGAATTAGATTTGGAACAGATTTAGATAGGATTTGGATTAGATTTTGATTGGAATGGATTTGGAACGGATTTGGATTGAATGTGAAATGGATTTGGATTGGATTTGGATTGGATTTGGATTGGATTTGGATTGGATTTGGATTGGATTTGGATTGGATTTGGATTGGATTTGGATTGGATTTGGATTGGATTTGGATTGGATTTGGATTGGATTTGGATTGGATTTGGATTGACTGGATCTGATTTGACTTGGATCTGGACCGATTTGGACTGACCTGACTGATTTGGACTGGATTTGGACTGATGGACTGGATCTGATTGATTGACTGACTTGGACTGGACCTGGACTGGATCTGGACTGACCTTGGACCGATCTGACTGGATCTGGACTGACCTGGACTGGACTGACTGGACTGACTGACTGGACCGACCTGGACTGACCTGGACTGGACTGGACTGACCTGACTGACTGACCGATCTGGACTGGATCTGACTGGATCTGACTGACTTGGACTGACCTGACTGGATCTGACTGACCTGGACTGGATCTGACTGGATCTGACTGGATCTGACTGACCTGACCGACCTGACTGATCTGGACTGACTGATCTGACTGGATCTGACTGGATCGACTGGACTGACTGATCTGGACTGACTGGACTGGATCTGGACTGGATCTGGACTGGATCGGACTGACTTGACTGGATCTGGACTGGATCTGACTGACCTGACTGGATCTGACTGGATCTGGACTGGATCTGACTGGATCTGACTGGATCTGGACTGGATCGGACTGACCTGGACTGGATCTGGACTGGATCCTGGACTGGATCTGACTGGATCCTTGACTGGATCTGACTGATCTGGACTGACTGGACTGACCTGGACTGGATCTGACTGACTGACTGGATCTGGACTGGATCTGACTGACCTGGACTTGGACTGGACCTGACTGACTGACTGACCTGGACTGGATCTGGACTGACTTGACTGATCTGGACTGGATCTGGACTGACCTGACTGGATCTGGACTGACCTGGACTGGATCTTGGACTGACCTTGGACTGATCTGACTGGATTTGGACTGACTGGATGGATTTGGACTGATTTGATTGATTTGGATTGGATTTGACTGGATTTGACTGATTTGGATTGGATTTGATTGGATTTGGATTGATTTGGACTTGGATTTGGATTGATTTGGATTGATTTGATTGATTTGGATTGGTTTGGATTGGTTTGGATTGGTTTGGATTGGTTTGGATTGGTTTGGATTGGTTTGGATTGGTTTGGATTGGTTTGGATTGGTTTGGATTGGATTTGGATTGATTTGGATTGGTTTGGATTGATTTGGATTGGTTTGGATTGGATTTGGATTGGTTTGGATTGGAATTGATTTGGATTGATTTGGATTGATTTGGATTGGTTTGATTGGTTTGGATTGGTTTGGATTGATTTGGATTGGATTTGGATTGGATTTTGATTGGATTTGGATTGGATTTGGATTGGATTTGGATTGGATTTGGATTTGGATTGGATTTGGATTGGATTTGGATTGGATTTGGATTGGATTTGGATTGGATTTGGATTGGATTTGGATTGGATTTGGATTGGATTTGGATTGGATTTGGATTGGATTTGGATTAAATTTGGATTGGATTTGGATTGGATTCTGATTGGAACTAGATTTGAATTATTTGGATTTCATTGTATTTGTTAAAATCTCAAAATTTATTGTTCCTCATTCACTACATAGATCCAATTCTAATGGCTGTAATAGATTTGTGGGACAAAATAGGGACGAAAGTATGAATCAAGATTCGTTTTTCGCAACCCATCATTGACCAGCCCACGACCTTCCTGAGAGTCGCGGCCCACAGTTTGGGAACACATGTTCTAAGCGGTTGTTAGCAAGTTCAACATCGATATGTTGAAGGTCAGCTTGCTGGTATTACTATATATGAAGCTGATAGTCTCCGTCAGCTGATTGTTGAGTCATGCTAACTATAGGTGGACGGATTGGGTCAATTGACCATGCTGACGCTGAATGAAGCTGATAGTTGGATTCAACGGACGGTATAGTTGGTACCTCCGGTTAGAGCACACCAAAAAAATATTTTTACACGGCATTTGAAAGAGAAATTCATATTCCTTATTATGTCGAAAAATTTGAGATATGTAATTTTTTTTTATCTCAAGTTCTACCAATTTTACTAAAATCATGTTTTTTTAAAAATAAATTGATATAACTCGATAATGGAAGAAGATACAGACAATATTCTTATAGCAAAACATGCGTTTTGAAAAGCCCCAAAAGTCTTCAGAAGGTAACATCCGAGAAAAATAAAAAAATGAAATGAGCAGATCATAAATATTGTTTTTTGAGGGACACCCTAATCCTCGTATGTAAAATTACTCTAAACAAGTGAGCTTAAGAGCTACATAAAAAAATTATATAGCAAAGTTGATTCGAAAAAGCTGCGCTACAACTTTGTAGAACATTTTATGTCAATATTCCGCAAAATGAAAAAAATCACATTTTTACAAAATGGGCCACCCTATTTTTCGGTAGCTGTAAAATAAGGGCCCAAGTATCCAAAACAACTTTATAGAAAAAAAAATTTTTTTCTTTAAAGTATGCTTTAGGCTGAAAATGCATCATTTCTCGTAAATCTTGCAATACGATGATAATGATAAAACTTATAAAAAGTGTTAAAGCTGTAGATTTTTTAATTTTCATTTCTCACGAATGTCACCTTCTGAAGACTTTTGGGGCTTTTCAAAACGCGTGTTTTGCTATAAGAATATCGAGTTACATATATCAATTTATTTGAAAAAACATGATTTTAGTAAAATTGGTAGAACTTGAGGTAAAAAAATAACGTATCTCCAATTTTTCGACATAATAAGGAATATGAATTTTTCTTTCAAATGCCGTGTGAACAGTTTTTTTGGTCTGCCCTAACCGGAGATATCAACTTACGAAAAAAATGTAATTTTGACAGAAAAACAATAATAACTTTTGTTCGGAAAAAGATATTGAGCATATTTATCCATTAAAAGTTGCAATTTTTTAAGCTCTAAAAGTCACCTGAAGACGACTTTTTCGAGAAATCTAAAACAAAAAAGTAGATAAAAAATACTGTTTTCTGAGGTACACCCGTACACCCTAATCCAATTAAGTAAAATTGATCTGAATCAGTCAACCTAAGAGCTACACAAAAAGTTTTTTTTAGCTAAATTGATTGGAATAAGCTGCGCTACAACTTTGTAGAACATAACATGTCAATATTCCGAGAAACAAAAAAAATATTATTTGATGGGCCACCCTATTTTTTGGTTGCACCATAATGATGGCCTTACTATTTCGAACAATTTTGTAGAACAACAGTTTTTTTTCTAAAAAATTTAGTTTTGGCGTAAAATGCATCTTTTCACGTAAATCTGTTCCTGGACTAGTGCATTGGCTTTTAGAATTTGGATCAAAATGAGTTCGCGTTAGATTGAAGAAAACATTATGATTTGCTTCATATCCCATCATTATATTACTTTGAATGGATTGGAAATGATTTGGAATTCGAACAGATAGGATTTGGATTAGATTTTGGTTGTATTTGGACTTGATTGGAATGGAATTGAATTGGATTTGGAATGGATTTAAAACGGATTTGGATTAGATTTTGGTTGAATTTGAATTAGATTTGAACTGGATTTGGATTGGATTTGAATTAGATTTGGAACGGATTTAGATAGAATTTGGATTAGATTTGTTTTGGAATGGATTTGGAACGGATTTGGATTGAATGTGAAATGGATTTGGATTGATTTGATTGATTTGGATTGATTTGGATTGGATTTGACTGATTTGGATTGATTTGATTGGATTTGATTGATTTGGATTGATTTGATTGGATTTGATTGATTTGACCGATTTGGATGGATTGGACTGATTTGGATTGATTGATTTGACCGGATTTGGATTGATCGATTTGATTGGATTTGGATTGACCGACTGACTTGATTGGACGACTGGATTTGGATGCACCTGACTGGATCTGATTGATTTGACTGATCTGGATGGATCTGATTGGATTTGGATTGATTTGACTTGGATTTGACTCGATTTGACTTGATTTGGACTGATTAACTGGACCGACCTGACCGATCTGGACTGGATCTGACCGACCTGACCGATTGGATTGACTGGACCGATCTGGATTTGGACTGGACCTGGACTGGATCTGGACTGGATCTGGACTGATCTGGATCGACTTGATCGATTTGGACTGGACCTGGATTGGATTTGGACTGGATCTGGACTGGATCTGACTGATCTGACTGGATCTGGACTGGATTTGACTGGATCTGGACTGACCTGACTGACTGGACTGACTCGACTGGACTGGATCGACTGATCTGGATTGATCTGGATTGGATCGGACGATTGGACTGATTTGACTGACCTGGACTGACCGACTGACTTGGACTTGGATCTGGACTGACCTGACTGGACTCTGGACTGGATCTGGACTGGACTTGACCGACTGATCTGACCGACTGACTGGACTGGACTGACCTTGGGACTGACCTGACTGGATCTGACTGGATCTGGACTGATCTGACCGATCTGGACTGGATCTGATGACCTGACTGATCTGACTGACCTGGACTGGATCGACTGGATCTGACTGACCTGACTTTGACTGACTGGATCTGGACTTGACCTGACCGACTCTGACCTGATCTGACCGACTGACCGACTGGATCTGACTCGACTGGACTGACCTGACCGATCCTGACTGACTGACTGGACTGATCTGGACTGGATCTGACTGGATCTGACCTGATCTGGATCGGACTGGACTGGACTGACTGGATCTGGACTGGACTGACTTGACTGACCTGACTGATCTGGATCGATCTGGACTGGATCTGGACTGATCTGGACTGATCTGGACTGACCTGGACTGGATCTGACTGGATCTGGATCGACCTGGACTCGATCTTGACTGGATCTGACCGACTGGACTGATCCTGACTGACTTGACTGACTTGACTGACCTGACTGGATCTGGATCGACTCTGACCTGGACTGACCTGGACTGGATCTGACTGGATCTGGACTGACCTGGACTGACCTGACTGATCTGGACTGGACTGGACTGACTGATCGGACTGACTTGACTGGACTGACTGACTGACTCTGGACTGGATCTGGACTGATCGACCGATCTGGACTGATCTGGACTGGATCTGGACTGACCTGGATTTCGACTGGATCTTGGACTGATCCTGACTGATCGGACCTGGAATCGGACTGATCTGACTGGATCTGACTGGATCGATCTGGACTGACCTGACCGACTGGACTGGATCTGACTGATCTTGGACTGGATCTGGACTGACTGGACTGGATCTGACTGGACCTGACTGGATCTGACTGGATCTGGACTGATCTGGACCGATCTGGACTGGATCCTGACTGATCCTGACTGGATCTGACCGATCGGGACTGGATCTGGACTGACCTGACTGGATCTGACCGACCTGGACCTGGATCTGGACTGACCTGGATTGATCTGGACTGGATCTGGACTGACCTGACTGGATCTGGACTGACTGGACTGGATCTGGACTGGATTCTGGACTGATTGGACTGACTTGGACTGGATCTTGGACTGGATCTTGGACTGGACTTGACTGATCTGGATCGATCTGGACTGGATCTGGACCGGATCTGACTGACCTGGATCGATTTGGACTGACTTGGACTGATCGACTGATCTGACCTGGATCTGACCTGGATCTGGACTGGATCTGGACTGGATCGGATCTGATCTGGACTGATCTGGATCGACCTGGACTGGATCTGGACTGGATCTTGGACTGACTGACTGGATCTGACTGACCTGGACTGACCTGGACCGACCTGACCGATCTGACCGACTCCGACTGATCTGGACTGGATCTGGACTGACTCTGACTGGACTCTGACTCGACCTTGACTGGACCTGACTGGATCTGACCGATCCTGGACTGGACCTGACTGGATCTTGACTGACCTGACTTGACTTGACTGGATCTGGACTGGATCTGACTGACCTGACCGGATCTGGACTCGACTCGACTGATCTGGACTGGACTGACTTGGACCTGACTGACTTGGATCGACCTGGACTGACTGACTGACTTGACTTGGACTTGACTGGACTTGGACTTGACCTGGACTGGATCTTGACTGACCTGGACTGGATCTGGACTGACTGACTGGACTCGACCTGGACTGACCTGACTGGATCGACTGGATCTTGGACTGACCTGGACCGACTTGACTGGATCTGGACTGACTCTTCGACTGGATTTGGACTGACCTTGGACTGATCTGGACTGGATCTGACTGACTTGACTGACCTGACTGGGACCTGGATCGACCTGACTGGATCTGGACTGGATTTGACTGGATTTGGACTGATTTGGATTGACTTGACCGGACCTGATCTGACTGACTGGACTGATCGGATTGGACTGGATCTGACTGGATCTGGATTTGATCTGGACTGGATTTGGACTGGATCGATTTGATTGGATCTGGATTGGATTTGACTGATTTTGGATTGATTGATTTGGATTGATTTGATTTGGATTTGGATTTGGATTTGGATTTGATTGGATTGATTGGATTGATTTGATTGATTGGATTGATTTGGATTGATTTGGATTGGATTTGATTGATTTGGATTGGATTTGATTGATTGGATTGATTGGATTTGATTGATTTGGATTGATTGGATCGGATTGGATTTGGATTGATTTGATTGGATTTGGATTGATTTGATTGTATTTGGATTGATTTGGATTGATTTGGATTGATTTGGATTAAATTTGGATTGATTTGGATTGGATTCTGATTGAACTAGATTTTATTTATTTGGATTTCATTGTATTTGTTAAAATCTCAAAATTTATTGTTCCTCATTCACTACATAGATCCAATTCTAATGGCTGTAATAGATTTGTGGGGACAAGATAGGGACGAAAGTATGAATCAAGATTCGTTTTTCGCAACCCATCATTGACCAGCCCACGACCTTCCTGAGAGTCGCGGCCCACAGTTTGGGAACACATGTTCTAAGCGGTTGTTAGCAAGTTCAACATCGATATGTTGAAGGTCAGCTTGCTGGTATTACTATATATGAAGCTGATAGTCTCCGTCAGCTGATTGTTGAGTCATGCTAACTATAGGTGGACGGATTGGGTCAATTGACCATACTGACGCTGAATGAAGCTGATAGTTGGATTTAACGGACGGTATAAGATATTTAGGTTATTGCTACAATATAAAATGTTTCTTGTGAGATCGATACCATAACACTAGATACCAATTTAGTTTAACATTTAATCGATACAACATATTGACTTGCATTTCGTTGTTCTGCGATTGAAAACCACGATGATTAGAAAAGTTTATTTTGGAGTTCAGTTTTCAAAGGAAATTATCGGTTTCTCAAAAGCAATATGTTCATCTTCGTCTCGCGTAAATAACTTTACAAAAAATCATTGCGTTTTATGCTAGAGGATTTTTTTGCTTTTTAATGAGAGAAGAAGGAAATGTGGGGTTTGAGTATGTTACCATCAGCGTGTGATTATACATTAACGCCTCAGCGTGTCGATCAGTGCGCAGCAACCCATGACTCGCTGCTGTCATAACAATTCGCTCCGGCCATTTGGGGCCACGCATCCATTTTACACAATTTCGAGAAAACAACAAAAAACTGTTTTTGAACAAATTGGCACCGAATCTTTCGATTTCTTCGATACAGATCAATAGTTTTTGGCAAAACTCATCACTCTGTGGCACTTCCATTGCAAAAACTGTAAGCAGTACTCCATAAATGCTCTTCAAAGTGCGTGCACATATGTAGTTTCTCAAACAAACCAAAAAAAAATTTTACATTCCAGAAAAAAAATTGTTTTCGTATTGCCAGAATATGTATTTTTGGATGAGGATTCAAAATATATAAAAATCTCATTTTGTCCAAAATTTTTACATACATGCAGTTTCTCAAACAAACGTTAAAGGTTTATGTACGAAACACGTTGATGATACCTGTTGCTTGCCATCTGGTGCAGCAGAACTATAATTTGTCAAGAGGCTTGCTCTAGCGGTGCGACGGAAGTAAGTTTCACTCATTCTTTCACTCCCTAGGTACAAACCAGAACAATTTTGCAATTGATAAAGGTGTAACAGCAAAAATTCCATCGTTTCAGTTTTTCCTCCCAACATTATGCCAAATTGTTTTTTTTTTATTCCTTTCTTTATTTGATAGGCACTCTGTGGTACTTAACCGCTACTGTGCCGAAATCTACTGTGGTACTCTGCTGTACAGAATCCACACAGAATCTATTTTTAGATTTCCATTATCATTATTGTTGTCGTTGCCAGTCCATCTCATCGTGAGTCCATTGTGTCCGTTTGTCCATGTCGTGCGTCCAATGATCGTTGCATTGTTTGGTTGCCATTTATCCGGGTACGTTGGAGGAATGCCTCCGAGAAGAACAAGTTGTCAGTCGTCATCAGCCAGCCGTGACGGTAAGGCGCGTCTCCCAAACGCCACCGTATGGGCTGCATCCGACAACTGACGAGGGTTTGGTGGAGGGGAGGGGCTAGGCGAACGGGGCTAGGGTAAGGCGAACGTGTAACCAACTACGCTACGGGACCCCCCCAGCCAAATTGTTCTAATTGTATAAATATATGCTGTTGCTCCATCATAACTGTCCTATATTGAAAACAAGCATTCCCACGAAATGACGAAAGTTGAATCTTTTGTATTTGGCTTGGTATTTGAGAACGATGCATAATTTACTGAAAAATTTACAGAACATTACCATCCATTGCAATTGGTAATTGATCATTATATCTTTAACTAGTCGACCCGGCAGACGTTGTCCTGCGTAGTAGGCCAAGATTCCCATGTGAAATTTCCATACGAATCCTAATTTTAGTTTCTACGATTTTCAAAACCTTACGCGTAATTTTTGCATGAGGAAATATCATATAAACCCGTCGGAAACGGTAACGAATATATCTGCTGAAGAAATGAAGGAAATCCATCGAGCCGTTTTTGAGTTATGCGGATACGAACACAGACCATTCCATTTTTATTATATAGATAGAAAATATCCTTTAGAAAAGGCTCGCTGGAATTGGGTTTCTAAGCGTTTCCTTATAAAATAATAATGTCAAAATAATTTGCAAAATAATTTACTAACTAACTCAGTATGAAATTCGAAAAAAATATATGAACAAATCGAACAAAATCAATCAAATTTGGATTCAGAACACAATGTATCCCCAAGGGTTAACTATAAAGATTCTAATTACATGGAACATAAATCTCCCCCATCGAATCCAATAATGAAACTGCATTTCACAAAAGACAATACATGTCATTCTTCTCCTTTCTGTCTTTCAGATCGATCTCGCACGGACGAAGCTCTCCAACCTACGTTACCAGCTCGTCCAGCATCATCGTAAACAGCGTTCCAGTCCAGTTCCATATTCCCATGTGAAGGAATCCGCCCCGGTCCTACTCATCGTCGTCGCCGCCGCCACCGTCGCCGTAGTCATCGTCCACGGTCAATGAAAATCGAATTGTCCGAGGCGAACGCCAAGTCAACGCACACAAAGTCATATCGTACCGCCGCGCCGCGACGGACGGGACACGACAGAGAAAAAAGGCCATCTCATTCGACGATTGAATTATGCCCCGGCATGCGTCCACCTAATGATCCGTTGTAGTCGTCGTCGTCGTCGTTGTCATCCAGTGCTGTGCCGCCAAGCCATCCAATCAATGGAACCGTGTGTCATTGTTTTCCTGGGTCGCGTTTCCTTAGGGCCGTGTGACGTTCAGTGATGTAAGCTCGCCTAATTGACCCGAAGTGCGTCTTCAACGGAGCCTGGGGTTGGGGTACCGAGGGTTAGGTAAATCGAGACGGGACGAACTGTGTGCCGTTGCTGATTCTCAAAGGATTTTCGATCTACGTACTTTGTTGCGTATAAGTTAGAGTGGACTAATTTGAGTATGTTCCTTAAAACACGAAACGTTGTTTTCTTTGTTGCATCGTGATAAGAAAAAGAATTTCAAACCAAAAGCCTACTAACGACAACACATGCTTATATTCCAGGATATTTCTTCTTGAATTATAATGAGGATCTATTGAACATTTTCATTAACAGTGGCTTTCAAGATATTAAAGTTAAAATTAATCTTGAAGAATATTGAAATTCAACCCTAATACGGGTCTTGTGCTTACGTCAGCCGTGCTTTAACGACGCGGCAGCATACCTAAACAAAGCACCATGAATCTTATTGGGACCCATCCAAATAGTGAAACGAATGCACCGGAAAATTGGGATTTCTCGTCGTCTTCGTAGCGAGTTTGCACAGAAAGAGAGGAAGAGTGCAGTGTTCAATTTTAAAATTTATCTTCCGAGTGGAATACGAGTGCTCGTAGTGCGTCCAGCGGTGATTCGGTATCGTAAATAAGGTCCTGCAGTGAGTGAGTGAGATTTTTGTTTCGAGAAAACTTTTCCGCCATCGTTTGTGGCCGTGGTGTACGAAATGGCCAAGAAGAAGAAAACGAAGCAGTCACCGCTCCCGACGGTGGTACCGGCGGCGTCTAGCAGCAGTGCCAGCGGAATCCATTTCCACCAGAACGGTGGCGCCCACAAGAAGCTGCACAAAACTCGTGACTCGGACTGCTGCAGCATCAATTTCGTTAAATACGTGCTCCATATATTCAATATCATCTTTTTCGTAAGTACTCTTTGCCGTTAATTTTTAATTAAGTTTATCGGATAGAATCATAATTTTGTGCGCGGCATTTTCCGAGATGGGAAGGAGAAATTGAATTCCAATGTCCGGTTATGGGCTTTGCTCATTATTGAAACCCTATCGATGCGCACTGTGGCATCATCTTGCTTTCTTTGGACAAATCCTCAAACACTATTCACTATTGAAAGATCCGACGATTTTCAAGCTGAGAAAGTTTTTTGAATTAAAATGAACTTTAGTGTGAATTTATTCCAGGTATAACTTGCTTATCACTGCTTCAATCTGACATTACATGCCTCAATCGGTTGAAAGTGTTTAATCACTTCCACTTTGACGGCTATGAGTTGTATGGTTTCTAAGAATGTCTTGAGCTTGGGGTTATGTCCCACCGAAAAAGTGCTCTGCACCCATTGTGCGAAAGTAATAATGAACGAAATATGAGAATGACTTTGTTTGTCACATGCTGGGCCTGCAGGAAGCAACTTTCCTGCGGGAATGCTTTCTTCATTTGCAGGATGCCGTTGTAGACATACAATCGTTCGGACACGACTCATGGACATTTATTGAACGAAGACGACGACGACGACGACATCGAGTTCGTTCCGACCGTTTAGATTGTTGTTGGTGAACTTTTGTACCCTTTTCTTAATAAGTGACTTTTCCAGACGATGATGGTATCCATGCAGCTACTAGACCGAGTAGAAGGCCATTGACTTTGGTCTTTGTTTCTTCTAAGTTAGAGTTGAGATAAAGTTGAAAGTAATTTTCCCCTGCCACTCGCTTGGCTTTTCAATTAAGGTTATTAAATGTAGATGAAAGATCTTAAGGAAGCTGGTACAGTTTAGTTTAGGGCAGGTGATGATTTGCACCAACGCAATTTGTGGAGTGAATGAAGATGGTAATGGAGTATATTTGAATGCAAATTAAAATGTTCATCGACAGTTATGATACCTAAACAACGTATTTTAGAATAAACTTCATATTTATTTCACAACAAAGGTATCATATTTCTCATCATCGCATCATAAATCTCCTATAAATTTGTGTAGATAAAAGACTTACAAAATCTCTACTATTGACTCGAAACCCAATGATTTCTGTCAAATTCAAAGAGAACTGAACAGATCTTTGTTTTTCCACATGTGCTTCTATTTGTCGTATCGTGATTCAAACGAAACCGACTGTTGTTCAATTCTGATACACATAGTTGGGTAGAGAGAAAAGGGTGTGAAATGTTGACTGATATCCCATCGTTATTAGCTGGCTATGGAACAACTTTCCGCAAGGGCAGCTGTTGTATAAATTGATAACACGTCCGTGTACTTAATGGGATAATGTGGGTTCAAATCCCACCGGCAGCCGAATCTTTTTTCGCAATATCTCATAAAAACACCTTGTGGTTACTGGTTATACAACAAAGCCACATATCGACCATCTTAGAAACCGTGTGCTTTTTTCAATCGATTTTCAAGACACGGATTGAGAGAACCATAACGCACATAGTGGTGATACAATCGTAGAATCATTTACTTACTTATGCTTATGCTCATGCTTGTATTTTACCTATTGAAGATGGGAGTGGAAAAACATGTGGTGAATTTGAAATTCACCAGGAGACTGATTGTATAATCACCTTAAGGTGATTATAGAATGAAGCCAGAAATCGGCCATTTTGTAAACCACGTGCTTTTTCAATATTTTTTTCAAGAGCACGAGATGAAAGATCCATAACGCGTATGGGGCTGGAATAATGGTAGATCGTTCGCTTAGTTATGCTGAACAATCATAATTTGAGTTTCGGCACTGTACGAAAACTATTACGCCAGATTTGGGCTTTTGGAAATGTATGTAGATAAACGTGTGGTGAATTTGAAATTCACCACGGGCTTCATTCTATAATCACCTTAAAATGGCAATCTTAACTATGTGTATCAAAATTGAACATCTGTTCCAAAAAAAATCTAAGACTTAACTATATTTAGATCGAAGTGTGCCACGCTAGAAATCAGACGTGAAGTTTTTTGCTTCTGTCATTTTTTCTTGTTATGCTAAATTATTTTTCTACATAATTTAAAAAAAGATTTAGCAGACTTGGAAAAAGTACCTATCAAAAACAAATTTCACGACATCCCGAACCCGATTGACCAGTGATTGAAGTCCAGTGTAAAAAACTATCATTATCCAGAGGCGCTGTCAAACTTGGCGAAAACCACACCCTGACCACCTGCGGGATGGAGGGCCCCATGTTGTTGCATTACACAAAAAGGATTAATTTGGTGAGATTGTTTTAATATAGTTATACTATAATTTGAATTGAAATAGAAACTATATATGCCCTGGATTTCAAATCCGGAAGTTTGTTTATGGATCCGTTATTCAATTGATAATGGTAGCATAAATAGGCGGCTTATTGTGAGCAAATGAAATGTGTGAAATGGGTCACTGGAGCTGCAGTAAAGCTAGCACCATCTTACTCCCGGACTAGATCTGACTGTAAATTTTGTAAAACAGACAGCTCTCTTCCATAACATCACATATATATCACCATTGGGGGGATATTCCATCTTCATGGAGGCAAGTGAAAGTTATCTTTATACCAAAAGTAGGAAAGCGAAATAAGACGCAGTCTTTCATCAGTTGTGTTGAAAACTATGGAGAAGGTGTTGAGTGATTATATCAACTCAAATTACATGATCAAACATCCACTGTTTAAGTTCAAGTTTGCCTACCACTCAGGTAAGTCAACAATTACGGCACTTCATACAGTGGTATCTAAATAGGAAAAATCTCTGTCCGCAAAAGAAATAGCGCTTTATTCTTTCTTAGATATTGGAAGAGCCTTCGATAAGGCTTCTTATTCGTCAATATATCGTGTCATGAAGAAAAGACACTTCGACACGAACATCATCAAATGGATTCACACCATGCTTGCAAAGAAATCTCTCGAACTGGGAAGTTCGTCTATCACAGTATGGGCAACAAAAGGTTTCCCTCAAAGAGGACCACTAATGTGGTCCTTAGTTATAGACGATCTTTTAAAAAACATAAAGGAAACATATTTCAAGGTTGTAGGCTTTGCTAATGATATTGTAATAGTATCATAGTAATAGAACACCGTGCAAACTTTTCAACGTGCCAATACAAATGCTCACATTTCCAACTGCATGGAAATTTGCAAAAGGGCAATTCAAAACATCGTCTTTACACTCTTTTCAACATTCCTAAATGTATTTCCTTGCAATTGAGACGTTATCCATATTTTATTTTGGTGGGACAATATTTTTTGAACGGGAATTGTGCAGGAACGGAAAACGGACTCTTCCTTTCGGGGGGGGGGGGGGGGGCGGAGAAATGTTTGCTACTGACTAACACTCAACGGGCTAGAGAACAACATGTACAAGGCGATCCACAAAAGATTACCGTAAGGGTCTTAGGGCCGATGTCCACGTAGCGATGGAGACTGGATCAGAATGGTTCTTCTGGTAGTACATATAATAAAACACCGATTTCGCTTTTCCTCTCGATGTTTATTCCGTAGCGACAAAATACAAATTCAAATTCAGTGTCTGAGGATGACTGTTTATATACAGTCGACTCTACATCTCGATGTTCTATATCTCGATTACTCTCCCTATGTCGTTTGTGTCCTCAGTCCCTTCAATCTAGATACATTTGCGCTTTCTACATCTCGATAACCTCCCTATCTCGATATCTCTCTAGCTCGATGTGTTCTGATCATATTTTGTTCAGGATTCACTCTTCTTATGTCGATATGTTCAAATTTTTAGGCTACTAGACCATCTAGACACATCAACAACAGAAAACGACAATTGTTTTATTGTCGTTTTTCATAGCAACGAGCTTTTTTGGATCTAGTACCCATTTCAATTTTCCTTCCATTCCTTGATCTCTCCCTATCTCGATGGTACCTTCAATATCGAGATGTGGAAAGGCGACTGTACATGTTGAGCGAAACAGTCCAAGGACGCCAGTTCAATACGGGAAGCCAATTTTGAGTTTACTGCCTGAAGCCAAAATTGAGTAAATCAAACCTCCAGTTGGGTAAATATATTTTCCGTTGGGTACTTTTTTAACATGGGAGTAAAGGCTTCCAGGTTGGGTGAATTGAACTTACTATTCTTCCGTGCAGGGAAGAGGCAAGACGATATTTATATTGCTTATAGTTTCGAGAATAGAGGCGAAATGACTATTATGGTGCATGACTATTAGACTTAACTATTATTAGGGGGTAACGAGGCCAAATCCTTTTAGGAAATTAAATTATAATTTTATTATATAGCAAAATAACAAATACAAGTTCAAACTAAATTTACACGTTCGGAACCGAACAGGAGTCGAAGACAACGCAAAATTTGCAATATAAGCTTCCCAGATTCCGTACATCAATAATTACTCGGAATTTGATTGCTTAGCAAACAAAAGTAGTGAGATTTTCAAGCAACAGATGGAGCACATTTTACCGATGCGGTGGAGTCCAGCAATTTTAGGTAGCTGTTGTTTGGGTGTTGGTCCTGTCATGGAGGTGACATGAGCCACGGGTGGCTTTGGTTTTTTTTTTCAAATACCCAACAGTTTTGGAACAGAGGGTTGCGGTGACCTTGTAGCGGAAAGGTATTACGCCAGCATCAGCACAGGCGATGTCCGCAGGTGTTGACGGGAGGTGTCTCGAGACTAGCCGAAGCGCACGGTTGTACACGGGGGCAGGGAGCGGGTGACTTCTGGTAGGTTCAACGACGTAAGCTCCAGTCCGTACAGCAGGCGGCTTGTAATGACCGCATCTGCCACACGGAGGCGCAGAGCTCGGTCGCTTCGGGTTCTCTTTCTGGAGATCAACTTGATCATGTTACCTCTTACCTTGCAAGCTTCTTTCGTCCTTTTGCAGTGTTCTGCCAAGGTCAGATGACGATTCACCGTGATCCCCAGTAGTTTGACGGATGATTTGGTGGGGATGGTTGACCCGTTCAGTTCGATGGGCTGGCCGGGGACCGATGGTTGCTTTGGCATATGTGCGTTCTCACGCACTTGTTGGCTGACATTACGAAGCCGACCGAAAGGCACCATCTACCTACCTTGGCGGACTGGATTCTTCTTCGGAGCCTCTTGGGGTGCTTGCTGACGGCGATAAGAAGGATGTCGTCTGCGTAGATGAGTATGTGCACGTCCTTTGGCAGATCGGCGAATACTTCCTCCATTACGACGAGAAACAGCGTTACAGCGATGACCGAGCCCTGGGGCACCCCGGTTTCCTCCTTCATGGCTCCACGGTCCACAAAAAAATCTTAACGAAATGGAGAAGGTTGCCGGAGACGCCCCAGAGTGCCAGCTTTTTCAGGACGCCGGGGTCCTCGCGCCATTGTAAGCGCGCGATATGTCCAGGAACACCAGCTCGACGTGCATACCTTGAGATCTGGCGTCTTCAAGTATTTGCCCCAGGGAGGCGAGGTAGGTCCCTGTACCTGTAGGCGACGGAAAAAAAGTGGTGTTGGACCAGGTTTGTGGCGAAGGTGTGCTCCCCCCAGAGCTCTTCCAGAGGCAGGTCCCTCGTAGTTCGTCGTAGGTATCGGCGGTTATGTCGGCTCCTAGTGGAGGAAAGACATGAGCTTCGTCCGCGGGGGCAGCGCTTGGGTTTTGTTCTTGACTTGGAGTTCGTGCTTGGCAGGTCTTGAGCTTGAATCCCACGTTGTCCGTAGTGCGTCCCAAGTGCCCCAACTGCTGTTCGTTTGCATCCCTCGATGTCCCTCGCTGAGCTTGGTTGATCCTGACTTGCAGGGTCAGCGTCCGAGCGCCGGGGGTTGTCCACCAGTTCCGGTAGGGGTGTAGCGTCCGCACTGGTGGGGCCCCGACTACTCGGATGCCCATCTGCGGCCGTTATGTTGTTGGTGGTTGTGGAGTAACGATGGTGGGTGGTGAGTTTAGGTTCGCGTTCATGATTCGAGTAACAGGTACTCTTGTGTGAGGCTCAGCTTGCACAATTCTATGGCTGGGATTGTTTGTAGGGTAAGGGTTGAAGATGATGGTAGGGAGGGGTCTTGTGGGTTTTTAGCTATAGAATTCAGGTGGCGAAGCTGAGCCTTTAAACCACTTACTTGGAACTTTTTGGAACTGCACCGCGCTTGGACTTGGGTCTGGCTGGAGCATCGCTGCTGTCGCCGGAGTCCCGTGCCGCTCGTTCCCGCTTGGGTGTTTGCTTGGCTGGCACTGTGTCCATCGTGTCCGAGTCGTCGCTGAAGATGTCGAGAGTGTCCGGATGGTTTTGCTTGGGCTTGTTCTTGTTTGAGGTTTGTTCCTGTTTCGCCATGGTCCTGAGCTTGGCGATCAGCTTGTCCTTAATTTCCAGACTCTCCTGCAACTTGACCACTTTTTCGGTGAGGATACTGACTTGGCGTACTAGATCCTCGATCGTTCCGCTTTTCTGTACCGTGTCCATGCGACTTTTGACGCTCGAGTTTGCCAGCTTTAGCTCCTCGATTTTCCTCTTCAGTCCGTTGATTTCGCAATCCTTGCTTTCCGTTGTGACCTTTGCGAAGGAACCGACTTGGCTTGATCCGGATAGTACTTCAACCTCGCGCCGGGCCTGGGGGTACGACAGTCCCCGGTCGACCTTGAAGCGTTGGACCTCTAGGTCTTTCACGTAGGCGGGACACTTCCTGCTGGACGTGGGGTGATCATTGCTGCGGCAAAACTTGCAGAACTGTTGTTCTGTGCAAGATGGGCGGCTGGTTGTGGAACTGCTGTCGTCATTTGTCATAGCGATGGTGGTTGGGTGTTGTTTGGCGCAATTCCCGCATACTTGTTCCGTGCTGGGGCACCTTTTGCCCGTGTGCCCGAAATCCCAGCAGCGGAAGCATCGCATGGGATTCGGGTAGTAATTGCGCGTCGCACAACGGGACCAACCGAAGTTGATATGCTCCGGGATGACGGTTCCTGTGATGGTCAGAACTATGGCGGGGGTATTGGCCAACTTACCATCCTGGGTTCTCTTCTTGATGCGATAAATCTCCCGAACGCCCTGGTCACGGAGTTCGTTCAGGAGATAGTCGTCCGGGAGGTCGATAGCGTCGTAGCACGACACTACGCACTTGATTACGTTGAGGTGAGGGTGTGATGACGCTCACTGGTGTATGGTCGTGCAGCTGCTTCATGGTGAGGAGCTTGTCATACTGCGTACGGCTTCGGACCTTCAGCACGTACGACGAGCCGCGGTTCTCCTTTGTTGGACTGTCGATAATTCCGCCGAGAAACGCTTCTACAGAACGCCGCAAAAGGAACGGGTCAGCAGGTAGCGGTTTACCGTCTACTCCTTGCAGGCGTAGGACTTGGAGTTGACCGGCTGTGTTGTTCGGGAGGCGTCTCCCTGTATACTCCCTGTATACATCTCCGATACCCGCGCGCGCCACCAAACGGCACTGGCGGGGTTACTTACACTCACGGCGAAAGAAAAGTCGATACTACACAGCACCAGTAGCTGAAATACCGTGCGTCTCCAGCGAACTGGAGGAATGTTCAGCCGAATTGGTAGCGTCACCGCCGAATGACGTCACACGCGACGATAAAAATCGGAACAACGTACGGAATCGGTCCGGGACCAATTTTTTCCGGCAATTGGCCGGAAACTTGCACTACTGCACTCGCGAAATAAGCTGACTATCAGCCGAAACACCGATAAAACGAAATCGAAAAAAATCGTTCGGAGGAGAAAAACGCACGTCTGCTCTCAAACGATGATCGATCGAAACTGAATGAAAATGACGGTTATTTATTGATCTTTGAAGGAAAAATAGCGAAAAAATTATTCCAACTTTTCTTCGAACACCACTCATCATTTTTTGGACACTCTGTTGGACACACCTGAGCGGCCTTTTTTCCACCATCTCTTCATCTCTGTCGCATCCTTAGACACCTTCCTTCAACTCCTGCTTGATAATTACCCAATATTTCTTAATTGGTCGAAACTAAGGGCAGTTGGGTGGATTGACGTCCTTTTCGAAGAAATCCACCCCGTTATCTCGATACCACTGCAGCACTTCTCTGCTGTAATGACAGCTTGCCAAATCATGCCAAAACTTTACAGGTCCTTTGTGGGCTTTAATGTACGGAAGAATACGCTTTTTTAGACACTTCTGCTTGGAAATTCATAGCATAGTCTTGTTTGTCACGAATACCTGGGATTTTTTTTTTCACAGCAGCTAATACCTTGCCAGATCATTATAGTTTTCTTGCGAATTTATCGGCAAAATCTTGCTCGGGACAACACCTCGTCCAGTAGCTTTATAAAACTTTTGTCCGGGAAGCTGCACAAAGTCCAATTTCAACGATTTTGCGATTTTTTAACCTAAGCACGTCGTATTTTCGGAGTCCAAAAT
Organism: Armigeres subalbatus; assembly: GCF_024139115.2. Lineage (NCBI taxonomy): Eukaryota > Metazoa > Arthropoda > Insecta > Diptera > Culicidae > Armigeres > Armigeres subalbatus. Next base: position 364,798,348 of record NC_085141.1, on the reverse strand, counting down.
TAACTTTCGATTCGCGGCTTCCATTGCGTATAACTTCCTTCAAACAAAGTGAATCGCAACGAAATTTTCAGTACTAAAAGAGGAGACATTTCACAACAAACTGCTGTCAAAACATTCCAGTTCCGACCACTAGGAGCGCTACAGTTATTTTACTGTGCGTCCCAATATTAAATGACTCAAGCTTTATTGAAGAAAGAGTGCTTGAAAGCTTATACAGAAAAGGCTTTATGATAGCTTCGGAGCCAATGCAATGTGGAGCACGATCAGATATAGCTGGGAACTTATGTCAACGAGCGTTTTCGAATCCAAATCTGTTGAGCTAAACATTAGATGTCAACGAATAGCTTATTAATACACCGGTTCTGGAATATTATGGTTGCGATAAACTGCCAAGAACTAATAAACTCTAAAAAGTTAGACAGTAATTGCAAAGCAATCTACTGGTTATATCACCAGCATCGCTTGGAATGTAGAAGCAGTAGCAGCAATGTGATATTCGATCTCAAGATTTGGTTTTGTTGCTGTTAGTGACTGGAAAGGCGCATTATGGAAAATGGTTCTTTTGATAAACACAGTTTTAAAGAGAAAAGGTTAAACCGAGACCTTTTGTCAAAGTGCAGTTCATAGTCGCTTGTTGACTACATAAAGTTTTCGTCGGTAGCAGAATCCCGAGCGCGCGTCAGAGCGAGAGACTGCGCCGTGACCACTGCACTCTCCGTGGATCCTCGAACAGAAATGACGCGCGAGTTGGTTCTAGTTTATTATTTGTGGGATACTAACCCATAAGGTCATTCAACCATAGAGACGCGTGAGCGCGAAACACGGGTCTTTTCATAACTAAAGAAAATTAAACGGTGGCCCAGAGGTTCGTAACTTACATCGTTCTGAAGTCCGTGTTAGGAAGGCATGAACGGGATTGGTTGGTTCTGATACTTTTACTAAATAGGACAATAATTGAAATGTTCAATAGTTTATCATGATGAAACAAAAGTTTCAAAGAAATTGATAAAATGCTGAAGAGTTTCCGAGTTGATTGAAATTCATAAAGGCTCTATTAACGTTCAAAATCTTACATGATTTCGTAACGGTACTCAATTTTGAATTCTGATTTGACGCCCAGTGCATTCGAGTAAGAGGCTGTCCAACGTCAAAAATTCACATAAATAAAGGAAGATAAACAAATATTCTAAAACCTATAAGTAACGTTTCCCTGCCGATTTGAAATTCGAAACATCATCACCCCCAAACAGAATTCGAGAAATTTAGAGGGGATCGTATTCCCTAAAATGCTTGGAGGAATAATTTCCCTAATTCCTGAAGGGGTAAATCCTTAGAACGTTAGAACTCCTAAAAGGAATTCCCCACAATTTCTAGTGAAGGAATAACCCTGAACTCTTGGAGAATATTTCAGAGTTGCTTGATAAGTAATTACCAGCATTCCTAAGATTTCCTCAGAGTTAAAGAAAAAGAAAGTACTCAGATTTGTTTTATGGTAAGAGCAATTCCCCGGAATTCGTGATCGTTCAGGCTCGTGTTGTATACAGCATGTGCGGTTTTTTCGTTAGTGTTGTACAAAATACAACAGCGCGCATGCTCGAGTATTAAAGGAAAAATTCCCTAGAAATGCCAAACTGTTGACCAGATCAGCATCTTCTGATGGCACTTTATAATATATCCAGGTCCCAGATGACTGTTCTAAGTGATAAATTGAAAATCATCGGCGGGTGCGGCGCGGCGCTGTGGCGCGCAGCTCTGTATAAGTGACGAACGAGTGAACCGATTTGCAGGATTTCCTTGCAATTTCCGATTCGACTTGGTATTAGCTTTGTTTGCATATATGAAAAGGGAGAACATTTCCCTGTGAAAGTTGAACAAATGTAAAGGGTTAGGGACAAAAGGTCGAAAGACAAAAGGTCGAAAGGACAAAAGGTCGAAAGACAAAACGTCGAAAGACAAAAGGTCGAAGAGACAAATGGTCGAAAAGGACAAAAGGTCGAAAGGGACAAAAGGTCGAAAGGACAAAACGTCGAACGGGACAAAAGGTCGAAACGGACAGAATGTCGAACGGGACAAAAGATCGAAAGAAACTAAAGATCAATAAGATCAAAAGGTCGAAATGGACAAGGAACTGAAACGGAGAGAGTCAATCTAGCACCAGAGTTGTCCTACACAGTTAGCAAAAACTCTGCTCTTTTATTTTTCACAATTTTTAACTAATAAATAAAATTCATTCAGTGAGTACAACTAATAGATGGATTTTGAGTTTTCTAAATGTCACTTCGATCTGTCGATCTGATGGTGCACGCCGCACATCAAATACACCGGCGTATATTACACGCCGGTGTATTTTAAATGCGTGCGCCTGGGTGGCCATGGAGTACACTCTTTTGACAGATCGAAGCGACATTCAGAAAACCTAGATTTTCATCTTTTATTTGCACTCATTGAATGAATTTCATTTAATTGCTAAAAATAGTTTAAAATAAAAGAACAACTTTTTTGCCAATTGTATAGGACAACTCTGTCTCGCGCAATAGTTTTATTGATTTCCTAAATCAACAATCTTTTATCTCTAACAGAACTATCAAGATATTCATAATATTGTTTCATAGTAATTACGCCTTCTTTGAAAATTGCTCATTCTTCAACTTTGATTGATGTGATGAGTGTGTTATTTCTTCTTGAAGTTAAATGCATTTCATAAATTCTTTCGGAATACACCCAACTTGTTATCAACTTGTTCTTGATCTACCTTTTGTCCATTTTGGACCTTAGTAATTTTCAACCTTTTGTCCGTTTCGACCTTTTGTGCCTTTCGACCTTTTGTCCTTTCGACCGTTTTGTCTTTTCGACCTTTTGTCCTTTCGGCATTTTGTCTTTTCGACCTTTTGTCTTTCGACCTTTTGTTCTTTCGACCTTTTGTCTTTCGACCTTTTGACATAGATTCAATGTAAAAATACTACACTACAAAAATTCGCATTACCCCATTCCCGGCGAAACATGCGTACAACTGCAATAATTAATTGATTTTATGGTAGATGGCTTATACTTAAAAAATAGCTGTCCTTGCTCAACATCGTTGGAAAAAGCATTGTAATAATTAACGAGGTTCAGCACTCATTTCAGTTACAGCTATTACTTTACCGACACACTTCAAGTCTTCTCGGCACAAGCAATAATTCACTCAATCTCTCAACATCTTAATCTGCTCTATTCTCTCGGAACGGTAGAAAGTGCCACGTGAACAAAAATATAAACATGCCACGACAACGTGATACTAGATGTTATTAATCATAATAGTTTTCATTTGTTTTAAAGGATACATTTAATCATTGAATTTATTTCTAAACACTTCAAAACAATTTAAAGTTTCACTTTTGTGAAATTGAGAGAACTAACATGACAGCGTCAACGTATATGAAGGAATATTTACACATTAAAAATGCAACTGATCTTTGAACTAATAACCTTTATGTAGATTCTCCAAACGCAAACATAAATTATATTTGTCGATTTCTTTAGAATTTTTAGATTTTGTGTAAATTTTTGTAAGTGTACGTTTTTATGAGTTCTGAAGAAAACCATCAAGCTCGAACTGAAATCGATGTAGAGTGTGACGCTTTAATCAGCTAAAATCAGCTAAAAAAATTCACAGAATAGTATTTTGAAGAAAACATGCATATTCTTATCAGCCTTATAATTTAAAAGAATGTAGAAGAACTATCAGGGAAGAACCACACCGCTTTACATTCCTGCACTCTACCAATATCGTAAAAAGCTCTTAACACAAACATTGACTTGGTGCAATGACGGCTCAAAAACAACCCAAAGCAAACATGTATCGAGTTGTACCTGTGCGGGCAGGGCTTACCAAGCGGACACACCATGCGACGAATAAACCGATCATCGGACATTGAGCAAACACGCAAACAAGACCAGTTTGTTACATTTTTTATCGTTATGTTCCCGGGAATCGTTTATCGTACGATGACACTTCTGGGAGAGAAAAAAATATAACTCTATATATGAAGATACCACCAGCCCCGGGATCTTCGTCGGCTGTTTTGTCAAGAATTCTTCCTACGGCTCTAAACCGGGCAAACCAAAAGAACCATGCCAACAAGAATATCCACAACGACGGAAACGTTAGCTACTCGTTGGATGAGCAAAATAAAGCAAACATTCCGCCTAATTGAATCTGTGGGGCTCTGAATTGCCTACCCGTCCGTGATAAACCGCACTGAAACTGAACGACCTTCCCGGTCTCGCTGAGCGCTGCCACCCAACTCAATTCTTTTCCTTCGTTCATTCAGTAGGGCTTGTTAGGATACGGTCATCATTTTTTGACTGGAATTTACGCCTATAGCTATCCTTTTATGCTTAGCCAATTGATTCAGAATATGGGTATAAGGTTTTAAAATGATTTGTATTTGTATGATTCTATTTGTTTGATAAATTCTTGAGCAAACTACTCATAAGTAGAGAATAAATTTGTAATTATTTTAAAGTTTAGTTCTAACCACTAACACTAAAACACGATTAACTTTTTAATATTTTTGAAATGATTTTTTTTTTTGGTTTACAACGAAATTTTAAAAAAATAATACATTGAATAGAAAATATAATTGAGTGCTCTTAAAATAATTATTAAGAATTAACACATATGTCTGTAATCAAGACCAGACGTGGCACGGTGTTTTCATTTTTTCGCTACCATTTGATGAAACTTCAATGGTTTCAGTTCAACATATCGCGTGACTGCTTTCAGTCGCCTATCTATCTGTAATTCTCAATCTGAAAGTTGGTCGTTGGCATTTTAGTTGACGATTCTGAGCAGCTGGGTACTTTGCGTTGATATCTTTTTCTTTCCCAACTGAGGGTGAAATCAGCCTAATGGGTAGCTGCCTCTTTGTGCCGGTGGGTCGCTGTACCATAATATTGAGTTGCGTATTTAATTAATAGCACATTTGGAATCACATCAATTTTAGCACTTTAAAAGCAATAAAATTTATATGACTCTCCAAAATGCTTCTGGCTGTTTTGAAATATTATGGCTCTTTGCTTTTCATTGCATTTAGTCACGCTTTGTCCAATTGAAACGTTCAACTAACTTGTATCGCCGTTTGAATCAAAGTTGAAGTCAGTCAAATTTATGTGAGACGATCAACCCAAGATCTTTAAGATTATTATGTTTTCCTTCGATAGGGGTGTCAATTGACAATTTGAATTCAATTGGCTTAAATGTAATTTGAATAAGGGATCACACTCGAATTTCGCTGACTTCGAGGCGAACTGAATGCAATTTATATACCTTTCAGGCATGATTGACTGCACAGGTAACGGTCAAGTAATGTATAATAATTTTATAATTTCTAGTAATTTAGTAATTTTTCAGTTTTTATTGACACCATTCATGAACATTTCATTCCCAAACAAAAAAGTTCAGGGTGTTTGCCCCAACACATCCGCATCGGATCTTGAAACACGATTCCTCTATGAAACGTCCTTGGGAATATATCTAAAACTGCTGAGCGTCGTCTGACCCCAGGGGTTGCATATTAGCTCCATAAGCGCGACAACGAACGCTAGTCAAAGGGAAAATGGAAGCTCCAACGGGAATCTTGATTATTTCTACTGATTGCACCATTTAGCGCGCGATAAAACTACGTAGCGTCCTTTTTTTTCGCTCTTACACTCCGCTCAGAAACCTTAGCTAGCCATCGAATCTGGTTAGGGACTCTGGCCAATTCAGCTCCGGTCTCCCTGATGTGTTGATTCTGGAGCCAGACGACTCGACGAACAGATGCGCTGGCTGGTGGAAATCTTCTGTGGAAGCTGTTCGTTACTGTCTCTCCTACATTGGTTTTTCGCTGTTTCTGTTGATTAAATTGCGGCATCAATGGCAAGTGACAAGCTTGTCGCCGGTGCCCGTACACTGTGGTTTGATTGGGCAAAACGGAGAACATTTTTCTTTGGCATCGTGCAATTTGTGTTTTTCTTGTACAGAGCTTTTTGAATTATTACAGAAGACAATCAAGAACTTTTATCCAAATCATCTACCATTTGCAATTATTGCTTCAGCAACATGGTGAAATTAGGAATACCAGAAATATTGGACTATTCATAAACATCTGAAAAATTGGACCAATATGGAAAAGTAAAAACTAATTATTCCGGGCGAATATTTCTTACATGGTGTGCGCCGAGATCTGCCAGGAGAAATCTATGCCGACTATATGTTGGTTCATTATCGCGGTGCTCATCATTCCTAAGACATCTGCTGAGATATGAGGAAAAGAGTAATAGAAATTCGTAACCCATCTTTTCTGTATATTCAAGAGTTCGCCATTTTTTGACCCCCAAGCTATTCTTTGTAAACTATTATGTCAATCTAGTCAACATCAGCGGGTACGACTCCATAGGAGAATATTTTATTCGAATTGTCAAATATTCTCACTTGATCTCAAATTTAGTTCAAGTTGAGTAAACAATACGTAAGTTCCTGGTATATGGGTTTCTATTGGGAGGGAAAGGCCGTTACAAATATGTATCCAAAGTTATATCCTACTAATCTCCAGAAGGTCAAGTAGGAATGATAATAATTAACTTTAGAATAAAAAAAAACTAAAAAATCCTTGGATTTGTAAAAGAATGTTTTGAAAACAATGGCAATTTTATTGTTGCCCCCTCAATTTTTATTTTCAAGCAAACATAACCTAATGGGGGACACATTCCTTTAAATGTTTGGAAGTGTTTATTTTCGGCTTGCAGTCTTTTTGATGTACTGAATGATTTTTATGTAATCATCGCCGGGGTTTGTTCCGTTCTGGTGTTAAGATCGTCGGCTTCGTAACCTTCTGGTCATGGCATGTGGTCGAAGACGGTGTTCCTGTCCTTTTTTTAATAAAACAAATCTGGATCCTTTCTACTCATTGCAACTGTTGTAGAGAATCCAGTTGGGCTATGTCACTGGTAGTTTAGTTTTTTCAAATTCATACTTCAGATTAGGCAAATGATGTTTTTATTATTTATGAGATTATCTTGACCCTTGTAAATTAGCACTGGCGGTGCCAGAGTTGTGGTAATGTTTTAACGTAATTAGTTCATTCTTAATTTGGCCAGAACAGAAGTAAAATAAAACCCTATTTTGACACTAAAATAAGAATAACAAACCAAGCAAATCCACCAAATGATCGAGAATACAACCCAATCTTCTGTTTAATTCAAGACTTTTACCAGAAATTCATCGAAGAAATCTCTTGGAATATTCATCCAGGAATTATTTCATTAATTTGTCCAAAAATTCTTTGGAAAGTTTGCCAGACATTTTTTTTTGTAAATACCCAAAATAATTCTATGGGAAACACCTCCAGGAATTAATTGGGTTTTCTGGTGTTTTGTAGGAATTCCTTCAATTTTCATTAAAAAATATTCCGGGAATTCATTTTAAAATTCCAACAGACCTTTTTTTTTAATCCTCCTCAAATGAATTCAGAATTTTTTTCCCACAAGTTCCTTCGGAAATTTCTATAGGAATTCCTTAGTAAGTTCCGTAAGGCATTCTTCTGGAAATTCGTTCAGAAATTCTTCTAAGGATTCTTAAGGGAAATCCTCCAAAAATTCCTTTAGTAATATTTTCAGAAATTCCTACAGGAATTCATTCAGAAATAATTTTATTAATTCCCAGGGAATTCGTTACAGCGAAAATTCCATATCTTTGGAAATTTGTCCAGTACTTCATTAAGAATTTCCTCCAGAAATTTTAGGACGAAACTCTAGGAATATCCGAACGAATTACAAAAGGAATTTTCAAAGAAATTTCTAAACGATTTTGTCAAAGAATTTTTGAAATTCCTAAATTTCTTCAAGAATTCCTTTGGACATTCATCCATGAATTATTTTGGATTTTTTGATTTCTTTGAAAAATCTTCAGCAAATTACTCAAAAAATGAATCCAGAAAATGCTGAGAAATTCCTCCAGATATTCCTAATAATTCTTTCGAAATTTACTTTAGAACTTTCGTCAGAACTGCCTCCAGCATACTTCTTTTGAAAAACCATAAAAAAAAATTATTTGGATTTCTTAGAATTTTCAGAAAAAAACTTCTGGAAAAATTTACAAAGACTTTTCCGGAGGTATCCTTGGAAGAATGTTCAATGGAATAACTGGCGCATTTTTTGAAAATTATGGAGGATGTCCCGAAAGTATTTCTGGAGGGATTTTTGAAGCGTTTTCCGAAGAAGAACCCGAGCGGTTTTCTTAAAAGCGTTCCTAAAAGAATTCCCGAAGGAGTTTCTAAAAGAATTCCTTGAGGAACGCCCGGATGAATCTCTGAATGGATTTTTGAAATAATTTATGATGGAATGTTGTATGTAAGTTCCTGAAAAAATGTCCAAATTTCTCCACAAATGTCTTCGGTACGTCAGGATTTCCTCGAGAGATTCCTTCAAAAATTCAATTTTTTCATCCGATACAAATATTAAAATGTTTGTACACGACTGAATTTTGATTAACTGGATGGGCTTGCAGTCTTTTTTGATGAGCTGAATGATTTTTATGTAATCATCGCCAACATTTCGGTGTTTGGTTCACACCTTCTTCAGGGCTTGACTAAAATCTACGTTGTCGGAAATCATCGATCTGACGGTAATTGTCGGTAAATGGTATATGCACTTGTGTAACGCCTAGGTTTAACATTGGGTTTGTGAGAATAATGTTGAGAAAATACTCCCTCAAAATGATAAACCGGGTATATTTTTGTATGATCACAGGTCACTATTGAGTGTGTTCACAACAGTTGGGTAAATTCGTAATGAAGGTGTGAACCAAACACCGAAAAGTCGGCAATGATTACATAAAAATCATTCAGCACCCCGTCGTACATAAGTTTCCATATTACTGGGCCCAGTATTGAACCTTGCGGAGCTCCCACGATAATAGGAACGCTTCTCCGACCGGCATCGGTCTCGTATAATAGTACACGGTTCTGGAAATAGCTTTCCAAAATCCGAGAGTACGATAGCATCCTAGCTTGCGCTGTTGAATGCGCTCTTCACATCAAGTGTCACTAGCGTACAGTATCGAATACCTCGTCTTTTCTGTTGGATCGCTATCTCGGCGGTCTTTACCAACGAGTTAATAGTATCCTGTGTGAGTTAATAGTAACGTGGACTTATCCTTGCGAAAACCGAACTGATTGCTTGACAGACCGTTCTTGCCCTTTGAGTACGGGGTCAGCCTGTTGAGGATGATCCTCTCTAGCAACTTGCCCGTCGTGTCTATAACACAGATGGATCTGTCTTTTTCATATTTCGGAGAATCCACACTCATCTAGGCATCTCCTCTGCATAGCTAGCCTGAACATGTTCGGGTTCGCTATGATTGCTGCCTTGAGAGCGCTGTTCAGAACTTCATCAGGCCCTGGAGCTTTGTTCGTTACCAGGGATTTTACCACTGCGAGTAACTCTTCGTTAGTCACCGGAGCCACTATTTCGGACACACCCAAATTACCTTGCGGTGCAGGTGACCAGGGACTTGTGGCTCGGGACGACAACCGTACCTCGATAATCTTCGCCAACCTATCCGATGACCGTTCGGGGGGTGACAGCTCCCTTTAGTATTAACCATCAATATCCTATAGGCGCCACCCCACGGATTTGCTTTGGCTCCTTCGCATAGTTTGTCGAAACACGCTCTCTTACTTCTCTTGGTGGCCTTGTTAAAGGCCAGTTTCGCAACATGCACTGAAGGGTCTTTTCCGCCCCCGACGACCTCACCTCGGCGCCATCACCATAGACCTCTTGGGCTAGCTTCCTGTAGTCCATCCCACTAGCACTTGATCACCCCCTGTTTTATCGAGAACTAAAGTAGTTTTGTGCTAGCGTATTTTTTTAGTCTACTAGATCCTCTAGAGTCTAGACAAATGACCTATATGTGGTGAGTTATTTTTTGGATTGACAATCTTATTCATTCTGCAGGGAGGTTTGTATGTTTTGACCTTCCTACAGATTTTTTTATTGGCCACGCAAAATTTGAGCAACTTTTCATAACAAAAATAAAATACTTCCGTTTTTCACGGCATAAAGTCTTAAATATGCTTAATGATCTGTACTGATAAAAACGTAAACATTCCATCAAAGTTTTAGGATATTTGGATTTAAGTTATTGCCTCAATATGGGGACACTTGATCCTCCATTAGATCCTCCACCCATACAAAAATTTGGCGAAAAAAAAACAAAAAAATATAAATCTGTTCCTAGGCTTCTATTTTTTTGTAGATTTCACGGATTTGATGAAGCAACCCTTCAGGAAAAATTGTTTATTGCGTAGATCGCATAGGAGAGGGCTCAAGTCTCCCCAAATTTTGAAATTGCATGTGCTGTCGAATTCAATAACAAAAATCGTTTATGTATACGCACAGCAATTCGAAAATTCCGCGTATTTTGAAGGAAACATATTTAAAAAATCTGAGGGCACCTTTCTAATTTTATCAAAGCAAGTTCGTGAAGAGGGATCAATTTCCCCCGAATATTTTAAAAGCCGATTTTTGAAATCTATTGTGTATCAATAACAACAAAAATTTAAGGACTGTCATACATCAGTAAAGTTAAATACTATATTTCTTGGAGAGTCTGTGTGAAAACCGCGTATGTTTATTTATTTTTGGCTGTGAAACATCGGAAATCAGAAAGGGGAATCAAGTCTCCCCAGTCTCCCCTAATTATATCAAATATTCACGCTTCCGTCGGTTCCAGGAATAGTTGATAAGTCGATATTGGTTCCACTGATGTTCGGAATTGGACATCTTTCGTATCGGTCGAGGATCCGGGCTATTGGAGATCAGTAAGCTATGAGGACGTCTGGACGAAAATTTTCATTACCTCAACAACCATTGTGTAAAGAAGATCAATAAAATTATTCACACCGTATAAAAGTCGGGTTTCAGTTTTTAAAAAACAAAAAAGAATTTTCAGATAGTGGTTTCCGAAGTTCTACGGTTTTGTGTAATGAAGAAGAAAGGCAGTGTTGCGTCAAGCCGTCATCCTGAGTTCCCTGATTGGACGTAACATTGGCCCTTCTCCCCCGGCAGGTTAATGTCCCTATATGACAAACGCAGAAAATAGTGTTCATACGAATGCTGTTCATCATGATGTAGGTGCCAAAAATGATGTGAACGAAATGTTGTGTCTTTCAAGGCGCTTCAAGGTCATCATGTGAAAGATTTACCGCAGTTTTCAGGAAACATCACTGACTGGCCGATATTCGAGAACGAATTCAAGGCATCCACCGAGGAGAGCAAGTTATCCGATAGAGCGAACATCAGGCGATTGAACAAAGCCTTGCCTTGGTAAGGCACGCAAAGCTGTGGAGTGTCTACTTCCTGTTGCTGAAAATGTCAGCCTAATCATGCGGATGCTAAGGTCTAATTTCGGACGTACTGAGTGAGTACTCCTTGAACTTCTACGAAACCTGGTGTTGAAAACAGGACAAGGGCACCGCTCTTTCAGCAGGGCAAATTGCAATGAAACATTTGATGCTTTGCTTACCGCATGCTACAAAGCTAAATAAACTTTATTAAACTAAATACAGTTGATACACATAACATAAATAACTTACAACTACGGTGTTTTCCACATCAGAATTAAATCTAACGCGCCCGTTCTGTCTCATGTTTTCACTTACTCTGTTATGTGAGATAAACGACAAAACGAAACTTATGAAAACCCGAAGTCTGCAGCACAGATACAAAACAGGGGTTCTGCATTCTGCATTCTCACGTAACACCTGGATTCTGTGAAGGAAGACAATATTGAATCTCCGGTGGCGCTAAAAAATGTGAATGCTGAAGCGTATCTGATGAACCCTGAGCTGATTTCCCACTTGGCCGAGAAGCTTCCTGCGTTTAACAAGCAAATATGGGTGCGACACGAGACGTTTCTAATAAAACAGGATACGATCGTCGATTTTCACGAGTTTTCACGGTGGTTGGAGGATGAAATGGAAAACCAACTGGCAAGCATAAATCCAGTTTTCCTCAACAAGAAAGATCGCAGGGATGCGTTGTTCTCCAGATCCAAGCCACCTGTTCACTCCTACAGTTGACCATCGAGGAAAATGTCATTTTTGCAATTCGAGCGAACATGTGAGCAAATGTGAGCAATTTACCAAACTATCCATCGATCAACGTCGTTACGCTCAAGATCCTGTAACGTGTGTTATATATGTTTGAAGCAAGACCATTCCCGTCGAAATTGTCGATCTGATAGAACATGTTCAGTATATAATCGGAATCACCATGAATTAGTACACTCAAAAACAATAAGGAAGGAACTTTTTCGCAAGTTCGAGAAGAAACGTACTGAGAATGTTCGTCATGTCAACAGTAAAAATGTAACCACTATCCTCCGTGTTGGTATAATAAGAATTCGTAACCAAGGAGCAGTGGAGAATGTGTTCGCCCTGTTTGACGAAGGATCTTCTTTATCGATGATTGATTCGGAGCTTGCAGAATAAATGCAGCTGAACGGCCCAGTATCTCCGGTAACCTACCGCCGGACAAATGGGATTTCACACAAGGAATCTGAATCAATGATGCTGTCTTTTCAAATTTTTGGGCCTCCCGAACAAGCTAAGTGGCACAACTGAAAAATGTGCGAACCATCAATAATATGAATCTTCCTCGTGTGAGTCTTGACATCGACAAAATTAAAAGATTGTACCCACTTCTTGACGAGGAGAAACTGGAAATAATTCAAAATGTAACTCCAAAAGTTTTGATTGGAATTGGTGTAATAATTGTATAATTAATGTTGATATATTTATATCTAGAGCGATGAAATCTTTTTGAATTGGATAACAGCTACTGAATACTACAGGATCGAATAACGCTGGCCTTATCGTTCCATTAAAAACAGTACAATATTCAATGAAAGGTCTACAGCTAACGCGGTGCTATCTTGGTTGGACAATCCACGGAGAAATAGAACCTGATACAGTAGAATTTTTTGATCAATTTCACGTTTTTCTTTGCTCAAGTGATCAAGATTTAGGACTAACTGAAATGATGAAGGAATTGTACAAAGTTGAAGATTTCGGCATCCGTCATCAAGGCCCAAAAATGTCAGAAGAAGATGAAAGAGCTCTAGACATTATGAACCGTACACTGAAACGATGTAAGGATCGCTTTGAAGTTGGACAGATATACCGGTATAAACAATTTCGCATTTCCTGATAGCAAGCCGCAAGCACTGCGGCGCCTAACTATTATGGAGAAGAAGATGGATGCATCTTCCGAACTTCGCTGAACAATATTGTGAGAAAATTGAGGGTTATATTCAAAAAGGCTATGCTAGGAAACTGAATCCTGAGGAATTGAATGAAACATCTAACATCTGGTACTTGCTGCATTTCAGTGTAACGACTGCAAACAAATTCCGTCTAGTGATGGATACAAAAGCAAAGTCTCACGGGTTCGTTGCTGAAAGCACCCAATTTTGTTCCACCATTGATAGCAGTACTGATGAGAAGAAGACAAAAGAAAATAGTTTTCATGGTAGATATCAAAGAAATGTTTCACCAGGTTCGTATCAGAGATCAAGATCAAAATTCTCAAAGGACGGCTATGATTTTCGGTCCAGTATCGTCCCCTTCTATTGCACAATTTATAAAGAACTAGCAGACCTGGCGAACTTCGTTTCGCCTAAAATTGATCTATTCTCTGTTTAGTTCACTCGATGCAGAAATTTCTGTTTCATTTGTATGGGAGTCCACCTTTCCAACGAAGGGAGAGGTCTCGAACCATCTTAAGAACCTTCCCTGCCCGCAAAAACCTCCGCATAAAAATTTTCACGCTGATCGGTTTAGTAGTTTCGGAGTGTATAAGGTTCAGACAGTCAGAAATTCATTTTTATGTATATAGATTTCAACGCGAGTGAACTTGAAGATCGTGCTACCTGGAGTACTACGTCCAATTGTCAAACAACATTACGATGATTATTTTGATTCAACTGACACGGAAGAACAAGCAATCGGTTTAGTGAAGAATGTTATTGCAGCACTTCACTTACACGGCGAATTCAAGCTCGTCAAATTGGTATCCAATTCAAAAGCTGTATTGAATTCTATCGATCCTTCTTTGAGAGCTGACTCGTGTAAAGTTGTTCGTGTTCTCGGTCTATAGTGGAACCTTACTACCGATGAATTGGTTTTTCCTTCGAATTTTCCAAAGCTTGACAACGGTCTCCGATCTGGAACAGACATTCCCACTAAGCGGCAGCTATTGCAGTTTATGATGGGTATTTTTGATTCCCTAAATGTACAATGTCCTATCACAATCCATTTGAAAATATTGTTTCAAGATTTATGGCGTCTACAAATAGATTGGGACGAATCCATCGGGTAGATTGCGAAATGGAATAATTGGCTTCAACAAACAGCAACGCTTAAAGAAGTTAGAATACCAAGATATTATTTCCCAAATATTTCGGCGTTTAAAAGTACAGAGCTCCAAGCTTTTTCGGATGCAAGCGATAAAGCCTTTGCCAGCGTAATTTACATGGGACACCGATGTTTGGATAAATCGCACGTTGCATTGGTTCTGGCAAAGTCACGTGTAGCTCCTTTTAAGTCACAAACTGTTCCCAGACTTGAATTGCAAGGATATGTGCTTTACAGTCAAATGATGAAAGTAACACAGACGAAGCTAGAAGTCGAAGTGTCTTCAACTTACTTTTGGACGGATTCTAAAAAATGTTTAGCTTGGCTTTGTACGAAAGAGAAACTTGCAGCCTATGTAGGATCACGAGTTTCTAAAGTTAAAGAAAATGGACATAACACTAGAATGTGCAACTGGGTTCCAACAAATTTGAACGTTCCCGTCTAAAAAATCGTCTAAATTTGCGAACCTACCTGTCAGTATGGTTGCATGGTCCGGAGTTTTTGAGCCAACATTCGAATGAAAACCAAAACAGGAATGTGTTACTTTGTCGTCTGATGAAACTGTAAATTTGTATGTGGAAATAGCAGCTGATGAAGAATCGATCTTCTATCAAGTACATGAGCCCGAAATACTTTAAATTAGCCCGATATTCGGCGATTCTCTGACTACAACCGTTTGATAAGATCAACCGCTTATTATTTGAAAATGATAAAAATCCTATCACTTTCAAAACATGAAAAACCAAAAAATTTTACAATCAATGTGCACGACATGGAAGAGGCAATAAACATGTGGTATAAACGAGTTCAAATTGAATCCTTTTCCGATGAAGTTAGCAGCCTGAGAACAACTGGATTTGTGAAAAAATCAAGCCGTTTATATGCATATTCCCCTTTTATGATTGATGGAATCATCAGGATAAGAGGACGTATTCAAGATAAGAACAAATCTTTCGCTGTCAACAATCCCGTCATATTACCCGATAATCATAATTTTACTAATTTGTTGATTGAAACGTTTCATAATGCATGCTCATCGATGATTGGAAACAATTATAAATAATTTGATGCACCGTAATCGTATCTTAAAGATTCGTTCTGAAGTTAAAAAGTTTTTGTATACTTAAGAAGAAAGGCAGTGTTGCGTCAAGCCGTCATCCTGAGTTCCCTGATTGGACGTAACATTGGCCCTTCTCCCACGGTAGGTTAGTGTCCCTGTTCAAGCTCGGAGCTATCCTGAGTGCACGACCGACTGAAGTAACACGGGCGTTTAGTTTTGTTTTATGTGGTCGGAAAGAAAATCAATTGTTGTGTTGATCGTGTTTCGTATTGCACACAGAACTTTCGCGTGATCCGGAAAGTTAGTTCTGTGTTGATTGCACGATTGATCGTGTTTCGACTAGCACACAGAACAGTCGCACGATCCGAGATAATTAGTTTTACTTTGCATAACAAGTAAATCAATCAAAACACTTAGTCAAGTTGAAGTCGAGTCAAGTAGGAGACACTGAAGACGGCCTTACTGTTGAGGTCGAAATACGTATCTTTCAAGATACAATTAAGTGGTGGAATTCAAGGGGATTGTCCAAACTCGTCTTATGACAAGTGAAGACATTCCACTAAAAAGCTCAAAATAATTTTCTTAACAATCATTCCTTCCCTATATGGCCGTAAAAACGTAGCCAGCGCCGTTGTTGTCTGAAAATATTTTAAAATATATATTTCATTTGGCCAACTGTAAGAACCAATAATTTCGAGACGATTCATCAGCTCGGAACAAAATCTAAAGAAATGCAAATGATATAAATATGCCATCTTGGGCAGTCACAGCTGGAAGGAACTGGTCAACGACATGGTATACCAGATACCGGAGTAAAACCGACTGTGAATGTGTCTAAGAAAAAAATTTATATGAAAATTTGACGCACACATATTTTTTGTAATCAATCAAGTTATCAATGAAAAAAAACAAAATTCTATTTGAATCCACTCATGGATTTAATTATTGATTATTCGAGACCACAGATAAATTTAAATTGACTATAGATTTCATTTGCTCTTTTCACGGAGAGTGGTTATTTGTGTTAATATAAACTTCATTAGTAAAAATTATAAATCTAAAAAAAATAAGTTAACCAGATTTGGAAATTCACACATTTTTTGCAATTTAACAAGAGTGCCAAAACAGATCAATTTCATAGACAGAATAAAGCAGGTACATGAGGCAGATTTGGTAAAAACAAGGAATTAGCATACACATAAAGATCCAAATCAGAATTTTAATAGCAAAAATATGAAACAGGTGAGACTGATAAAAGCACATCTCGTCAAAAACTACAACCGAAAAAAAAATCAGAAATGAAAATCATTTTGATCATTCGAACTACAGTGCGCTACGGCAGTGAGTCGCGGACGATGCAGAAAAGCAGCCAATGCAACGACGACCATGCGATAGAAGCATAGAAACGCTGCGAATATGTTTTCTCTATACGTACTCAGACGGCGGGCGAAGGTTGAAAGTTACTGGTATTGAGGCGAAGTGATTCATTCATTCATGGCGTTTATTAGCGTAAATTAAATATTTATGAATTGCCAGCATTATAGCGATACGACAGCGACGACAACGTTAGCGTCGTGTCCGTACCGGGGAGTGGCGAACACTATGACGGTGCGGTGATCGCCTTTGGACAGATCTGGGTTCCTTGTTATTGCAATGCATCTCAGTTTAACGACGACGACGGCGATGTGGACGTCTGGCACACGCACTTCTGTTCTGTCTATCTCTAGCAGAGCCCCGGCACAGGTTCCCGTCTGGTGGTAAAGTGGCACAAATTAATGCAGACGACAGTGATGAATCTGTTTGTGCCGCCTTTTTATTAAGGAGTGACAGTGTTTGCTTGCTTGTTGCTGTTACAGCGAGAAAGCCAGAATGCGGTGGAGGGTTTTTCTTTCTCCATCAGACTGATATGTAATTGCTGTAAGTTGTTGACATCAGATTAAGATAAACGCATCAATCTTTTAATCAAATGCTAGTATAGAATTTTATTTATTTAATGTTTGGAACATATTTTTTCAAATTTGTTTATTTGCCAGGCTTAGGTGTATATTAGAGTGGGGCGCAGTTGTATGGAAAAACGCAAACTTCGTCCCATCAAGTGAAATCAAGGTTTTTCTGAATCGTTGTGGGACCCCAATCAACTGTGCAAAATATGGGCTCGATTGGTTGCGACCTCGCATGCCGCATCGCGTTTTAAATTTACATGGAGATTAGTATGGGAAAACGTACTTTTTTACATTTTTGCTATTAGCGGCTTCAATTTATCATCAATCACGTGACTCAATACGTTAGCATACACTACCGGACGACCTATGGTTCTCGAAGGGCAAAACCTATCTTCCTTCTTGTTTGATTTTTTTCTTTGTGAAATGATTCCGGATAGCTCCCATTAGCTCTAAAGCCCTATAAGATCAATTATTTTGAAATAACATTTTGTTAAAGTATTGGTCTACGTAGTTCGGCAGTGCTGGCAGAATAAACGATTTTTTGCATATGGTTTGAACACTCAATCTTCGAAGCGTTATAACTTTTTTCGTGGACGTTCCAGGAACGTGCCTTCTTCAGCAAAATTTTTCGGCATCCTTTGGGTTATACTTTAACGCAATGTGCCACTTGGTTTACGATGAACTGAAACTTCTAGTAGTAGAAATGCAAAAATATGCGTTCTCCCATACTAATTTCCATACAAACTTCAAACGCGATGCGGAAAGCGAGGAAGCAACCAATTGGTCCCAAATTCTGCACAGTTGTTCAGGACCCAGAATGGCTTCGAAAAACCATTGATTTGAAAAAATGACCATGACGCCCCACTCTAGTGTGTATAACACTCATGATGACTGTCATCCTGGAATAGCTCATAATTTGGGTGTGCGAGCAAACAAATAGTGGAACATAAATTGCAAATAAAAAAATATGGCGTTTGAATTACGAAGAATCTGTATTTGAAAATTGATTGATAAAACTATCGTAAGTTCCTACTAAACAACAATCCAATTTGATAAGAAAATTATTTTGAGCTTTTTAGTGGAATGTCTTCACTTGTCATAAGACGAGTTAGTACAATCCCATTGAATTCCACCACTTAATTGTATCTGTAAAGTCGAGTCAAGTACGAGACACTGAAGACGGCCTTACATTTGAGGTCGAAATACGTATCTGTCAAGATACAATTAAGTGGTGGAATTCAATGGGATTGTACTAACTCGTCTTATGACAAGTGAACAATCCAATGTTAATCCACTGCACCAAAGCTACTTCCTTAAATCGGTGTCACTTTTTGTCCCAAGCACACCAAGAATTTCAATCATAACCGTCACTTCTCGTCAAGAGTGACATAAATCAGCCGGTCAGCAAACTTCAACCTACTCATTAAAACATTCTTGGTCAGCGAAAAATAAGCGAGAAGAACACCACCTCTCCGGCATTGGCGTGTAACTCATTCCTTACACGCAAGGAACCGGTTCTGTGGCGACCTTCAGCTTTCTGGTGGCGGCGTGCCGGTCGGACGAAGCTGATTTGCATCTCGTGTAGAGTTGAACCGGGCGTTGATGAAGTGCGGAAAAAATGAGCAATCTTCTTTAGAGCGCCGCCGCGTCCGGCCGACGCCACTGCAAATGTGGTCAACAGGAGCTGAGTGAGAATCAGGTTTTCACCAGGAGGCAGCGGCCAACCACGCAAAGGCGACGGTTTGGCACAAGTGTATAGGAACGGGTCGTGGATCACTCTGGCGTTCGCTAAATTGAGCTGACTTTCTCGATCCCACGGTATAAATAATCCGTGTAAACCGAAGTCATGCGATAGGGTCGTTGGTTGTACTGCAGGGCTGGTAGCGACAGGCCTCGACTAGAAGATACACTACTTAATGCTTCCTTGGCAACAGAATCGGAAACTTCATGCTATCGGAGACACCTGCTGCTGCTGTGATTCGACTGTTCATTCGGATGACACCTCCTCCGTCTAGAAACGGTGGCAGTCGGTACCGTTTTGACTCTAATTTCCGGACGCTTCGAAAGCCGGACACTTAAATTGTTATTTGACTTTATTTACCATCCCAACAAGTATTTCTTGGGTTATCAGTGCAGGGAACGATTCTTAGACTTGAAACCATTTTAACAAATGTAAGTAATCCGTGATCTATGGTAAAAACTTGAAAATTAGAGGTAAAAGTTGAAGGCATGTCATAATCAACGGTGGATTTTGTTTTCTCAGAATGCAGCCTAAGACTCAACATTAAGAATACTAAGCTCATATTTTCTATATTCTATCATTTGCAAGGGGTATTAGTATTTTTTTAACATAGTATGATAGCACTCTTTGTCATGAATTAGAGAAATTGCTTGGGAATTCATAGCTTTATAATTTTTATTACATTTTCTGTATGTCCGGACTTCGAGGCAAGTTTTTACAATTGCTTCGATTTCCGGACATGCTGAAATAATGTTAAATAACTGTTTATCAATTAAATTCATTGAAATCAAATGATTGGTAATGAGCATTGTAACTATTTTCCTAGATTTGAGTTGCTACACCCCAAAAGGAACATTGCTTGCTCTCAGAATATTGATGTATACTTATACACATATTGTTAATTCACTTTATTAATTGCACACAAGTAGCAAAAAAAAAGAAAAAAAAACAAGTTCGTAAAACTAGCTTTTTAACAGAACTGTAAAAAACACACGTTTTGAACGACACTCGTCAAATAAAAAAACTCAACATTTCTCGGACACGCCAGGATTTATCAATCCGCATGAGTTCATTATTTCAATCGCTCCTTGATTTATCCAATCCTTGATTTATAATAGCAAACTGAAACGGATTTCAAAAGACACATAAATACTACTAATGTCTATATTTCGAAGTACATCTTAACAATGATAAGATAATGCATAATTTTAATTCTCCAATGCTCATCCCATCAAAAACAAAAAATAAAAGGTCTTTGATTTATTTCTTATTTTTGCGATTATATTCAGTGAGATGGAAATCGGCACAGTTCTTCCTATCATATTTATTTCTGGTACCGTGCGGGACCGAAATCCGTACAGCACCGAAATCCGTCCATCTCTTCTTCTTCTTCTTCTTATTGGCATTACATCCCCACACTGGGACAGAGCCGCCGCGCAGCTTAGTGTTCATTAAGCACTTCATTAAGCCAGGTTACCATTTTTGCATTCGTATATCATGAGGCTAGCACGATGATACTTTTATGCCCAGGGAAGTCGAGACAATTTCCAATCCGAAAATTGCCTAGACCGGCACCGGGAATCGAACCCAGCCACCCTCAGCATGGTCTTGCTTTGTAGCCGCGAGTCTTACCGCACGGCTAAGGAGGGCTCCGTTCACCTCATGAGATATCAATAAATTAAAGAAGGTTAAAGGTAATTAATGTAGGAATAATTAATCTTATCCTGTTCAGATGCTTGACAGCCCTAAAACATAGAATTGGAAAGAAGGCTTTGAAATTAAAACAACAAAAATCAAAAACAAATCTCCACCCACCTAATGTTGAGTTTGTGCCGCCATTTTGTTTTCGGGTAGAGCATAATTGCACCAAAAGTAACTGTGTTTTAATTGCTAATTGCAAATCATTACATAAGATAAGCGGAATACAAATCGTAGGGATCGCTTCTCAAGGTGCGTATCGAACTATTTACAGTGGTAGTTTAGTCAATCAGACTGTTTCAATTTAAATATTTAGTTGTGAAAGAGCTGTACGGATTTTGATCCTTTGATTCGAAATCCGTCCACAGTGGACGGATTTCGAGTCAGGAGTAGTTGATTCAATTCATTAGTTTATCATGTTTTTCGTCGTTTTTAATGAGTAAATTTGAAACACTTCAAAAGTAAAAGACTTCATGCGCTTGTGTCAATGACAAACGTTTTATTTACATTCGATTCCTATTTTCTAATGACTTTTTCATATACTAAGGTGCTTAAGTGTACGGATTTCGATGTCCCACGGTATTATTGATTAGAAAAGAATTTTGGTCATCTAATGATTCTCATGATCTATTGCAGCTTATCCACGTTGAATTTGAGAGGTAGTTTTGAAAATATGTCATTACCCACAGATACGTCAAATGTCAAAAAAGCGTTCAACCTTGAGAAATGAAAGGGGTGGGGGGTAGATTGTATAAAATTACACCCGATTCTTTTTTTACACGGGGATGCGTTCCGTGTAAAAAAAGTTTTCAGTTCAAAATTTGAAAATCCGTGTAAAAATTTTTTAATGATTTCTCGACAAATCATGCAAAATGGAGCAACTTTGCAAAAATTTTGTATGGGATTTTTTTTTACACGGCCGTGTATAAAAAATAAGTGTAAAAAGAAAATCGGGTGTATTAGATTCCCAATCTTGTATATTGCAGTTAAATGCTCCCGTTTGTTTTCAAATGCTGTTTTTTGGTAGTCCTGGTCTATCTGGGAGCAGAAACTTCGGATGGTACACACAACCGGGGGATGCCAGATTTCCATACAAATGTGTATAGAAACCTTACCTTACGGATTTATATTAACCGAGAAATATGGATGTTATATCCTAGTTGTCTTTGAACGGATTAAATTGGCTATTTGAGAATCAATATAGGCCAAACTCGAAGTGTCCGGAAATTCGAAGCAAAATTGTCCGGTATTTGAAGCATCCCTTATACTGTGTCCGGATTTCGAAGCAAGCGATGTTCAATGTTTTCGATTATATTAGCTGTTTCGTGCATACAAAATGTCATTTTCAGTACACTACAGAAAATTTGATAAGTTAATCTTGACAGGATGTGCTATCATTAAGTGTCAAGTACTTAATTCCGTTTAAAATATAGAACTGAAAATTCAGCAGTGCTTAGGTGTCCGGACTTCGAGTTAAAACGGTATAATGGACTGGACTTGGACTTGAAGTGGTGCGTCAAATGATCCGGTTTGCATCCTCTCTCTGCTTTCAATCTGCTGACTGCCCGTAGAACATAAGCTGCTGTCCTGAGAAGTCGATTCCAATTGGAGAATCTAGAAGTGTCTATCAATGGTTGGTGTATTATTCCGTGGAACAAAAATACTGCTTTCAATTCGACGTCCGTCTCCTTCTGGTTATGCAAAGGTTCTTTTGGCCACAACTCCGCTGGATTATACCTAAATTCTTGTGCATTATACCATGGGTTGTCTGGGTCGAAACTAGGTTCAGTCTTCCATTTCGTAGCTGCGTCCGCAATGTCCGAATTGATGATATCGTCGACTGTCAGATCGTAACTAACACAAAACTGTCGAAGAGTCTGACCACAGATAACGTTTGCTGTCTTTATTGTCTAACGACGGTACTAGAAACCTATCATCCTTGTTACGATCATTGCTGTTTGCAGTTCTAACCGAGGTATAGATAGGGGTTTCAGTGGGGCAACTTTTGTTTTTGCAAGCAGTGCACACCGAGGATTGCCGTTGTCAACATAGCGAATGTAGAGAACTGCTACGCACTGTTCCAGTTCTCCAGATCTGCTGCATGAGGATTTTCCCCTGTACTACGAAATGCGCAATCAGCCCTAGCGGTTAGAACAAAGACATGACCGTTCGCAGAACTTGACGTTTCGTCGGTACTGTGGAACTGTCGGTCAACTGTTTGACTTATTCACTGATGTTACAAATGTCGAAGGTAAAGACGTCTTCTCTAGGACTCCAAACCATGCCCAATACGCGCTCCGACTCTAAGGATTTCTCCAAGTTCATGGATATCTTCTGTGGAGGCACACTCACCGATGCTAGTCAGGACTTCGGCTGAGTTAGAGCACAATTATGAATTTAAAATCTCGCTTGTCGGTGGATGTGTCTGACCATTTTAATTAGCGATACAGCTTCCTGTTCGGTATTAACATTCAAAACTGTCCAGAAAGTCATCAACGTAGTAGTTTTCCGTTATTGCTCGGGCTGCGCTTGGAAAGGTCGCTGCAAAATTTCTTGCGTTCTCATTTTTCACAAACTGTTCCAGGCTGGGTGAACAGGTTGCACCAAAGGTTGCGACATCCATCACCTCGATCTGTGGAGATGATTCTGAACTGTGACGGTAGAGAAAGCGCTGCGACTTTTTGTCCTCGTCTCGAATGCCGATTTGGTGGAACATCTCTTTTATCTGTCTGAAGCGCAACAATACTGACGTCAGCCCCACCAACAGATCTGGTCCATTCAGTAGCAAATCGTTGAACGTTGAACGGGTAGCTGTCAGGAAAGGAGATGTGATCATACTTCAATAACAGTCCCGTCTCGAAAGCGCCGTTCTCTACTGTGAAGAATTGTTTCATCCACTGATGCAGTTCTCGATTTCCCGAATGATCATCAATATGAAGATTTAACTGTTCCAATACTGCTGTCTGACCGCCTTCCGAATATGCACCATCCAAAGAGCGTTTTGGGAGCAACTGGTTCGTTGTCTTTGCCATTCTCGTACGCGCAATGAAGTTAGATCCCAGGGACCCCAGGGATTGCGTCGGTATAACTGCGGACTGGATGACCCTTTAGGAATTGATAAGAGTACTGTAGATCTTTGAAAAACATCGTTTGTGTGGGCTAGCGAAGCTCTTGGACTGTTCGCACATTGCGGAGCTTGAGCTTCCTACCTTCTCCTGATATCACTACACTGACACGTTCGGATTCACTTTACTCTCTGGATATGTTACCTGTCCAGCTCAAAGAGAAGGCATCGATTGGCCCATGGATGCCTAACGCCGTTGCGATACGATTCCATCAACGTTGAAGAGGACCCATCATCTAGAAAAGCATGTGTTCTGACTTCTTAACCATTACCGTGGATTGTCACTGGCAGGTATCGAAAAAGGGAATACGCTAGAGAATTGTGAAATTTTGGTGTTCCACGATGCTAGATTTTCCGACGACTTGGACTGTGTCCAAACTACGGACTCCAAAATAATGCAAAAGTTTATGGTGATATATTTTGTACCCATCAATGCCACACTCCTTCTTGGTACGGCAAGACCATCTTCTGTGCGGTACTAAACAGCTTCTGCATAGATTTTTGTGTTTCACCAGCTTCCACCTACAATCGATGTCGAGCGGCTTAAATTGTCTGCAGTCCGCAATCATGTGATTGACCTTGTCACAATACAAGTAGGTTTTCACATTTGACTCCTGCTCGTCTTTTTCAGATGTAGACAGCAAATTCTTTTCGGTTTGTTCCGTTGAGTGCACGTACAGCAGACCAAAGGTGATTTGTGACTGCAAATTGTCAGATTTCGGAGGGGGAACTGAACGCAACTTCTGAAGAAGAGAGTGAATCAGAATTTCTGGTCGACCGTACAACCTTCTCAGGATGTCCATTACGTAGGGCACTGACTGTGCCATCAACAACCTGCTTCGCACTGCATCTAAAGAATTCCCCTTCAAACTGCGCTGTAGTTGCGCAAGTTTTTCCGAATCGTTGAACCCACATGCGTCCGTAGAGTTGCAGAATGAATTGTAGAAAAGCGGTCTTTTGAAAAGTTCAGAAGTCTCGCATCACTTGTGCAGCGAGTTGTTCAGCAGACGGTCCACATCTCATGGCGGCTGTCATCTGTGCAGTTTATTGTCCTCGACTTTGCTGCTGCTGTTCACCTACCGAAGGAATTCCGGGATTCACAAACCCTGATGTGGACTGGAAGGCTGCCATATTACTATGAGCTTGACTGCTTGGAATCATCTCAGATTGTGGCAAAACTACACCGGGATTACTTTCTGAAAGACGGTTTCCCCAGCACTAGCACTGACTGTTCATCCACGTTGAATTGCAACTGGAACTCAGCACACTCCAGTT
This sequence comes from Armigeres subalbatus, assembly GCF_024139115.2. NCBI lineage: Eukaryota > Metazoa > Arthropoda > Insecta > Diptera > Culicidae > Armigeres > Armigeres subalbatus. The sequence continues at coordinate 364,773,069 of NC_085141.1, read as the reverse complement.
GTCATCACTACAGGAACATTTGACGAACTTACTGGTGGCGGTGCGTCGGTTGAAGCGAAATTGTTAATTAACGCTGTGTCCGGCCGATCGCATCTGACGCAATGCTTTCCGACAGCTTTTCCGTCCATATTCAGTCAGGAAATCCAATACTGATTCAGTAATATCTTGGAGTTTGTTTCGGAAAGGATGAAGGGTGGCACGTCTCGATAGCAGTTGTTTGACATCAATATAAAAAAAAACTGACTTCCATATTCGTGTTCCTTTTCTTATTTTACGGCCCGAAACAGACTTCTGACTACTGCACCCTATCTGCTGTCGTAATGAATGTAAGAATCAGTATCTCTAGTGAGACTATTTCTAATTTTACTCACAATAATCTTCAATTCACATCAATTACTTAGGTAAGAATTCATTCAGTACACTGACTCCGTACTATGGCTCCTATCTGTAATAATAGATTTACGTTTAACAAATAGTATTAAAAAACTGAGAAATCCACTTTGCACTACAGTTTTAACTTCCACTTGCTAATTTGAGTTCACTAAGCCTTCATTAATTTATTTAGTTTACATCTAAACAGATAACACTGAATCAACAATTTGACGGCACAATACACGGTTCGAGGTCGCATCTCTCCATCCTCGAATGCGCCCGCAAGTGGCTAGCTTTTCTGGGCCCATCTTGATTAGTTCAGCTCCGATACCATCCTTACCAGCTGCTTTATTGGTCTTTAGCTGTTGGATGGCATCCTTAACTTCCCTCAAGGTGGGGGCTGGTTGGCTTCCATTGTCCACTGAACTGACGTAGTCATCTCCTCCGCTGCCTTGACTTTCACTGCCTGTACTCTCAGCGTCATTCAAATGTTCATCATAGTGCTGCTTTCACCTTTTGATCACAACACATTTCAGCTCGCGGCACGAAGCCTTTGCGGGATGCGTTGAGCTTCTGATAGAACTTGCGTGTTTCCGCGCTGCGTCCTTCTCTTCCTGAATCTGTCTGCACTCTTCGTCGCAGCAATCGTTCCGTCGACTACGTTCCATATACCCGACGTTGTTCTTCGCTGCGTCGTTAATGGCTGATTTGACTGTATTCCAGCAGTCCCCATCGAGCTCACCCTCTTCCGGCAACGCTGCCTCGAGATGCTGCGCGTATGCAGTGGCGACATCAGGTTGCTTCACTCGCTGTAGGTCGTACTGCGACGGTCATTCGTACCGAACATTGTTGATGACGGATAGTTTTGGGCGCAGTTTAACCATCACCAGATAGTGGTCAGAGGTCCTGACGGTCCTGGTCCTGACGTCGATAATGTCAGAGAAGTGCTGTCCATCAATCAGAACGATCGAGGTCGATTTGTGATTCTGTCTGCAGTGGTGATCTCCAGGTGTACCGATACGGGAGGCTGTGTTGGAAGTATGTGCTGCGAATGGCCATATTCTTGGAGGCGGCGAAATCAATTAGTCGTAGGCCGTTTTCGTTCGTCCGCCGATGTGCGCTGAACTTCCCAATAGTCGGTCTAAACTCCTTTTCTTGGCCAACCTGAGTGTTCAAAATCACCTATGATGATTTTTACGTCGTGGCTTAGGCAGCTGTCGTACTCACGTTCCAGCTGAGCGTAGAATGCGTCCTTATCATCATCAGTGCTTCCGGAGTGTGAGCTATAAACGTTGATTATGCTTAAGTTGAAGAACCGGCCTATTATCCTCAACCTGCACATTCTTTCATTGATCGGCCACCACCCGATCACGCGCCTTTGCATATCGCCCATCACTATGAAAGCTGTTCCCAGCTCGTGTGTGTTGCCGCAGCTCTGGTAGATGGTATGACTACCTCTAATCGTTCGCACCATTCATCCCTTCCAACAAACCTCCTGCAGCGCTACGATGCCGAATCCACGGTCCTTGAGCACATCGGCGAGTATGCGTGTGCTCCCGATGAAGTTGAGAGATTTGCAGTTCCACGAACCGAGTTTCCAATCGCTAGTCCCTTTTCGTCGCAGTGGTCTTCGCCGATTGTTCCGGTCCGTACTCTCTTGTTGATTGTTCGTTGCGTATGTTTTTTTAAAGGCTGGCTTGCAGGGCCTGACACCAAACCCCCTAAATTTCCGGAGGACCATTCCTCCTTATTTCCGGTGGACCATGGTGCACAGTTTCACTTAGAGTCCCTCGCTGGCACTCGGACGATGATCAGCCGCCCCCGAGTAACACATTTATCATAGACGAGTCTCTGTGACTTACTTATGACTAAACTAAGTCATATAGAAGTCACTGCAACGAAATCGGTCGGAATTGTGTTACTAGGGCAACATGGAGAACAGACGCTGTTGTGAAACGATACTGTCATGGAGAACAGACGCTCAGTAAGATTTGCACCTCCGGAGAGGAGCAAACCCCCCCTTCTCTGTCAGCATACGACCATAGTTCCCACCGGGGTTGGTTACCCGATCTTCCCTAAGGTTGCTCGTATCCCGGCCAACACCACGGGGAGGTAGGGATAGGAGTTGCTGGGTAAGAGGCTAAGGACCGCAAGATGGGGTCTATTTTATTCCTTCAGGTACGCGAAGTACCAATGGTACGCATTTGCCGTGCCGTGTGGATCTACTTTTAATCAATATGCTGTCTAGTAGATTAGATCCGGTTACGCGTCGTTCGCGTCGGCGATGCTACCTACCATATCATCAAGAGCCACGACAACTAAGGTACGGGTCGTGTTCCTGTAAGACATCAAGTGGTATATCACTAAACGATGTTCTTCACGCGGGACCAGTCATACAGAAGGACTTACGTGATATTATTATGCGTGGACGGACTCGGCGTGTTATGCTTCTTGAGAAAATGTTCCGGCAAATATGGACATGTCCTGAAGACAGGCGTCTGCAATGCATTCTATGGTTTTCATCACCCATGGCCGAGGTCAAAACATACGAACTGGGTACCATTCTTAGCTACGAGAACTCTACAGCAACTTGCTTCTGATAAAGATCATCGGTTCCTCGGGCTGCAATGGCTGTTAAGGAGGACACCTATATGGACGACGTGATTACTGGAGCGGAAACTAAGGAGGAATTAGCGAGATTGCAATTTGAGCTTCAAGGTTTGTTGAAAGCAGAAGGCTTCCACCTTCGCAAATGGGCTTATAACTGTTCGGAGGTATTAGAGGGCATTCCACCAGATAGCTTAGCCATACCCCACACCAAGGAAGTCAACCTCGAATTGGATTCGTCGGTCGCCACTCTAGGATTTGTTTGGATACCTAGGACAGGCAAATTAAGGTTCAAATTTCGAGTTCCACAGTTGGATTCACCGGAGCTGCCAACTAAATGGAGAATTCTATCCACAATCGCTACTCTTTTCGACCCAATTGGACTGATTGGACCAGTGGTTGTCGAGTCAAAAATGTGTATGCAGCGATTATGGACAATACAAGGAGCAGGTGAGCAAGGAATGGTGCCGTTACTATAATTGTTTGCCAAGTTTGGAAAATATCGGTGTCACTCAATGCGTGATGATTCCGGATACTATTTCACTTGAGGTGCACTGTTTCTCCGATGCAAGGCGTATAGTACATGCCTATACCTGAGGAGTCGAAACACGTCAAGCAACGCATCGTGTTCGAAGGTGGCTCCTTTAAAAACTCAGTCGCTACCTAGGCTGGAACTATGCGGAGCATTACTAGCAACTCAGCTGTGTCAAAAGGTATGCGAAGCAGTTCGTTACAACGACAAGGTCTACTTCTGGACAGACTCCACATGCGTTCTGAGGTGGATCGCTGCAACTCCAGCGACCTGAACAACCTTTGTAGCTAACAGATTGTCCTAAATTCAAACACTATCGGACGGGTGTTATTGGAAGTACGTTAAGGGCACTGAAAATCCAACGGACTTGATTTCACGCGTTCTGAGTGCTGCAAACATCATCGATAACAATATGTGGTAGTCGGGACCCGACTGGCTTCAGAATTCCCGAGAGCATTGGCCGATACTGTCGTTAACACCGCGTCGACATGTGACGAATTCAACTAATGGTACATCTCTAAGTTCGACTCTTACGAAGAATTGGTCCGGCGTACTGCGTATTGGCTGAGAATGATGGATCTACTGAAGCTGCCAAGAGAGAGAAGATGGAATACGGAGTTTCTAACCACGGCCGAAATGAAAAGAGCTGAACGAATACTAATTCGCAGAGTCCAGATGGAATCGTTTCCTGAGAAATGGGAAGCTTTGTCCAAGGGATCCGCACTTCCACTTATATCTCCGCTGAGATGGTTTCACCCATTAATTTTTGAGGAAGATGGTCTTTTGCGTATTGGAGGAAGGCTCAACTATTCTGAGGAGTCTGAAGAAAGGAAACACCCTCCAATTCTTCCTGGTCAGCACACTTTCACTAGAAAACTTCTTCAGTCTTACCATGAAAAATTGTTGCACGCAGGCTCTCAACTGTTCCTCGCAAACGTGAGGCTCAAATACTGGCCATTGAGAGGAAGGAACCTTGAAGGTGCTATCGGTCTAAACCCTCCACGGTCAAACAATTTATGGGTGACTTGCCAGCTACAAGAGTTATTGTTTCGAGACCCTATTCACGCGCTAGAGTAGACTACTTTGGTTCGGTATATGTAAAACCTGGTCCAAGATGAGCAGCTATGAAAATATTTGTAGCCCTCTTTGTTTGCTTCTGTTCGAAGGCCTTACTTACACATGGAATTAGTTACGGATTTATCCACTGAGCGTTTCCTTCAGGTTTTGAAAAGATTTATCTCGCGACGAGGAAAACCAAGCCACATTTTCTCCGACAACGGAACAAATTTTGTGGGAGCAAAGAACCATCTGACTGAGTAATTGTCTAAATAGAAGTTGTTTGAATTCGCGGCCTTTGACCCAATTGACCGAGGACCCCGAAGTTTTGGTTCCGCTGACACCAGCCCATTTTTTGCTGGCTTATCCATTCAAGATCTACCCGATCAGGACTTTACAACCATCCCCGTAAATCGTCGTTTAACAAAAAATACAACATTTGTGGAGAAGATGGAAGAAGGATTATTTATAGCAAATGCAAGGTAGGATAAAACGATGGAAACCACCAGTGGAAGTTGAGATCGGAATTCACGATGATAACCAACCCCATTTGCGATGAAAGATGGCTAGGATTCATCAACCCTGGTGATGATGGTGTTGTCAGGGTGGTCACTCTGAAGACCGGCAATGGATTTTGAAACGTCCTGTAGAGAAGATTTGTTTGTTAACACTGCCAATCCAAGACAAAAAGGTGCAACATTCGGCTTTCCCACGCTTCCCTGCAGCTATTCTGGTCGAAGAGGTTTATTTATTTTCAGAAATCACCGATTTCAGGGTGGGCCAGCCTGTTTATGGTGGACCCTTCCTAATAACGTCCCTGACCCCTGAACTGCAGCCAACGAAATCGATAGAGAGACACAGAGGTCTGCGAGAAGAGAGATCGGAACGATGCCGTTAGGATGTCCGTCGTTGGGTGTCGGAGTTAGAGGTTTCGATCGTGTGGTGGGGTTCAGTGAGATAGATTAAGTTAGTTATCCGTAGATACTCTGATTGGTCGGTCGAATTGTACTCCGTTAGATATAAGTCAATTGATGTTAGTGCTGTAAGAAATTGAAATATTAGTGCTTAAGTGTCGAAATAAATGTTGAATTTAGTTTGAGTCTAGTTTAAATAAAATGGGTAATTGCTTTGTACGTCGCGTGTGTTAATTATTGGAACCGACAATCGAGTAAGAAAAGCCGTAATTTCGTTTGTGTCGGGACTGTGATCACCCCATACCGTCCACTAGGGTGGCTCAAATTAGTATGGGAAAAACTTGTTTCAATTTTTTTGATGGGCCGCCCTCTTATTCGGTTCTATTTGTTGCCCTGATGCTCTGGACAAAATTTCAGCCAAATCGGTCAACGTTCAGGCGGTGCTAAACGCGTTGGAAGTTTATATAGAAAAAATGTATGCAGAAACATCCAAAAACAGTGATTTGCAGTTGGACGGAAAGACTTACGAAGAAGAACTATGATACTCATACAGATCTTGAAGAATTTAATACAGAATGTTATGCAGAAAACCGCGAGAAGATTAGAGTTTGCCTGGCTAAGTTATTAGCATTTCGCTGAAGTGGGGTTTGAGCAAATTTCGTTTGTTTTACCTTTGAAAAGAAATAAATTCACCCCTACAACACTCCAGTAAAATGCTAATATCTTTGCCTAATAAACTCTAATCTTCTCGCAGTTTTCAGCATAACATTCTGTATTTAATTCTACAAGAACTGAATGAGTATCATTGTTCTTGATTGTAAATTGTGCCGTTCAACTGCAAATCACTGTTCTTGGATGTTTCTGCATACATTTTTCCATATAAACTTCCTACGATTTTAGCACCACCAAAACGTTGACCGATTCGGCTGAAATTTTGTCCAGAGCATCAGGGCAACAAATAGAACCGAATAAGAGGGCGGCCCATCAAAAAATTTGAAAAAGTGTTTTTTGAGCCACCCTACCGTCAACCCAATCTCACTCGCCCAGGAATAGCGAGTCGAAGGCACTTAGCTAAGAACATAAATCTTTCACAACCCCGACAGCGCAATTATATCAAGTTTTCAATCACTAATTCTGCAGAGGAGCACCCCGAAATGTTTATGGAATGCTTATCAAACTTCACTTTTTCGAATTCGTCACTTATTTTAAGTAAAACTTAACACTAATCGCGATTTTTTCCCGAAAAAAATACCGATTTATTTCGCAAAGCAGATGTAAACACCGACACCAGTAGCAACAAACTAATAATTAGGGTGGTAAAAAAAATAGAATTTGCTCCGGCACGCACGATCGATTCTGTTTCATATTCTTGGTGTCCTCCGAATGCTTAGGCTGATTGACCTTTTCAAGTTTTTATGCTGGTTGATATGGGGAGGTTGAAATTTTTATTTTACCTCGAAAACGAACGACGAACGATCAAATTAGGTTAGAATGGTAGTTATTAAAAAAAAAAGTTGCAATTTCTATTATTCTTAAATTGATCATCATGGGTTAAATAGTGTGGTCGAGGTTCACTTAAGGGCAAACCATTTTTTGGAGAACCCACTTTTTCTATCGCTGACTGAAAAATCGAATGCTTCCGACAATATGGATTTGGTTTAATCGGAACTGCCTATACTGCACATAAATTCATAACAGTCCCATGAAGATAGGAAATCAAGCAAACATGGGACTGTTATGAATTTATGGGTAGTATAGTTCTTTTAAGACACTAAGAAAGTTAGAGAAAAAATTATATGGTATTAAAACACTATTTAACATGAAGCCACTTCGTTTCACCGACGCTGCAATTGATAAACGATGATCAAGGAAATGAATGAATGGAAATGCTTATGAGTATTGATATAGACGTGTTACAAAGCATTCAAAATTACTATCCTGTAATAACAAATTTCTAAACTATAACAAGCCGTTCAAAAAGTTTCGCTACTAGCCCTGCAACTTTGAGTAGTAATTTTTTTCAATTTGAATGGAATTTACGATGCCTGACCGACACCAAACATGGTCGGTAGGTTAATGGTTTCAATTTTTGAAAATGGGAAAGAATGATATCAGCCAATATCAATATTATTGATGATGACGGCGGAGTTCGACAGACGGCTGGGCCGACACTTGTTCCAAAACGATGTCGATGTAATTATGGGTCAACGAATTTTTTTATTGTACAATGCAGCGATTAATTGCACGTATATGCAGATGGAAGTCAGTAGAGCTTAAGGGGTAGATCCCATGCATGCGAATATAACTGAATACAATTGTTGTGGGTGTTTATTTTCACTTGAGAAAAGCCTTGATAATGTATCATTAATTTCACTACATTGACTTGTGTGGCAGAAGATTAATTGGCGTAACTCTTTGATCTTGCAACAATGTTCAAAACAATTGCGTGTTCAATTTTAGTATCAAGTATGAATGACTGAACAATGGACATGAAGTAATATAAATTAAGTTATTAATTCATTGGGCTTCCACAAGGCTATAATTTATCAAGCTGTACCACCTACCGCTGCCCAGAATTTACGAAGACCCTAATCTTTTCAAAGCCCAAAACAAATTAATTTTCTGACTTCTCTCAACCTTTTTCAACACCAAAACATCTAAACACTTCCGGATCTCAGAAATCCCCACAACGATGAAAACTAAAAAGCAACAGACGAATTTAAATTCATAAACAGCGGAACGTGAAAGGAGTGACGATTATGTAGATCACACTCCGTGAGACCGTGGCACTTCCCCCTCTGCGTCCGCCTAACAACCGCCCGTTCCGACCCGTTTTTCTGTTGCGTAGCGCCTATAAATTTCATTAGAAACCGTCCCGTCCGTCCGTCCGCCCGATTTGGGCTGGACTCTGACTGACTGACTATACGGGACGGGGTGAGGATTTCTAATGACCATTCTAGTTTAATGGTGATGGTTTTGTTCAACAACACCAGCGAGCGCCACCAGCTACTAAAAACTAAACGACCGAACGAAAAACGAGATGTTTTATTGTGCCATGGTTTTCGTTTATTGGCTGTAATTTGGGAAATTTGATACCGAACGGGGATGCGAGCGGAGTAAGCTGCACCAGCACTGATCTGATGCAGGACGGATTGATGGGGGGATGACAATGCGGTAATTAACTGCGTGGCTTCCTGAACGAGCACGCTTTATTAGGGCACGAGTGTGATCGTTAAGCCATGTTGAACAGGTGCTGATGCGTGATTTGGATATGTGGTTAATTTGAATACACGGAATGAGCAGTTTTGAAAGCAATTCACTTGTTATGATGGTGATGACTAATGGAAGTAAACTTGAAGCGTGTATGTCAAGCTACGAATGATAGTAAATGTGAATTGAAAACACACTCCAATAACATAGAAATTTATATTTTCTCGCCAATGTATCACTGTGAACAATTTTTTTTCCAATTCGTCAATTTTATCTAATATGACAGCAATAGTGTATATCAATGCAATGTCTTTTCCATGCTAAAAAAAACACCGATGCTTCGTCATCACTCTGCTGATATTATGCCTCTGATTATTTTATACCAGAAAATTCCAATTGTTGGCAATTTTCGCCGTTTGTTCAATTGAAAGATAAAATTGGTGAATATTTACTCAAACACGGAAAAACCTCAACTTGTATACATTTGTATGCTCTTCTTAGGTGATTAGTGTTTGTTTAATGGAAGAGTTATCATCACAAGCTTCGTAATTTTAATCTAATTTCCACAGACTTAAGTTATCTGAATTTAGAATGTTTGATCAAATGTCCATTTCAATAAATATGCGTTTCACCATACGATTGAAGATTTAATGAAATATGTTGAGTCCGTAATCAATAATTTTTGGGAGAGAAATTATTGATTTCAGACAGATCAACAACAGTGAAATGTGTTTTACGACTATTTGTTTCATCAAAAACCCGAATACCAAACCTAATTAAAGGAGATTTTACTTCAGTTCACTGTGGAAACCGCCTGCCGTATAAACAGCAGGCAACCGCAAAGTTGCGGCTTTGTGGTCGAGCTCCTGCTGCTCTTTTACTATTCGAGATGGAATGATACAACCGGAAGGCGCCTTCATTCACGTTGCGGCAATTTGTGGCATACGATGTGTCTTTGATCCAAATTTGATGACTAATAATGTTCCCATATAGATCGGTTGCCAATACCAAAACAGAAGCTCTCCAATCTGAAATTTATAATCCCTGCTCGAAATTCCCCTCAATAAATGTTTGAAGTAACACTTTGCGTGTCCCCCATAAACCATATCGAATGACCATAAATCACACAAACTTCTTCGATATCGTACCAATCCCTTTCTATCGTTTGATCGTCTGCATTAGAGAAAGAAGTTTTATGGGACCGTGAGTAGTTTTCCCACCGAGCGACGATCCCAAGTGTGGAAGCAATCGTTTCAAATATAGTTCCACCCGTCATCAATCGACATGGGTGGTCTTGCCCTATGCGCTCTTTCTCTCGTACCCCGTTCGTTCCGTCGGCCGTTCGTCATCTTGCGTTAGGTTCCCATTCTTCTGCTCTGTTAGGTGTTTGTTTCAACCCGAGCATTGGCACCCAAACAGCGTTGGTTAAATCTTGGTTTTCCTCATACAGCATGGATCATTCGAATGTTCAGCGTTTCTGTCAGATATTCTATTAAAATACAATTTGAAATCAAATTGGTCAAAAATGTTTCATTGGAATATTTCATGTGCTTTTTTTCTAATTTATGTCGAATAGATATTAGATATATAATTCTGAATCTCTGAATTTTTATTCCTTGGACTTCTCACAATTTTATAGGGCGTACTGTAGTTCTCCGCTGTTGGTTTAGAGCTGTGCGCCGCCGCCACTGGTCAATAAGGAGCGTTGCTGTTATTTTTTGACCGCGCCGCCGATGAATTTTAGACGCGCCGTTTGAATAATTTCAGTAGTAGCCTGGGGGTGTTTTTACGGTTAATACCAGGCTTCAGAATTCACACTTATATCAATAAAAACCTGCGATTAATCCATTAATCGGAGTGTGATTTTTCATGGTCCCCTGTGAGTAGGTATTCTCTTACAACATTTTTATCCGGATAGAATGGCGGGTGATAAATTCGTGAGCGCCGGCTCGCCGGATAATTTAATTTCAATCCACAAATTTTCCTTCTCGTCTCCTCACCAGATACATTTTACAAGCATATTTACAAAAATTTAGGACCGCAACGGGATTCGAGCCCAAAACAAATTTAAAATATTTAGAGCGCCCAGCGATGGGAAAAACTGCTGTATTGAACCTTCTCGCACATCGTAATCAGCATTTAATTTTCGCGAAACATGGGAAGAAGGATAACAACTTTTCGCACAATCGCTTGTGCCGGAGTTTATCGCATTGTAGTTTATCCGGATAAAATGCATGGTGGAGTGATCAGTTGTCGCGTGAGTGAGTGAGAAATCCGAACCCTGGTTAATACCCATCCTCCGAATGTTTTAGAAGATATACATAATAAAATCATAGTCTTTTCTTACTCGAAATTCGTGGAACTTACGTAGGGGAACTGTTCCGATCTCCATCTCACTGAACATGTATTCATCTCATAGCTAAACAAATAAATACAGCACCAATTTCGTCGCTTTTTTGTCAATATCGTGATCACTGCTGAATAAAAAACCATAAAAGTAAGAAACAAATCGAATTGTTTTGTTTTTGATGGGATGAACATCGGAGCCATGAGATGAATTCCAGGAGCAGTTCCCTTATAAGGAAGACCTTTCAATCATTACCCGGATGCTCTTTTAGTATTTTTGTAAAACGCAGGTGATTTATTGACTTTCAGTGGGCAAAAGCAAGCATCTTCATTTCTCTAGCATTCCCCATATAAATTGATAGGATTATAAAAATGGTTGGTGCTGAAGTTGCGGTTAACTCACGGCAACCTTAACGTTCTTTTATAAGATGATGTAATGTGCCATCAGAGAGTGTGATGCGGTGATCGACTTAGTATTTCTGGTAATATTGCTTCTTTAGGAATTCTGTGGAATTGCTCGCCCCACTCCAGATATTCTAGAAAATTGCTTTATCAAGATTTCTAGAGACTTCCTTCTTATCTATTTCTGAGACAACTTTCCCTCCCCAGCCATTCTGGGAAACTTATATTACACGTATCATTCTTTCTCTAGGAATTCTGGGCATTTCCTTCCCAGGAGTTCTGAGGATTTACCCCTTCAGAAATTATGGAGAATTCTTTAGGCAACTTCGGCCTCCTTCAGACTGCCATTTATCTTAAATTTTGAGTAAATTCTTCCACAGGAATTACGTGAATTTTCGATAAAACCTTCTTCATGAACTCTAAGAAACTGATTTTCCAAACATTCTGGGTTTTTGACGTATTTCTGTGATCATGCTGTAGAAGGCTTGGAAATAAAAAAGTGAACAGAGGATCAATTCGAAATTAGAGCACATTATTCGGGAAATTATCAATACTTTGTATAGTTCTCCAGTTCCATCTATAGTTTTGGAAAATGTTCCAAAAAATTTCCTCAGGAATAGAGTTTTAGGTCGTTTGAACTGCTTATTAAAAGTCATCCAGAATGGCTCAGGGATTCCCGATGGGATTATGGACCAAGGGTGGAATTGGCCTTTGAATTCTTATAGTCATTTTGAAGTGGAAATATTGTTTTGCGACTATCTCCTTTCCGAGGAAATCATCCCTACACCATGAATAAATTCACCTTCAAGCTAAGCGGTTGCTTGAATATTTTTTGCTATAGTCGGTCAGCTTCATAAAAAAAAACAAGGTATTTGACATCTACTTGGGATTTCTTACTTGCTCTCGCCTGTCCCAACAATACTTGTTCAGAACAAATTGGCTGGGAAATATATTTTCATTCAACATGTAGGCCTTCATTGCCATTTGCCTTCCTGGGCAAAGGCTTCTACTTTTCGTAGCACCTTTCAAAGCCAACTTCACCAGGACAATTAGATACAATTTTTCTACTTACGTTCGGAATGAGCACCACTTCCATCATCCCACGGAACCAATTATTAGGACCTGCAAATGCTGAACGACGCATCCAGCATCCTGTTCACATTTGTCTTCTATTTTTTATTGATGCAGCACGATACCCTTGATTATTTGTGTTGTTACTAAATATATTTGTGATGACCCTTTGATGAAACTTTGAATAGTTCTGCAATATCTGCGTATGTTTATTTGCTTCCAACATCAATAATGATCGAATTATGGATGCTTTGGCATTTGTTGACCTGTTTTTTTTAATATTATTGAAAAACATAAGAAAATGAGGAGAATAGGTTTAACTCGTTTTAGCAATTTATAACAGCCTCATATCGATCTTTTGGACAGGAGATTAAGCAAAACTTACTTGAACGATCGAAAAAGCTGTGTTATCTCAAAAGTTTATTTCCATGTCCTCAACAGCTTGATCACAGAAACACGTCAAAAACACAAAAATGAATTGTTCTTATACATAGATGCACAAAACAATTTGCATACTGCGTTATTTACTTGAAACGAATTTGTTTACTTTTTTATTTCCGAACTGTATGTATGTATGTATGTAGTAAGCCACCATCCTAGCTTGATTCATACTCTACATGGTTCTGACTTTCGTTCGTTGGAGCAATTTCAATGTAAACACTGTTCTGGGTTCATCCTAAATCTAGGTAGTAACAGATTTCTCTACAATGCAGAATTTATAGATAAGCGATTTCAATATAAGGTTTTCAAAAAGATATCAACGCAACTCATGGGAGACTCATTATTCTATTTGTGTCTTGCCAAAATCCATGCTAAATAGCGTGCTTTTTACTTTTTTCCTGGATTTGTTATATGTGGTAATTTACGAACAAATGTTAAATTTTTTGCTTAAAATGATGAAAAATCGCATTTTATTCAAATAGCTCAGAATCTAATTTGCGGACGTTTGCAGACGAGTTTTCACGTGGAATGCTTAGCCCATATCTTCAAGTTACACCTAAGTGATTTATCTTTGCCGGATCTTGCCGTATAAATTAACTTTTTAGAGGAAAAGTATAAAAAGAAAAAACATAAAAAATAGAAAAAATAGTGATTTTTAAGTGGTCATCACCTGAATCATAAAATTTATAATTTGACCATAAACATGAACAAAATGGAGACATACAACTATAATCTACTCATTGTGTACTAATAATAGCTTGTTGATAACATTTATGTTGTGTAAAAATTAGATTTTCCAAATACTCCACAAATAAAGTAGGTAGATAAAATCCAATCCAATACCTCATTTTTGAGCCCTAATTATATTTTTTGCCTTTCTCGCATTTTTCACAAAATTTTGGGTTATTTCTGAAATAGCCATAGAATGCAGAATGTTTTTAAGTATCTAAAAAAATATAAGAATGTATAAATGTTAAAAAAATGTTTTGGGTTTTGTCCACGAATTTGTTCTAGTTACTCTTCTGTGCGTCCTTTTGTTCCTGTACGTTTTTCACGTTTAGTATCATAGGGCGTAACTGGATAGGTAGACTTCTTAACGTCGATGTTTTTTGGATGATGTAGCGACTTGTGGCAGTTTTCGGTTTCGTGTAAAGTCTGGTTTACAGTTCGGAAAACGTGTCACGGGATTTAGTCCCTCAACAATAGGCAAACGACATTGAATTTATTAATTTTCATGTGCTCAAATCGCTATTAGTAAATAATAATTTTGGGTTTCCATTCTTTTTCAACTTGATAGCCATTATGGATCTATCTGATACATAAACATAAACAAAGCATCACCATAGCAGGCTGATAAGCCACGATAAAGCGACGCATCGCTTGAAGAGTTGAACGCGTTTAAAAACGTTTTCTTTCAGAAGTGGAATATCAAACACACATCCCTCCGAGCAGATTGTGCAACATATGGGTCCGCGACGTTAGGCATAAGATCGTTAGGCATAATGGACTTTTGGCATAATTCCGAGCATAATTCTGCCTTCTTGATGTCATGGGCTGTTCTTTGAATCATTTCATGCCTAACATCCATTATACCTAAGGTACATTATGCCTATCGTCAATTATGCCTAACGTCCATTATGCCTAACGTACATTATGCCTATCGTCCGTTATGCCTAACGTACTTATGCCTAACGTCCTTATGCCTAACGTCGCGGACCCATATGTTGCACAATCTACTCGAAGGGATGTGTGTTTGATGTTCCACTTCTGAAAGCAACGCTTTTAAGGTGAAGGTGGGTTGAGTACCAAAACAAAGCTTTGAAAGTATTGTTACACTAAAAACTGTCATATACTGTAGTAGTATTGGTGTCGTATTTATAAAAGACAAAGAATATTAGTAGGGTGGTTCAAAAAACGACCCAGCTCCACCACGCTCACTCGATTCCGTTCCATGCTCCGAGTGTCCTCCAAAAACCGATTTGAACAAAAACTGGTTGAACACAAGCCGGTTCAATTTTGTATGAAAACTAGTATGGGAAACTAAACCTTTCATTACACTGGAAAAGAGAACCCACATAGCTGAAAGCAACATTCCAGAGACTTCACTGAACGAAAGCCGCACCGCAGGAAAGATCCATTGATTACGTAACGCAAAAAATAGCATTTTATACCTCGCTCACCCCCATGTCACACTTTTTGTATGAAGTATCTGCCCCTGGTTCGATAGATATCACAGACAAGTTCTGGCTATTTTGTTGAATTACACGTTTCACTGATGCCTTCTGAGAAGCCTAATTATCATCCTAAAGATTCGCAACCTCGATTAAAATCGACACCCAACCATTGGTACGACCATTCAAGTCCATTGTCTATGGAGTTAAAGCTCTTGAATATTTCATCCAGTCATATGGTCTCCCCCCTCGCCAGCGCACAATGACGGAGTGCCACAATCAGAATAATGTAAAATTCAACCTCGCCATATCAACTGTCATACAAATCTGAAACGACCTGTGCACGGTAAGCCTCTATTCAAACCAACCCAAACCATCGGATGACACCCAAATTATGAATCATAATCGACTGAGCGTGGCGGAGCAAAATCATTTTTTGAACCACCCTAGTTATTAGTTTGCTGCTGTCGGTTCCGTTGTTTACATTCGCTCCGCGATCAGTTTTTAATCGTTTTTTTCGGGCAAAAATAGCCGTTTATATAAAATTTTCGGTTCAAACGAGTGACTGATTTCAAAAAGTAATGTTTGATTTGCATTCTATCAACATTTCGGGCTGCTCATGTGCGGAGAAGTGCGTAAAATAGTAGTTTGTGCAACTAGTTGCAAAAAGATGATTTTTTCAGCACGAGTTGTACGTTTACCCAACGAGGCTTGCCGAGTTGGATAAATACTACGAGTGCTGAAAAAATCGAGTTTTGCAACGAGTTGCACACGCTATTTTTTGCAATGACAAAAAATGGGCTTTAATATGAAAAATCTTTACCAAAATTGTACAATCGAATTTACTCCACATGATCATTCATGCCAATAAATTATATTGCTGCAGAAAACAATCAGATTCCATCTTATCGTGCCAAATTGCATAGCTTGAAAAGCTATGAAGCGATGGATGCAATTGCCTTTGGAAAATTGTGATGTTATGTGCAACAAACCATTTCATTTATTACGAGACGCTTAGAGTACACTATTTAAACACTCACCCAAACTAATTCAGCTAAATGTAGCCATGTAACTACTGTCCCAATGTAGGTTTTTCATTATAGCACCCAAATGAGTGCTATAATGAATATTATGCAACCCGTTTGAGTTGCATAATGGTCATTAAAGCACCCATTCTGTTGGTATGGAAAAGTAGGCCGTTTTATCACTAAAATGACAACTGTAAACCAGGTTTTATGATCAGGAATTGCAAAAACTTGATTTTTTCAATGCCTTTTTAGAAAAAGTGAAGTGCAGTGATAAACCCACTAAATCGCGAGCGGCTATTAAATTGGCACGAAACTGCTGATTTATGATATAATTCGAGCCGAAATACATAGGACTCTTTGGAGAAACATGTTCATTATCACGGGAAGTAAATAAATATGCTGTGAACAGGTTAGTAATTTGAATATTAAACTTTTGTTCGATGTTGTTCGATGCATTCGAATGTTGATGGGAGAGGAGTGCGGGAGGTGTGGGGTTGACCCGTGGAAGGTCCGGCGCCATATTGACTGCCATCGTGGTACTCTTCCAACTATGTCCTTAAACGCGTTCAACTCTTCAAGCGATGCGTCGCTTTATCATGGCTTATCAGGCTGCTATGGTGACGCTATGTTCATTATATCAGATCCATGATGGCTATCAAGTTGAAAAGAAAGGAAACCAAAAATTATTATTTACTAATAGCGATTTGAGCACAGGAAAATTAATAAACTCAATGTCGTTTACCTATTGTTGAGGGACCAAATCCCGTGACCGGTTTTCCGAATTGTAAACCAGCCTTTACACGAAACCGAAAACTGCCACGAAGTCGCTACACGGTTAGAAAAAAGTACCTAATATTAGGTACTTTTCACTCAAATCGGGGGTTCAGTGTGGGAACCCAAAATTAAGTAATTTTTTCTTGAAATTAAGTAAAATTCACTTAAAATTAAGTAAAATATACTTAATTTTAAATATAAACTAATTAAAAGTTAGGTAAATTTCACTCAACTTTTGTAAACATGAGATTACTCAACGTTGGGTTCCCACACTTTAATGCCCTTGTTGAGTGGTTTTGCTCTTTATTTTATGACAACAAAGGGAAGAGGGAGGGAGATGCAAGAGAAAAAAAGTACCTAAAATTAGGTACTTTTTTCTAACCGTGTACATTATCCAAAAAACAGCAGCTTTACGGTTTTTCAGTTCATTTAGAGCTTTCTTAGCCTCGTCCAGCGTTGCACTATGGGGAAAGGGGTGGCCATTAATCGAAAAATTTACTATCTTCAATTTGTCTAATTTATATATCATATGAAAGTATATACCCTAGATAAGAGAATCGGAAAATATTGAAGCGCTGTGTTTATTCAGTCAAAAGATATGGGCTGGCGAAGTAAAAAAAGCTGATGAAACTAAAAAATCATTCCTTACTTTGATTTGTATGTTATGAAGTCAATTTTTATCAAAATATAAAGTTTTATATACCATTTCAAAGCTTAAAACCTCAGCTTTTCGATAGTTTGGTTTGTTTTGCATGTCACCAAATGTCCGCTCATCTGTAAATGGGGGATTGAAATATAACCCTAGTACCACCTTTTAGTGATTTACTTGCGCATATTTGCGCTTTTACGAACACGCTGCAATCAGAGTTTACTTGAAAATGTGGTATTTATTCGCTATACCTCGTAATGATTTAAAAATTAACAACATTATCGCTAGAAATATGATTGTTTGCTATTTTATGCATGCTGTATTGGAAACAAAAAAAAAATTGCACAGAAATTTTTTTTTTCTTATGTGTGTCATTTTTTGAAGGGTTAACGATGGGTTGAAAAAGGTTCATGAATATTCCTTCACATCATATATGTTGCATAGAAACAATTTTCGTTGGTGGCTCCACAGCTTGATCGTCGCCGACTATGTCCATCCTGCAAGTTAATACACCTTCATTTTCACCGTTCAACAAATCTTGGAATTGCTCCTTCCACCTGGCTGCCACCATAGTCTTGTCTGTCAGAAAATTCCCCTCTCGGTCATGGCGGGCTCTGGCGAAATCTTATCCGCGCGCCATTGATAGTTGCTTAAAACTTCCGCATATCGTTTCTATCCATGTTCTCCTGTGCTTCAGCTATCACACTCTGTACCGCTCTTTGTTGAAACGGGTACGAGCCGCTAGCATTCGACTCCTAGCAACACTTTTCTCGTCCGTCACTCGCTGGTACTCCTCATCAAACCAATCATTTCGTTGGCGTCGCTGTGCAGTGCCTAATACTTCCTGCGCTGTTGTAGTCACAGCCTCGTGGATATTTTCTCACAATCTGTTGACGTCGCCAGATCCGGTGGCATCTCCTATCCGCTCGTCCAGCTTCTGATGGTACTGTTCAGCAACTTCTTCAACTGACAATCGTTGGATATTGAAACGTATCGTTCTGTCCTTTCGTGAATTCGTGACGCGCCCGAATTTTTGCAACTACAAGGTAGTGATCCGAGTCAATGTACCGAGAAATGTCGTCCGTCGACCAGCACATGGTCTATCTGTGAGAAAGTGTTTCCACTCGGATGTTGGCAGGTGTGTTTGCAAATATTCTTACGTGCGAAGTAGGTACTGCTTATTGCCATCCCTCTAGCAGCAAAGGTTACAAGTCGTAGACCATTATCGTTGGTTGCAGAATGAAGGCTTTCCGTCCCAATGACAGGGCGAAAGAAACTTTCTCTTCCGATCTGCGCATTTGACAATGACAATCTTTACATCGTGTGTTGGGCACTCTCCGTAGGCCTTATTAAGGCTCTCATAGAACTCATCCTTCACGTCATCAGGCTTATCGTTCGTTGGGGCATAGATGCTGATCAGGCTATAGTTGAAGAATTTGCCCTTCATTCTCAACACGCTTTATCTGCTTCCCGATCACCATGAAGCCAACTCCTCGTTCTGCTCTGTCACCGCCGCTATAGTAGATGTGGTACTTGAATGAAGTGTTCGCTATGGGATCCACCGCCCGGAATTCACGTTCTCCAGTTCTGGGCCACCGTATTTTCTGGATGGCTGCCACACTCACGCCGACCTTCTGCAGCTCACGAGGCAGGAGCCCAACACACGTTCCAAGATCCGATTTTCAAATCGTTGTCCTTTATTCGTTGCCGGGTCTGTTAAATCAATCCGTTTGCTCTACTTTTTCCTTTCTTGGTAATTATAGAATCTTCGGTAGGCTACCTTACCAGGGTTGTGCTCAGAGTGTAAAATAATCGAAAATTTTTGGTGAATTCCATTCTTCTTCACTAGTCAGTTCACTTCAGACACATTCATAGTCGGCTCTGGGCAGTCAATATTCAGTTGAATATTAGTCATTGAATATTTATGCACATTTTACAAATTGATAAATTATCTGAAATCTGAACACGTTTCAAATGAGTAAAGTGATTTATCACACAGGACTGAACCCGATTTTCATCCGCGAGGCACTTTCAACGGTAAAAATCAAAATAAACAATGCTAATTATGTTTTTTTTCTGCACATAGTAAACACACTCAGTGACAGTCGAATGAATGAGTAGTCGGACCGAAGTTGCTTCATGAAGATGAATATTTCAAGCTCTGGTTGTGCTACCTACATCGCGTTGCAGCATGATGTGCACAGTTTGGTTTAGTCCCTCGCTGGCACTCGGACGATGATCAGTCGCCCATAACAGCGGGACCAGACGCTGTTGTGAGCCGCTCCTAAAATGGAGAACAGACGGTCGATCAGATATGCACCTCCAGAGAGGAACAAATCCCCCCTTCCCTGTCAGTATACGACCATAGTTTCCACCGGGGTTGGTTACCCGATCTTCCCTAAAGTTGCTCGTATCCCGGCCATCGCCACGAGGAGGTAGGGATAGGAGTTGCTGGGTAAGAGGCTAAGGGCCGCAAAATGGGGTCTATTTTATTTCTTCAGGTACGCGAAGTACCAATGGTACGCTTTACCCAGCATTTGCCGTGCCCTACTGAGGATTTACCCCTTCAGAAATTATGGAGAATTTTTTAGGGAACTTCGGTTACCTTCAGACTAGCATTTATCTTGAATTTTGAGCAAATTCCTCCACAGGAATTCTCGAAAATACCTTCTTCTCAGAGTTCAAGAAACTGATTTACCAAACATTCTGTGTTTTGGCATTTTTAAGAATTCTTGGAATCCCTTTCCCAGAACCCCTTCAGGAGTTATGGGGAAATATCCCACCACATAGTAAAGTATATCAGCCTAGCCTCCCCGTCCCCCTACCTATTTACCACGGGTAATCTTTTTTCTCGGAAAGAAAATCCCCCTCGAGATTTTTTGGGGAAATTTTTCTACAAGAATTTTGGAAGCTCGTTCTTTGTGGAATATTCTTGCTTTAGGATTTTTGGAGAATTTCTGAAAACTCTGTAATTCCTCCTTCAAGAATTACCTCTACATAAATTCTCCAGAATACTAATTCAGGAATTTTAGGCAATTCCTCTCGCACCAATTTTGGAGGATTCCTCCACCAGAACTTAACAGAATTTTATCTTTCAGGAATTTAGGGGAAACAAATCTAAATGGTTTTACTCCTCCAGATTGTTAATTCACTCCATAGTTCCATATCTACGAGTTTTTGAGCTTTCTTTGTCCAGAAGTTCTGAGGAATGAATAAAACGTAGAATTTATAAATGGGAAACGCCTAGAAAAAATCCTACATCTGTTCCTGAGAATTCCTGTAGGATATGTTCAGTAATGTCCTGCTGGAATTCTCTCTTCTGTTCTTCAGTATTGGAATTACATCCCCCATATGATAATTGCTACAACGCAGCATAGTGTGCATTAAGCACTTCCACAATTATTAACTGCGAGGTAACTAAGTCAATTCGGTATTTTACATCCTTGTGTCAAGTGTCATCATCCTGGTCTCATGATATTTTTGAAGAATTTCTCAAAGAAGTTCCTGGGGGATTCTTGGAGAACATCATGGAGGACTTCTGCGGAATTTCTGGACCGATTCCTGGAAGAATTATCTAGAATTTAGGAAAGGAGTTCTCCAGTATTTCAGAAGGAATGCTCTTAAAATTCTGCAAAAAAAATACAGGGATTTTCTTAACTTAACAGAATTATTAAAAGTCTTTCAGAATATTTTATAACCCATTTAGGTTCTCTGTACAATTTTATGGAATTTTCGAATTGAGACATACTAAAAACAATACACCGACGAAATATTTGAAGAGTAATCGCGGCGCAGAGCATTCACGCCGCCACCGGTTGAAAGTACATCGGCGCACAGGTCTATGTTGGTTCAGCTGATTGCGGAAGGAATACGCGCGGGTGCCACAAACAGTGACTGGCGAAAATCGTGCTCACTCATTTCTCACTCAAAGCAATTATTTATATTCCGAACGTTTTCGGAATGCTGCCACGCTGCCATATAGGTGCGATGATATTACTTCATTCTCCTTACGCTGCGCTGAGGCTATCGACTGAAGCACGACGAGAATTGGACTGGACTGCAAGATACCGAATGAATAAGGATCGAAATGAGAGAAATCCTCAAAGTCATACCGCACACTTACTCGGCCGATGATGCTGCGGCGATGGCAGACGCTGATCGTGCTGCCGAAATTGGACAAGGCAAAGAAAAGAAGGATGAATCAACCGCTTAATTGATCCGGTATTCTTCCGTCATCGAGTTTGCGCTACTTTTTCTTCGAGGCCAAAAGTTATCCAATGGTGGTGGGCGTGCTGTTGAGATTGGACTCAACTGGGGAATGTAGTTCAAAATGCAAACATGGATTAAAATAACATACAAGGGAAATTTTTTCCTGTTCATCTTTACCGTAGGAAAAAAAAATCCAACTTTTTTTTTAATTACTTTATTAGCGTGATTTTAAAGTTCATCACGGAAAATTCCAACTTTAAATAAATAAATAAATCATCAATTTCGTCCGATATTGCTTACGTATTGTTGAAAACCTTACAAATATGAAAAACTTGATCATTTACTTTTCAATTCTTTGTTTTTGATAGAACTTACATAGGATCTATGAGATGAAAAACCAGAAAAGTAACCTTACAACATTATTTCAAATCTAGAAATTTTAATGTTTTATTATTAATTATTTATTCGGGCTAAAGTGGCTACTTCAGTAAATAACAGTCGTCTCCATTCAGCACGATCCATAGCTGTACGTCGCCAGCCACCCTCCTTCAGATCGTTGTCGAGAACCATTTTCATCGGGTTTATATCCGACATTCTGGCTACGTGCCCGTTTTATTTTTAGTTGGTTTAATTATAAAACAGTTTTAGTTTCAATTGCGATCTTACATAAAAAAAATATTTACAGAAACTTTTGATGTTTATAGTGTACACCGCACTTATAGAATTATTCTAAATTTGGCTTTATGTTGGGTAATGCATTGGAAGAAAAAGGAATGTGCATTTTAGTCTGACTTCCTCTTTATGTTAATAAGCTTCGCGTGTGTACTTAACAAACGAGAAAGCTTGTTCAAAATAGTTTCGTTTACGTCTCATTCCCCGAATAATTCAGAAAAATTGTAAATTATCCGGTCATGAGAATCGTTGAACTTTCCAATTAGACATCTATCAAAAACTTTTGTGAAAACTAAGCTGAATAAACTGAACTCTGCGTGCATGGTTATAGGTTAATATTAATCTGTAACATGAAAACATAATTTGAGTTTGATTGGAGAAATGAGACGTCTTATTTTTCGATGAAATTCACGGAATATGTCGACCATCAATTCGTATTGAATCTAACGAAATGTTTTATTTTCATCTACTGGTACGAAGGATCCCGACTCAATTCTGTCACATTCAATCCAATCTGTCAAAAAGTGAGCACCTTTATCACACAGATTCCATACGGTCCGAAACGGAGGGATCAACCAGCCATCTGTTATTTTTCCACCGAATCTGACACGCTTTTGCAGCACCGTTTATTTGTTTGTCCAGCTTGGGGTCCGTGGCAGTGGGTTTGTAAAAACATGGAGAAAAGGATTGGTTGACCTTTCTTCTCAATTTCGGTGGGGCTTTTTTATTGTTGTTGATAGAAGCGCGCCCGCTCGAGTAGGTTCAGCCAACCACACACGGACAGTTCATAAACAATCCACTTCAGAAGGGTTTTATTCGTTGAATAAATTCCACTGGGTGGGCAGCGAGTAAAAAAATAAACTGTGATTGGACAGCTTTTTGGCAGTATTGTTTCCTTAAATGGCTATGGTCGGTATCGCGCGTTCATCATCAAGGGAGATAAATCAGAGATGAGTTTCATGCGCAATACGAAATTAATCTCCATTGTGATGTCGTAAAATTTTAATGGATTTTGAAAACTGCGGTCACAAAGTTCGATATCAGATTATGTTTTTCAACATGGTGATCGCTTAACGCAATTTTGAAATGCTACATCATTACTCATTTTAACACATCTCTCATAGTGTATTAAAATTTGTCTATTCCGGATTGCGATCCTTTCCCAGTACATCATTATGCCTTTTCCTTGGATATATTCTAAGATAAATCTCTTATTTATCTTTTGTTATCTCCTCATTCATTGTTGTTTAAAAGCAAAACACAAACTTATCGCCCTGTAATCCCACCAGTGCTGTTTGTCTGCTATGGAATAAAAAAGATGAGAATCAAGCACAAAATGGCCCAACAGCTCACAATAATGCCACCCGTCATGACACCTTCCAGTATTTGATTAACGTCCCTGGAGGGAAACACCTCTATTCAGGAAAGAAAACTTCAATGGATAGAGATGTTTATTTTGCCTTCCTCTTCGATGTGGCACCACTTGAGAGGGATTGTTCCGTGCCCACCAGCAACGGTTTCTCCCAATGAAATCCAATTGGTATCGGAATAACGAACAAGCTCCATTGCCTCGCATAGGTAGTAACAAGAAGTTTTTGAGCAGTCCCAACGGACAGTCCGACATCCCAAGCCGGAATCGGAGATGAATAATCCCTCTGAATAGTAAGTGCTGTGGGACCCAACCTTCGGTAATGAAGTAATTTCCCACCGAGAATTGTCCAACCGTCCATCATTCGTCATCAATAAGCAGATTTTACGCCTGGGCTTACGCATCAACAAAGGTGAGACTTGAAGTTAGCTTTGGAAAGCAGGTATTATACCGTCTCATCCGAGTAAATATGCCCGCGCGAACGCCTCACGTTTTGAGGAGTGGCGTTTGGATCACTCGTGTGTATGAAGCGAGAAGCGCGGCTGAGAAGCTTATCTCCTATAGCTCGACACAAACGGGGATGTATCTTGGAGGAACAAGACAGGGAAAAGGGGTGACCACCCAAAAGTCGGGCGCTATATCAGCTAATATAGTCGTTTACCATTCTTTTTAAATCTCTTCAGGCAAAAATAATCCGTTCAAAGGGGCATTAGTGGTGCCTCCTGAGCTGATATGAGGCACGAAAGACCTGCAGTGTCATGCACTACGTCAGTGGTTGAGATATATTGACAGGAATTTTACCGCAACCGATTTGCCACTTTTTGTTATTCTTACCGATTCTTGTACCTTAAATTCATTGGTCTTGTCTTAAATACCTCATTCGGTCAATTATTGTTTAAAAAATGATTTCAACCTTTCAGATTTTAAAAAACCAGAATTTATGGCTACTAAAAAATAGAAAAAAGTTGAAGGTTGTATCCGAGACACGACCGCCAATTGGACGTAGGATTACGTAAGTGTAGAAGATTTTATTTTGAAACTCTGAATATGTTTCTTGGTGCTGATTTTTGAAGATGGGGCTGTATATTCAATCTGGGTTGGAATATCCTCGGCATGTCGCATATCCTGGAAATAAATGGGCGAAAACCCGATTGTTACTATAAACTCATTTCGGTTTATAACTATAAGCAGAGTATTAAAGAAACAGAAGATCGGTAAACAACAGCCTTAACAACATCTTCCTCCATGAATAATTGGTGGCCCTGAAAAGGGCCGTTTGTTTATGTTGGCTTGAAGCCTTTCGAAGTGATGTACGCCGTGGTCCCGATGAATGTTAAAGGATGTATCAATCCACTGTTGGGCTGAATCTGTAGAAAACAAAGAAAAGAACAATAATTTGTCGCCAGTAACACGGCAGCATTTGAGTCGGAGATTGGTTTCAAATCATTCCTGAATCAGATTCTAGCACACACATCACAAGCGCAACCGAAATCGTTTTCCACGAAACGTTTCTGGAACTCCCGATCAGCCCGATCGAAATTAGGTTTGTCTTGTGTTAAAAGCGAAGAAATATGTTCGCTATCATCAGCGTCAGCAGACACGTTTTCTTCAACGTCACCACGCTCATCATCGACATCTGCTCTTGCGGACTGCATCACAACATTTTCACCGGCGTCGGAATCTTCATGATCAGAGTTTACGACCGTATCAGCACGGATTAAGCTGAATTCTACTCGAAGAAATTGTAACACGGGAAGATTAATCCTTATTGACAGACAGATATACATAATTGACAGATGCATTCGCATTTAAAATGACTGTACCAAGTACAATAAGACATTTAAAAACATAAAAAAAGAAATGAAAAATTATTGCCAAGCGTACTATAAACAACAATAGCATTGTTCGAGAATACCACGTAGTTACACTTTCTTTCAGCAGTTAGAAACTCTTAGTTCGTGACCAGCTTAAGCTAAAATTATATTTCTTAATCAGGAAAAGCTCTCTTTGTTGTTGGAAGAATACTTACAATTTAGTGTAGGGTTCTTTTCTCACAAGTAGATTTTTAGCTATGGATTCTCCAAATTATGCAAACTGCAATCATGCAAATTCAATTGATTTTCTAAAACTGTATAGTATTTCAATTTTACTCACGCTGCACTCAACTAATTTAGCCAACAGGATCTAATTATGATACTCCGAAATATTGATCATCTCTTAGAGCTGTAGGGATCAATTTTAGGTTACGATTCAGTTCGATGATTTTTCAATATTATTTCCAAACTTACGTTGATAATTGTAGAAATTCACGAAGTATTAAAGATAAATTTAGTACAAGCAAATATTAGTATAATTTCTTGTAGTTTAAGGCAATTTGATCTAATAATTCACTATTTGGAAGCTGAACTCTATCCACGTTTTGCCGTTTCTCCAAGCGGTTTGTTTACCTTTATTATATAGTTCTAATATAGCCGTATTACCTATCACTTTATTGCTCAGGTATTGGTACGTCATACACAACCAGTGATTGGTGCAGCGTTGCCAGGAAGTGCAGCAACAAGCATAGTAGTATAAAATTCAAGTAGCATGTGTTAGGATATATTTGTACAAAACACACTATCCAAAAGTTTAAGTAAATCTTAACTTTATGTCATAAAAATCTATTTGTTAAAATTTTGCGATTCGCTGGAATCTAATATGTTATTGTTCAAAATATAAAATTCAAATTTCAATTGAATCAAATAATAAACAAGTAAAAGACACGGTAGATTTAATACGACCCAATAATTCATTAAATAAAAATAATATTTGAGAAGCTCCAACTATTTAATTCAAATTTAATCCGAATCATACTCAAATTCAGAACAATTAAATAATATGTCCGAAAAATATATCGAAATTCAAACTTAAGACAAAATAGAAATTCGGTTCAAATCTTATCTTATACACCAAATCAAAGGACCAAATCTTACAGATTGTGTGATTTCAACTCTACTGGGCTTTTGGACATTTTGGGCTTTTGAGATTGGAATTATATTGTTCCATTTACCGTTTAGCGATTTATAAAAACCCAACAAACAATTCGGGCTAAATAAGCTAATAAGTAAACATTTGCAGTATATATTTCAAAGTACTTGAAGAACTTCAGCCGTACCATGTTGTCAATGCTACATTAATTGAAAATAATATATAAATCATGTGTAATAACAATGTAATACATTCGACGACAAGCAAAGAGAAATAGAGGTAAAATAGAAAACATTCGTTGATAATTTCACATTTATAGATAAATCTACTATATAAAATGATAAAATGCAAAATTTCTATACTGTCATCATAGAATTTGAAGATTAGTTCACATTATTGATATGTATCTACACATTTGCTGCTAATAATAACTTCCTACTTCGAGTTGAGGGCCCTTCGCCAGCGTCCCAACCGGTAGCCGACGACGTACTACCATTGGCCGCTTTCAACTTGGCCCGATAACTCCGTGCCCGATCAGCGTCCGTCCTTGGAAGCTTTGTGGGTGCGTCCGATTGTTGATCCCTTTCACGCTTCCTGGAATCGCGTTTATACTTCGCTGCCAAGTATTGCGACATCGCACTGTATTCACTAGTATCGAATAAACTTCTTCTAAGCACAACTAATGTTTCTCATTTCACCGATGTGATACGAGACACTAACTGTATATCGAAAAAATATGAAAATTGCATCCCGTTAGCTATTGAAAAGTGATGTCTGTGCTAGAGAATGCATGCATATTGAATGCCAAGTTGAACCTGGTGAGAAAATGTTTATTTCAAGAATACCCCTGTTTAGTAGGTGCTGGGATTAGAGATGATATTCGATTGAAAATTTACTCAAATGTTAGCAATTTTCATATTTATTTAAATACGGCGTTGTTCTGTTGCTCTCAAGCAATTATGAATTGCACTTTGCAGAAAATTCGTCTCAGCTCAAAATACTCCCATGTAATATGATAGTTATTATAAGAACCAATTAGTTTTCCACAATACGCCCATCCAATCACAAGCAGCAACAAAGCTTATGATTTGTACTTGGAAAACATTTGTCTCGGCTCATTCTTCTCTCGTGTGAAACTATGATTCTGAAAAGAACCCATTTGTTTTCAGTAATGCACCTTCCCAATCACAAGCAGCAACAAAACCGAAGCAGAATCTAGAAAAAAATTCATTTCATTGCTACCGACCCCAATGTCAGCCACTCGATAAGTTATCGCTAAAACGCGATATACACCATCATGCGAATCAATTTTCGCAGCATCCCCCTCCGAAGAGCGCTTGCGCTGCTGCCGACGCTAAGCGATTATAATTTGCACTTTGAAGAAGTAAAAGAAGAAGAAGAAGAGTCGCTGGTTATGTTCGAAAGCACTGGCATCGAACGAACGAAAGGCGGAGCAAACAAGCCGATGCCAAGCGGTTATAATTTGCACTTTGAAGAAGTAAAAGAAGAAGAAGAAGGAGAAAAAGAGGCCCTTGTTATGTACGAATGCATTGGCATCGAACGAAAGAAAGGCGGAGCAAGCAAGCCGATGCCAATGATACGGCTCGAAATCCATGCAAACGTATTCTGACCAGCCGAAGTCTGATTTTCTCGGAAAATCGGCAGGACAATTACATCGCAGCGCCGACCAGAAATCACCGGCGGTGAAAAGGCTGAGAAGAAACATCATCAAGGGCGTCTCATCAGTAGTAATAAACTACTACTACTACTACTTCTCGGAAAATCGGCAGGACAATTACATCGCAGCGCCGACCAGAAATCACCGGCGGTGAAAAGGTTGAGAAGAAACATCATCAAGGGCGTCTCATCGAAGGCGTCGAGTATTATAAACAGCCTCATAAACGACATCTTCGTGCGTGTCGAGCTGGCCAAGCCCGCCGTTTCAAAGGGTTCCAAAGTCGTCACCAAGTAAGTCAGCTCCTAATGAATGAACGAGGAAGTAGCTTCACTTAAAACGGCCCTTTTCAGGGCCACAGTCTCACTCAAAGAGGAGAGGAATTTTCGTACCGTGCACGCAGAAATCAAAATTTTGTAATGAATTTCCACTACTGATGCCACTGTCAGCCAATTTAGGATTTGCCGCTGGAACACGATAGAAGTCATCCATTCTAATACATTGTTTTGCAACGTCTCCATGCAAGGAGCGCATCGGCTGCTACAGCCAAAGAACTTTGCCCGTCACCAAGCGATTATGATTTGCATTTTTTGCAGATTTTTGTCTCGGTTCAACCTTCTCTCGTGTAAAAAGATGATTTTATTTCCAATGACGCGCCTTTCCAGTAATAAACAGCAAGTACACTGAAATCAGAATCTTGGGAAAATGTCATTTGACGCAACTCAATGATGTGAGACGTCATCATTGTTTAATTCCCGCACTTTTAATAGATAGCAGACTTTCTACCGTCGCCAAGCGGTTATGATGTGCACTTTGAAGAAAATATTTTGGCTCTACCTCTCAATAGTACATTTGACAAGAATCGATTTTGATCCACAATGCGCCTTTCTAATTATTCATAGCAAACAAACGATAGTCCGTATCTTGCGTAAAAATTTCACTTTTCTGCTAAATAGTCACTATTAAGAAAAGATTTTCAGTGACGCCACTGGTATGCGGGACCGTAATCGCTGCCATTTTTGCAATCAACTCTATCTTCTCATAAAATTTTGGTCCTGAGAAGAACCGATTTTCTTTCCAAAATGCGCCACTAACAGTAACTAAACGATAGTCCGAAGATTGTTGCTTTTAGCGATGGCCTCTCGATGTTCCACTTTCTGCTGAGACTGCTGCTACGGGCATCATCGTTGTGCCCGCTCTCCGAGAAAATTTAGTTGAACTGAGGATTGGAGTCGAGCCCGTAGGTTGCACGATTTTGATGTCTGTGCTTGCGATGCACATACGCAATTGGTTGGTTTACCGATTTTCAGTGCCTAGTAAAATTCAATTTTTCAATAGTTCAGCACTTTGAATGCATTTTTTCGATAGTTGAGCAAAATCTTAAAGAGTTCGTCGATCGATTAACACCAAAATCTTTAAAATCGGTTGAAAGACGGCTGAGTTATTAGCCCTTACTTCCTGACCATTTTTCGTGACGGTCTCAAATTTGAAACTGCAGAATGACCCCCCAATGTTCCGGAAAGACGTAATCCTACGTCAAAAAGTGGATCTTCAATCCAATGTACATTATTCCCATGGTTGATAGCTTTCACAATTGAAGTTAAATTCTGAAATTTTTATGAAATTTTTTTCAGCCTTCCAGGAGCCTTTCAAGTAAGGGTATGCGATAAGACATTTTTTCCTAACGAAACGAAACGAAACGAAATTAAAAATGTTTGTGTTGATTCGAAACGAGACGAAACGAAATATATATTTACTTTCGAGACTTCGAAACGATACGAAATCAACGTCCATTTAATTCGAAATTTTTCGAAACGAAACGAAATATTGATTTTTTTTTCCGCGGAATTTTTATTACATTATGTACATTTTGTAAGCAATTCTGAATTCATTATCTAAAGGTCAAATAACTGCTTTGCGACTAATAGAATTATAGTCAAAGAAGAAGCAGTCTGTGATAAATCGCCGTTTTCCGGTTTACCATTGACGATAAGGCAATACCCCAGCATTTGTGCCACTTTCAAAGGAATTCATCGTGGAGTGGGTTCTCCCGAATTTGATCAATTTTATATCAGTTCAGTTTTATATCAGTAAGTATGTATATAAAAATTTAGGAATTATGGTATTCATTTTGTATTCCAATTCAAATTCTATTTAAAACCTTATTTTATTAAGGACTAATGTGATTATGCATTTATCGGCGTGGTTTTATGGCATTGAGCTAAATCAAAACCAGAACATACGAAGAAAGTATACGCAGATAGAGAAATGTTATTAACATACATTTGCTCACTAGACGAATCATTTGCACCTTTCCAAAATGCACAAAAATATGTCTTTCAGATTGTGTTTCAGAAATGCGATTGCAAAGTTACGACTGCAGTTTGCCAGGTATGAAAAAATATTTTTTCCTTTTTCATACAAAAGTTTGTAAAAAAAGGATATAATTTCCTTCAAAATTCAACCTTTTTAAAGGAGGCTCGGAGACCCGAGACTTATGTACAACCAACTCGACGAACCAAGTTATTATCTGTTTGTCCTTGTATGTGTTTGTGCATATGAGGCATGCAAAAATCGTCAAATTTTCATCCTCAACCGACTTCAATTGAGTGCCAGAAACAGCTGCTATGGACAGTATGAGCCGGTCACGCCCTTAAAGTCAATTTAGGATTAGGTAGGCTGACCAGATCATTTAGGTGAGAAAATTGGACAAACGCGTTTGCACAACGGGAGTCAAAAAACTTGTGACAATATTCAAGAGCAGTGGAAATTCAAAATTTATGGGCTTAATTTTCATTTTTCGTGTTAGAAGTTGAATAAATTTTTTAGAGTGAATTACTCACCACCATAACTTTCTATTGTATTAGGTTAGTTGTGGGAAAATGCTGAACTACAAATATTTCACTGTTCAATGGGGCGAGAACAACAACACGAAGAAACAAAACATTACGCATTTTTAAATATTTTAAAACAAATATGGAATTTTGAAATTTTATTTTGATCTGCTCTACATTAACACATACATTAAGGATTTTATTTTTTTTTTAAATTAAAAGACAAATGCGAAATCGAAATTGATTCAAATGATACTATATGTAGCCTTACACCTCGGAAATCTTGTCCATTTATTTTGTTCTCATGTGCTTCCAAAAAGGCGCAATTTCGTCGTGGAAAGTAAAACAAATCCTGACGGAATCCGCGCCACGACCTCTTTGACAAAGCTGTACTGATCTGATTCATATCTGATTATATTTACAGTCTGAGCCTGACATCTCAAATATTAGGTCGGACCACTACAGGAAAAAATGGGATAGAATAGTTAAAGATATTTTTCGTTTTCTGGTGGGCATTTCTAATGAAACACCGAAGACGTTTTAAAGAAGAAAACTAAATAAGTATTTGTCGTTTCAGAATGGGATTTTTTAGCAGACGTTAATAGAAAAGTTTGTATAACATTAGGTTTTGAAAACAGCTTTATGATTTTGTTCAGCGGCGCAGCCAAAATTTTTGATAACACACGAGAGACAGTTTGCTTTAAGTCTAAATTTGTTTCGAAATTCCGCGGAATTCCGTTAAATTTCGTTATAAGCTTGTTTTTTCTAGCGAAATTTTTGTAATTTCACGAAACGAAACGAAATCAATAATTCAGATTTCGCTATGCTCAAATTCCGCGAAATTCCGCGGAATTTCGTTTCGAACCACCTGAAACGAAATTTTTCGAAATACCGCATATGCTTACTTTCAAGCTTTAGTGAGAAGCTTTCCAAGATTCGGGAACAATCTTCTGGGAAAAGAATATCCAGCTTTCGGTTTTGGTTTCAATCTTCCAGGAAAAGTCTTGTAAGCTTCTGCGAAACGCATTTAAAGCTTCTGGAAGAAGCTTTTCAAACTTCTGGAATAAGCCTTTCAAGCATTGGCGTAACTAAGGAAAAATTCTAGGGGGGGCTAACTTTTTTCTATTCTTACAGTTCACAAAAAAAAGTTATTGTATTTGTTCAACTGACCGCAAGTTGGCCTACCAAACAGCTATTTCAATACATCCAGTGACGACTTAAACAGCTCTGACATAAAAATCTAGAAATGTCGTGGTACGTTAAAAACATAAGAGCTTCAGATAGATAAGACTTTCGAGTTTTATATATCCATTAGCAGACCTGACAAACTTCGTTTCGCCTAAAAAAAAATCCTTTAGTTCTTGAGTTATGCAGAATTGTCTGGTTCATTTGTCTGGAAGCCCTCTTTTCCAGAAGGGGATAGGTTTCAAACCACAACAGAAACATATCTTACCTTCGAAAACCTTCACATGCTAGATTTGGTTCTATTTGCTTGATTAATTCTTGAGTTATGATGAAATTGGTGTTTTATTTGTATGGGAGCACCTCTTCCCAAAGAGGGGAAAGAACCTTACCCGGCTCTAAAAACCTCTATATACAAATTTTCACGCCGAACGGTTCAGTAGTTTCCGAGTATATAAGGCTCAGACAGACAGAAATCCATTTTTATGTGCATAGATTAGAAATAATTTCAAGTTATTTCTCATTTACATTTTAGTTACCTCTCCTTGAAATTTCAGGGTTTACCGAGCTTTTTTCGGATTTCAAGAAACCTAGTATGATTATTGGAAATTCAAAGTTTTTAGGAAATAGCAGCAACATCGTTTGAATACTTTACCAAAGAAATCTGCAGAAAGAAATGTCTGCTATTACAGGCATATGATACGTTGTACTTGGCTATCACATTATCGAAAGGTTTCTCTTGACAATCCTTTCAGAAATGCCATGCATCTTTAAGGGTTATGTTGGAAAGCTAGAGGTCATATGCACACTTAAAAAAATACTCGCAATGCAATGCAACGCAATGTAAACATAAAAATCTTGAAGAATTAATGATTTGCTTATAAATAAGAATCAAGATTTGTTAGAAATTCTTCAGTAACCTAAGCATCTTGTGTCTCCTGCTCAAGTTAAACAATTGTCTTTTTCATGTTGTCTAAATATTACGAACAGTTTATTATTTTACTTGAATATTTTTTATTCAATCAAAATCTCAGCCATTGTATTTGTTCTGTTAGTCTGTTACTTCTATTATTTGTTCAATCACCATTGAATCAGCATGAAAATACAGTTCCAACTCCAACATTTCTCTCGACAAAGTTCTAAAATGACTGTAACCATGCCCGTCCTATCTCTCATATTGGCTCATCTCTAATTTTGGCAGCACAAATGTCAATAGGTGGTAAGCACATCTAAAAAAAATTTTGTGCGTACTGAAAACGAGTTGTGTTTTGGAGTTATGCTCCTCCGAAAGTGTAATTTACATAACAAATTAGATTCGTACGCAATTCATCTTAACCAATTATATGTGTGGCTGAGAATCAAGGGAGCGTAATATCCTTCGTGTTTAGCATTCCTAACCCAAGTTATATCAATTTTTCGAAGTTAGAAAACATGATAAAATATATCAAACTCACTGTAAAGAGAGATGATAACAATTCATTTTTTGCAGTTACGCCCAGAAATGATCAAAGCACTAGATATGTACAGTACTCATGCAAAGTCGTAAAAATTCTAGGGGGGGCTAACTTGATTCTAGGTGGGGCTATAGCCCCCCCTAGCCCCCCTGTAGTTACGCCAATGCTTTCAAGCTTCAGAGTGAAGCCTTCCGAGCGTCAGAATAAAGCCTTTCAAGCTTCTCTTCTTCTTCTCTTCTTCGTTGGCATTGCATCCCCCACTGGGACATTGCCGCCTCGCAGCTTAGTGTTCATTAAGCACTTCCACAGTTATTAACTGCGAGGTTTCTAAGCCAAGTTACCATTTCTGCATTCGTATATCATGAGGCTAACACGATGATACTTTATGGCCAGGGAAGTCGAGACAATTTCCAATCCGAAAATGGTCTAGACCGGCACCGGGAATCGAACCCAGCCACCCTCAGCATGGTCTTGCTTTGTAGCCGCGCATCTTACCGCACGGCTAAGGAGGGCCCCCATTTTCTGGCTTCTGGATGAAGCATTTTAAGCTTTTTGAAAAATCATTTCAAGATTCTAGGAAAATCTTTTCAAGCCTTTCGTCTAGAAGAAGCCTCTCAAATTCCTGTGAAAAGCCTTTGAAGCTTCTGTAAGAAGCTTTTCAAGCATCTAAATGAAGCTTTTCACGCTTTTAGCAAAAGCATCTCAAGTTTCCGGAAGAAGCCTTTCAAGCTTCTGTAAGAAGCCTTTCAAGCTCTAGGAAAAAAAACCTTTCAAGCTTCTGAATGAAGCTTTTCACGCTTTTGAAAGAAGCCTTTCAAACTTCTGAAAGAAGCCTTTCAAGCTTCTGGAAGAAGCCTTTCAAGCTTCTGGAAGAAGCCTTTCAAGCTCTAGAAAAAAAGTCTTTCAAGCTTCTGGAAGAAGCCTTTCAAGCTTCTGGAAGAAGCCTTTCAAGCTTCTGGAAGAAGCCTTTCAAGCTTCTGGAAAAAGCCTTTCAAGCTTCTGGAAGAAGCCTTTCAAGCTTCTGGAAGAAGCCTTTCAAGCTTCTGGAAGAAGCCTTTCAAGCTTCTGGAAGAAGCCTTTCAAGCTTCTGGAAGAAGCCTTTCAAGCTTCTGGAAGAAGCCTTTCAAGCTTCTGGAAGAAGCCTTTCAAGCTTCTGGAAGAAGCCTTTCAAGCTTCTGGAAGAAGCCTTTCAAGCTTCTGGAAGAAGCCTTTCAAGCTTCTGGAAGGGGGCGATTCAAGTATGACGTCCAATATTTTTTGGGATTTCTAGACCACCTCCCCCCCCCCCTCTGTCACGCTTTTTTGTATACCTAGTATATGTACTGTCACAACGTCTCAGACCCCCTCCCCCTCTTAAACCTGTGACATCATTATTGAACCACCCCAAGAAGCCTTTCAAGCTTCTGGAAGAAGCCTTTCAAGCTTCTGGAAGAAGCCTTTCAAGCTTCTGGAAG
Organism: Armigeres subalbatus; assembly: GCF_024139115.2. Taxonomy (NCBI): domain Eukaryota; kingdom Metazoa; phylum Arthropoda; class Insecta; order Diptera; family Culicidae; genus Armigeres; species Armigeres subalbatus. Next base: position 364,737,680 of record NC_085141.1, on the reverse strand, counting down.
AAGCCTTTCAAGCTTCTGGAAGAAGCCTTTCAAGCTTCTGGAAGAAGCCTTTCAAGCTTCTGGAAGAAGCCTTTCAAGCTTCTGGAAGAAGCCTTTCAAGCTTCTGGAAGAAGCCTTTCAAGCTTCTGTAAGAAGCCTTTCCAGCTTCTGGAAGAAGCCAATCCAACTTCTGGAAGAAGCCTTTCCAGCTTCTGGAAGAAGCCTTTCCAGCTTCTGGAAGAAGCCTTTCCAGCTTCTGGAAGAAGCCTTTCCGGCTTCTGGAAGAAGTCTTTCAAGCTTCTGGAAGAAGCCTTTCAAGCTTCTGGAAGAAGCCTTTCAAGCTTCTGAAAGAAGCCTTTCAAGCTTCTGGAAGAAGCCTTTCAAGCTTCTGGAAGAAGCCTTTCAAGCTTCTGGAAGAAGCCTTTCAAGCTTCTGGAAGAAGCCTTTCAAGCTTCTGGAAGAAGCCTTTCAAGCTTCTGGAAGAAGCCTTTCAAGCTTCTGGAAGAAGCCTTTCAAGCTTCTGGAAGAAGCCTTTCAAGCTTCTGGAAGAAGCCTTTCAAGCTTCTGGAAGAAGCCTTTCAAGCTTCTGGAAGAAGCCTTTCAAGCTTCTGGAAGAAGCCTTTCAAGCTTCTGGAAGAAGCCTTTCAAGCTTCTGGAAGAAGCCTTTCATGCTTTTAAAAGAAGCCTTTCAAGCTTCTGGAAAAAGCCTTTCCAGCTTCTGGAAGAAGCCTTTCAAGCTTCTGGATGAAGCTTTTCAAGCTTCTGGAAGAAGCCTTTCAAGCTTCTGGAAGAAGCTTTCAAGCTGCTTGATGAAGTTTTTTAAGCTTCTGGAAGAAGCCTTTCAAGCTTCTTGAAGAAAATTTTGAGTTTTCAAGTTTTCAAAGTACGCATTAAAGACATAAAAATTGGAAGTGGAAAGCAAAACAAATTTAATCAATCTGTAAGAGCGCCACCTAATCTATTCCCTAAGCAAAGGAACTTTTAAATTTTGTTTCGTACACAAATTGTGATGTCTAATCAAAAAACACCATGTAGGTGTTACAATAAACGCTAATGCCTTGCGGATGATCGAGTGGCACTGATTCAATAATGGCATCACATCAGCGGAAAAAATGAGATAAAGTGAATATTTTCCGCTTAATAACCGAAGCATGATGAGCCGATGCTCGGAAGGGCGAGTAGGTTTTTTGTTGGTGAATAAAAAAGCACCGCGATGATGTCAGCTCAAGATGTTGACGATGACGCCGTGCGTGATCTGTTTGGTTTGCTGTGCGCGTGCTTCTAATGTGGGTGGGAGATAATTTTGGACAACGATGGCGGTCTTTATTTATTATGGTCGACAAGCACGTCTCGGCGTTGAATGGGAAAGCTATTATAATCGACAGGCGCCGAGCCGCCCCAATCGTCGGTAATTGGCACAAGACGAGACAAGTTCGATTGATTTTCTTTCTCCCAAGATTGTGCTGAAATTAGTTACATATCTTATCTCATCTTCCAGGCGTTCAATTTGTATTCGTGCGTTGAGCGAGACCTCCATCGACGCTTTTTAAATATTTATTCAACCATTTGCTTCTATTGGATGGGGTATTACATGAAATGTAAATGTTTCCAATCAATGCCGTTTCGACGATTATTCTGAAAGATGTTTCATACACGTGCCCCTCCTCAAGGTACTTCTCGCACCTTGTTTTATAAATACAGTCGTCATAAGCTTGGTGAAATGCATGACGGCAAGTAGCACTCATGCAAATCATCTCGAATGGTTATGCTGTTTCAAACTCAAAAGCTTAAATCAATACTCCCGATCAGACGTTCGCACTCCGCCTTCCACCTCAAACAGTTAGCTCGATATCATCAACCTTCTCAACGTATGAAGGCTGGGAATAGCCTCTTCGACGACGACGATGACGAGTTTACCTTAGATCATCAAACTTCAGACAGAGTCATCACATTAGTCGTTGTCGCACAGTGGATTCGATATGAACGAAATTTAACAGCAAAGTGATCACAAAGCATTTATTCATATACAAAATATTCTTCATTGTCGTTTTGTTTTCGGTCCTACTGTGCGTTGTCTCCTATGAGTACCATACCCACATCTGTCGGTCCGTACCCGAGACCGACACTGATTTGAATAATTCGAATTCCCTCTGGATGACGAGTCGTAAGTAGTAAAGTTACTCAGCAACAACTTCAAAGTCTGACCCGTTCATGTTCCAAAGAACAGCAGCTCAACCCACACGTCTCTTACCACCTACCGTAAGGTGGATCCACTTCGGACAACCTGACGGAACATCCAACTGCAAGAACCAAAAGGAACATCAGCCTGACATAATCTTCTCACTTGCGTTTTCTCTTTGGCTTTGACCTGAGACGAGACCTGCAAAGAGGAAAAAATGTAACTTCAGCTGCTGCCAGTCAACTGCTGTCACGAACTGTCAGGTGCAACCAGCAGCTTTTTGAGTGAAAGTATTGGTATCCCAAATAAAATATTCCACATCATTTTTGTTTTACCAAGACTTTTTTACTTTAACGAGTATTCCAAACCTTCCGTTTAGCTTGTTAATAATCAGTAATAAACCTGTGTTTTGTTCCCGGTATAAAAATCCTTATGAAAATGAATTAACTATTTCGTGAATTGGATACACTTTTATTGTGCTCAGAAGGGTCCACCTGGGGCTTAGGTGAAACAGTCAAGTAAACAGTTGAAACTCGATGGTCAACTGTGATGAAAAGAAGAACAAGTGTCAAAACAAGAAAAAAGAAGCAGCGTCTTTGCAGGTCTCGTCTCAGGCTTTGACTTTCGCCCTAAGGCAGTCTCCGAGCTCTCAAAAAGTAAACAGGTAGGCTAATGCAAACAAATTGGTGGTCTAGCCTCTATTTGGAGCTGCAGCAGCGGTCGTACACCAATGCAGTTTGGTTGCTCTTGGTAGGAAGACTGCATCGTTGCCAACACTCTTGTAGGGTCCAACCGACGGGAAGGGCGAAGGCGATCACGACGATACGATGGTTAGGTGAAGTGGTTCCATGTCGAGATGGATGTCGGTGGACGACGTGTTCTTCTGGTGTTTGTCGCACGCGTCAATCAGTTGGTTAGTTAGTTAGTCAGTCAGTCACTCAGTCAGTCAGTCAATGGTTAAACGCTGCAGCCTTAGGCGCAAACAGACAAGCCGGCCGACGAACGGATCTAATCAAAAGATGCTAATTGAGTTGTAACGGCGATGACTGGACGTCGGTGTTGCGTTTCAAATGATTTGTGTGTCTTTCTTTTTAACTTTGCGGGATCACATTCAGTTCACACAACATCGACAATTGCATCATAAGAATGTTTTTATAATTGCGTCTATATTCATTCATCTTTTATCGTTTCTCACTGCTTCACCACCGTTATACAAGCACAATGTTTTGTTCAAATGGCAGTAATTAAACCATTTGATTCAAAAAGATTTTACAAAAACAAATTAGCTAGCAAACTTACTAAATGTCATGAAATAGATGATTTGGTTTCGTATTTGATACACGAGATAAGACTCGAGCCTAGATTCGAAAGGTTTACAAGTTGGGACGTTTGAAGTACGGTGGTCAGGACAATTTGCGGAACAGTTAATTTGATTTGATATTTTATTAGCTTCTAAATACAGAAAGGTATATGATGTGTGACCATATGGAGTCGATTCTCAGCATTCTCGAGGTGACTTATAGAGATTAAAGGAGCTCACAAGTTTCTATGATCGGCGAATAAGACTGTAGAGTTGTCATAGCATGGATTTTCATGTTCATACTTAATGTGTAGCATGAAATATGTATAAAAATCAATTTATGAACGTATCCTTCACTGTCGCAGAGATGGCAGCAAGTACATTGAATATCAATCTAAAGCCCTTCAAGTGGTGATAAAATTGATATTTTGAAGAAAATTACTTAGCTCTTTTTAGGTGGAATGTTTTCACTGTCATAAAACTAGTTTAGTACAATTCTCTTTAACTCCACCACCTCGTATTACTTTTACATATACGTATTTCGACCTCAGCTGTACTGTTGTACTAAACTCGTTTTATGACATGACAGGATATTTTTACTTATTTAGAAAATATTAAAAGCACAAAAAGTACTGGACGCAATGCTCTTCTAATAAAATAAAAGCAGCATCCTGTAGTCTAAAAATATTTTCTAATTTCAAATTTATTTTTACACACTTGGGAAAAAAAGGCTGACAGGCAGTTTGAGTTCTAGCAGTTTAATTGGACAAACAATAACTTTATAAAAATGCTAAAAAATATAAAATCGGCAAAACTAATGCACATAAATTAATGAATTTGTTAAACTATTGATTTATCTCAAAATTCGATTTTATAGGATTTTGATTTTGAACATGCTTTTTTTTAACAAAATCATTGTAAGTTACCAACATATCAATTATCACCCACCATTTTTTATCAAGAGGCACATTTTATAGATGTTTAGCCTATACATACCATTCATCAACTAAATTAAATGTTTCAAGCTTAATTTCTGTCCATTTCACCCGCATACTTTCAAACCATGATTTTATCATCCTGATTTTCATTGTCATAAAGATTACAAAATCTGATTGTTTTCCACTAAATTGATTTCAAGCAATCGTAGTGCTTCAGTTTAAGGTTCACGTAAGTGGTTTAGGCCCCCAATATTACAACGTTTTACATGTGAAAATCAAGCTATTCCTTATTGTGTCTGTCCATATTACCACCAGCCCCCCTAGAAACTTGAAGTAAGTAGAGATTATTGCGAAGGGTAAAGGGGAGGAAGTGAAGAATGAGACTTAACATGCATTCCACACATTTTATTTCTCATAGGAAATTAGAAAGTCGTTAGTTACAAAGCCGTTAGTTACAAATGAGGGGTGATAAGTAAAAAGTGAGATGTGAGAAGTATGTAATAAAAATCACGAGGTAAGAAGTGTGACGTTAAAAGTATGAAGTGCGAAGTAAGAAATGAAAAGTTAGATATGACAAGTGAGAAGTAAGAATCGAGAAGTGGAAATGAGAAGTGAGAAACGAGAAATGAAAAGATAAAAGTGGAAAACAAGTAACTTGGAGTCCTGTCCTATTATTTCCTATTTAAAATTGGCCAGATCGATCATTGCGTTCTGAAGTTATTGCGTTATTTTGTGAGTTATTGCGATCATTGCGTTATTTCTTTCGGTGCGGCAATGTATACCAATAAATACAATGAGCGAAATAAAAATAGCACCACCATGTTTTTGCCTTTTTCGTACAACAAAGCTGTACTTTTGAAAAATGAACTTTTGATATAAGACCCGGAGACCCGTAGTTTTATATACCGACGAAATTTTTTTTACCTTTCTTATGTGATTTTTCCAATATATTTTACGATGCACGAGAAAGGCGGCTAGGTAGTCTGGATATAATCTTAAATTATGAACGATAATTTCAGTTCAAAGTGAAAGCAAATTTTGTTTCTAAACTTTTCAGAGCATTACATTGACAATAATGTAGACCATTTACATTTAAGCTGAAAAATTCACGAACAAAGGTGCGAAATAAAAATAGCACCACCTTGAAAAAAAACATCTTTATTTATATAAGTACATAAAAATGAATTTCTGTCTGTCTAACCCTTATAGACTCGATAACTACTGAACCGATTACCGTGAAGATTTGTATGCAGTCCGGGGAAGGTTCTTAAGATGATTTGAGACCTCTCCCACCTTTGGAAAGGGACTCCCCATACAAATGAAACATCAATTTAATAATAAATCTGGCACGTGGAGATTTTAGAAGGGAAGATATGTTTATGTGGTGCTTCGAAACCCCTTCCCCTTCTGGAAAGGGGGGCTTCCATACAAGTGAAGCATAAATTTCTGCATAACTCGAGAAATAATTAGATAATAAATCAATTTTAGATGAAACGCAGTTCGTCGGGTCTGCTAGTAATATAATTATTTTAAAGCACACTGCATTGAATCCATCAGTGCGGCCGAATGTGATTTTCTTTCGAAAATTCAATAATCTGCTATCTGAACGGGATTTTTGAAGACCATACAAATTCCCGATTGTACCCCGTTTGACATAATGGTCGTTAGGCAGAATAATCATTTGGCATAATTTGCTTTTAAAGCTTTGTGATTGATGAATAAGATTCAGCCATTAAGCTTCGTTGATTCTACTATGAAACATTAGACGCAATTGAATGAAGCAACCACATCTTCTTCTGATTTTTGCCACACAAATGCATCAATTGAAAGAATGAATCATACATTTCCGTGCCAAAAAGCGAGCAAATACATGAATTGAAAGATGGAATCATATCATCCCTTGTCTTCTACCGGGCAAACAAGATGGTAAGAGGAAAAGGCAGATATAAAACACGCCATAATGCAATTATCCCGAAGGCCACTACCCCGAATGCTATTACCCCTAAGTGAGTGAGAGTCAGAGGCGTATCCACGTTCCGAGTCGTGGATAGGACAACTAGGGAATGTCAATTTGGGTCGATTTCTGGTTCTGATATTAGCATTATCTTAAATTGATTCGCACAAATCTGTGGGTGTTACAAGCCTAGACTTTGTTACCACAGAAGAGAGGTGAGAGAACCCCACGACATCTTATAGGTACCATGGGAGGTTTTGGGGCTGTTAGTGTGGAAGATATGAAAGTAAGGTATTGATAAGAAAAATATATTAAGCTCTTTTAGTGGAATGTATTAAACCGTCTAAGACGAATTAAGTACTGTCGGAATTAAATGGACAGTACTTAATTCGTCTTAGACGTATTGATAAGGTTTTAACGTGTGGTTTAATCAATTTATTTGATTTTTCTTATTAACATTCAGAAATGGTTATGGATTTACCAATTCAAAGTGAACATCCAAGAAATCGTATGATTGTCTAAGAATCTTTATAATTAGGTTAGTTGTGGAAAAATACTAAACTAGAGATATTTTGCTCTTTAAAATATTGCGGACAAAATCACGAAGATTCATTTCTCAATGATTTGTAGAATTTTTAAATACAATTCCAAACAATTCTTGAACAAGTGTTAACATAAATATCTATCACCGTATTATTATTTTTTTTCAAATGATGTGAAATTGAAAATTGCAAAAAAATAATAGAATTACCTCGTCTAAAGGCAAGCTTGAGCATTAGAAAATTAATTCAAAAACATATTCACTCAAACGAATGAAAATTTTCATATTCAATTCTAGGCTTGCTTCATAACACAATATTTGTACATCTACTAAAATCAAATAATTCAGTTAGAATTTGACTGAGTAATAAACACCAGAGATTATTTTTTTTCTTTATATCAACTTCATTAAAACTTTGAAGAATTTTGAATGTAACTTGACGAAAATTCTTTTTTCCCGGTACATGTCCAGAATTCCCGGTTTTTTCCCGGTGACTTCAATTTCCCGTCTTTTTCCCGCTTTCCCCGTTTTTCGCGACTCGATGGCCACCCTGTTATGATAGCTTATAATTAACGACGAGGCAGATCTGTTTTTCTTCAGTTTTCAATTAATATTTTGAGGTATGTAGAAAAAAAAATCCGTGGGCTTCTAATAATCCATTTAAACGTACTATATTTATCTTAACTTTCAATTTTTTTTAATTAATCGCATTTACTGATTTCAACAACTATTCTTTTACTTCTGGAAAAAATTGAGGCCAATGATATTTTAGAGCATTTAGTAATCTGGGTGCGATCGTTTAGTAGTTTGCCAACTCATTTCAGACGCTGGATTTTAAAATGTGTAGTATGGTGAACTTCTAGTGCGTAGGTTAGAACTCTACATAAAAGTTCGTTGTTTGCACTAGTTTCAGCAACTAAAATTAAATGATTGATATTATATTATTATCTGTTATAAGTTACTGCAACTCACGCTTTAACTTCGTTATCAGTGGAATTCAAAGAATTACTTGTTAGGCAGTGTTGCGATTGTGCAACCACAAACACGGCACTGTTTTCAAAGCAGATCTGAACTAGTATATTTGTTGTTGATCAGCTTAAATTGTAAATAACTTTTTTGCAATTCCTGATCATAATATCTAGTTTACAGTTTGTCTTTGAGTGATAAAACGGCCTACTTTTCCATACCAACGAAATTGGTGCTTTAATGAACATTATGCAACTCAAATGGGTTGCATAATATTCATTATAACACTCATTTGGGTGCTATAATGAAAAACCAACATCAGGACAGTAGTTACATGATAATATTTTGCTGAATGAGCTTGGGTAAGTGTTCAAATAGTGTATTCTCTGCGTCGCGTTGATAATTGAAATAGTTTGATGGACATGACATCAAAAATTTCCAAAGGCAAGTACTTCTAACGCTTCACGGCTCATCGAACTATGCAATGTGGCACGATAACATAGAATCTGACTGTTCTTTGCAACAACATAATTTATTAGCAAGAATGATCATGTAGAGAAAATTTGACTGTACAATGTTGGTACAGATTTATCAAATTAAAGTCCATCTTTTGTCATTGCAAAAAATGGCGTGTGCAACTCGTTGCAAAACTCGATTTTTTCAGCACTCGTAGTATTTATCCAACTCGGCAAGCCTCGCAAGAGTTCAGTGCGTGATTTCTCGTGTTTCAGATTCTCCAGTAAGCAGAGCGATCGGCCGGTCGTTGAAATTTAGTTTTGCTTTGTGCGGAAAGCAAAACGATCAGCCGGTTATCGAAATTTTGTTCTGCTTTGTGCAGGTGAGTAAGTTAATCAGAAAGTGAAAATTTAGTTCGCATCCGATATAAAATATTTAGCGTTTTTCGATTGTTTTTGTTTTAAATCAAATTACACGCTATACACGGCAGACCGTTTACCAAACTGAACCCTGCCACATTCCCTACCCCATACATCCAACATCCCAGTGATTTCTCGTGGAAGCGCAGATGACTCGTCGGCTTCTATCAAAGCGAGTATCACGTCAACAAGTTCCTACCTATTCCTTAATTTACCTGCATTCGGACACGGCCAGCGCTGGTATTGCTTATTTTTGGGTCACCAGTTCTTACACACTGAAGATGATGTTAGTCCCAAACTTCATCTTTTGGTTCTCTGTGTTATTACAGCTGGCCTGGCAATAACGGAGTAGCAACCGTGGGTGGTCAATCATGCCCATGCTCATGCTCATGCTCAACTCGGCAAGATAAGATAATAATAAACGTACAACTCGTTGTAAAAAAATCATCTTTTTGCAACTTGTTGCACAAACTACTATTATTAAAGTTTGTTGTACATTTAATATCTTATGACTACTTATAATCTACAGTGCTTCCATTCACCTTTTATTTTGGTTTCAAACCTATTATTTGCGCTATTTCACCGATTTAATATGCTAAATACTCACTTCCAGTGACTGTGATTTCTAATCTAACCAATCTTAACTCTTTAGAAATCTGTTTTGATTGTATTTTGCCTAATCTATTCAATCGCAACTACCGTCTCACTTGGCTAGGGCAACCAGTACTTATCGTCGCGCCAATAGGCAGCGTTGTATAAAACCTTCACGCTAAAAGTCCAGCCAACAACACATTTTGGAATTTAGCCTGTGGAATGAGTTATTGACAAATTACTAAATAATCAAGTCCAGATTACTAAATGATCGAAAATATCCTTGCTTTAGACATCCAGAGGGCTTTTGGGATTATAAAGTGCCTAAAATACAATCAGTATTCTATTCGTTGAGAATTTCAGAAACGCCTATGATTATTCTAAAGACTCCGATTAACTTTGAAGGCACCATTTGATATTTTTTTTGCCAGTAAATGACTTCATTATGTTCTCACCATAATCATGGGTAGGAAAATACTTTGACTTTCCCGCCCAGACAAATTTATGCGTAAGACATGTCCTACTTGTCCCACTGGTGTGAGTAATAGTGAGTGAGCAATAATTAGGAGATCTGGTTTGTCTACGGGAAGTCGCGTTGACTTAAAGAAGGCATCAATTCTGTTCGTCTTATATCGGGCAGACGCGTTAGACATAATTACCTCTGGTGTTAAACATAATAATGGAATACTACAGATTCGAAATGTTTCCGGGGTTATGGCCTTTTGGGGTAGTCGATTTCGTGGAAGTGTCCCATTCGGGGTTATGAATTTCGGGGTAGTGACCTTCGGGGTAGTGGGGTGGAGTCATAGTCATAATTTACAACATCTCTTCTTTGATGTAAAAACGACAATAATTTTAAAGAATTAAACACATTCCACTGTAGTTCCGAAATACATAAGTGATTTCACAATTATTGTGCCAAATGATCATTATACCAAACGGCTGTTATGCCAAACGACTTTATGACAAATGACATTTTGCCAAACGGCGTTCTGCCAAACGACTTTATGCCAAATAACCTACCACCCAAAGTCCTGCAACTAGACTACGGGCTCTTATCGCTTGATGCATTGGCAACCCCGTCACAGTAGAAGCTCCGGTAATGTTACTAGCAACGGAACGCACGTTGCGTAGCAGGATAGTGAAGGGGCTTTCCAACTTGCTAGTTCAGACAGCGAAACAACATAACAGCACCGCTAAACTCACGTGCATCCCCTGTATTAATGGAAGTCTACCAACTGCGGAACGCACTTTGGTTATGTAGAACCATTGAAGAAGATGAAGATCGATTCTGGTCCTCATCAGAGTACGTCAACGGAACACACACCAAACAGCCTTATGGGAACCCCTAAGCGATTCGTCACAGTCGAGCTTCTGCGTTCACCAACTTTTAATGCCTGTTAAACAAGTCGTTCCTTCCTGTGCTCAGATAAAGTGATGTGTTTCCCACCTTACTGTTCTAGAGCATTCACAAGCTCTGAAAATCATCCCGTTCGCAGTTATTTCACGCTTGCTAACAGCAGCAGCACTGCGTTACTTCAAACTAAGCCTCTGAACCATCCTGTCCGCGACCATGCAACAAATGATCAAATGTGTTGCCATGCAATGCTCCCCCGACAGGCTCGGCTATGGATGGAAATGTTAGCCATTCACAGTAGACTGGCGAAACCCCTTTGATGGTCTCCTGGTTTACTGCAAACTGTTGGTTTAATACCAAAATGTTGGCTTCGTGGTCGTGCGGTTAGCGACGTCAATCGTCTAGACGCATGTGCTACGGAGTGTGCGCTCGATTCTCTCCCCGGTAAGGAGGAAATTTTCCAGACCGAAAAATTCTCCACTGGTACCAGAGCTTATTTATTATTATTATAGTTTACATCAATGGTACACTGGGGGTGTTATGTGTACTTGTCCGTTGTATCATGCTGGGTGTTAAGTAGACTGGCCCAGGAAACAAATAGTTGACTAATTCCACGGGGCACCCCACAGGATTGTGTCTTTGGGTGAGAAAATCAATCTCTGAAAATTTCAGCTCAATCGCTTGTTGCATAAGCTGGCGCATTTGATTTGAAGTTTGTATGGGGATTTCATTCAAAATGTATAGGAAAATACACCTCCGTCACTCATTCGATCTGGAAATTGGTTCTGATTGCTCGATTGACCTCAGAATTGCAAAAACGGCAGTTTGTATGCTACAGAAAAATTTCACAGAACATTGTATGATGATTAAATGAACTTTTATATAGGGTAAATCACTACTTGGGCCTATGAACCCGGTTCCCGGCTCACTACACAGAAAACTAATGATTTATACTGTTTGGAAGCCGCAGGTTTATGATTGATAATTTTTTAAAAGTCTCCCATTTATTTTTCACAATATTCAATATCTTTCAATCACTTGTTTTACTCCTAATTGATCCAATTGTAGAAAATAAAAATGTAGATTTCAAAATCTCGATCTCCGATGCCACACCACTAGGCCGGAGTGATTCTTTCCACTTTTACAAACGGTATCATCAAAAAAACACCTACCTGAAAATCGTCCTAGTGCTCGTTACAATCATTGCTTCAAGCTTTTAATCACCACACCATGATGCTTCACACACGCACTTCAATCTAATCACTAGAACGTATCACTAGAAAATATATAAACATAATTAGAATACATTTAAAAATGTATTCTCAAACCGAACAAAAAATCACCTCGGCCCAAAAACTTCTAGCCGTACCGTGCTGCCAAAAGGCCAGGAGAATGAAAACAGGAAAACTGTTTAATACGTTGACGCTATCATGTTATTTATAATTTTCTCGATTTCAAAAGGTGAAAAAAATATTGTTTTTAAGTATTTAGAAAAAATTTGGATGAGTAAATATATCTTCTCAACCAAATAAAAATGATTATGAATGATACCATCTGGCATCTTGTTGTCGTGGAACGTGCATATTTTTGTTTACGTCGCATTTTTTACCGTCCCGAGACAGAATGAGAGAGAAATGTTGAGAGATTGAGTGAAATTTTGCTTAGGCCGGGAACTGGTTTTGTGATATGCCGAATGGAAATCGCTATGACTGAAATGAGTGCTGCACCTCGTTAATTAAAATCAAATAAAAGCTTTTTTGAACGATATTTAGCACGAATAGCTAATTTTTAAGCAGAAGTGAACCCCAATGCAGTATTATACAGCCCACAAAATTCAGGAAAAGTTGCTTCCTGTAATAAATATCAATTGAATAATGCAGTCGTACGCATGTTAGGCCGGGAATGGGGTAAGAAACTCTAGGTTTCGGCTGATGCGATTCGATCAAAAAACCCAAAAATACACAAATCAGCTCCTTATAAATCAGCCGAAAATTATATAAAAGTTCATTTAATCATCATGCAATGTTCTGTGAAATTGTTCTGTAGCATACCAACTGCCGTTTTTGCAATTCTGAGGTCAATCGAGCAATCAGAACCAATTTCCAGATCGAATGAGTGACGGAGGTGTATTTTCCTATACATTTTGGCTGAAATCCCCATACAAACTTCAAATCAAATGCGCCAGCTTATGCAACAAGCGATTGAGCTGAAATTTTCAGAGATTGATTTTCTCACCCAAAGACACAATTCTGGGGGGTGCCCTGTGGAATTCGACAACATTTGTTTCTCCCCATAGTAATCTGGGCCAGTCTAGTGTTAAGCGTTCAGTCTGTGCGACCCTTGGTCGAAGACGGTGTTCCTGTCTTTTTTAAACTCGATCCGTCATTGTCAAAAGCACCCTCCTAGCGGATTGTTTCCAAGTTTTCAACGATACTAGTGTCTCATCTTCTCAAGTGGAAACGGTTCTCATTATTACACCCAACGATGTAGTCAATTTCAATAACTTCATTCTAAGCCGGAATATGGTTGAATGAGCTATCGATAATATTCCAACACAGGATGTCCCTATGGTATCTCGCCGTGTATCTTGAAGAAATGTTCTGCTGAGTTAATCTTGCCGCTGCTGTCAAAGCTTTTCAAGTATTTCCTGTGACAAAGTACATTTCCTGAACGTTGGAAATTTTCTTTCATGTACCCTGTGAATAAAACAGGTAACAAGCAACACGTGAAAAGCTACGGAGGGATTACATATTTATGTGATTGCGCTAAAACTTTCAAAATAATTGTGGATGACGCACTGTTTGCTGCCTATAAATCGTATATAACATTTGATCAGCAAAGGTCGATCTCAACGATTTCGTTCTATTCGTACCGTTGAGCCTGCGTAATGTGGAGCTAGGAGCCCAAGAAGATACAGTTCATGCAGATCTGAAGGTTGCTTTTTATCGAGTTGTTCACGGTATATTGCTTGCGTAACTGAGGCGTCTCTCTAGATTTGATAAATTAGATTGGTTCGTATCTGGAAAAACGTAGACTTTGTGTAAAAATTTAGTCGGCACAATCCGAACATTTAACATACTGATTATCTTCAAGATCGCCGATGAATTCCGGAACCCTGTTTGTCTGAAAGCTCTGTATTGTTCACTAGTTCGATCGAATATCGAATTTGGCTCAGTTGTTTGGAGCCCATTTCAGAGAGTTTGGATATCTTCCATGGAACGAAGCTGTTAACCTACCTGTTAAGAACACCGATGTCAACTGCTGGGGCTAGACACTCTGGCGCGTAGAAGATCGATAGCTTAAGCTGTTTTTGTCGCTAAATTCTTGTTGGTGAAATCGACTCTCATGAAAGTCAAGAGAAATCAAGTATGTATATCAGTTGATAGTCGTTGCTCATTCTGACAAGACGTGTTGCTACTTTGCTGCTGTGCTTCGTAACGTGGAAATATGAGTGTTTGGGAAAATACTCTTGTGGTGGATTTCAACGTTCTTCCAGTACGACCTGATGTTGCTAAATTCCATCAGTTTCTGGAAAACGAAATCAAGTTGAATCTCGCAGACGTCAAAAGTATCCAGCTCCACAACACTCGAAATTGTGTTTACATTGAAATGGTGGACAATGATACGGCACTGCGCTATGAAAAGGCGCGCAATATAAAACGTGTTTTCATCAGCAACGAGAAACGGTTCAAGATTCCTGTGTATGTGGATAGCGAGGCAGTGACTGTGCGAGTACACGATCTTCCTCCTTCCACACCTCACGCCTCTGTAGGTGAATTCATGAGGAAGTTTGGCGATGTGATGTCCATTCAAAGCGAGCGCTGGAAACACTACTTCCCCGGCGTTCCAAACGGAGTACGAGTGCTGCAGATGAGGCTTAAACAACCTATACGACGTCACATTCGGAAAAGATGTTTGCTTGGTGACTCAACCAAATCAGCCAAAAACATGTAAACGATGTTCTAAACTTGTTCATCCCCAACAAAAATGTTCAGACCACCTAACGAAAAAGTATTCTCTGACGTCGATTTCCCGCCGATGAACAACAATCATTCCAATCCATCTACTTCTGCCCCGTGCGCACCTGCTGCAGCAGAAGACAATAACGACGATGATGACGACGACGACAAAGCATCAGCATCTAGCTCAACGACTGAATCGGATTTCATCGAAGCAACGAACAAAAGGCGGCTATCAAAACGGATAGCAAATTTAAATAAAAAAGTTTGCACAGAGCAGTGTGCCCAGACCACCAGTCTTTCAGACAATGGTTCTGGAAAAGCATAATTATATTGAAATTAGAAATTGTAAATTAAAATTTCAAAGAAAGTCGGCTCCGTAATGCCTAATGGCGCATGAGCCTGTTAAATAAATAAGAGATTAAAAAAAAAAGTATGTATATCATTTGCTTATTATTTTTCATTCACAAACCGATATGTCTGAAAAGCGGAAACTGCTCTGGCGGATACTGTGGATTCATCTGATACTGGAGTTGTTGAAATAATAATAATGGCTTAAAAATGGCGGCACTGGGGTTGGTGACCATATGAAATATTTCCAAAAGAGGACAATTCACCCGAATCACAGCAAAAAAAGGACATTTGGTCGAGAAGGAGGACATAAAAAAACATCGATCGATTTTTGCTTTTAATATGATTAGCAATATTATATTTGTTTGAACAATAAAGTTTATTGGAAGAAATTTTTGAAAGTCGAGACAAATCTTCTTCTACTTCATCAACTTCATCAACTTAAAGAAATTCAAAACTGTTTAGATTTAAACTAAAAAAAAAACTCAAAAATGTTTTGATTAGTTCAGATTTCTATTCTATTCTAGGCATGGCATAGTTTCTGCTCTTTGCTTCACATATTCAAGAAAAGAAATGTATCATGCGATGCGTTCAAAAGGCAATTCTCGATGGGTGTTTACTCGTAGAAAATCTTGAAAAGTATTTGCATTTTTTCCTAATCCATTTCTCACAATTCCGATTCTTTTTGATATCTTCGACAACTGTATTACTGTAACTCACGGATTTATTTTTCGATGTTTACATTGAATTTATTCTGAAATTAAGATGAAAATACTTTTGATTAAAAATCAAAAAAGCACAAACGTGCGAAAAAACGTGTGCAAGGTTTTATTTGCGAATGGATCTCTGATGTAGTAGGGACACGGCAGGTATTTTCGTCTGTTCGTCATAGTCTCGAAAACCAATAAAAGAGACACTTTTTTGTAAAACTCATACGTACCAAATCGTAAGCTCAGGAGAAACGCTCTGCTATAGTGGAGTTCTAGCAAATGTACGTTGTTTTCGTTGGTTTTAGCCCCTATGACGATGGACGGAAATACCTGCCGTGTTGTTTATTAATTTAATTATATTGAACGATAATTTCTTCAGAAAATGTAAATCATGTAAATGTTTTCTCAGGAAGAGGAAGAGGAAGAGGACCGTTAGTATTTTATACGACAGTGGACGTTAGATTAGGTCTTTCTTGTGATAGGAAGATGAACCAACAATTGATCACTATCATATACCACCAGGTGTGGCTTTTTATCCCGGGACTTAAATGCAGTATTCTAATTTGGATAATGGATTTTTTTTTGTCTTTTTGCTTTTTTTTCACTCACTTTTTTCTCCGCTTTAGATATTCTGTGCGGAGTGTGAGAAAATGACAGACCCTTTAGTATACGGGCTCTATGAACTCGGGAACTACTGTGGACTTTTTTGAATCTGTCATCCCTGTTGGCAAAATGTATCTTAGGTGACAATGTTTCAATTTAAAAAAAAAACTCGCGTTGTACTCCTTTTTAAAAGTTTGTCAAGATTAGCACCCGTTGTGTCTATGAAAAAGTGGCGCACGTTATAAAATTTGCCCCAAACTCCCTGAGCAAAACTAGTTCAGTACAACTACGAAACAGAAATTCCGAATGAATTATCAACATGCTTTTTATGTGCAACTGTTCATAATAATGCGCACCCACATATGTGCGACAACAAAAGCATAGACTCCGTTCTACTTGATAGTAACGTCAAGTCAATGGAATAGTTTAAATAAAGAGAACATTAGTCGTTTCCAATTTCAAGATCAAATAAAATTACGCATATCAGAAGAATGTTCCTAAAATGATTATTTTTTGCAATTTTACACAGTTTTTTCTCAGAACCATAGACCAGCAAATGTATACCTCCGGTTGAGAACCGCTGTTCTAAACCATAACTTTCACGAATAACATCATTGAGGTGTTCGCAGAGAAGGAGAAAAAATAGGATTGAAATAATTGAAGAAAACAAAAATTTCAATTTGAAAACCCTCATAGTTTCCAATAGCTACACTCCTCTGCAGCATGAGCAATGATCAATACGTGATTCAATCAATCAAGATAAACTGCACCATCTCACTGTCAAGTGTTCATCTGCTCTATAATTGATCAATCGAACAAACCGGAATAAACGGGCCATTTAATATCAATTTAAACTCCACAAAATGTAATGAATGAATTAAAATTTAATATTTCAAAAATCTTTATCTCCATAGCTTTCCATAAACTGTAACGAACGTAGAGCCATATCGCTACATATAGTTTTGAAATGGATAAGCTGGCTAACGCACGAGACCAGCGCAACCCAGCCCGACATAATATGTGAAGATGAAGAATAGTATTTTAATTGAATTGTTTTACGATGGGTGTTCTTTTTTGATTCCCTCCCTGTTGGTCAGATTTGACGACCGCCAAAGTGGCGATGAAAAATGGAACGATGGTGTAAATATTGGTAGGGCGAACGGCTGAACGATTTGGAAACTCGGATGCTGGGTTGCACATAATTGATTTGACTGTATACAGTCACATCCCGATATTGACAACAATGTGTGTATTTAGTGTAAGCGAATTTATAACTAAAATATATCATTAAGGTATCTTACATGGGCATCCACTCAGATCGCATTCCAATTATGCGATTGTATTGAAAATCAGACAAGTACTGTACTGCAATTCGGGAGTCAAAAATATTTCTATTTCTGCTGGTCCAGTGCCTAAATAGATGCACGTTCCCATTTTCATATGCCTCCTGAGATGGAATGCAATTAGTTCTGAATCAGTTTTGAAATGTTGATGGAAGCCGCTCAAATATTAGTTTTATATTATTGCCATCAACTTGACGTGGGTTGAAATGAGAATTTCCAAAACGGCCCTTTACACATCGTGCTGTGATGCGGGCTACGCGGCATCGAACAGAAGGGATTAATCAATTCGGTGGAAACGATGGGGATTAACATGCTTTCATAACTGTTCGATTTATGCAAAGCCGATGTTTACTGCCATAAATCGAAAGTTCTACGCAGCATTTCATTTTTCGGCATTCGTCTGGGAGTCGATGAGGCGAAAACTGAAAATTTCCCTAACGTAGACATATCCATCACGTTACTTCCGCGTCATTGCACAATCGTAATCAAAAACTAATCTATTACAGTCAGGAACATAAAGCTGTCACACATCTCAATCAGGAAGTTGTTCCGTCGAACAAAGAGCCCTCTATCCAATCTTGAATGCGATTGACAGACCGAGTGAGCGAGCAGCACTTCAACCGTTTCGGATTAGGTGTCAAACCGCGCAATATTGTGCGCGTAAAGTCATGCACGAAAATCAACCCCAAACCGACGATCATCCGTCGGAGAATAATAAATCATGTCCTCACAGCGAACGAGTGGGCCAGATCATTTCTCTTCGGTGTGGTGAGTTCGCGCGTTCCGTGGGACATCGACCAAAAAGTGGGTGCCGAACTTTTGCAAACGAGGATGGTCAGTCATCGAGCGCACAATCCGCTATTTTTTTGTTTTTTTGAAAAAGAGCGAACAATCGAATTATCCAGTCCGCTGCACAGTAGGGACAGAATGGATTTAGAATTTTACTTTATTTTAACAATATAGGACATCATTCTAGACATCTGATAATTTTAAAATGTTGGTTTTCAACTGAAAGTCAAATTATGACTTATCTACACTTGTATGAGATTTTTATGCATAATTTTGAGAAAATCTCGAGTCAAGTACGAGACGCCAAAGACGGCCTTACTGCTGAGGTCGAAATCACGGAAACAAATGCATATCCATAATCATAAATTCATGAATTAATAATTATTATTCATGATTTCAGGAATATTATTCATGGTACTGTGCAATCCCACCAGTTGACAAAATGCATAACCTGTCATACTTCTAACATTCCGTTTCCAATAAGCAAGAACGGCTGGGAAGTAGCACGCCGGACGAAGTTCAACTTTTTTTTATTAATTTCTCAATCTCAACAAATCGTAACGCATCCAATGAAATCATGATATATTTTCATGGTGTATTTTTATTACATGAAAACACGATGGATTCACGAAATCCTGAATTATCTTCTCATTTGGGGGAATGGATTTCTACACGTGTACATATCCGTATTAACAATCGAGTGGTGGAATTAAATGGGATAGTATGAACTCGTTTTAGGACAAGTGAATACATTCCGCACAAAACTCAAAATAATTGTCTTATACAAAAAAAAATTAAAAAAATCTGACTGCGAAATAGAGAAACCAAAATAATAAATATGAGCTACAACAAAAAAGAATAAAATAGAACTAGAGAATAGAACTTTTATTTTTTCATTTTGAGGGCATCATCAAGTATTTAAGGTTCAAATGTCATACATCAAATCGACTTCTTTTTCTTCACACTTAAAATAAATCGCCGAATTCGGTAAAATTTTACCGAAATCTCAACAGCAGAACTGTTCGGTAAATAATTTAACTGATTTTCGGTGGAAAAAATCACAAAAAAACTGTAAAATAAATTACCGAACAGTTCTGCTGTTGAGATTTCGGTAAAATTTACCGAATACGGTGAAATGAGTTAAGTGTGTTGCTGTTCGCTTCTTCATTTTGCGGAGAGCCTACTCATTCGCTCAGATCTGATTTTGTACAAAGTACACAAACATTTCAGAAGGTATCAAACTCTAAATGTTTCCACAACAACTGTTCAGCGCACAGATTATAGTGATACGCATAAACACCCTCAAACATGCATCTGAGATTGATTTGTTGTGCATCCTTCTCCTAATTACACAATTTCCTACATGCATTTTACATGAATGTAAAATTATGATGCAGTTGACAACCTTCTCAAATGTTCGTCTAGATTCAATGGATTGTTTACATGACCATATGATCGGTCCTCTCTCTGTGTACATGAAAAGTGATGCCGTTTTAGCATTATATTATTATTTTAGCATCTCATTACATTATCAACACTTGAATTATGAAAAAATAAATAACCTGCATTGCTTATGAATGCTTGCGTTTTTACAGTTCTAGCTCACATCTAATATTTAGTGTCAATATATAGCATGAAAGGTGGTGATCCAAAGGTGGCGGCAGCACTACGAAGAACAACTGAATGGCGATGTGGCAGACGAAGATGGAGGTATGGTGATGGACCTGGGAGAACGCGCGCAGGACATAAATCTACCGGCTCCGGATCTCCAGGAAATCCAGGAGGAGATTGGCCGGCTCAAGAACAACAAAGCCCCTGGGGTTGACCAACTACCAGGAGAGCTATTTAAACACGGTGGTGAGGCACTGGCTAGAGCGCTGCACTGGGTTATTACCAAGATTTGGGAGGAGGAAGTTTTGCCGCAGGAGTGGATGGAAGGTGTCGTGTGTCCCATCTACAAAAAGGGCGATAAGCTGGATTGTAACAACTACCGCGCAATCACATTGCTGAACGCCGCCTACAAGGTACTCTCCCAAAT
Source organism: Armigeres subalbatus (assembly GCF_024139115.2). Lineage (NCBI taxonomy): Eukaryota > Metazoa > Arthropoda > Insecta > Diptera > Culicidae > Armigeres > Armigeres subalbatus. Next base: position 364,717,207 of record NC_085141.1, on the reverse strand, counting down.
TTTATGCCGTCGACTAGCACCAACTGCAAGGAAGTTCGTGGGGCAGTGCCAGGCGGGTTTTATGGGCGAACGCTCCACCACGGACCAGGTGTTTGCCATTCGCCAAGTACTGCAGAAATGCCGCGAATACAACGTGCCCACACATCATCTATTCATCGACTTCAAAGCCGCATATGATACAATCGATCGGGACCAGCTATGGCAGCTAATGCACAAACACGGTTTTCCGGATAAACTGACACGGTTGATCAAAGCGACGATGGATCGGGTGATTTGCGTAGTTCGAGTTTCAGGGGCATTCTCGAGTCCCTTCGAAACCCGCAGAGGGTTATGGCAAGGAGATGGTCTTTCGTGTTTGCTATTCAACATCGCTTTGGAAGGTGTAATACGAAGAGCAGGGATTAACACGAGTGGTACAATTTTCAATAAGTCCGTCCAGCTATTTGGTTTCGCCGACGACATAGATATTATGGCACGTAACTTTGAGAAGATGGAGGAAGCCTACATCAGACTGAAGAGGAAAGCTAAGCGGATCGGACTAGTCATCAACACGTCGAAGACGAAGTACATGATAGGAACCCGACTAGAAGAGCATAACAAAAATTTAACACAATTTTAACATATTGTGATATTTATAACTTATTTTGATACAATTTTGTTCTCAGTAACCATTACCTTTCAAATGTTGTAACAGGATTATATCATAATATGATTTGAAAAATGCTTAACACCGAATTGCCCAACAGTAGGCAATTAAAATAGATGTAGCAAAGTCTCGCAGCTATAGGTATATCACAACGCTGATATAATTTGAGAAGGTTGCCTTATTTGTAATGTTGTTAATTTCATGTTCTCGAAAAATATTCTTGTTCAGACAAAAACAAAAAAATATGATTGTTGATCACAATCTGTAGACCTATCACGACCTGTAAAAATTCCAACTGCACAGAAACAATATATTTTGTATCTGATTCTGTTATAAATTTCTAACAGAATATGTTATTTTTATGATAAAATTGTAACATAATTTGATAGTTTTTTGTTTCCAGTAGTGCAGTTTTTGATAGAAATTTAGATATTTTAACAACATCCTGCACCATGTTCCTAACATATTTTGTTATAAAAATTTAGTATAACATAATAACATAGTATGATATAATTTTGATATGACCTTCTAGTCGAGAAGAGGTTCAAGAGAAGACAATGTGAGCCACCCACCGCGAGTTTGCATCGGTGGTGACGAAATCGAGGTGGTAGAAGAATTTGTGTACTTGGGCTCACTGGTGACTGATGAAAATGACACCAGCAGAGAAATTCGGAGACGCATAGTGGCTGGAAATCGTACGTACTTTGGACTCCGCAAGACGCTCCGATCGAATAGAGTTTGCCGCCGTACCAAACTGACAATCTACAAAACGCTAATTAGACCGGTAGTCCTCTACGGACACGAGACCTGGACGATGCTCGTGGAGGACCAACGCACACTTGGAGTTTTCGAAAGGGAAGTGCTGCGTACCATCTATGGTGGGGTGCAGATGGCGGACGGTACGTGGAGGAGGCGAATGAACCACGAATTGCATCAGCTGTTTTGAGAACCATCCATCGTTCACACCGCGAAAATCGGACGACTGCGATGGGCCGGGCACGTAGCCAGAATGTCGGACAGTAACCCGGTGAAAATGGTTCTCGACAACGATCCGACGGGCACAAGAAGGCGAGGTGCGCAGCGGGCAAGGTGGATCGATCAGGTGGAAGATGACTTGCGGACCCTCCGTAGACTGCGTGGTTGGCGACGTGTAGCCATGGACCGAGCCGAATGGAGAAGACTCTTATATACCGCACAGGCCACTTCGGCCTTAGTCTGAATAAATAATAATAAATATAGCATGAAAAGCATCATTTTCATAGATTATTGCTTGATGTTTACGTACATATTCGAGAAAACAAGCATAACATATAGAACAAATCAACACGCAACACTGAACGATGATTTTCGAGTATCTGCAAAGTATAAGAGAGTAAATCGACGGTTTCCCCTCCTGGAAAAATATTTTTTCAACTTTGCAATATTTTCTGCAAAAGGCAGTTTTTTCAAATAATATTACGAAATTCATCCAAATGAAACATCCCACGGATGTATTGAAGTCACCACTATGTGTTGATGTAATTTTAAAACAAGAGTGCTTCCGCGATTCAGCTGGGGAATGCATTTTCTCCTCAGCGGGCGGATTTTTTCCTGGGGGTGGTACAAGCACGTGGCTGATTTCTTGTCAATGACTGGATTACGGTAATTTGGGCCTTAAATATTCCTCAGGTCGATGTGGAAAAATGTAATACAGGCGGCCAGGATTCGCATAAAATTGTTGAATGCACAATAATAATGTCGTAGCATTAAGATTATTGAATTGAAAACAGTGTAATTTAAGATCCTACAGATTCATTTTTATTCGGCATGTTTGTTGTACGCAAGACATGCCAAAATCCAAATCAATAAAATAATTCAGAAATCAGGGGAAATCAATAAACTAATTCAGAAACTCAGAAACCTTTGGCCAGGGGTAAATACCGTTCCAATATGTTACAGAACTTGTCTTTTTTCAGTGTCTTTATTTATTAGGCTCAGCCGTTTAATTGCCTCTAGTAGGACTACGTCTGTGTTTTCTATATTGGGGTACACTTTACGATTGCGAAAATCGGGGACCGTCACGAAAATATGATAGACTTTAAACTTTAATATCTAAGCCATTTCTCGATGGATTTTCAATTTTTTTGGACCATTCGATCAAGGATGAGTCAACGCTTCTTTATATTTATTTGAAAATACTGATTTTCAACTATTGATAAAAAGTTTAGAAATAGGTAAACTAAATTAATGATTTCGTGTGTGTTACTTCTACGTGAAGTTAAACGATTTACAATGATATGGAAATGCTAATATCATCTTCCAAACTTGGACGTACATTAGAGTGGCTCAAATTAGTATGGGAAAAACTTTTTTCAATTTTTTTGATGGGCCGTCTTCTTATTCGGTTCTATTTGATGCCCTGATGCTCTGGACAAAATTTCAGTCAAATCGGTTAACGTTTGGGCGGTGCTAAACTCGTTGGAAGTTTATATGCAAAAATGTATGCAGAAACATCCAAAAACAGTGAATTGCAGTTGGACGGCACAACTTACTATGAAGAACTATGATACTCATTCAGATCTTGAAGAATTTAATACATAATGTTATGCAGAAAACCGCGAGAAGATTAGAGTTTGCCCGGCTAAGTTATTAGCATTTCTCTGAAGTGAGGTTTGAGCAAATTTCGTTTCTTTTACCTTTGAAAAGAAATAAATTCACCAACACTCCAGTAAAATGCTAATATCTTTGCCTAATAAGCTCTAATCTTCTCGCGGTTTTCAGCATAACATTCTGTATTTAATTCTACAAGAACTGAATGAGTACCATGGTACTTGATCGTAAATTGTGCCGTCCAATTGCAAATCACTGTTTTAGGATGTTTCTGCATACATTTTTCCATATAAACTTCTAACGAGTTTAGCACCGCCCAAACGTTGACCGATTTGGCTGAAATTTTGTCCAGAGCATCAGGGCATCAAATAGAACCGAATAAGAGGGCGGCCCATCAAAAAATTTGAAAAAGTGTTTTTTGAGCCACCCTAACGTACATGTTCATGATAGCATTAGAGGCGAAAGTATGGACGAGACGGACGCAATGAGAAAACAGAACTGTGCAATAAAAATCCTATTCGACTAAATGCTGATGTCATATTAGAAATTTGGAGACAGTACTCGTCGATAGCAAATCCTTCCGCACGCGATGGCATATGAGCAAGTCAAACCACCTTCCTTTTGCCAGTGGAGATATATCAGCTTCCACACTGATATTCTTCCCTCCCCCTTCATACGGGAGCTTGGCAGAAGGAAGGTCGTGTGATATGTGCCATCACAAATATTGCCCTCCGCTCGCTTTCAAATCGACTTCTATAAAAACATTCTTCATGCCTGCTGTATCCTAACGGAACTATCAATTCTATACTTTCGCCTCTAATGCTATCATGAACATGTACGTCCAAGTTTGGAAGATGATATTAGCATTTCCATATCAAGGTAATCTAACCAATCACGTTCATGCATCACTAGCACAGACATCAAAAATCAATCACTTGCGGGTTTTGATCTATTCCTCAGTTTGAACAAGAGTTTACGCAGAGCAGACGCATCAAAGCGATCGCAGCGGAGCGGACACAGTATCACGGAGGTGCTAATAACATTTTCAAAGAAAATCCATTGATGGTGGTGCTCGATTAATTGCCGCGCTATCAAATTTGCTAGTTACGATTGAGTTTTGCACTTTAAAGAAGGTTCATATCGGATTATCGGATCAACCTTCTTTTGTATGCATAAAGTACTTTTTGGAGGACACCATCCTCAAAAATGGTCGAAATAAAGGAGAAATAAGAATCAGAAGTGGCGTGAAACCAAACGCAAATATATTTATATGCAGCGTTTGGTTTTCGCCCGCGATGTAAGCGTTCGTGGCAAAGTAAGGATTGTGATGTCCCCGACTGAAAGCCAGTCGAGTGGCTTCAGCGGCCAATGAGCCATGTTAATTCCACGGTTAGAGACTCAAAGTCTATTTAACTGGGAACAACTATTCGACTTCTTGATTCAGTTGGCCTCAGAGCAGTTTGCTCAATGTTAATAAAACGACACAAATTATTATGGCAAATACTATCAATTTCGAATAGCTACGTAGTCCTACGTCACCTTTGCGTACAACTCGATTGGGCTGCATCTTTGAGTATTATGATTTCGGATTTTCTTCTGAAACTTCGATAAAGCCCTCATCCGAGGTTTCCGACTGCCCACTGGGAAACGGAACTGAACAGTATTATAAAACATTTTGTCACCCATTTAATGCCTGTGCACCACCGACAAGAGAAAACAATGCTTTCGACCGAACAAAGGGAAGCAAACACGCGTGATTGTTCGCTATACTGAAGACTACAAAACCACAAAGGCTGCACAGAGCACAACTCTTCCGTCTGCACCCAACGACGACAGCGACTGAGCTGAAAACTTGTCTTTATTTATAGTATAACAAACAACAAACAGTGACCAATAGAAAACCAAGATTTAAAAAAATAATCGATCCTTGAAGGGTTTAGCACAAGTTGATTTTAAGTTTTTCCTAGAAAAGTCCCTCTACTCTACTCTACTCTACCCGAGTAGCACAAGTCAGGCAAAAACAATTGCAGCAACTTGATTGTGACTGAATCTGGTCACATCTGAGTTGCAGTAGCCTAGGTGAAACATGTGTGCTGCTAGGGCACCCCACCCCACCCACCCCACCCACCCACCCACCCACCCCACCCACCCCACCCACCCACCCACCCACCCACCCACCCCACCCACCCACCCCACCCACCCACCCCACCCACCCACCCACCCACCCCACCCACCCACCCACCCACCCCACCCACCCACCCACCCCACCCCACCCCACCCCACCCACCCACCCCACCCACCCACCCCACCCACCCCACCCACCCCACCCACCCACCCACCCACCCCACCCACCCACCCCACCCCACCCCACCCACCCACCCCACCCACCCACCCCACCCCACCCACCCACCCACCCACCCACCCCACCCCACCCACCCAACCCCACCCCCCGCCCACCCCACCCCACCCACCCCACCCCCCCCACCCCCCACCCCCCCCTCCCCCCCCCACCCCACCCACCCACCCCACCCACCCACCCCACCCACCCCACCCCACCCACCCACCCCACCCACCCCACCCACCCACCCACCCCACCCACCCACCCACCCACCCCACCCACCCACCCCACCCCACCCACCCACCCACCCACCCCACCCACCCACCCCACCCACCCACCCCACCCACCCACCCCACCCACCCACCCACCCACCCCACCCACCCCACCCACCCACCCCACCCACCCACCCACCCACCCCACCCACCCACCCCACCCCACCCACCCACCCCACCCCACCCACCCACCCACCCACCCACCCCACCCACCCCACCCACCCACCCCACCCACCCACCCCACCCACCCACCCCACCCACCCACCCACCCCACCCCACCCCACCCACCCCACTCTACCCACCCCACCCACCCACCCACTCTACTCTACCTCTACCCTACTCTACCCACCCACTCTACTCTACTCTACTCTACTCTACTCTACTCTACTCTACTCTACTCTACTCTACTCTACTCTACTCTACTCTACTCTACTCCACTCTACTCTACTCTACTCTACTCTACTCTACTCTACTCTACTCTACTCTACTCTACTCTACTCTACTCTACTCTACTCTACTCTACTCTACTCTACTCTACTCTACTCTACTCTACTCTACTCTACTCTACTCTACTCTACTCTACTCTACTCTACTCTACACGGAGATTTGCGAATACACATTTTATGTCTTAAAATCACCCACCTTCGGAAGCTATATGAAGCTGTCAAGAAGGTGGGTAATTTCAAATTTTGCTAAATGAGTGGAAAATACCCATCTTCAGGCAGCTCTGTTTTGTGCGGAACATGTGTATTTTTCACTCGTTTATGGATGAAAAAATACTTAGCACTATTTTTGCAAAAACATTTGTCGTCTGAGTTTAGATATCCGTTCGCAATTATTTATTAGGACAATTTATTTTATTAGAATCAGGCCTGGGAATTTGTCGCGTTTGTCAGTGACACCTGACAAGATACATAAAAACATGGTCAGTCAAAAAAAACTTGTCAACTTCCAGTTTTCCGTCGCACGACTGGATCCCCTCGACCAGGTGACAACTTTTTCCAACCGCGACAATTTGCTTTTGTTGTATGTCTTGTTAGAGCACACATCTGTGACAAAAGTGTGACAACGCATACACTTTCGGCTCTGTGCACGACACAACATTGGTCCCGAAAGTAAGTTATGTCGCATCTTCTGGTTGTCCATCTGCGTGGAGGTGCAATAGTAGCTAACAAATTTGAAATATCATACCGAAAAAAGCACATTATAATAAATTATTTCCTTGTTCTCTTGACAGATTTTCTGTTCAGAAATAAGAAATTTTATTCAATTTTTGCGTTGTTACGTACATAATAATACATAAACAAAAAAACAAGTGTCTCCTGCATAGAGAAAGATCCCCCAGTGTCGAATAATTGAGTTATTAAACGCCAGGCAAGTTGGCTCGCTTTTCACGCGGTTTATGGAGTTTTCGTGGTTTTCAAGCGGGTTTTGGATTAATGCGTTTTTTAACCGATTTTGTTCACGTGGTTTTGAAAAAAAAATCGGAGCGTACGAAACAGCGATTTTTGATAAAGTCGTTTTTACGCGTCGTCCGCGTAAATTTCGACTTCATTGGATTTTGACCGGTGCACCGTTTGTAGCAATTGCCTGATAGACGGTTATTTGATTGCAATATTTTATGTATAAGAGAAATACGGAATTTTATTTAACCAATTAAGGGACATCCGATACATTTACTGTTGTGGGGCCGTACATTTATTACAACAGCTTATGCGCTCGAGTGTTAATGGCCCGCTTAAAAGATTTCCGGATATAGATCATTTCAAACCATTCGTGATTTTTAAACATACATTTTAGATATGTAATTAAATGACGCATTTTGGTTAAACAGCTGGACTAAAATCACCAAAATTCGACACATTATTATTATGCCGTACATATTAGCCGTTTTTATAATGAGCTCGGCTTCATCTGCTGTAAAACCCAGAAACCACACCATTTCAGTGGTTTCCCCACATTTTGTCATCAATTCATAATGACAACATTTTGCTGACAACGACAACAATTTTTGTCGCGACAAAATTCGAAGGTGACATGACGAACTTTTTTGTCAATAACCATTCGCGAAGTCGAAGCAAATTCTGCTCTTCCCTCCCATGGGAAATCCCATTGCTATCTGTCAGAGTTTGAGTGAAACATGGCCGCCATCTCCTCCTCTCTGTTGCTCTACTGTAAAAACCCATAAAGAACTGTCATTGTTTGTGTGAAGAATTTTGCTTCGACTTCGCGAATGACAAATATTCTAATCCGTCTGGTTGTGCAAAACCTCAGTCGTGATGGAAAGCGTCACACGACAAATATATCGTAACAAAATAAGTATGTGACAAGATTCAAAATGTCTTGTCGGAGCGATAGACCAGTAGTACGCTGTATCGAGCAACGTTGGTTAGGTTGTGTTGTCCAGTTTGAGGTGACTGTTTTCTCTTTGGTTTTGTCGCATGGTTTTTCTGTATGAAGGTGACAAATCCCAGGCCTGATTAGAATGTTTAGGCCTGTGATTACTTTATAACGTAATGTTAGTCTGGATCTACCGCTTCCGAAAAGCTTAAAGGTAAGTGCTTCCGAGATTTCAAATGAATGTAACCAAACATCCCTTAGCTCATGCATCAATTGTATGTTTTTCCTAGATTATTTTTGTTCCTGACGATGTTTAATCCTTGCTGTTTGATGTTTTATCCGACGGCATGACCAATCAAGAAATGGAAATATTGACGGACTTCAAACTGAATTACCAGAGCGAGATTGCTAGCACCCAGAATGACTTGAAGGGCAACGATTTTAAGTTGAGATTTTTATTTAAAATTGCTAGTTGAACCTTTATTATGTATATACTACTAAATATAAAGAGGTAATAAATAAACTACGTGTCGAATTATGTAATTAATTTCGGTTTAATATCATGTTATCACCAAATCCTCAAAACCGCAAGAAATGTTTAACAAAATGGGTATTTTTCACCCATCTAGCTATATTTTTCTTTCTAAGAAGATGGGTGAAAAGTATACATCACTTTTGACGTACAGACTCCCTACCCACTTATGGGTAAACGTACTTTACCCACCTTATGGGTTAGTCCACTTATTTCCCAAATGGGTGAAAAAACACCCACTTTTCACTTTCTCATTTCTCCGTGTACTCTACTCTACACGGTTAGAAAAAAGTACCTGATTTTAGGTACTTTTTTTCTCTTGCATCTCCCTCCCTCTTCCCTTTGTTGTCATAAAATGAAGAGCAAAACCACTCAACAAGGGCATTAAAGTGTGGGAACCCAACGTTGAGTAATCTCATGTTTACAAAAGTTGAGTGAAATTTACCTAACTTTTGGTTAGTTTCTATTTAAAAATAAGTATATTTTACTTAATATTAAGTGAATTTTACTTAATTTCAAGAAAAAATTACTTAATTTTGGGTTCCCACACTGAACCCCCGATTTGAGTGAAAAGTACCTAATATTAGGTACTTTTTTTCTAACCGTGTACTCTACTCTACTCTACTAAAAAACTAAAACTAATTTGACAACCAATTCTGGCAGCTGCCCCCACCTATAGCAGGTTTCAGGGACCCCGGAAAGGTGACCAGTCTCAGAACGGACCGGAACAATGCAAATATTGACATCAATAATTGCACCCGGGCCGAATAAAACCTGATTAAAGTTTACGTCACTAGAAATCTATGACGACCAGGCATTGAAAGCGTGAGTGAAGCGGACAAGCATTGATCTAATTCAATCATAGCATCCTATGCCAGTGAGTGAACAGCCTTGCTCAGATGGATACCAAACAACGATTATGAGCGTTCGTTGCTGCGTAAACAACGAGCGACAGGGTTCGCTAAGCCAAACTTGGCATGGTATCCAGGGAAGCTACGACTGGAGCGTTTGTATTACGCTTGCTCTAACTAGAATAAAACCAAAACACATCAGGTGTTCTGCTTAATTCACTCTGCTTTCAAGTTGCTGGGATGGAGGAGAGAAAGTATCGAAGCCTCCCATGTAATGTATCCGAGTTCCATTCTCATAGCGGACTTAATTTTCCTAAAGTCTGAAAAGATTTTTCTAACACCGTGTGGTAACAACACTCATTGTTAGGTTACCAAGTGATTTGCCTCGCTCAGTTGTCTCCCATTGGTGAGCGATGAAGATCTTTAAACATTGAATCAACGAACGCCAAATTTCAACGATTTAGGAAGCATCAGCGATTAGACCGCAGGAGAACAACAAGTTGGCATGAATTTAGCTGATTTTTACTCATGATCTGATTTTTTTCAATGCCTGATGACGACATAAGGAAGAAAAAAAAAGTAATTACAGTAGTGATTCGTTGGTTGGGAATTAAATACTTGGGTCACTTTTAAATTGAGCCTGAACTGAAAAATTGTTTTGTTTTGAGCTTTTTAACTGAACTAAAAAGCAATCATACGTCAAAATGCAATGTAAACACTGGAAATTGGATTTGTTGTCACTGGACATCATTTGTGATGTTCAAGTCGAAATGCACGTGTTTAATTGGCTGTCATGAATGAGCCCGAGATTCCCAAATCGGACGCATAGTTGAAGCACCCACCCGATTTGGTAATCTCGGGCTCATTCAATAGCCGCTAAGTTGCGTAGGCCGACGGGAGTCCCTTGTAGTTTAGATAAAAGCACCACTCACCAGTCTAGCGTACTGAGGGTCGTGGGCTCGAGTCCCATCGAAGGAAGTAGTTACCTTCAATACATTTTTCAAATCAAGATCTTCCGCTAAATGTACATATTCACATCTGAGTTTTCATAACATTGTGAATTAATGTCCATGTCGGGTGGCCCAATACCCGGAAAATCGGCAATTAACTTTGATTAAACTGATTTTCGAGAAATCAAATGAAAATGTAGAGGGCTCCCAGTCATCTGCCGCATTACAAGCACTCATGATGAGATTGTTTGCATTGTTTTAAAATCTGAATTTCTAATGCATTTCAATTGATTTGAGCAAATAACGATTAACAATCGATAAAACGATTATATTGTTCCTGATTTTCGTTACAATATGTTGATGCTCCTTCATGAAATAAAAATCCATGAAAATTTGGCGAATCTCCTTTCATTGTTTCTATGAGAGCGAGAGAGATAGTCAAATGTAAATATCGTGTGACTCCTCTCTATGAAAATAAATTTCTCAGTACTGGTTGTAACAAACTGTTTCGTAAAACCTATCAATGGAGACCATCGCCATCATTCGGCGCGCTGGCTGGACGTCGACGATTTTGGTTACCGAGTATTTCTGTGACCATGTAAGGAATCCGGGCCGGAATCCGAAAAATTGAGCATTACAAAAAGCATATTTCTAAAAACATTTAGTAAAATATATTATTGGTGGCAAATTATTGAGCCACCTTTTCGCAACCAATTATCTGGAGGAATTCATGATGGTCTACGGTGTTTTTCTTCGATATAAAGTGGGCGAGATTTTAATTGCAACAATTCACATAGAAATTAACCGGCGGTTCTTTAAATTGATCCAGTCTTGCAAAAAAAGTCATTTACTTTTCGGATTACTTTCATTATGAACAGTGAGAGAATGCTATTCAATCGAGTAAGGAGTATGATTGAAGTAGGATTAAGTTTATGACAAGGAGGAATGATTTCTCATTCGTTAACAGGAGGGTGTTTAGGTTCAGTATACATATAATGTTGGATATCAAAACACAAACTCTAGTTTATAGGCTGTGGAAAACTCAATATTATAAATAGGTATAGAATGACTAAAAAGACTTGAAAAATGACTTAGATCGCTCAGATAAGAAAATGATTAGTTGACGGTTTTAAATTTCCTTTATTTATTGATTTATTTAACATCTTGAAGGAAAAGATTCAATATCTCGAAAAATAAAACATTATTCGAAAAAATATGTGTATTTTTCTTTTTTAGGCAACTTTCTAATTTTTTAACTTATTGCAAATTTATGAATAGAACACATGATAGAGAAAAAACCAATAACTGTTAACCCGTTGCATCAATCGTCCTTTTTCGAATTGTTCGCTCCAGTAGCCCCTCTCTGTGCCCTGCTGGTTGTGCGTTAGTTGATGGATGAAATGTCATGACACGACACCGGCTTCAAAATGTTCTCAGCCGAAACCTCCTGCTGCCGATGCTGCTACACGCTGAGTAATGGCAATCCACTACACGCTGGTTACGCGGAGGTGGACGACACTACTCTTGCTTGACTTCAATCTCACGACCGACGAACGTGAGCGTAACAAACAAAACGACGATGACCGTGCCGAAAAAGAATCGAACCAGAATGAAGTTGTAGAATGGGAAGAATGCCAGTTAGGTATCGTTTTCCAGTTTCGGCGATTGAGTTTTGATTTTTTTTTGCTCGCAATTGGTCAACTAGACCGGTCTACGTTTGAATGGTGAAAAATAGTTTAAACTTACATTACTTCGAATCATTTTCAGAAACATTTGTGAACAGCAAAATTTAGTTCCGGCTGTGGTAGCTATATGGTTGCTACTCTTTTTATTCGGATGGATCAGTCTGCGAGTCTGTCCTCTTCGACCAGATTAGAAAGCATGCCGCCACCGCTGGCGGTCTCTGTGACCTGGCCGTTTTGCTGATGCACGTAGATATTATTATCTGCAGGTATGCGGAGCACGAGTTCCATTTGAAAATGCGACGTGATTCCGCTTCAAGCTCTGCTTGCTCGGTGGGTCACACGCAATTGTCTAATTCTCCCATTTTTGGTGATGACAAACTCCGTCGCACTGACAAACTATATATTACATTTAGTTAATTAATTTATGAGTCTTTTTTCGGGAGTTTCACACGACTCTTCGCGGGCTCCTACGTCCGCTGGGTGATGTTGTGCGAGGCACGGCACGAGCGAAAGCGGCCGCACAATTCACGCTGGCAATAAAATGAGGCTGGCGGTTTTTGTTACTGCTTTGTAAGCGACATGTTTATGAAGTGCTTTTAGTTCACATTAGACAAGAAATGCTGGAAAGTGAACTTTTGGGTGCGTGGCGTGGCGGCAAACCGTTATTTCCAATTAGCATGCTGACACAATCACAATCAGTTGGTATGTTAAAAGACATTAATGATGCTTCATTATTGCTCAGGTAATTCGCGTTTCGATTACAAAATGACCAAATTATATGCTCCTATTTTGACCACAAGCGCAAATCCGAATGATCTGAACACAATTCTCTGCTGCAATCAATTAGTCAATGTCTTTCTACAAGTTCACCCACTTGATGTACCTACTTGGCAAAACCAGACACAGGCCACTCGAATTCGGTTTTGCCATTTCCAAATCAAACCCTGCCCAGCTCTTTCAAACACGGGAATGAAAATCTAATCTCCGTTTTTTCCCCAATGCTGTTTTCTCCTGAGTCCTGAACTCAAGTGGTCAAATCGCACTCGGGACTTTGAGTTGAGATTGATTATTTTTTCATTCGTTTTTCTTTTTTATGCTTTTGCAGATGTCCGGTCTGGTGATAATGGGCATCACGGTGTGGACCGTCTTCTGGAAGCATCAGTATATCTCGCTACTGTCGACGACCAACTATGCAATCGGAACGTATTCGCTGCTGGCGGCTGGTCTTCTGGCGCTGATTGGTGGAATCATTGGGTGCTGTGGAGTATGGCGAGAGCAGCGACCAATGCTGCTACTGGTAAGTGGAGTTTAAGTGAAATAAAAGCGTTTTGATGTACATAATTAAAGATGAAGTGTATACATTTGAAATAGTTTGAGCAGTTATTAAAAAAAATCCACAAAATTATCATAAAAGAGCAATAAGAAAAAAAATTCCATTAAAAAATTTAAAAAACGATAAAATTGATAAAAAATTTCTACGAACTTTTATCGTTTTTACAGAACAATACTATTATTATTTATGGAATTTTTTGATGTGGAAAATTTTGTAATTATTTATTGCTAATATTGATTTATTAATGGAAATTTTGTATTTTTTCCGTGGAAGATTTCGATTTCTTAATGGAAATTTTTTCTTTTATAATTGCAATTTTGGCTTTTAAAAAGTGCTAATTTATTTTTGTTCTGTGGGAAATTCTTAATTGTTTGTTGAAATTTTGCATTATTTGTGGAAACTTTATATTTATTTATTGCTGATATCTTTATTGGCAATTTCTTAATTGTTTATGGAAAATTTCTAATTGTTTAAGGGGAGTTTTAATTTTAGTCCCCTTCATTTACCTCTTACATATATACTCTGCTGCTCTGGAAGTTGCTGTCCAGGATTTTTATTCATTATATCTTATTTCATTTATTTATCCATGTAAAAGTTTTTGCACCCATGAGGAGATGTTCACGGAAAATTTTAATTCATCTTTACTAGTCTCGCAAAAAAAAAAATGCCAGTTTACGGAGTTTTCGTTACAAATAGAACTTGAAGCTAAGTATCGAAAACTTGATTAGTTCAATCAACGTTAATTGACTATGTTCCGGGTATTAAACCACGCGACTTGGATATTAATTTACAATGTTCTGAACTCAGATCTGAATATGTCGTCGTTCGTGGTCGGGTCGTGTGTTCGAGTCCCATCGAAGGGAAAGTGGTTACCTCCAATACAATTTCAAATCAAAATGTTCCACATAATGTACATATTCACATCTAAGTTTTCAGATCATTGAAAACTTGATGTTTTTGTGTACAGTTTTAAACAAATTTGCTTTGCTGTAACTTCAGTCAAAAGACGTCTCAGTTAGAGGTGTGCGCCGCCGCGCCACGCCGGCACCGAAATTGTTAGCACGCCGTTGCCTCCATTTTTGCCTCGGCGCACCGCCGTTTAAAAAATTGTCACGCCGGTGGTCTATAATTTTTCACGCCGTTTTAAATTTGAAGAAGTTCGCAAAAATTTTCGTGGAACTTTGAAACATTGGAGATGACGAAAGCTCTCTATAGCTTATATAGCTAAAATTGTTTGTTGGTAAGGCTGAAAACTGTTTGGCTTAATAGATCGTTCGACTCTTGGTTCGACCAAACAAACCATTTCAACCTCTCAATATCAAGGGTCGCACATGAACTTCGAGCTGTTGAAGCGAGCCGCAGTATATTGGCAACGTTTGTTTTCAGTTCATATTGAACAGAATCCATAGTTGATAGTACGTACGTATTTTCAGGAAGTAAAAATTCAGCAAAATTTCAGTTCAA
Organism: Armigeres subalbatus; assembly: GCF_024139115.2. Lineage (NCBI taxonomy): Eukaryota > Metazoa > Arthropoda > Insecta > Diptera > Culicidae > Armigeres > Armigeres subalbatus. Next base: position 364,702,207 of record NC_085141.1, on the reverse strand, counting down.
ATTCGGCAAAACCTAACCTATTTTTTTTTTGATAATGTCTACTGTTTGCGATGTACTTTTCGGTGACTTATTTGGCGTTTCTTTTTCCAACGTCTTAAACCCTTAAAAAAAGTGGTGTGTGACATTTTAACCAGTTCAACCTTAAGTAACTAAACTGTTTAGTAACCGTTCCTTTAAATCTGCGATAACCTGGGGTGATAACATCGAAATATATTTGCTGTCGAGCTATATAACATCTATATCATGCTTCAACATCATAATGATAAGAACTTGGCAGGCTCCAGAGTACAACAAAATATTGGGAATGATAAAAATCCTTTCCTGTCGTATTATGCTTATCAATGGGCCACATGTAGTGTATGTATGCTCAGAAATCCTTCGCGGCCCGCGACCGGGGATCACTGCTTTACCTGAAGAAAAAAACCAAACAGTTGGCTCGATTTGCCGAAATGGTCGTGTGGGAGAATGGGTCATTTGGCCGAAATGGGCATCTGGCCAAAAGTTTCGTTCAGCTGAATAGGTCATTTAGCAGAAAATGCCGTTTGGCCTAAATGGTTGTTATCCAGAATGGACATTTTCGGATCAAATAGTTCTTTCCGCCAAATGATTATTGCTACCAAACGGCATTTTCGGCCAAATGATCTATTCGGGCAAACTACTTTTTCCGACAAATAACCAGCTCGGTCGAATGTGCCTTTCGGCTGTTTGTCGTTGTCGGCCAAGATCTTTTTTCGGTTAAACCATTTTCGACCTATGAAATTTGGTTAGATGACATTCGGCCTAACGTGTTATTTAACCAAGTGCCATTCGAATCAACGGATTTCCGCCGAATGACTTTCAGCTAAACGACATGTAGGGCCATTTGGCCGAAAACCATAAGTCCGAAAGGTGTTTGGCCGAATATATCATTTAGCCGAACAAATCATTAGAGCAAAATCCATCAATGACACGAAATGGGCAAAGAGCCAAAAATGTCGTTCGTCCGACTGGCCATTTGGCCGAAAAAGTCGTTTGACCCAAATGGCCGTTTGGCAGTGAAGCCTTTTGGAGGAAAATGTTATATAGCTAAACGGGTGGGTTAACCGTTCAGTAATCACCGACATAGACATTATTTGGCCAAATGACCCTTTCTATGAAACAACCATTTCGACCAGACGGCATTCGCGACCTTATGTCCTATTCGACCAAACGTTGTTCTGAACAACTTTAGTTCAAATTTCGTAAAATTCACCGTAGAAATTCCTAATCTATTCCCATAGATTTTTTTTAAATCCTCTGTGAATTCCAATGAGTTTCTTATAAAAATTTCGGAAACTTTGCCGAGGAAACCAATTTTTTTGTCTACATCTCTCCTGAAAATCTGAAGAATTGTCTGTGAAAATTTCAAACAGTACTCAACAGAAACTTTCCGTGGATTTTTCAAACATTTTCCTGTAGAAACTTGGAATAATTTTTCGTGAAAATTCTGAAGAATTTTTCATGTAAATTCTAAAGAATTTTCCAAACGATTTTTCTTGGAAATTCCAAAGTGCTTCCTTGGAAATTTAAAAAAATATCCTTAAAACTTAAAAGTAGCCAAGAAAAATCCAAAAATAATTTTCAAATAAATATTTTGGATCGGTCTTCCACCCACGGGTCTGACAGGGATTCCCCGCCCTTGGATGCTGCACACCATAGTTGATCTTAAAACGAATTTCTAAATGATCACCACCCTCCAGTCCATGTCAATATACGACGCGACCCTATTCCTACGGAATGTGCTAGTGGAACCATGATTGACTAGCACTGTGTCGAGCTTCGCAAGCGCCTCAAGTAACGCTTGTTCCTTGCAATTGGTACAACGGCTGCCCCCACTGCTCAAGCGTTAAAGTCTCCCGCTACGACATACGGTTTCCGACCCACTAGGTCGGACGATGGCCTGTCGATTATCTGGTTGAACTGTTCTAATGGCCACATTGGTAGGGCATAGCAACTACAGTATAACACACCGTTGATCTTGGCTATCGCGACACTCTCAGCGGAGGAGTGTACCACCTCTTGGACCGAGACCATTATGGTTACTTGCGCGGCTTCTTCTTGTTTGTCTCTCCGGTTGGACATGATGAACTTCTGTTATTTGCTAGGGCAGATGAGGCACTGTGCTTACTTGCAAGCCGATCTTCGACTTCCCTCGCTCCATGACCTTTTTGGCTTCCGCGATCGGTAATCAAAGGAAGGCTACCTGCGTGACAAAGGGGCCGCCTCTTAGGCGTACAGAGGTCTTCTCGACCTCTGAACCGCATTGCCCCCTGACGGCATGCCGGCATGCGGCAGTGACGTCGTCGTCCGCGTTTGTGACTTCGTCCAGTTGCTTGCACTGGAGGGTCACTCCCACCCACAACGATCACACCTCGGCGCCGTCTCGCAAAACCTCTTGGGCCAGCTTCCTATAGTCCGTCCCGATAACATGCGCTCCGCGTTTCAAAAACAAGATCATTTCGCCAGTCTTGGTACATCTGACACTACACACGTCCTGACCATGCGCCGACAGCTTTTCGGCTGCCCGCAACGATTTAAGGACTTCGGCGTACTTATCTTTATCAGTTTTCACCAACAATTCCTCGCCTCTGTCCTTATCTTTCTTTGCGGGTCGAGATGCACTCGACTTCCGCTTTACCCTACTGACCAGCTGTCAGGGGTTTTCGGTCCTTTGTGCCGACGGCACCGGCCGGCTGGTACCCTTTTGCGTCCAGACGACTTGCGTCTGGTAGGTGTCTCTCACCTTTTCCGGCCGAGAAGTCGTCCTTCGGGCACCTCTGCACCCTTATCTGATTCGTCCAGTCGACGTTCGGCCTTTATGGTCGCACGTCGTTTGACTTTGCTTTGAGAGCAATTCGTCGGATTACTGCCTGAACTGTTTCGGGTTAAGCGCAGTCTTTTCCTCATTGGTCATCAGGGCGAAATCAATCGCCAATTGGGCAATATACGAATAATCTGCAGGCAAGTAATTGTATGTTCCTATATTGGGCAAGTTTTACCACTTGAATACTCGTATATGCAACTTTATGTTTGCTGGACTGGTAACACAATGGTCCTTCTGCAGTATTATTGTGAATTGCAAGTCAAATGGTTAGAACTCGACAGGTAGTAATCGGTCTTCAATGCGCATAAGACCATCTTCATCGATTATTCTTCTTATTGACATCTCATCTCCCATTAGGGCATTGCCACGACGCAGCTTAGTGTTCATTCAACCCTTCCACAGTTGTTACCGTTGAGGTTTCTAACCCAAGTTACCATTTTTGCATTTGTTTATCATTAAGCTAACACGATGGTAATACATTTATGCCCATAGTCGAGTAAATTTTCAACCCGAGGATTTCCTAGACTCGAACCCAGCCACCTTCAGCATGGTCTTGATTTGTAGCACATCTTGCGGTATGGCTATGGAAGGCCCCGATTTTTCATCGATTAGATGTCTCAATTTGAAGGGATAACTAAACTTTTAAACATTCATCCGTTCTGCAGCTGGAGGCTTTTAATTATCATCAGAATACTGAATTCGTCACTGTTAAAATCCACTTGGGCCATCGGCATTAATCAGATTTCTTGAACTCCTGTTTTTTTTGACGTTCACGATTCTGGTCAATTAAAATGATGTTTTGCGGCTAAACACTTGCATCGTGTCTCCGTCTCTCTCTTTTGAATGAAATATATTTTGTAGCAGCTAGCGCAAAGCATTAAGCCTTAGAAACCCCAATCCGGTCTTAATTTTACTTTTTACATTTTGTTTAATTTTCATTACTTTTTTCTGTATGACGTAAAAATAGTAACATATGCGTGCTTGCCCATTTTAAAACTCACTGGCTGGCTGTGATGTTATGGAAGAAAGCTGTATGGATTACAGGCAGATTTAATCAGGGAATTAAAAGGCGTTAGCTCTACTGCAGATCCAGTAACCCATTTTTGACTGCGTGGTTATTTCATGACCATTTTACCATTAAATGGAGTTACTTAACAACTGTGTGGTCGAAATACGTATCTGCAAAGATATCGAAATAATTGGTGGAATTAAATGGAGTTATCTAACTCGTCTTAGACGATTGAATACATTCCACTAAAAAGAGCTTTAAATATTTTTTTTCTCATTTGTGTGGGGAAATTCTTAACTACAACCTTATCAGCATCTATGTCCCAACGAATGATAAGCCTGATGACGTAAAGGATTAGTTCTATGAGAGCCTTGATAAGGTCTACGGAGAGTGTCCAACATACGATGTAAAGATTAAAATTTTTTTCGCCCTGTCATTGGCATGGAAAGCCTTCATTCCACTACTAACGATAATGGACTGAGACTGGATCAGCAGTACCTACTTCGCACATAAGAATATCCGCAAGCACACATGGCAACATCCGAGTGGAGACATTTGCTCACAGATAGACCACGTGCTGATCGACGGACGACATTTCTCGGATGTTATAGATGTAAGGTCCTTCAAAGGTCCGAACATTGACTCGGATCAATACCTTGAACAGTCGACTCTCTGCATCTCGATTTTCTATATCCCGATATCTCTCCCTATGTCGATAGTTTCCTCGGTCCCTTCAATCTACATACTTTTGAGCATTCTACATCTCGATAACCTCTCTATCTCAATATCTCTCTATCTCGATGTGTTCTGATCGATTTTTGTTCTGGATTTACTCTCCTTATGTCGATATGATACATTTTTTAGACTACTAGACCATCTTTGGACAATAACAAACGGATCAAAACAAAAAATGACGTTTGTTATGTTTTTCATAGCAACGAGCTTTTTTGAATCTAGTATCCATTTCAATTTTCCTTCCATTCCTCGATCTCTCCCTATCGCGATGGTCCCTTCAATATCGAGATGTGTAGAGGCGACTGTAGTTGCAAAAATTCGGGCGCGACTTTCCAGCGTCAAGAATTAACGAAACATCAGAACGATGGGTTTCACAGCGACGCCAACGAAATGGTTGGTTTGATGACGAGTGCCAGCGAGTGACGAGAAAAATGTTGCTAGGAGTCGAATGCTAGTGGCTCGTACCCGTTCCAACAAAGAGCGGAACATTGTAGTAAGGGCAGAAGAGAAACGAATCCACCGCAGAAAAAAAGGCAACACGAAGAGAGTGTGATAGCTGAAGCGCAGGAGAACATGGATGCGGAGGTTTAAGGCAACTGTAAATGCCGCGCGGCATAAGACTGCGCCAGCGCCAGTGCAAAGCCCAAGAGGGGAATTTGCTGACAAACAAGACTATGGTGGCAGCCAGGTGGAAGGAGCACTTCGAAGATTTGTAGAACGGTGAAAATGAAGGTGTATTATCACAATAGATCTAATAAATGGTCGCAGTGATTAAAATACCCAACAAGAAAAAAAAGGTGTATTAAGGAGCACGTTGGACATAGTCGGCGACGGTCAAGCTCTGGAACCACCAACGCTGGACGAGGTAATGAAGGCTCTAAACGAGCTGAAAAACAGTAAAGCTGCTGGGAAGAACGAGATCCCGGTCGAGCTTCTCAAACACGGAAGTGAGCAGCTGCATCAATCAATCCACCACATTATTCAGAAAATATGGGAGGATGAAGAACTGCCTGGTTGGATGGGCCTCATATGCCCAATCTATACACAGATAGAAAAATCCACTGAAATTTACGCTGAAAATCATGCACATAAATGGAACGTCATTATTAGCGTACTTCCACACGAGAAGTAGCCTCAATGTATACAATATTTGACTTGAATCGTTGGTATTGCATACAAGTTGTAAGCAATATTGTTAGGAAGACGGCCATTTCAGCGTAGAATAGCGTAAATTCCCGCATGTCAAGTTTTACGCGTTGTTTATTTTTCATTATTTTTTTCTGTGTAAGAAAGGGCACAGACTAGCTTATTACAGAGGGATCACCCTTCTAAACTCGGCGTACAAAATCATGTCACGTATCCTGTTTAACAGACTGAAACCGCTTGAGCAGTCCTTCGTCAACGAATACCAGGCAGGTTTTCGTGAGGGCCGATAAACGACGGATTGGATGTTTAGCCTGCGGATGATCTTTAATAAATTCCGGGAGACCAACTTGCAGACTCACCACCTGTTCATTGATTTCAAAGCAGCGTACGATTCTTCTTATCTTCTTCATTGGCATTATATCCCCCACTGGGACATTGTCTCCTTGTCGCTTAGCGTTCATTAAGCACTTCCACAATTATCAACTGCGAGGATTCTAAGCCAAGTTACCATTTCTGCATTCGTATATCATGAGGCCAACACGATGATACCTTTATGCCCAAGGAAGGCGAGACAATTTCCTATTCGAAAATTGTCTAGACCGGCACCAAGAATCGAACCCTGCTCTCCTCAGCATGATCTTGCTTTGTGACCGTGCATCTTACCGCACGGCTAATGAGGACATACGATTTAGCAAAAAGAAATGAGCTGTGGCAGATTATGTCCGAACATGGTTTTCTGGCGAAACTGATTAGACTGATACGTGCAACGCTGGATGGCTCGAAATTAAGTATTCGTATTGCAGACGAAGTATCTACCTCGTTTGTGACCTTAGACGGATTGGAGCAGGGTGATGTACTTTCGAATTTATTGTTCAATATTGCACTCGAGGGCGCTATTAGGAGATCTGGCGTGCAGAGGAACGGCACTATGGTACAAGGTACATGGTGGCAGGTATGGATAGAAGAAGATCTAGTGGTGCTGGAGTATTGCTTGATGGGGATGTGTTTGAAGTTGTTGAAGAATTTGTTTCCCTCTGAACGCTTGTGACATGTGAGTGACAATAATGTTTCCCGTGAAGTGAAAAGATATATTTCTGCTGCGAATAGGGCCTTTTACTGATTACGTGTTTACTGATTACCAGCTTAGGTCCCGCAAAATGCAGACAGAAACGAAATTTGCCCTATACAAAACGCTAGAGGGAAACTAGAAAATGGTGTGTGACGCCAACGCATGAATCATGAGCTGTATCAAGTATACAAAGAAGAAAAAATTGTGAATCGTATAAAATACAGCAGACTTCAATGGGATGATCACGTAGTGCGAATGTCGGAAGAAAGAATAGCGAAAACAATATTCAACAGAGAACAAGATAAAAGCTGGCCACTTCGTGGAAGGTAACAAGCTGGCCGCACGCGGTGCAGTCGGAAATGGGGACCTTAAACGTTCGGGGAAACTGGAGGAACATCGTCCAAGACCGACGATTATAGAGCTCTAAAATACGCCAGACATAGTGTATCGACGCTGTAGCCAAACAGGTAGATAGATATCAACTGGGCAATGGATCCATAAACAAATTTCCGGAATAAACAATCCAGCGCCTATCTAGTGTTATGAATAGGAATCAAAATAAAAATATATTGGAACAATCTCACCAATTTGATTCATTCCCTGATGGCGAAAGCAAGAAATCTTGGTAACTACGGAGTCAAATTCGTTCGAGCGTTAGCCATCGGCAATCAATCACTCGCACTATTCTATGCTGTCGATCGGCAATCGGTCGTATCGGCGACAAGAATTTGTTGAACGGCGCTTCCAGAAATTTCAATTCAACCTAAATTACTGGTTCTCACTGCACTTACAGCACTTACGTCAACAGAAAATGATCCGAAAAAAACGTAATAACGAAATCCAAATACGACTTTTCGCGTCAAGACTTACTGCGATTTCACGTAAAAATAGTATACATACTCATTTAAAATCACGCAGCCCTACCCGATTGCTAGAAAAGCTCAAAAGCTCGAAACTCATGCACAAAACTAAATCAAGTGCGTGTGAAAACCCACTCGATTTCTATGTGTTTTCTATTTCCAAAAGCAGAGAACAATTTTATTTATGTAAACAATAAATTGCACCTCGTTTGCATAAATAATTTATGTGCGATAGTTTCCGGCAGAATCCCGCATAAGATTTGAGAAAGGTTTAACCAACACTGCACTGGCAAACATAGAATTCGCGATCGTGCAGCTTGCTCGAAAAAATGATCTACGAATGCCCTCATAAACGTGATGTGAGAGCTGGAATGGTCATTGTCGTATTAATTTTTGTACTCTATCGTGATGTCTAGATACCACGTTATTGAAATAGAATGATGATTCTTAGTACCATATTTCGTTGAATTGTGTAATTGGCCATAATAAAGCTTCTGGAAATATTCTTTTGTCATGGAAAGATGAGGGTCGTTGTATTTTCTGAAGCACTTTTTACATAGGGTAACGGTACCAATAGTGGAGGTATTAGTAGATCCACAAAAGAAAATATTTTTCAAAAATTGATAATTATGGGAAATTTGAAGCTTTAATATCTTATTCATGAGCATGAGCATTATGACCGCACAATTCGTAGTTGCTACTCCGTGATTGACTAGAACTTGCGAAATTGTACAGAGAACACAATAAATGGGGCTTGGGACTAGCTACCCATTCTCAATGTACACGTTTCGGGAGCTCAAATGTCTAAAGTCAATAACGGCGCCGGCCACGTCCTTACGGTCATATAGGAAGGGAAGGATTGTTAATCCGACTCTCGTTGCTACTAGAGACCGAGAACACCTCTGCATCTCCACGATTGTCTTGGGATAGGATATCGTTTTAGTTACAAAGGATAATTTATCTGGATTCACTTCGGTAAGTGATGCGATCTATGGGATGGGAAATAACACTCTCGCTGTCTGAAACTTTCACTTTCTGATTTATTCACTCACCCGCGCAAAGCAGAACAAAATTACGACGACCGGCCGATCGTTTTGCCTTCCGCACAAAGCAAAACTAAACTTCGACGACCGGCCGATCCGTTTACTGGAGAAACACGACCGGATAAGAAACAAACTTACACTTTCTGATTTATTTACTCACCCGCGCAAAGCAAAACTAAACTTTGACGACCGGTCGATCCGCTGACTCGAAACAAGAGCCAACACGCACTGAACTAATTAACTTTACTACCGGCCGCGCAATGCAAAACACAAAATTTCGGCAAATCGCGCGATCGTTCGGCCGTCCGAAACAAGAGCCAACACGCACTGAACTAATTAACTTTACTACCAGCCGCGCAATGCAAAACACAAAATCTCGGCAAATTGCGCGATCGTTCGGCCGTCCGAAACAAGAGCCAACACGCACTGAACTAATTAGCTTTATTACCGGCCGCGCAATGCAAATCTCAAAATTTCGGCAAATCGCGCGATCGTACGGCCGTCCGAAACAAGAGCCAACACGCACTGAACTAATTAGCTTTACTACCGGCCGCGCAATGCAAAACACAAAATCTCGGCAAATCGCGCGATCGTTCGGCCGTCCGAAACAAGAGCCAACACGCACTGAACTAATTAGCTTTATTACCGGCCGCGCAATGCAAATCTCAAAATTTCGGCAAATCGCGCGATCGTACGGCCGTCCGAAACAAGAGCCAACACGCACTGAACTAATTAACTTTACTACCGGCCGCGCAATGCAAAACACAAAATCTCGGCAAATTGCGCGATCGTTCGGCCGTCCGAAACAAGAGCCAACACGCACTGAACTAATTAGCTTTACTACCGGCCGCGCAATGCAAAACACAAAATCTCGGCAAATCGCGCGATCGTTCGGCCGTCCGAAACAAGAGCCAACACGCACTGAACTAATTAGCTTTATTACCGGCCGCGCAATGCAAATCTCAAAATTTCGGCAAATCGCGCGATCGTACGGCCGTCCGAAACAAGAGCCAACACGCACTGAACTAATTAACTTTACTACCGGCCGCGCAATGCAAAACACAAAATCTCGGCAAATCGCGCGATCGTTCGGCCGTCCGAAACAAGAGCCAACACGCACTGAACTAATTAGCTTTATTACCGGCCGCGCAATGCAAAACACAAAATCTCGGCAAATCGCGCGATCGTTCGGCCGTCCGAAACAAGAGCCAACACGCACTGAACTAATTAGCTTTATTACCGGCCGCGCAATGCAAATCTCAAAATTTCGGCAAATCGCGCGATCGTACGGCCGTCCGAAACAAGAGCCAACACGCACTGAACTAATTAACTTTACTACCGGCCGCGCAATGCAAATCTCAAAATTTCGGCAAATCGCGCGATCGTACGGCCGTCCGAAACAAGAGCCAACACGCACTGAACTAATTAACTTTACTACCGGCCGCGCAATGCAAATCTCAAAATTTCGGCAAATCGCGCGATCGTACGGCCGTCCGAAACAAGAGCCAACACGCACTGAACTAATTAACTTTACTACCGGCCGCGCAATGCAAAACACAAAATCTCGGCAAATCGCGCGATCGTTCGGCCGTCCGAAACAAGAGCCAACACGCACTGAACTAATTAGCTTTATTACCGGCCGCGCAATGCAAATCTCAAAATTTCGGCAAATCGCGCGATCGTACGGCCGTCCGAAACAAGAGCCAACACGCACTGAACTAATTAACTTTACTACCGGCCGCGCAATGCAAAACACAAAATCTCGGCAAATCGCGCGATCGTTCGGCCGTCCGATAAAAGAGCCAACACGCACTGAACTAATTAACTTTACTACCGGCCGCGCAATGCAAAACACAAAATTTCGGCAAATCGCGCGATCGTTCGGCCGTCCGAAACAAGAGCACACACGCACTGAACTAATTAACTTTACTACCGGCCGCGCAATGCAAATCTCAAAATTTCGGCAAATCGCGCGATCGTACGGCCGTCCGAAACAAGAGCCAACACGCACTGAACTAATTAGCTTTATTACCGGCCGCGCAATGCAAATCTCAAAATTTCGGCAAATCGCGCGATCGTACGGCCGTCCGAAACAAGAGCCAACACGCACTGAACTAATTAACTTTACTACCGGCCGCGCAATGCAAAACACAAAATTTCGGCAAATCGCGCGATCGTTCGGCCGTCCGAAACAAGAGCCAACACGCACTGAACTTATTAACTTTACTACCGGCCGCGCAATCTTAAAGCTTTAATATCTTATTCAATAGAAAAACTAATAAATTTGCTAACAAAAATGAGATACAGGGGTTAGGCAAAATGATTGAGATAGGCAAAATTTGGCCCAAATTCAAATCCTTATAACTTTTTGAAAAATTGATGAAATTGGACAAAACCGGAAGCATTCGACAGCAAATTTAGTCAAGATTTAGGAACATGTGCGGTCACGAATACTGGCCACCGGACACCGGAGATGTTCCGGATTTTCAGAGGCCATGTCAAAAACACATTTTTTCTGCCGCTCGTACTTTTGTGTGGTTTGAAGTTACATCGATAAACACTATTTTCCTAGAAACTAGATCTTATTGAAAATTGAATGCGGGCTGTTGCGCTAAGATCCGTTGAAAAACATCCGAGATATGGCCATTTCAGTAAACCTGGTTCCGGATACTATGGTCAATTATGTATATCCTTCCAATCACGTATATATTATCCGGTACCTTATCAATATGGGTATCAAACTTCAAGATTTTTCATGGAGATGCTTCAGGAAGCATATTCAGGACGATCAGTTGCCCTGACCACTCTGTGGTAGGTTCCAGGTGCCCCGGGGGAAGTGGCCAATTTGAAAAACATTCAGAACCCTATCAATATGGGTATCAAACTTCAAGATTTTTCATGGAGATGCTTCAGGAAGCATATTCAGGACGATCAGTTGCCCTGACCACTCTGTAGTAGGTGGTGCCCCGGGGGAAGTGGCCAATTTGAAAAACGTTCAGAACCCTATCAATATGGGTATCAAACTTCAAGATTTTTCATGGAGATGCTTCAGGAAGCATATTCAGGACGATCAGTTGCCCTGACCACTCTGTAGTAGGTTCCAGGTGCCCCGGGGGAAGTGGCCAATTTGAAAAACGTTCAGAACCCTATCAATATGGGAATCAAACTTCAAGATTTTTCATGGAGATGCTTCAGAAAGCATATTCAGGACGATCAGTTTCCCTGGCCACTCTGTAGTAGGTTCCAGGTGCCCCGGGGGAAGTGGCCAATTTGAAAAACGTTCAGAACCCTATCAATATGGGTACCAAACTTCAAGATTTTTCGAGGTGATACTTTTAAATGCATTTTAGAACCAGCAGCTGTCATGACCACTCTGTAGTAGGTTCCAGGTGTCCTGGGGAAGTGGCCAATTTGCAAAATGTTCGAAACCATATCAAAATGAGCATCAAAGTTCAAGGTTTTTCATGGAGATGCTTTTGGACTCTCCTGTCGAATAGAGTTCGTCGCCGCACGAAATGGACCATCTACAAAACGCTCATTAGACTGGTCGGCCTCTATGGTCACGAAAGTTGGATGTTGCTGGCGAAGGACCAACGCGCCCTTGGAGTTTCCGAATGGAAGGTGTTGTGGACTATTTATGGTGGAATGCAGATGGAAGCCAATGGAGGTAGTGGTGGAGGCCAATGAACCACGAGTTGTAACTGTTAGGAGAACTACCACATGGTACAATTTTGGCGGTTACGGTGGGCCGGGCATGTAGCCAGAATGTCAGACGACAACCCGATTAAGATGGTGCTCGATAATGATCCGACCGGTACAAGAAGAAGAGTCGCGATGCGGTCACGGTGGATCGACCAAGTGTAAGATGGCCTGCCATCAATGGCAGCAGGTCGCAAGCATGACTTAGCAATTGTGTGGGGTGCTATATCTTGATATGGCCATGTTTCTGTTATGGTACTTAAGGGCAAAGTGAAGCCTGCTGATTATCAAATTATTTTGGAAGACAAAGTATTTGTTGATATGATGACAAATCCTGAATATGACGTCTGTTTTTCATTTTTGCGAAAGATCCGCAGGTCGCGTTCCACTTGGTCGATCCACCGTGACCGCTGCACGCCTCTTCTTCTTGTACCGGTCGGATTATTATCGAAGCATCATCTCAATCGGGTTATCGTCTGACATTCTGGCTTCTTGCCCGGCCCATCGTAACCGCCAAAATTGTACCGTATGGGTAGTTCTCCTAACAGTTACAACTCGTAGTTCATTGGCCTCCACCACCACCTCCATTGTCTTCCATCTGCACCCCACCATAGATGGTCCGCAACACCTTCCATTCGGAAACTCCAAGGGCGCGTTGGTCCTTCGCCAGCAACATCCAACTTTCGTGGCCATAGAGGCAGACCAGTCTAATGAGCGTTTTGTAGATGGTCAACTTCGTGCTGCGGCGAACTCTATTCGACAGGAGAGTCCAAAAGATGCTGGGTCATTAGGCCGAACGCCATTAGGCCGAACGGTCGTTAGGCCGAATGGCCATTAGGCCGAACGGTCGTTAGGCCGAATGGCCATTAGGCCGAATGAGAACTGGGGAGGGAGAAATGAGTTGTGCGAAGTGATGAAGTAGGAAGGAAGGAAGAAGGAAAAAGGAAGATGGAAGAAGGAAGATGGAAGAAGAAAGAAAGAATAAGAAAGAAGGAAGACGGGAGGAAGAAAGAAGAAAGAAGAAGGAAGAAGTGAGAAGAAAGAAGAAGAGAGGTGAAAGAAGGTGGAAAGAGAGAAGAAGAAAAAAGCAAGAAGGAAGAAGAAAAAAAGAAAGATGGTAGGAGGAAAAAATAAGAAGGAAGAAGGAAGAAGAAAGTATGAAGATGAATGAAGGAAGAAGGAAGAAGAAAGTATGAAGATGAATGAAGGAAGAAGGAAGAAGAAAGTATGAAGATGAATGAAGGAAGAAGGAAGGAAGGAGGAGAAAGGAAGAAGGAAGTAGGAAGAAAGAAGAAGGAAGAAGGAAGAAGAAAGAAGGAAGGAAGAAGGAAGAAGGAAGAATGGATAAGGGAAAAGGAAGAACGAAGAAGGAAAAAGGAAGAAGGGAGAAGGAAGAAGAGAAGAAGGAAGAAGGAAGAAGGAAGAAGGAAGAAGGGAGACGGAAAAAAGAAGAAGGGAGAAGGAAGAAGGAAGATAGAAGAAGGAAGAAGGAAGAAGGAAAAAGGAAGAAGGAAGAAGGAAGAAGGAAGAAGGAAGAAGGACGAAGGAAAATGAAAGAAGGAAGAAGGAAGAAGGAAAAAAAGAATGAAGAAGGAAGTAGGAAGAAGGAAGAAAGAAGGAAGAAGGAAGAAGGAAAAAGGTGGAAGGACGAAGATAGAAAAAAAAATAAAAAATAAGGAAGAACGAAGAAGTTAAAAGGGAGAAAAAAGCGAAGAAGGAAGAAGTTAAAAGGGAGAAAAAAGCGAAGAAGGAAGAAGTTAAAAGGGAGAAAAAAGCGAAGAAGGAAAAATGAAGAAAAAAGAAGGAATAATTGAGAAGGAAGAAGAGAAAATGAAGAAGGAAGAAGGAAAAGGAAAGAAGGAAGAAGGAAGAAAGTAGAATAAAAAAAGACGGAGAGAAGGAAGAAAGAAGAAAGAAGAAAGAAGAAAGAAGAAAGGAGAAGCAAGAAAAAAGAAGAAGAAAGTAGAAAGAAGAAGCGTGGGTAAAAGAAGAAAAAAAGAAGGAAGAAGGAAGGAGGAAGAAGAAAGTAGGAAGAGGAAGAAGGAAGAACCAAGAAAGAAGAAGAATGAAGGAAGAAAGAAGGAAAGGGAATGCAGAAAGAAGAAGAAATAAGGGAGAAGAAATAAGTAGCATAGAAGAAGGAAATAGGAAGGAGCAAGAAGGAAGAGCGAAAAAAAAGAAAGAAGAAGGAAAAAGAAGACGGCACTTCTCGTTTTTCCATTTTTGCTTCTTTTTGCTAATTCGGCCTAATGACCATTCGGCCTAATGACCGTTCGGCCTAATGACCGTTCGGCCTAATGACCATTCGGCCTAATGACCTTCGGCCAAATGGCCTGACACCAGTCAAAAAGCATCTCCATGAAAAACCTTGAACTTTGATGCTCATTTTGATATGGTTTCGAACATTTTGCAAATTGGCCACTTCCCCAGGACACCTAGAACCTACTACAGAGTGGTCATGACAGCTGCTGGTTCTAAAAGGCATTTAAAAGTATCACCTCGAAAAATCTTGAAGTTTGGTACCCATACTGATTGGGTTCTGAACGTTTTTCAAATTGGCCACTTCCCCCGGGGCACCTGGAACCTACCACAGAGTGGTCAGGGCCACTGATCGTCCTGAATATGCTTCCTGAAGCATCTCCATAAAAAATATTGAAGTTTGATACCCATATTGATAGGGTTCTGAATGTTTTTCAAATTGGCCACTTCCCCCGGGGCACCTGGAACCTACTACAAAGTGGTCAGGGCAACTGATCGTCCTGAATATGCTTCCTGAAGCATCTCCATGAAAAATCTTGAAGTATGATACCCATATTGATAGGGTTCTGAACGTTTTTCAAATTGGCCACTTCCCCCCGGGCACCTGGAACCTACTACAGAGTGGCCAGGGAAACTGATCGTCCTGAATATGCTTTCTGAAGCATCTCCATAAAAAATATTGAAGTTTGATTCCCATATTGATAGGGTTCTGAACGTTTTTCAAATTGGCCACTTCCCCCGGGGCACCTGGAACCTACTACAGAGTGGTCAGGGCAACTGATCGTCCTGAATATGCTTCCTGAAGCAGCTCCATGAAAAATCTTGAAGTTTGATACCCATATTGATAGGGTTCTGAACGTTTTTCAAATTGGCCACTTCCCTCGGGGCACCACCTACTACAGAGTGGTCAGGGCAACTGATCGTCCTGAATATGCTTCCTGAAGCATCTCCATGGAAAATCTTGAAGTTTGATACCCATATTGATAGGGTTCTGAACGTTTTCAAATTGGCCACTTCCCCAGGGCACCTGGAACCTACCACAGAGTGGTCAGGGCAACTGATCGTCCTGAATATGCTTCCTGAAGCATCTCCATGAAAATCTTGAAGTTTGATACCCATATTGATAGGGTTCTGAACGTTTTTCAAATTGGCCACTTCCCCCGGGGCACCTGGAACCTACTACAAAGTGGTCAGGGCAACTGATCGTCCTGAATATGCTTCCTGAAGCATCTCCATAAAAAATCTTGAAGTTTGATACCAATATTGATATGGTACCGGATAATATATACGTGATTGGAAGGATATACATAATTGACCATAGTATCCGGAACCAGGTTTACTGAAATGGCCATATCTCGGATGTTTTTCAACGGATCTTAGCGCAACAGCCCGCATTCAATTTTCAATAAGATCTAGTTTCTAGGAAAATAGTGTTTATCGATGTAACTTCAAACCACACAAAAATACGAGCGGCAGAAAAAATGTGTTTTTGACATGGCCTCTGAAAATCCGGAACATCTCCGGTGTCCGGTGGCCAGTATTCGTGACCGCACATGTTCCTAAATCTTGACTAAATTTGCCGTCGAATGCTTCCGGTTTTGTCCAATTTCATCAATTTTTCAAAAAGTTATAAGGATTTGAATTTGGGCCAAATTTTGCCTATCTCAATCATTTTGCCTAACCCCTGTAGATGTCATTTAACATCAACAATTACCAAATATTGCTTGCACCACTATGGGTACACTGTTCCTTTAGTGGCGGTAAAAATTAATTTTGGTTCCCATAGTGGCGCTATTCATTTGTTTTCTTATGAGACTCGCCACTATTGGTACAGTTGCACCACTATAGGTGCAAGGGAGTCAATTTTGCAATTTTGTTAAGGAAAATCATTGTTTTCAATAGTTTTTCAAGCGAAATCTTAAGATAAGTTGCATTTAACAGGAGATTTAAAGCACGACGCATGAACTGAAACCATCGTAACGTGTATGAATATGATAAATCTCATTAAAACCCCACTACCTCCACTATTGGTGCTACCTCCACTAAGGGTACGGTTACCCTACTTTTTTTTCTTCCGAAGATTCGAAAGAATTGTATCGTCAATCGTTCGCACCTTGGGAAGATCCATAAAGTACGTCACGCAAAAATTGGCGATTTTCAACCCCCCCTCCCCCCTTCGTCACACTTTTTGTATTAACATTCTAAATTTTTTGTATGAGTCGTCACGCTGCTCGGAACCCCCCTCCCCCCTAGGAGCGTGACGTACTTTGTGGACTACATTCACAACAACATTTGCTTGATTGACGTATATGATTGGATAATCAGCACATCACTCTCATCATTCTCGCGGGGCGGTGATCCGATGAACGTGAACTACTCGGTTCATCCATTTCCTTTTAGCGGGTCACGTTATTAACGATGATTTATGTCATCTAATAATGCTCATGTTTGGCTCACACCTTTCGGTCATTATACACGCCCATGACTCGCAGACTTCACTGACAGACAGGCTCTGACTTAAATAAAACACATTGCGGGAGCATTATTATGATCACGGTTGGTTAGTTGGTTGAAGCGTGCGTTGGTGTGCAGCGAAGTGCGGCCAGTAGAAGCATCACTTCCACCCTTTGGCATGACGTGTGAAAAAAGCCTTTAACCTACATTTGGTCGTGTGGGTCGCTGATGCCGCTATCGCCGGTACTGACTAGCAGTATTTCCTATGGGCATATTTTCTCATTATCGTACAAAAGTGGAGGAACCGGCTGAATAAGTACACTCGAGTGGTATGAACCCTCTTCTGCTCTGGCTGAGACGTCGGTCCAAATTAAATTATTCCTATATAAGCACATCATCAAGTCCTGCTCGACCATAATGAACAAGGCGACATTGTCCTGCGGGATTCTGTGTGAAGTAATTCTAGGCGTCTCCTCCTTCCACATCATATACCTATCGTCCTTACCTCGGTATTTATTTGCCAGAGGGGCTTGGGGGGAGAGAACACTCGATAAAGGTATATTCAAAAGATTATCGCAATCAGCTTCGGGCCAACGTCCAATCCGTACGACCATCGTTCCCTGTCTTATTATTGGTGGAGTGAGGTTACCCGAAAATTCCAACGACAAGACACTTGTCGTGACATGCCAATGGTGAAATTAGGGATACAGTTGATGGTCAAATTATGCTTCTGGGAAGTTCGAAGGTTTGTTCTATTGACTATTTGAACACACTTTTTCACTGCCACATCAGCGAAGGCGAGTTTGGTTTTACATGTTTTCTGATATGGAATATATCTTTAAGGCCAAGGCATGAATGTACAAATGATGGTTATTACAATAAAATAACAAATAAAAATCCAGCGCTGATTTATATTTATAATCTAATCAACACTTCATATTTGTTCGCAATATCGGAACATTCACTGTACATACCCTAGGAGCAGTTAAGAACGACCCCACTCACCTTTTTGGCACGACCGTTCAAATGCAAGCAAGAGCAAGTTGATGGCTTGCATTGGAATTATTTCGCGGTGGTTTGAACAGGTGTTCCTTACACACTTTCTCTCGTCCTTCCTACCATCATGTCGCTGTCTGTGACATGGGACCAGACAATTAAACTGGCACATCTCCACCGTCCCACCTCCAACAGCGCCAACCGAAATTGTTCGCCTAAAGCTCCGCGAAGCAATTTCATGTTCCCCTGGGGAGCAGTACCATGGCCTTTGGCAAGGTGCTCCATTGGGACGTGCGTCCAGTTAGTCAGTCAGTAGTGGCGGTATTGGCGTGATTAAGTAATTACGGGTAATTGTAATGGAATTCGGGTTCCAATTAGGATGCTCCTTTGAAGATGAGACGACAACCTCTTCACCAGTAGCGGACTCACTCCACTGGTGAGTCTTTTGAAGGTAGAACCAGATCGTAATATGTTATCAAGCTTGTTTGAGGTTGCGTGGCGATATCTCGTTTATTTAATTACGAGGTTCTAGATGATGGATGGTCCTTACAGAACGCGGCGCTAGCTTTTCTTCAGAAGTATTCGTCTTCGTATAACAAGTGTGTGACCATAATTGCTTGAAACAAGACTAAAGCTACAAGTACACTCTTTGTCAAGCTGAAAACATTTGTCAAGTTTGCTATGCCATTATCTAATCATTCTGATAAACTGGATGATCATGAAAAGTATTTATCATTGTGGCGAAGAGTGTACTACGAGCTTGTGGAATGATTCAGGTAGGATGGCATCGCTTCGATAGGCCGGCTTCCTACGCCATAAACTATCTACATCTGTTGTATCTGAACAAACGTACCGAAATCAGCACAGTATAATTATTCATTATGATGAATGCTCTATTAAACGTAACGGTGACAAGTTTATAATCGATTGATTTAGTGTAATTAGACGTTCAGACTAGCAGCAGCTGACAGAAGCACAGATTAATTTCTTGGAAAATAGTGGGACAGCAATTCGATCGTCATGTTGCCCGGATACACACTTGTTAGCTAATGTTAGTTGTTTAATATGGCATGCAAGAAATATGGATAACAATAGACATTTATCAGATCAGTTTTATTAGTTTTTCCTCTAAACAGTCTAATTAGCATACTACCCGCAATGCTGGGTAGACACCTTTTCGGGATTAGTTTTACCATAGTCACATTGTCAGCTAAAGCTGGGTCGATTTTGACACGGGTTTATATTTGCGCGTTTTAAGCCTTTATCGTACAACAAAGTTGTACCGAAAGGCTATATGATCACTCCAAAAACGATTTTTTATAAGAGGGTCATTGACTCATAGTGTTGTATACCAATCGACTCAGCTCAACGAACTCAGGTAAAGTCTTTCTTTTTCTTCCTAAGTAATGGAGGGAGAATCTGCTCAACAGACATCCTGGGTTGTCCAGGAAGTGCGGGGTTAGGGACCACCTCCAATAGCAAACGAGGGAGGCAGGACCCGACCCGCTAAACCGTTCCCATTGCCGCCAAGCCCATAGTCCCTTCGGTACAACCAGAAAGTAAAGCCTGTCCACGTTAAACTTCGGACAGTTAGATAATGTTCAATTGATTTGTCGCCATTTCATCAATTTGGACGAGAGCTAAGACATGCTGAAAGCAACAGTAAAGCGAAGATATTGAGCTGTCATGTAAATAGATCGTATCAGTGGTTAGTAAAAATGTTTAAAAATCGCATTGGTAGATGGGTGTCCGAAATTTAACGTGGACAGGCTTTAATACTTCAAAGTGGGGGCAGTGCACAACGCACCCTCGAGGTTAGCTGCGTGTCCTTGCAGCACCGAACATCGTGACTCGCTTTTTTAGAAGAACACCATGGTATCGTGCCAGGGCATTGCCGGCTTTCCAGGTGGCCTTACCACGCTCTATGTCCTCGGAAGGTGGGAAGGGTCGACTTCGCGCCTGCTTCCCTCTGCACGACTGGTATCAAGAATGATGATGCCGCGTGCACCCCAAATTGACCTCTCTGCGATAGGGTCTATTCACCAACACACAGAGGGACTTGCCGACGCGGTGCCTACGCCTGCCCCAGCCTTGACGAGGACCCCTTTCCGTCCTCGGGCTCGGAACCCGCCCGGTTGACCGACGCCGCGAAAGCGACGATACCATGTTGTTCTTCGCGCGGCCACTTGTTCGATAAAAGGATCGAGTTCGACCACAGGGCATGACCACCGGTATGACCCATGAAGCCGACTCCGATCCCTTGGACCAACTCTTATTTGCGCCTGAACTAGCCATCCTTGAGTCCACACGCCACCTTCTGTGTAGCTCCGAGAAAATTTGGGCGATAGCCGATAAAACGACGTTCCAGCCAACTTCATCTTTACACATCCTCCGAACTAGGTTGTCCGGGGTAGTGTCCAGACCACATGTGGCAAGTATGTGGTCACGCATTGTGCGAAAACGTGAACACACGAACAACGCGTGTTCTGCCGTTTTCTCTAAACCTGCGCACACCAAACACTCGGGTGAGGCCGAGCAAGCCAGCTGCGTTACCTGCACTGTGATTTTGCAGCACGCTTAAACGCCGGGCACATCGAACCCCCCATGGGGTGCTTGCTGTTCACAGCTTTGCTGGAACAAACCAAACAATTGGGAGTGTTCGTGCAGCATTGTGCCTTATGTCCTTCCAATCCGCAGCGTCGGCAGAGATTGCTTCTGTCAGGGCTTTTACAGTCCCATTGCTTGTACCCCGGTTCCAGGCACTTGAAGCATACCGACCATCCCACCTTGACGTTCCCTATCTTGACTACCTTGGAGGTGTCCGCTGCAGATAGCCGACCCAATGCTACCTGCGTCCCTGCTGGACCTTTCCGTAGCCGAACGGCTGCGGTGGGCGTCTCCACTTTACACTGTCGCCGCAGTGCCGTGACGAGCTCTTCGACTTCGGTGATCTCGTCCAGGTATTTAACCCTTAGATTCACCTCCGTCGTGAGTGCCCTCACTTTGACCGTCTCGCCTAGGACTTCCTCCGACAACTTCTTGTAGGCGGCGCCTTTTTGTGAGACGCCCGCTTCAGTTCGAGGATAATATCGCCCATCCGGGTACGTCTTATTCGACGTACGTCGGCGCCGAGTTCTCCGAGCTTGACGTCACTCCTCATCGCCTTCAATACGTCCGAGTACTTAGCTTCGTCCGTTTTGATGACTAGGGCATCGCACCTGGAGCGATTGGCGCATATCCTAGACTTCTTGCTACCCTCATTCGCCTGGGCCTTCTTTTCAGCCCTTGACGTCTTCGGTTTCCTCTTGTTCTTGACCAGGGTCCAGGAGGCGTCATCCCCCTCTATTTCCTTGGTCGGGTGCGGCTGAGAGCTCTCAGCCTGCCGTAACCCCTTACCACCGTCTTTCCTGGGTGGACGGACCTTTCCAGGTCCTTCTTCCCCCGATTTGGAGGTACCTGGCCGGGGTTCAGCTTCCCAGCCCCACTACCCTTGTTCGGGGTAGTAACCCTCCGCGTTTTGGAGCGGCCCCCAGGGAGCTCATCCCCTGGAGACTGTCTCCTCCGGTTTTGTTTCTGCTCCGTTGGAGCAGTCACCCCCGACGTGCCCGTAAATACTTGAGCCTCAGTCTGGGTAGACTTTGGTACCACCGTCTTCGCTGGCACCCCCCTCTGTCGATTCGACCTTGCCCGAGTCCGCGAATCCTTGGGCCTCAGTCTGGGTAGACCTCGACTCCACGGATTTCACGGGTTTACACTTGGCCGTCCCGACCGCCCTCTCCAGCTTGGCGTCCAGCATCGACTTTCGAAGTTTCAGCAAGCTCCTCTTGAGTTCCTTACTGATATTATGCTTCGATGACGCAAAGTCGATGATGGCGTCCAGCTGTTCCGTCGCCACCTCGAAGGCCGAAAGCCCATCGCGTTTGCGGTTCATCGCCTTCACAAGCCATGGGCCGTCTATAACCTCTACCGGCGGAGCCTGGGAGATGGTTAAGTGACCCACGCTGGCGCTGCGCACTGAGCTGCCGACTATTGCCTCTGGCCTCCTAGGCGGAGACCTGAACAACCCACCTCTTGCGAAGGGGTTGTCGAAGGGACAATTACTGTGGAGGGTGCCCAGGTACCCCACAGACTCCGTTAAAGGCCTAGCTTATTATTTCACCCCCCTGGCCATGCATCTCCTCGGCACGGGTCGCTTAACGCCTTGGGATTAGGGGTTAGGGACGATGGTCCCGTTGGTCGCACCCACTCACTCTAGCTGATGTCAGAAGGACAACAGTGCCCAGGCTGCACTACCAGCTAAGTACGCAACCCTTAGCTGGCGGTCAATTGTCATCGGAAGACCCGTGGAAGCGTGAGATTGGAACTTGTGAGGACCAGAGCTGTGTAGGTCGCTCCTTCCCAGATGTCAACTTACCATTTCGCAGCCCAATGAGGTGATGTCTGTATGTGTGTGTATATGTGTGTGTATGTGAGTATGCGTACAAATTTCCTAAAGAAAATTCTAAAAAAAATCAATTAGGAAAATTTTCTGAGTAATTTTCAAAGCATTTTCTAAAGAACTATTTGAAGCAATATCCAAATAAATACCAAAATGAATTCCTAGAGAAGTTTATGAAGAAATACTTAAATAGGAAGAGCTGCTGAAGGAAATAATTCCTAAATCTTTTTCCGAAGGAATTCATAAAACAATTTCCGTAGGTGTTCCAAAATAGAAATTTTCAAACGAATCCTAAAAAAAATCCCCAAGACATTTCTGAAGGATTTGACGCCACAATACACGGTTCGAGGCCACATCTCTCCATCCTCGCCAAATCTACCTAGCTTGTTGTGCTCAATCCTTATTGTATCTTCCGGGTCGGAAGTCATGGACGAAAACCATCTGGATATCGGGTTCGTCCTTTGCACACCGCCAAAGATGGTCCTAAGAATGCGTCTCTCGAATACCCCGAGTGCTTCCAAGTTCTTCTCAATCATGGTCTAAGTCTCATTTCCAGAGGCAATAATAAACCTGGTAATTCCAGGTTTTCCAGGTTTTGACGTAGGACTTACTTTACTATACTGGTGTCATTTATTTTTTGGAAATCGAGAGCGTTACGCTGAATGGGAATATTTCGAACGTTACTAGCGTCTTTATCGTTCGATGGATGTTTAAGACTCAAGATTTTTAACGATAAGCTATTGAAAATTTCAATTCTTGTCAAGGCCAATCAAAATTTCATATGAAATCAATCTCGTGCATTCCTAACACGGACATCAAAATGTATTTCCACGTGCTTTCGGGTCCACCGCAAGATTTTCTTTGTGTATAAAAAAAGCTGTGCCTCCCGTGTGTTAGTCATTCCAGTTCGAGACAGCACGGACGTACGGACGTTTTTTTGCTCCCGCATTTTTCTAAGTATTATTTCTCGTTAGTTCGCTGTTTACATTTTCGCTTCGTTGCGTTGGCGTTATATTCTCCCGGACCCGTCATGGGAGATACTGTGGCCAAATCGATCGCGAATAAAACGCGGAAGCGTTC
Source organism: Armigeres subalbatus (assembly GCF_024139115.2). NCBI lineage: Eukaryota > Metazoa > Arthropoda > Insecta > Diptera > Culicidae > Armigeres > Armigeres subalbatus. The sequence goes on along the minus strand of NC_085141.1, from coordinate 364,678,577 downwards.
ATCGAAGGAGGTTATTTCTGACAAGGGAAGTGTAAAGCTTCTCTTGAACAACAAGTATTCCTCGCTCAAGGATGGTGACGCCGGCAATCTACTGGGTATCACGAAAAAACAGAAGAAGCAACAGCCTCTGTTCCTCGATAAGTCACCAGAGCGGAAGGAAAAGTGCCCGCCTTCGCCCGACCTCCGGAAACTAATCGCCCGGGACCGGAAGTGCACCTTTCGACTGTGCGTCGAAGGTGTGAAATTAATGATCGAGGGAAGGTCTCACTTCGACAAGGTGCTGGAGAACCTGAATGAGAAACGGTTCCAGGTTTACACCACGACGTTCCCGGGAGCTGGTGTACCTGGAGCACGGTACTACCACGATGAAGGACCTCAAGCAAATCAAGGCCATCAACAGCACTGTCGTCGAGTGGACAAAGTACAAGCCCGTACATCGTAACGACATGCAGTGCATGAACTGTCTCCGCTTCAGCCTTGGCTCACGGAACTGCTTCATGAATGCACGATGCAGCCGGTGCGGCGGAGACCACGGTATCGATGAGTACGAGCAAATGGAAGAGGCTGACCCCAAGTGTGCCAACTGTGGGGAAAAGCATCGGACTACCATGAAGGCCTGCCCGAAACGCGCGGAGTTCTGAGAAATCCGCAAGAAAGCTTTCACATTGTGAAACAATTGATGTAACGATGAGTAAAACTAATCTAAAAAAAGTGTTCTTCTCTAGACAAGTTAGGTAATGACTGAAGTACACATAGACTAGATAATAAGTATTTATTGTACAAAGTATAATTGGTCTACATTTGATTGACGGCAAATAAATAAATAAATAAATAAAAAATCGTCCAGTCCGAATCTCGCCCCCATTGCTCGACGAACGGAACTTCCCGACAATCCCGCGTCGGTCGAGCCCGGTCCTTCCGCCAAGAGCCGCAAAGAAGACTCGCAGCTGTTGCTGCCTCGGTCCCACCGGAAGTCAAACCAAGCAAAGCAACACCCGACCCGTCCACCAGCGAATGACCGTCGATCCCTTCTTCAGGATTTCGCCAGCAGCAAGATGAGCATCCTCTACCCCCGGATGATTCCGCTCAGCTCTACACCCCGGAGCAGCTGGCTCCGATATTCAGCCAACTTGCGCCTCCGCTTCGAAGCTACGAAGTAAGCGTAACAATTCCAGGTTTTAGGCTGGTGAGGTTTGATCGAGCAAGCTCTAGAGGGGGAGGCGTGGCAATCGCCTTGCTGTGCAATCTCGCCTGCCGCCTGCTGCTGGATTTCAAGCTGAAAATCATCGATTCTATTGGAGTGAAAGTCACCACATCCGTTGGAGTCGTCACGTTCCTCGTGGCTTACTGTCCCACACAAGTCAAAGTCAACGACGTCTCATCGGCCGAACTACGAATGGATATAGCGAAGCTCACTCGGCGGCAGGGGCAGCACAAATCATGGAGAAACACCGTCTCAAACCGGAACGGAGTCGTCTAGTCCAACGACGAGCTGCAGGGCCACTACATAATCCTGAGCCCTGACAGCCCTACCCGGTTGACACGGTCCGGGACCCATGCAACACTCGACATCTTCATCACGAACATGAACGGTCACGTCTCCCAGCCGGTCGTCTTCCAGGAACTCACCTCGAACCACTATCCGGTGGTGGCGGAAGTTGGAACTTCGGTGAATTCGCACGAGCTAACCCGGCTAAACTACCACCAAGTCAACGAGGCGCTCTCCCTAGCCCGTGAGCAGAATGTACCAAAGGCCCAGCAGGTAAGCAACACCCTGGCCATTGATACGCTCACCAAAGATTTGATCCGTCTGCGAAATGTCACACGCAGGCAGTACCAACGTACTGGGCTGCCTGCGCTCAAGACCCAGTGCAATCGCATGACTAAAATCATCCAATCCAGAATGGTTGACCTCAGAAATAATGATTTTTCCACGCTCTCCCAGGCAGTGCTAAGCCGTTCTGGAAGTTGAATCATCAAAAAACATGAAGGCCCCAGGCTTCGACAACATCCTAAATCTCGAGCTCAAACACATGAGTGTCTCATTCTTTGAGCACTTTTCGCTGATATTCAATCAGTGTATGCGACTCAGCTACTTCCTATCGTCCTGGAAGTCTGTGAAAGTCATTCCCATCAGGAAGCCTGGGAAGGATCCTTCCTCTCCAAAAAGCTATCGTCCCATCAGTCTTCTCTCAGAGTTATCCAAGCTGCTTGAAAAAGCAATTTACCACCGTCTACTCGAAACGTCTTGCGCGATGAGCAGTTTGGTTTCCGACGTGGTCGATCAACCGTACACCAACTGACCCGAGTTACCAACGTCCTCAGACGGAACAAGTTTGTCTCTCACACATCCGCCATGGCCTTACTCGATGTCAAGAAGGCATTCGACAATGTATGGCATGATGGTCAGGTGTACAAACTACATCGCTACAATCTTTCCAGCTACCTAGCAAAAATCATCAGCAACTATCTGTCGGCTAGGACATTCCGGATCTCAATCAACGGAGCGAGTTCCAATGCGTACGACATCGTCGCAGGCGTCCCGCAAGGTAGAATCTTCGGGCCACTACTGTTCAACCTGTTCACCTCCGACATGCCTGAACCTCAAGAAGGCGGCACTTTGTCATTGTTCGCAGATGACACCTCTATCGATCGTCTACATCCGCAATGGCACGACATTGGAATGGGCCAATGAGGCCGACTACCTTGGCTTGACAGCAAGCCTATTTTCAGGCAACAGGTTGACAAGACGGTGACAAAGTGTAACATTTTTCTGAAACTACTTTACCCTTTGATCAACCGCCGGTCGTCATTGTCACTGAAGAATAAGCTTGCTGTCTACAAGCAAATCATCCTCCCCGTGATCGAATACGGTATGCCGGTCTGAGAGAGCTGCGCTAAACCCCATCACCTCAATCTCCAAAGAGTGCAGAACAAATTCCTCATCATCGCTTCCAGGACACGAACTTCTGAGGTCCACCGTCTGGCTGGACGCTCCACGAGCGCTTTGGTGAGTGTAACGATCGGTTTAGGGCCCGTTGCTTAGCTTCGGATCAGGCCGCTATTAGGGCGCTAGTTCCAATCTAGGTTATCAAATTCTCAATGTAAATATTAGTGTACATAGTAGTTAGGTTATCAAATTTTTATAATTACACTAGCGCCTCCTAAAGGCCGTCATGATAAAGTGAAATTATAATTTTAAAAAAAATTGTCAGTTAACATTGAAAACATTTAAAAATCGAAGTTGGAGGGCCAAGCCGGCCGATCATTTTTTATGTAAAATAATAATTGTAGAACAAAAATGTTTAAACAAAGAAGAATTTTACTACTACTTTCGTGTGTTAATCATTTCTGTTTGCTTTTTGCTCGTCCATTTTTTTCTCGTTCGTTTGCTGTGCTTATGTACACAGCCAGGGTTGGCATTATGCCAGACATATCTGGCACTGCCAGACTTTTTGGCACTAAAAGTGAAAAATAGAAACCATCCACAATGCCAGACTTTTCAAATTTCAGACAGATTTTTTTTTACCAAAATGGATAGACTATGAGTCAAACAAAATCGTCTAATACAAGTTGGCTGCTTGGGTTGCTACTCCATTATGACCAGATCAACTATTCTTGCACAGGGAACCAACAGATGTTTGCTTGGGACTAGTACACATCTTCAATGTACAAGTACTGGTGATCTCATTTGTTAGGTCATACTGGCGCCTGCCACATTAGAATGCAATTCAATGTAGGGAAGGAGGAGGAAATGATGATGTAATCACTCGCCCACTGCAAGCCGAATATACCTCTGCACTTGCCACGAGTTCATGCGGAACTTGTTGGAATTTTGAACTTGTTGGAATTTCTTGGTTAACGAGCTGCTAATGTGACAGATAGGAAAAAGCAACTGATAGAATTTCTTATTGGATGCAGGAAACGAGCTCTTTCGTTCATTTCCCATTCTAGCAGTTACTATTAGAATAGTCAAGTTGAAGGTATATCATTGAAATGGAAACGGTACGGAAGTCCATTTCCAGTAGCGATTGCAAGAACATGAGGCAGTGTTAGGCAGAAGCAGTATGTTGATGGACCTGAGTTGCCAACGGAGGTCCTTCGGAGTATTCGAGGCATCGGTAAAAGTGGACAGTTCATAAAATTTATCCGTCTCTGAATAACGAATGATTGATGTGGCCCATTCTCATGGACCTGAGTGGCCACCGTAGGTCCTACGGAAGATCCAAAACCTCCGTAGAAGTGGTTAATTCATGATACTCATTTTAGAGAAGCGCCTTTTGTTCAAATCTTTTTATTATCGTACTCTGGATAACTGATGTTTTTCTTAACCCCTTCTCATGGATTTGTTACGCTCCAGAAGATCAAAATCCTCTGTTGTTATTGTCGGAGTCTTTCTATTTCCACCAAATCATAAAACATAATACCATATTTTTTCTTTCAAAATTCATATATTTTCAACACTTTCACTTTAGCACACCTACCGTCAACAACATCCGTCTTAAAACTGAAGCTTTTGTCCCAAATTGTAAATAGGGTTGGCATCTATGATACACTGTTATAAATATTCAAGCAGAATGCGAGTAATGTTAAGTAGCTTTAATTAATTCAAATATTAGAATATTATTTAATTCAAATTTATTTCAAATCAATCCTACATCTTCCTCTTCTCCTACTCTTTACTCAAACATCATAAATTATATATTTTTGAAATATTCCTTTTGATTAATTCTCTATATCTTTTAGGTAGGTATTTGAATATAAATTTTATTTCTTTAAACATTTTCAGATGAATGATGAAAAATTAATGCGACATGTTGCTCCATTTTTTGATTGAAACCAGATTATCTAAGTGATGCGTACCTGTGAAGATAAAACGTTTTAATAGAAATTTCATTTTTTTTAATACTCACCAAAAGTTTTTAACATTATTCGAAGACTATTTCGTCTACACGTTGGTACAAAAGAAACCAAAATTGAGGGAAAACCTAAAAACAACTAAAAGTAACGAAATTAGCAATAAAAATACCTTTAATCTCCTTCCCTTTTCTGCATCAAATGCATCAAAACCAGAAAAATCCCAACAATATTTTTGGTTCATCAAAGTTTACACTTTCTAACACTTTACACGTGGCAACAGCTGATCTTGTTCATGTAGTCATGGGTAGAGCTTACCAGGCTCTTAAAAATCAATTTTGCATGAAAACCAGAAAAAATCCAACAACATTTTAGGTTCATCAAAGTTTACACTTTCTAACTCTTGACACGTGGCAACAGCTGATCTTGTTCATGTAGTCATGGGTAGAGCTTACCAGGCTCTTGAAAATAAATCTTACATCAAAACCAGAACAATTCCAACAATATTTTCAGTTCACCAAAGTTTACACTTTCTAACTCTTTACATATGGCAATAGTTGATCTTGTTCATGCAGTCATGGGTAGAGCTTACCAGGCTCTTGAAAATCAATCTTGCATCAAAACCAGAAATAATCCAACAACATTTTCTGTTCATCAAAGTATACACTTTCTAACTCTTTACACGTGGCAAAAGCTGATCTTGTTCATGTAGTCATGGGTAGAGCTTACCAGGCTCTTAAAAATCAATTTTGCATGAAAACCAGAAAAAAATCCAACAATATTTTCAGTTCATCGAACTTTACACTTTCTAACTCTTTACACCCGGGAACAGCTGATCCTGTGCTGATCCATGCAGTCATGGGTAGAGCTTTTCAGGCTCTTAAAAAATAATCCTGCATGTAAACAAAAAAAAAATAATATTTTCAGTTCATCAAAGTTTACACTTTCTAACTCTTTACACATGAAAACAGTTGATCTTGTTCATGCAGTTATGGGTAGAGCTTATCAGGCTCTTGAAAATCAATCTTGCTTCAAAACCAGAATATATTCAACAATATTTTTGGTTCATCAAAGTTTACACTTTCTAACTCTTTAAATATGGCAACAGCTGATCTTGTTCATGCAGTCATGGGTAGAGCTTATCAGGCTCTTGAAAATCAATTTTGCATAAAAACCAGAAACAATATTCTCAGTTCATTTCAGTTTACACTTCCTAACTCTACCTACATTTTTATCATGCAGTCATGCGGTCTTAGAGCTTATAACTCAGAGATTAAATTTGCTACGAAGGATCCACCCAGATCAAACATCCTCTCAGAGACGCACCAACCCACTCGGAGATTGGACTTTCTTCCATGTGATCCACCCGGATCAAACGTCCTCTCAGAGACGCACCAACCCACTCGGAGGTTGGATTTTTTTTTGGCATATCGTTTATTCATACGAAATATTACTAAATACAACAATTTTATACAATCAGGGAATCATCCTACTCCTCAATATTGTCAGTTTATATCAGTACATATCTTCTAACTCTTTACACATGGCAGCAGCTGATCTTGTTCATGCAGTCATGAGTTGAGCTTACCAGGCTCTTGAAAATCAATCTTGCATCAAAACCAGAAAAAAATTCAACAACATTTTCAGTTCATCAAAGTTTACACTTTCTAACTCTTTACACATGGCAGCAGCTGATCTTGTTCATGCAGTCATGAGTTTAGCTTCCCAGGTTCATAAAAATCAGTCCTGCATGTAAACCAAAAAAATATAACAATGCTTTCAGTACATCGAAGTTCACACTTTCTAACTCTTTACACATAGCAACAGCTCATCTTGTTCATGCAGTTATTGGTAGAGCTTATCGGGCTCTTGAAAATCAGGGAATCATCCTACTCCTCAATATTGTCAGTTAACACTTTCTTACTCTTAACACATGGCAATAGTTGATTTTGTTCATGCAGTCATTGGATTACCCTTTCTATTCTATACAATATGTCTGAGCATATAACTCGTAGGTTAAATTTGCATCTATAGGATCTTCCCCCGAACGAACGTCCTATTAGAGATGCACCAACCCACTCGGTGATTGAACTTTCTTCCATATGATCCATGCGGATTCTAAGATATCGACTCCAATTGCTTATTTTCATGCGTACTCGCGCCGTCAAAGGAATGAATTCCGAACAACTTTGTAGAAGTTGATAATTTCAATTTACCGAACTACTTTGTAGAAGATAACAACTCACAGATATCGATTCCAATTGCGTATTTCAGGTATACTAGCATCGCCATGAGAATGAATTCAAAATTAAATAGATTTCCAAAATAATGGTTTTTATCTTCCGAACAACTTTGTAGAAGATGACAACTTTGTTTCTCTTACAGTATGTGATTTATCGTTCCCAATAGCTATTTTATGTATACTCGCACCGCCAAGTGATTGAATTCATAACTGAACTTATTATCAACCTAATTATTTCAATCTTCCGAACAACTTTTCTGAAGATGACAACTTGCTATCTCTTACAGATTCTTGATGCTTGATGATGGCCGGATGCAGTAATGACTAGGGACTTATTTTATACTTTGGTTTTATTTTTCTGAAAAAATATATCATTAAACGAAACAGTTCCCCTAAAATAGCACATTTTGCCAAAGTCTGAAAATTTTAATAATATAATTTTTAAACTTTAAATACAATCATCAATAAGAAATTATGAAAAATTAGCCGTGCGCTAAGATGCGCGGCTACAAAGCAAGACCATGCTGAGGGTGGCTGGGTTTCGGATTGGAAATTATCTCGACTTCCCTGGGCATAAAAGTATCATCGTGCTAGCCTCATGATATACGAATGCAAAAATGGTAACCTGGCTTAGAAACCTCGCAGTTAATAACTGTGGAAGTGCTCAATGAACACTAAGCTGTGAGACGGCTCTGACTACATACCGCGTTTCTGCTCACGTGTTTCAACAATAACTACTAGAAATTTCGTACCGCCGGGCGTTACCAATTAGATTTAGAATATAATAAACAAAACTTATTAAGACAACCATTGGACTATTAGCAAACAAATAATCTATTGAAAAGTGCACGATTTTGCTAGAGCTAGTTCAAAATTCAATCGAAGCTAAAATTTCACTTTAAAACATTGTATACTTCTTTCGATGATCGATTCCGATTCGATGGAAGACGGGACGACGGCCAAACAGCGAAACGATAAACAAAACGTGATGTAATGCCAATATCTAGAATGGTTTCTGGAACTGCTTTGAACACTCAGAGGCCGGCTGTTCAGTGTTCACTCTGGTCTGTATGGTGCAGAGTACCGGGAACACATTTGACTCTGGACGAAGAACGACGACTGCAAAAACTGTCTGAGCTAGCGCATCCAATGAAACGAGAGCACGATGAAGCTCATTGATATGCCCGGAACGGCACTGAATTTTATTTCCCTTAATTACTCGCTCTCCATGGCAATGAATGATGATGGAGCAGAGGAACAACGCAACGACTTCGATTCGAAGGCGTGCGATAGGGAAAAAAATGTCAGTTGAACGCCATGTCACCCTGAATGGTGGTGCAATAAAATGACAAGAAAAAATCAAAACATGCCAAAATGATGATGTCGGTGGTGATGGCAGCTGCTGGTGCACGAATGTTTAAATATTCCGATTGGCGATTCACGATGAGGGCAAGGAGAGTCCCAACCGCAGTCAGTTTGCACAGAGATAGCTATTGATTATCGATAGGTCGAGCGATTTTTATTAGTTTCTAAAGCAAATGAAGTGCACTTAAGAAATAAAGTTGAGCATTTAATGCTTAACTGTCTGCATACTTGTTGTTATACACCCATGCCAATGGGACTGAACAGAGCTGATATGAATATTGAGTACATAGTGCAATGAAATCAAATCAACGCTGGAAATAGAGCCACGTATCAGAGATCACAAATATTCTTGTCGTTGTTGCTATCGTTGAACCTTAACAATATTGGGTAATTTTGGAAAATAATTAAAGAACAAGCTTTTTGATTCCGTGCATTCTCTTCGAAATTTCAATTTTCTTTAAACGGACGTCTTGTCGACCAAAGCCGTTGGACCACGTAAACTCGAGCATTCGTCATTTGAACAAATGTCAAAGATTTCAGAGAAAATTAACAAAATCAGTGCATTTATAAATTGCAAAAAAAAGAAAAATAGAAAAATGCGGACGATGCTGTTTTGCGAAAAGTTGCGAGTGCTGTCGAATCGATGCTGCTGTGGCTTTGCTTGTCCCGTTTAGAATGAAAGAAAAAAAAATCGTTTTGCGCTATTTTATGCCTTCTCAGCAGACCCAGCGGCAGCTCATTCGCTGGTTTCTGCACCAATCAGAACGCGGTAATGGATACTTCGCATTGAAAACAGTTTTAGCCTATTGAAACAAGCTCTTCGTGTCTAATCAATGATGAATATGAAACGTGTACTTATAATCTTTTGATTAAGGGGTTTGTTGTATAAATCTGTTCAGTCAGATGGACGCTATTCACCTTCAAAATCTTCTATTCCAGCGTAACGCTCTCGATGCCAAAATATTGAAATGACACGCGGTATAGTAAAGAAAGACATAAGTCCTACGTCAAAATTAACCTTCAAATATGTACTTCAGAAGTTCAAATTATCCTATGCTGTGCTGTAGGATCTGTCAAAGTTAACAGCGTCGGTTGTTTAGTTCTTATTTCTTTACTTGGATTCATCTATACCATTGTAAATCAATTGTAAATCGATTGAGCGGACGAACATCAATCGCAGCGGCAGTGTCGGTAGCGATCATCTTGTGTCGTCGAGAGCAGCAGAGACCATGCAAGTCTCGTTTGGATTGGTAATTTTGCCGTCGGAGATTTTCTTTACAAGATTGGGACCATCGTTTCCTCAAGTGACAAGACATTTCGAAATGATTCGAAATGAAAATATTTTGTCATGATTTCTTCAGCATAGCATAGGAACTCAGAAGCCGGAGCCGAAGCTCCGCCTTTTCGATGGATAATACCGTTATAAACCACTTGTTGGCTCCTCCTTTACATTGACCAATCAAGAGGAAATAATTTGTCACATGTAATCAATGTTTTGAGTTTCAAACTCCGCCTTTTTGGTATTGTTAGCGTTGTATGCCGTTCTTTGGCACTACCTTTTTATCGACCGATATCGTAAATCAGTTAGAACAAGAATAATCAACAATTTTCTACCAATCTTTTAGAAGTAGCGCGAAATACATTAGCTGCTTAGTTATGTAAATAATGAAACCAACATGACCAAATGCCCATGATAGCTCTCTATTTCGAGAACATTTTCCCAAATTAATCACGAACAACTTACACTCAATATATAAATTTCAGGAATCAATTTCATAGAGATATTTTTAGGGCTATTTTATAAAAATATGCCCAAATCTCTCACATATTGGAAGAAGAAAACGGCGATATCATTATTATTACCATTTTCGTGACCAATTTAGAAAAATATCTCAAAACAGAAAGCTATCAATCGATTTTTTATTCAATGTTAATATTTTGTCATTGATGAAAATATGAAAAAAGATAAATCTTTGACTTCTAGAGATGACACCATTATTCTCCCTGTCGTTGGATGTTGGTTCCCTGCCGGCTGGTCAAGATAAAATTTAAGCCGGAACTGAACTCGCATGAGCCATGATTTTGTCATTATATCAGAACAACTCTAGTCGAAGCTCCACCCCTTTGATGAATAAGACCATTGTAAACCGCTTGTTGGCTCCTCCTTCACCTAGACCGACCAAACGAAAATGTCATGTTGTGAATTACAGACTGTCTGTTAGCGTAATTTACCATTTGTAGCACCATATATTCTGTTCCACTGTTCCACTTGATGTTCGTCAAAAAACTGATTCATGGTGCTGGGTAGCACCCCGGTTTTGTTCATCGTTGATGATGATAATATCCCGTTGGAAGTTCTGAACAGAATGAGAAGGAAGAATTACGTCACCCTCTTTTATGGCTTATTTTGGTGCGCAGTTGCAACTTATCCGCTAGCGTCTGCACCCATCAGAATCAAGCAAACAAATGACGCGAGGAACAAGCGGCACCCATATTTATAGGTTTCAGTGCAGTCAATGTTTTGCTTCGAAAACAGTTTTTGGCCTATTGAAATAAGTTTTTCGGGTCATATCAAGTATGAATATGAAAGGCATACTTGAGATCTGTCGATTAAGGGGTTTTCCGAAGAGATCCGTTCACTGGGACAAACGCTATTATCATTCAAAATCTTTCAACACAGCGTAACGCGGTCGATTTGAATATTTTGAAATGACACCCGGTATAGTAAAGAGAGACGTAAGTCCTACGTCAAAATTTAGATAAACATTGTTTGATACTGACCACACACAAAGCGAACGTGACTGAATGATCGTCCCATGTTACCAATTCTAAATCTTATCACCCGAAATCCCATGTCCGGGTGTTTCCTTCCTTCTACTACTAACAATGTTGTCTCAGAAAAGAACACGTACTTCCCGTAGAAGATTCAAAATAAGGTATAAAAGAAAAGTGCATTCGCTCGCAGAGCACTCAGTCTTTTTTATACCACCACTAGAAATTCGCGGTTATTTGAAAAGATCGTTTTGTTACTTTTTGCACTTAGCCTTTTTCAAGGCTCTAAGAGTTAAAAATAATGTTCTCCTTCAGTCGCTATCGCACGGATTAGAAGGCTCTTCAGTGGAAGGGCTGAGATACAGTCTACATCCCCTGCTGAGCCAACTTGTTGTTTATTTCAGGCAGTCCTTCAGTGGGAAGGTTGCCACTGGCTAATATTTCGTGACCGGACAGATACTTCCTGAATTTTTTTTTTGATGATTCTTGTTCGAGGTAGATTTGATTTCTGTGTCGGTTTGATGAGAAGATTTTGCCAAGGAATGGTATGCAACGCCGATTATTTATCCAAAATAGTTGATGTGGAAAATTTGGACATATTATGTATCTTAAAGGGACCTCCTTAGCCGTGCGGTAAGACGCGCGGCTACAAAGCAAGACCATGCTGAGGGTGGCTGAGTTCGATTCCCGGTGCCGGTCTAGACAATTTTCGGATTGGAAATTGTCTCGACTTCCCTGGGCATAAAGTATCATCGTGTTAGCCTCATGATATACGAATGCAGAAATGGTAACTTGGCTTAGAAACCTCGCAGTTAATAACTGTGGAAGTGCTTAATGAACACTAAGCTGCGAGGCGGCAATGTCCCAGTGGGGGATGCAATGCCAACGAAGAAGAAGAAGATGTATCTTAAAGGCATAGTCAAGTCAAGTCCTACGTCCACTTAGCGGTTATGTCACAGTTTTTTTTACATTATGACCTGCATGAACATGTTCAAACATTTCTAATGAGTCATTCAGTTATTATTTTCATATTCATTCAATAACAGAAATCTAACCGCAAAACTCATTTTTGAATCATTTTCAATATTTTATAAATATAGTGAAGGTATGGTTTCCGCGGATGTTGTTCCGGATTGCGGTTTGGCCATACTGGTTTCCAGAAATCGGTGTTGAAGGAATCTTTCAAGGCTAATTTTTGGTGTAATTTCTTGCGTTTCGTGTTCTGGAAATGCTTACAACATTCTGTAACAATGATGCCAATAAATGTAATCATTGTCTAGTTCCATGATTTATCATATTTCCTGATTCATTTCGATCAATTCGGCGTCCTTCTGAAAGATCCGAAACATCATTAAATTTCTTTTGAAGGACCTTATTGGCCACCGGAGGTCCTACGGAAGATTTAGGACATACATAAAAGTGAAAAGTTCATAAGACTCAACCGTCTCTGAAAAGCGAATGATTGACGTGGTCCGTTCTCATGAGTCACTCATGAGTCAATCATGGCCACCGAAATTCCTCCGGAAAATCCGGAGCCTTCGTAAAAATGGTCAATTCACGATACTCAGAGCGCAATTTTGTTCAAATCTTTTGATTATCGTACTCTGAGTAACAAATGCTTGGCTTAACCCCTTCTCATTTCATAAAAATTATGATGGCACTTTTTACAAATATTCAAATAATAACTATGCTTATCAAAATTATTTTTGGAATACCTATGGGCTTACGAGTACCGTAGACCATTTTTAATTTGAGCTTCGTTTGTTTGTTAATCGATCAATTTAAAAATGTTTTGAATTTCATTTATTGTTACTTAGAAAATCAAAATAAAAGCAAACCCCGTTATTCTGAATGAAGTCAAGTTTCACCAATAGCTGTTCGGAACTGTTCAAATCTCCATCTCACTGAAAAAATATTCATCTCATAGCGAAAAAAAAAATACGGCACCAATTTCGTCGCTTCTTTCTATTCACATGCGTGCTAATTGCTGAAAAAAAATCACAAAAATAAGAAATAAATCAAATACCTTTCTATTGCTTTGTTATTGATGGGATAAACATCGGAGCCATGAGATGAAGTTTGGCATCCGTTCCCAGAATTAGTTATATTTTTTTGGAAATTCAGATATTTCAGAGTTAATCTAGAATCCAACAATCAATTCAATCTGAATTTTCTGAATTGTATAAAATGGTATGATTTCTAAGAATCTCATTTTTACAAATATCGAATTGTTTAAACGAATATCTTAGGCGGAAAAAGATTGAAAATTTATTACACATAGAGCAAAAGCAAAAAGAGAGTCAGAACAGAATTTTCTAATATTGGTGAAAATAATTAGTATAAGATCACATTTTTAGTTAGAATCTTTTAAATTAAAAAAAAAATAAATTAATATTAAAAACTTTTAAACAAAACACCTAAATGACTAAAAAAATAATAAAGACGAATTTCTTCGCCAGATTTTGCCAGATTTTTAGTTTGTAGCATGCCAGACTTTTCTCAAAAAGTAGTGGCAACCCTGGATGGTTATGATTTTTTTTTATGAGCTTGGAAAGTATTGAAGTTGCAAAAGGAAAACGGTCATGTCTGCCACATAAGGGTAAAAATACTACGGTGTTGCTATCACTTTTGATATAATTCATGGTCTGTGTAAAATCTGAATAGATGCATTTGTATTTTAACACTTTTTTTTAAATAAATGCCATTGCCGGATTTTTTGTTCGTATTTTTCCTAAAATCAAATCACAAAAAATTGTGCGTGGTATCTTTTTAGCGTGTGTTTGATATGCTCACAAACACATTCTCCCGCTCTATTCCGAAGTGTGCTGCTGCCAAAGAAAACGAACAGTCCCGATTTTATTTATTGAAACATAGAGCAAATATTGCATAAATTTGCTCTTTGTGGTGATAATCAAGTGGTGATAAAGTGTAAAAAGTAGTTTACGTACCTAATTTGTCGTGTCATACGCAATAAAGAGGAGAAACAGGCGATCCAAAAAGTAAGTAACAGTTTGCTTTTCGTGCGCTGCTTTCTTTGGCAATGCAATAATGGCAAGGATTTCGTAGGTGCAAATTTGTTTAGGTGATTAACACATCAAATCTTGTTACTTCTACACAAAAAAACTTATTTAAATGAAAGCTTAGACTTGAAATTGTGTGATTGAACCAAAATTATGTTCATAAATAGTGTATGTTTGCTGGAAAACGCAAATATTGTTGAGGGTGCCAACAACTGTCGCACCCTGCCAATGCCGTATTCTACCCTATTTGTTTTTATAATGTCTTTTTACAAAAAAAATAAAAAGACTAATGTATTGTTTTACTCTTACTTTAATTTCAACTTGATTGTTATGTAATAATGAAAGTACTGGAACCAAGATAATTGTGACTAACTCGAGTTTAAACAAATAGAAAGGTAAAGAATCTAACGATTCATACTAATGGATTTACGTGCAATTTTTCTCATTTTGAATTAACGAGCTCAATAAAGGATCGAGACGAGTTACTTTATATTACGAGCTCTTATTTGTTTCGTATTGATATTATAAAGGAACTACAAACTATTAATAAATTAAACTCTACGGCTTGTGTAACATTTTGAACTGTTTCCCTTTACCCATTCTTATAAAATTGGGCTCTCTCCACCTTCTCGTGCACGTGATTGAAACATTTCATGCTCTCCAGCCAACCCAACCGCAACACATGGCATGGCATAAATTTCGGCGCAGCACCAACGCTAACTCCATTCAGCTAACTGCAATTCATTTTCTTTCTTTCGCTTCAGTACACCTTCATACTGCTGTTCGTCTTCCTGCTGGAGGCAATCGTCGGCGGGTTGGCTTACCTCTACGAAACGCAGATCGAACTGGAGCTCCAGCACAGCCTCAACAGTACGTTCATGGAGCAGTACGGTGTCAGCGTGCGGCAAACCGAGGCCATCGATCGAATGCAGCAAGAGGTACCTACATACATATATGCCCAAAGTTTATCTTCCAATGACTTGCAGCAAAAATACGAACATTCATCACATTAGACTGACCGTTATCCTTTGCTTACCTTCATTCTTCCGTCCATGCAAAACACAGTTCGGCTGCTGTGGCGCGGTGCGATTCGAGGACTGGCGATACAGCGTGTGGTTGCGGTCTCGCCGGAAGGACCTGATCAGACCGACCGAGGGCCGCCGGGTGCCGGACTCGTGCTGCATCAGCATGACACCAAAATGCGGCCTCAGTGACGGTCCGAGCAACATTCCTTACACGGTACGTAGCCCGGTCTATACGAGGCTCGCACCTGAGCTTAATCAAATTAGTCAATTTGGCGAAAATTACGCCAGCTGTATCAATCCCGACTAAGAGCGTTGTGTACTTTGGCATTTGCAGGGCTGCATCTACAAGATGGCAGACGATCTGAAGCATCACCTCATCCTGCTGGGTGCCATCGGGCTGGGCATTTGCGTAATTCAGGTGTTCGGCATGATACTGTCCTGCTGTTTGTACGTGAAGCTGAAGGATGTGCTCGATTGACAAAAGCCAGCGGATCCAATAGTCGAACTAATGGATCCGCTGCCAGATAATATCAGCCTTATCTATGGCTATGACGACCAAACGATTTGAGCTCGCTTACCGGTGATTGATGCCATCGTTGTAGGTTGAAGCAACGAGGCATTTATCAGATTGAACTCAACGAGGAATATTGTAAGTAATAGGATTACGATGAGATGTGAAATGTTATAAACTAACAGTTGTACAGTTTGTAAGTAGGAACCTTAACTATAGTTTTATCATGTTGAATGATTTCAAGATTCTATATCAAGAGATGTTACTGAAATATTAATTTAAAGAATTATTTATTGTATAGAAGGAGCGTACAGACCTTGTAAAATATGAAATCCAAGCGATGTGGAGTATAGTCAATAGAACCTACTAGTAGTATCGTAATCACACAAAGCCATATCAAATCTACATAAATAACAATTAATAAGAGGAGAACATGGAAATTAAACTCAGAATTATACAAATTCAGATCATTCCTACATCCGAAAGCCAATATAAATTATATGCTTCTAGCTGCCGAAAATTTTTGTTCCGCCAGAAATTTTGGTTTGACTTTTAATTTATTTAATTCAACTTTTTGGTTCTCACCAGTCAGTGTTCAATCTTTCTCAGACATGAGACAACAATGATTGCAATTTTCATTTGAGAATTTCTCAGGTTGGAACAGTAGGCGAGTTGTCGCCGGCAATAACTTTTCAAATTATTCCAAAATTTTGGTATCAAAAGATGATGAATAAAAGAGAATAAACATTCATATTTAAAGCTAATACCTACCAGCTAAATGACAACAGTTGCGTTAAATCATTTGTTTGACGTTATGGTTTCGTGACAGGGAAAAAAATAGTTCAAAAAGTAACGGCAATTCATAATTCTAAAATAAAATCTCATGTGTGTGTTGATCATTTTCGATTTTTTGAAAATTTGATTCTTCCCGTCCCTGGTTCCAACTAATATCTTATATTTCAGCTGCTCAAAGCTTACCGTGAAAGCAAGGTGAATACTCACTTAACCTTCCTAATGTGTTCTGGTAAATATGACCCGAATCGCATTTTCAAATTGCTCTAACGTAACAATGTGAAGGTCTAAAACTAATGAACTTTCCCTATTTCGTGGACAATTATGTTCCAGAACGTTGACCTACTTTGTACGACGTTCCTGAAGAGTTCAAAAAAACTCACAATCACGGTGTTCGGATCATATTGACCCAGATTTCATTTAGCAATATCTCAAATTCACATGTTCATATACCCAAAATAATCGTCAGCTCATAAATTTTCCGAAATTATTTATCGGCCACACCGATAATCGTTGGAGGAAGGATCGTCAGTTGGCCGCTTTTATATGGACGACACCGGTTGTTCTCAGCTTGAACTGTTGGCAACAAATAAATCTGACATATCTATTGGTTTTCATCAAGTTTCTGTACCCGGGTTTTCAAAACATGACATGTTACTAAGTCCGAACCTGTCCGAACGATATCGAAGTTGAACCAATAAAGCGCGATCAGGTGTATCGCGACTACGTCAATTTCAACGCTGACATTTTAAGGAATTGCATTGAGAATATTCACTGAAATGAGTTCTACTCTTCGAACGACGTTGATCAACTGACTGAATTTTTCAACTCTGAGGTGATAGCAGTTCACGACTTTTGTATTCCACTTCGAATTCGAACTGTTCAACAGCGAAGGTACTTCAACTAACGATGATATCCGGAAAGCTATTGTGAAGAAAATTTGGCATATTATGACTGGAAAGTCGCACCGAAGAACAAGTTATTAGTGAGGCGCAGGAAAAAATGGAGCAGAACGATATGCGGAGGTTTTATGAGTCTGTCAATGGCGTGCGGAGAAAGACAGCGCCATCTCCCGTCATGTGCAACGACCTACAAGGGAATTTGCTGACAGATAAAACTGAAGTGGCTGCCAGGTGGAAGCAACACTTCGAGACTTTGTTGAATGGAGGAAGTGACGGTGCATCGGTGAACAGAATAAATATTAGCGACGATGGACAAGCTGTGGAGTCACCTACACTAGATGAGGTTAAAAAAGCTGTCAAAGAGCTGAAAAACAATAAGGCTGCGGGGAAGGACCAGCTCCCTGAACTTCTCAAACATGGCAGTGAGCAGCTTTATGAAGTTCTGCACCATATTATGTCGAAAATATGGGAAGACGAGGAAATGCCTGCTAGCTGGTTAGACGGCCTCATTTGCCCTCTCTTTAAGAAAGGGCACAGACTGGAGTGCGCCAATTACCGAGGAATAACCCTCCTTAATTCGGCGTACAAAATTATGTCCCGTATTCTGTTCAACAGATTGAGACCGCTTGAAGAGTCCTTCGTCGGCGAATACCAAGCAGGTTTTCGTGAAGCCGATCAACGACGGATCAAATGTTTACCCTGAGACAAATCCTTGATAAATTCCGGGAGTACAACTTGCAGACACATCATCTGTTTATTGATTTCAAGGCGGCGTACGATTCAGTGAAACGGAATGAATTATGGCAAATTATGCTTGAACTTGGTTTTCCGGCGAAACTGATACGGCTGATTCGTATAACGTTGGACGGATCGAAATCAAGTGTAAGGGTTGCGGATGAAATATCGACGTCATTTGTTACCTTAGATGGATTAAAGCAGGGTGATGCACTCTCGAACCTACTGTTCAATATAGCGCTCGAGGGCGATTAGGAAACTGGTGTGCAAAGAAGCGGTACCATTATCACAAAATCGCATATGCTCCTGGGATTTGCGGACGATATCGATATTATCGGAATTGATCGCCGTGCCGTGGAAGAGGCTTTTGCGCCTTTTAAGAGGGAGACAGCGAGGATTGGACTCACGATAAATACCAGCAAAACGAAGTACATGGTCGCTGGCAATCAACGTGGGTTCATTAGTGGTGGTGGTAGCGAAATAGTGCTGGATGGTGAAAAATTTGAAGTGGTAGAAGAATTTGTGTATCTTGGAACATTAGTGACGTGCGATAATGATGTTACCCGCGAGGTGAAAAGGCGTATTGCAGCTGCAAATAGGGCTTATTACGGACTTCGTAACCAGCTTAAGTCCCGTAGTCTGCAAACGAAAACTAAACTCGCGCTGTATACTACTCTGATTCTTCCGGTGGCTTTATACGGCCATGAAACATGGACGTTAAAGGAGGCTGATCGGAGAGCTCTCGGAGTGTTTGAGCGTAAGGTGCTGCGGACAATACTCGGCGGTAAACAGGAGAACGGTATCTGGCGGCGTCGCATGAATCACGAATTGTACCAGGTATATAAAGGGCTGGATATTATTAAGCTTATACAACACGGCAGACTACGGTGGGCTGGTCACGTTGTTCGTATGCCGGAAGAACGTCAAGCGAAGATAATATTTAGTAGAGAACCCGGAAGAGGCCGCAGGCTTCGTGGAAGGCCGCGTACACGATGGCTTTTTGCAGTTGAAGAGGACCTGAGGGCGCTCAATGTTCAGGGCGACTGGAAGCGATTGGCCCAGGATCGAGTCCAGTGGAGAAGGATACTCCATTCGGCGTAGGTTCATCGAAGAGCTGTAGCCCATCAAGTAAGTAAGTAAGTATGACTGGAAAGTCGCATCCGCGGACACCAAGAATAATAAAAAGCTTGTCTACAAGCATTTAAGAAGCAGGACTACTGCACTCATACGTCGTACCAAACTGGAGCATCTAAGCAGGGATCTAAACTCGGCTGCTTCATTGTCTACAAAACTACGAGTTTTAGGCGTTGGGAACCCCATAGCCGACGCATGTGCCCTTTCGACCCAGATACAATCAACAGTTCTTTGCGAACCACTTTACGAACGATGTTAGTAGTAGCATCCGTCATCACAACACCCGATCAGCAGCAAATTTTCGAATCCAGAATATAAGATCCTTTGAAGTGGTGAACGCTTTCTGCGATGTCAAGTGCAGCTGGTAGCGATAGGATCACTACGAGGTTTTTGCGCATTATTCTACCATTGATCAATAATCAAATTGTCCACTTGTTCAACACGGTAAACGACACATTTAAGTTTCTTTCTGCTTGAAAAAACGCTATTGTCATTCCACAGCGCAAAAAGACATACTTAATTAAATCGATAATATTCGGCCAATGAGTTTGCTGTGTGTACTATCTAAAGTTTTAGAGAAAGTTCTGAAGTCGCAAATCAACGCATTTCTTGACGCCTCACAACTTCTCTCTACCTTTCAGGCTGGTTTTCGTGAAGGCCAAGGGGTGAAATCAGCACTACTACGAGTTTATGATGACATTGCTTCTGCCGTTGATAACAAACAGAAAGCTGTGTTACCGGAGCAACAGGCTGAGGGCGCGCTATTGGACTCGCACCAACAGCCACTTCACCAGCAGGCTCGATAGCAGTTATCACCGGAGCAGAAACAGGAACCGTTAAGGCCATTCGTTCAGTGTTCACCTCCTCCCTAGGAGTGTTCATCAATTCTTCTCGCAAATGCGCACCTACTCCAGCGATGTGGTCAATGTGGCGTTCCCAAACTCTCTCGTCATCAAGGCGGACCAGGTACCGCAGTTTACCGGCTTTCTCCACGATCTTCCCGAACTTCCACTTGTCTCGCGAAAGGAAGTCTCGCACACGAACGCGGTCTCCGTCCTTGAACAGTCGTACTGCAATGTCCTTCGAAAACTTCGGCTTGTTCTTCGGTAGCATGAGGTCGATTCTCCACCGGATTTGACAGCCGAACATCAGCATGGACGGCGATTGACCTGTGAAAGGATGCAGCATCTTCCGGTATGTCAGCAGGATGTTCGAGATCTCCATGTTGAAATCGGATTTCGAGCACTTCAAAGCTTTTAGCTTTTGTTTGCAAGTCTGCACGTAGCGTTCCGCTGGCCCATTCGTCGATGGATGATACGGAGCTCCCATTTTGTGCACTACGCCGTTCATCCGCAAAAACTGTTGGAACGCCTCCGAAGTGAATTGCACTCCGTGATCGCTAACTAGCACCGATGGAATTCCGAATGTAGCGAATATTTCTCGACACATCTTCACTCTGGCTAAGGACTTTGTCCGTGTCGTAGCGAAATGGGTACAATGCAATTCTTCCAGCACTCTTCTTCGTAACACAGGTGGAACATAGACCCGTATACCGCGTAGCAAACAACTTTTCTGGAGTGAGAACTCGGTCTAATCCACTCCGAACCGTTCCTTGTCATCCACTGGTTGTCCATACTTGATCCCTTGGATGAGATTCCGCACCGTCGTATCTTCAGCTGTGGCCTGGGCAAGTTCTGTAGCAGTCAGCGGCAGTGTTTCAATTTGGTACAACTCGATGACATCAGCTTCCTCCATCAAATTGTCCGGATCCGCTTCATCCAGGGGAATTCGGGAAATTGCATCTGCATTACCATGGTCAGAAAACTTCCTGAAACGGATCTCATAGTCGAACGACTGCAGGTATGTTGCATAGTGTTGCATTCGAATGGCGGACATTACCGGTAGCCCCTTGTGTTCTCCAAATATTTTGGATATTGCAAGGTTGTCAGTGATAAGCGTGAACTTCCGGCCGTACAAGAATTGGAAGAACTTCTTGACACCGAAAATGATGGCATAAGCTTCCTTGTCAACTTGTATGTACTTTTGTTGAACTCGGTTGAGCGTTTGAAAAGCAAATTGTATCGAACGCTCCGTTCCGTCCGGCATTAGGTGACTAAGCACCGCACCAACACCATAGGGTGACGCATCGGTTGCAAGAAGCAACGGTAGTTCCGGCGAATAATGAACAAGACAACTATTCAACTGCATTTGTTTCTTCACGGTTCTGAATGGTACTTCGCACTGCCTTGTCCACTTGAACGGCACATCATTTTTCAGAAGGTTGTTCAAAGGATAAAGAACCGTACTGAGGTTCTCAAAGAATCTTCCGTAGTAGTTAATCAGACCAACGAACGACCGGACTTCGTCCTTGTTCTTGGGCTGACGCATATCTTGAATCGCTGTAATCTTCTCCTGCATCTTATGGATACCTTCCTTCTTCTTCTTCTTATTGGCATTACATCCCCATACTGGGACAGAGCCGCCTCGCAGCTTAGTGTTCACTGAGTACTTCCACAGTTATTAACTGCGAGGTTTCTAAGCCAAGTTACCATTTTTGCGTTCGTATATCATGAGGCTAACACGATGATACGTTTATGCCCAGGGAAGTCGATACAATTTCCAATCCGAAAATTGCCTAAACCGGCACCGGGAATCGAACCCAGCCATCCTCAGCATTGTCTTGCTTTGTAGCCGCCCGTCTTACCGCACGGCTAAGGAGAACCCCAGGGATACCTTCCTTATCGATGGCATATCCGCAATAGTCGATGCACGGCGTTTACCTCTTGCTTGGCCAAATTCCCTTCAATTTCCGCACCTCCTTTCCTGCAAAGCTCCATGCTTACAGCAACGTTTCGAGCATATTGAAGGGTCAGCTGTCGCCTCTCTAGTAGCCGGCTCCGGATATCGTTCCGTTTGATACCGAATACCAACTGATTCCGCAGGGCCGATTCGAGATATACACCGAAATAGCACGTAACGGCTATTCGCCGCAATCCCTCCAGATACTCGTCGACCGTCTCGTCGGGAGAAGCAGCATCCTTATCGCCTTGGCGGCGGCACTTAAATCGAAAATTTTCGCTGATTTCCAGCGGCTGGGGGTTGAAAAATCCCTCGAGCATACGTTTTATTCCGAGGCGTAGCTGGTGCGATCTTGTCGCAGACGACGTCGTAAGTTTAGCACCCCATATGGTGCAGCAGCAAACTTTTCTGCATCGCTTGATCGGCGATGCCGTAAATGACAAAAGCATTCTCCAATCGCTCCACCCACCGCATCCACTTCAACTTTTTTCTATCGAAGGGATCAATGGCGAAGTTTGGTGGCGGGGCAGCAACATTCACACCGGAAATTCCACCTCCGGCACCAGCAACAGCGTTCGGATCTTGCAGCATCCTCGTCGCCGGAACTGTTGTGACTGGCCGAGATAAATTCCACAACTGCTAACTTTGTTTATTTCACTTTATTAGTTTTAATAATGATACTGGTTAGGTTTACAATGAGCACATGCTCGCACCCGGGGAGGCTGATTCTAACTGTCAATTAAGGGGCGAGCAAAGTGTGTGTGTGTTGTCAGGTGTAAGTAGTAAGGTGTCTTACAAAGCAGGTGTAGTGTATTGAGCGCACAGTAAATAAAGCTTAGGTATAACAGAGCTACCTCTTCCGATGTACCGTCTCAGGTAAAGCTCCAGATGTTCAAAGCCTCAATTTTGCCACAGTTCATTTTCGGTGATGTATTTAGTTTGAACATCGGTTCGGCTGTGTTTTCGAAGCTGGAAGTGGCCTTAAATGCTTGTGCCCGCTACGTGTGCAATAAAAGTCGCTACACATCCGTTCGTCACCTACAGGAAAGTTTACTTGGATGTCCATTTAGTCGTTTTTATCAGATGAGATGCTGCCTTTATATACATAAAATCATTGAGCGGCGCGCCCCACCCTACCTGTTTGAGAAGCTGAGGACATTTCAAGGACGCAGAACGAGGAACTTCATTATTCCTCGTCATAATTCATCACTCTATGGCGGCACTTTTTTGTGAGAGGAGTGGCTATTTGGAATGCGCAACCAATGGATAACAAAAATATTTCTTCGGAAGCGTTGTACAAGAAGGCTGTTGAAGAATACTATAATTTTGCATAGAACCATTCTGTAGTTGCTAGCACTTATTTGTTTTAAAACTATTTTTTTTATAACGATATTGACATTTTATAAGACTTTGTCTCAAGTCATGTGATACTAAATAAAGAAGAAGAAGAAAATTGCAAACGAATATCGTGCATGAACGATTTTATTGCTGTTTTTTTTCTCAGGAATGCACCCAATACTATCTCAGTGATGAGGAATCAGGATTGCAAACAATATTTCTACGGATGTTCTTGGTTTCAGAGCAACCCATACAGGCCCTTAGAGGGCATGCACATAATTGATGATATAGATATTTCCTAACCGGAAGTTTACCAAATCATTATGGAGTTCAGACGAATTGATCTACCAAGATTACTGGACTCGATATCAAGCCAATAACAACCCATACAGGCCCTTAGAGGTCATGCACATGATTTACGATCTAGATTTGTCCAAACCGAAAGTTCTAAGTATTCCTAATAATTTTGGAGTTCAAGACCAATTGGTCTGCTAAGTCAAATGGGCTCAATGCAAAGCCAATAGCAACCCATGGTGTCCAGTCCATACGGGCCCTTAGGGTCATGCGCAGGATTAATGATTTACATATGTTCTAATCGGATGTTCTAAGTCCTCCAAATAATACTGGAGTTCAGACGAATTGCTCTACCAGGTCAACTGGGCTGAATACAAAGCCAATAGCAACCCTAGTGTCCATACAGGCCCTTAGAGGGCATGCGCATAATTTATGATCTAGATATTTCCCAACCGGAAGTTACCCAAATTATTCTGGAGCTCAGAAGAATTGATCTACCACGATAACTGGACTCGATATCAAGCCAATAACAACCCATACAGGCCCTTAAAGGCCATGCGCATGATTTACGATTTAGATACATTCAAACCGTATGTTCTAAGTTCTCCAAATCATTCTGGAGTTCAGACGAATTGGTCTACCCAGGCAACTGGTGTCGATACAAAGCCAAAAGCAACCCATGGTGTTCATACAGCTCCTTAGATGCTATGCAAATGATTTACGATTAAGATATTTCCAAACCGTATGTTCTAAGTTCTCCAAATCGTTCTGGAGTTCAGACATATTGGTCTACCAAGGCAACTGGTCTCGATACAAAGCCAAAAGCAACCCATGATGTTCATACAGACCTCTAGAGGCCATGCGCATGATTTACAGTTTAGATATGTCAAAACCGGATATTCTAAGTTCTTCAAGTAATTTTAGAGTTCAGGCAAATTTGTCTACCAAGACAACTGGCCACGATATAAAGCTAAAAGCATTATCCATACAGTGCCTTATAGGTCTCCAAATCATTCTGGAGTTCAGACACATGGAGCTACCAAGTCATCTGAGGTCTGAATAGCAAGCCATATTCTCCACCCAGGCCAAGATTTTCGATTTAGATATGTCCAAGACGGATAATCAAAGGTCTCCAAATCTCTGTGGAATTCAGACCAAATGATCTACTAAGTTAACTGGTCTTGGTACAAAATAAATAGCAACCCATGGTGTCCATATAGGCTCATGGAAGCCATGCGCATGATTTGCGATTTTGTTATGTCCAAGGTGAATGTTCGACGTTCTCCAAATCATTGTGGAGTTTAAACCAATTCTTCTTCTTCTTATTGGCATTATATCCCCACTGGGACATAGCCGCCTCGCAGCTTAGTGTTTATTAAACACTTTCACAGTTATTAACTGCGAGGTTACCATTTTTGAATTCGTATATCATGAGGCTATCACGATGATACTTTTATACCCAGGGAAGTCGAGACAATTTCCAATCCGAAAATTGCCTAGACTGGCACCGGGAATCGAACCCAGCCACCCTCAGCATGGTCTTGCTTTATAGCTGCGCGTCTTACTGCGCGTCTTACCGCAGGAGGGCCCCTAAAACCAATAGATCTTTCAAGTCAAATGGGCTCGATTTAAAACCAGTAGTAATCCATGATGTCCCCATAGACCCTTAGAGGCCACGCGCATAATTTACATTTTAAATTTGTCCAAATCGGATATTCTAAGTTTCAGTTTGGAGCTCAGACCAGTTGGTCTAGTACAGCAGTTCTCAACCTGGAGTACATGTACTCTAGGAGGTACATTTGCTAGCCCCAGACAGTTTTGCTTGCTAGACCTCGGACAAAAATATGTAATGGCGGAATTTCAATCAAACCATATTGATAATATTTTAATAATTGTGTATTTTTTTATTTCAAAACTTTGTCTTGTACGGCTTGGAGGACTCCTTTCATGAGGTCTAGAAACCTCGTTTTAAGGCCTCCTTTCAAGAGGCTCGGAAGGTTCCTTTCAAAAGCTTGGAAGCCTATCTTTAAAAGGCTCGCGAACCTACTTCTAAGATTATCCTTTCCAGAGACCCGGAAGCCTCCTTTCAAGAGGCCCGGAAGTTTCCTTTGAAGAGGCCCAGAAGTCTCCTTTCAAGAGGCCCGGAAGCCTCCTTTCAAAAGGCCCGAAAGCCTCCTTTCAGAAGCCCCCCTTTCCAGCTGCCCGGAAGCCTCCTTTCAAGAGGCCCGGAAGCCTCCTTTCAAAAGGCCAGGAAACCTACTTTCAAGAGGCCCGTAAGTCTCCTTTCTAGAGGCCCGGAAGCCTCTTTTCAAGAGAATCGGAAGCCTCTTTTCAAGAGGCCAGGAATCGTCCTTTCAAGAGGCCCGAAAGCCTCCTTTCAAGAGGCCTGGAAGCCTGCTTTCAAGAGGCCCGGAAGCCTTCTTTCAAGAGGCCCGGAAGCCTTCTTTCAAGAGGCCCGGAAGCCTCCCTTCAAGAGGCTCGGAAGCCTCCTTTCAAGAGGCCCGGAAGCCCGGATATCTGAATCGTAAATCATGCGTATGGCTTCAAGGCGGCTGTTTGAACATCATGGATTGCTATTGGCTGTGTATCGAGTCTAGTTGCCTTGGTAGACCTTGGTAGAGATGGTCTAAACTCTAGAATGATTTGGATAAATTAGAACATTCGATTTGAACAAATATAAAACGTAAACCATGCACATTGTTTCTGAGCATGAATAACAAGACACCAAGGCCTGTATGAGTTCTTATTGGCTTTATATTCAGCCCAGTTGACATGGTAGATCAATTGGTCTGCACTTAAGAATGATTTGGAGAACCTAGAACATCCGGTTTGGACATATCTAGAACACGAATCATGCACATGGCCTCTAGGGCCTGTATGAGTTGCTTTTGTTTTTTAATTCAGCCCAGCTTACGTGGTAGATCAATACTGCCGTGAATCGCATATCTGTCCCATATGAATAGGAAACACAGCAAATCTTAAACCATAAACATCCCGACTAGAAGAGCATAACTAAAACTTAACACAATTTCAACATATTGTGATCTTTATAACTTATTTAGATACAATTTTGTTCTTAGTAGCCATTATCTTTCAAATGTTGTAACAGGATTTTAACATAAATAAGATTTAAAAAATGCTTAATACCGAATTGCCCAACAGTAGGCAATTAAAATAGATGTAGCAAAGTCTACTGCCATAGATATCACAAACGCTGATATAATTTGAAAAAGTTGTCTAATTTGTAATGTTCTTAGTATCATGTTCTTGAAAAATATTCTTGTTCAGAAAAAAACTAATATTTCTAAATGTTGATCACAATCTGGAGACCTATCACAACCTGTAACTGCACAGTAAACAATATATTTTGTATCTGATTCTGTTATAAGTTTCTAACAAAATATGTTATTTTTATGATAAAATTGTAACAAAATTTGATAGTGTTTTGTTTCGAGTAGTGTAATTTTTGATAGAAATTTAGATATTTTAACAACATCCTGCACCATATTTCTAACAAATTTTGTTATAAAATGTTGTATAACAGAATAACATATTGTGATATAATTTTGATATGACCTTCTAGTCGGGATGAGCTCTTAAGGCATGTATGGACCCCATGGGTTGCTATTGACTTTGTATCGAGTCCTGTTGTCTTTTTTTATTCCCTTCTTTTATTTGTCAGTCACTCTGTGTTCTTAACCGCAACTGTGCCGAGATCTGCTACGGTATTCTGCAGAATCCATACATAATCTATTTTTAGATTTCCATTACCACTATTGTCAGCCAGTTCATCTCATCGTGAGTACATTGTGTCCGTTTATCCAAACAATCGTTTTTTTTGTTTAATCGTTTGCCAATTATCCGGGTACATTGAAGGAATGCCTCCGGGAAGAACAAGTTGTCAGTCGTCATCAGGCAGCCATGACGATAAAGCGCGTCCCCCAATACGCTACCTCATGAGCTGCGCATCCGGCGACTGACGAGGGTGTGGTGGAGGGACTGGGAATCGAATCCATGACCATTCGCTTATAAGGCGAACGTGTAACCAACTACGCCACGGGACCTGTCAAGTCCTGTTGTCTTGGTAGACCAATTCATCTGAGCTCCAGCATGATTTAGAGAACTTCAAACCGTACTTCAAACATATCTAAATCGTAAATCATGCGCATGATTTCTAAGAGCTTGTATGGGCACCATGGGTTGCTATTGGCTTTGTATTGAGCCCATTTGACTTGGCAGACCAGTTGGTCTGAACTCCAGAATGATGTGGAGACCTTGAAATTTCCGGTTTGGACATATCTAGATCGTAAATGATAAACATGGGCTCTAATGGCCTGTATGGCCTGTTATTGACTCGATATCTAGCCCAGTTGTCTTGGTAGAACAATTCGTCTGAACTCCAGAATGATTTGGAAAATATAGAACTTCCGGTTAGGATATATAGAGACTATAAGTCATGCGCATGGCTTCTAAGGGACTGTATGGGTTGTTATTGGCTTAATATCGGGCCCAGTAATCTTAGTAGATCAATTTGTCTAACTTCCAGAAAGTTTTGGAGAACTTAGAAGATCCGTTTGTGACATATCTAGATCATAAATTATGTGCATGACCTCTAAGGACCTGTTTGGGCACCTTGAGTTGCTATTGGTTACGTACCAAGCGTAATTGACCTGGTAGACCAAAGCTTCTAAATCCAGAATGGTTTGGAGAACCTAGAACATCTGTAGAAATATTGTCTGCATTCATGATTTGTCATCACTGAATTAGTATTAGGTACATTTATGAGAAAAAAAAACAGCAATAAAATGGGTCATGCACGACATTCGTGTGCAATTTTCGTCCATATAAAACTGACGATCCTTCCTTCAACTTTCTTAGGATGTAGGTGTGGCCGATAAACAATCTGGTCAGTTTTGGAAAATTTATGAGCTGACAATTATTTTGGGTATACAGTCGACTCTCTACATCTCGATGTTCTATATCTCGATATCTCTCCCTATGTCGATGGTTTCCGCAGTACCTTCAATCGACATATATTTGGGCTTTCTACATCTCGATAATCTCCCTATCTCGATGGGCTCTGATCATATTTTGATCGGGATTCACTCTCCTTATGTCGATATGTTCAACTTTTTAGGCTACTAGACCATGTTTAGACAATAACAAACATATCAACAACAGGAAACGACATTTATTTTGTTGTCGTTTTTCATAGCAACGAGCTTTTTTGGATCTAGTACCCCTTTCAATTTTCCTTCCATTCCTCGATCTCTCCTTATCTCGATGGTTCCTTCAATGTCGAGGCGACTGTATAAACATTTATTTATTTATCACCAGACTAAGGCCGGAGTGGCCTATGCTGCACATAAAAGACTTCCCCATTCAGCTCGGTTCATGGCTGCACTTCGCCAACCACGCAGTCTGCGGAGGGTCCGCAAGTCGTCCTCCACCTGATCGATCCACCTTGCCCGCTGTGCACCTCGCCTTCTTGTTCCCGTCGGATCGTTGTCGAGAACCATTTTCACCGGATTACTGTCCGACATTCTGGCTACGTGCCCGGCCCACCGCAGTCTTCCGATTTTCGCGGTGTGAACGATGGATGGTTCTCCCAACAGCTGATGCAACTCGTGGTTCATTCGCCTCCTCCACGTACCGTCCGCCATCTGCAACCCACCATAGATGGTACGCAACACTTTCCTTTCGAAAACTCCCAGTGCGCGTTGGTCCTCCACGAGCATCGTCCAGGTCTCGTGTCCGTAGAGAACTACCGGTCTTATAAGCGTTTTGTAGATAGTCAGTTTGGTACGGCGGCGAACTCTATTCGATCGAAGCGTCTTGCGGAGTCTAAAGAACGTACGATTTCCAGCCACTATGCGTCTCCGAATTTCTCTGCTGGTATCGTTATCGGCGGTCACCAGTGAGCCCAAGTACACGAATTCTTCAACCACCTCGATTTCGTCACCACCGATAGAAACTCGTGGTGGGTGGCTCACATTGACCTCTCTTGAGCCTCTTCCTATCATGTACATCGTCTTCGACGTGTTGATGACTAGTCCAATCCGTTTAGCTTCGCTTTTCAGTCTGATGTAGGCTTCCTCCATCCTCTCAAAGTTACGTGCCATGATATTAATGTCGTCGGCGAAACCAAATAACTGGACGGACTTCGTGAAAATCGTACCACTCGTGTCAATCCCTGCCCTTCGTATTACTCCCTCCAAAGCGATGTTGAATAGCAGACACGAAAGACCATCACCTTGCCGTAACCCTCTACGGGTTTCGAAGGGACTCGAGAATGCCCCTGAAACTCGAACTACGCACATCACCCGATCCATCGTCGCCTTGATCAACCGTATCAGTTTATCCGGAAATCCGTTTTCGTGCATTAGCTGCCATAGCTGGTTCCGATCGATTGTATCATATGCGGCTTTGAAGTCGATAAATAGATGATGTGTGGGCACGTTGTATTCGCGACATTTCTGCAATACCTGACGTATGGCGAACACCTGGTCTGTGGTAGAGCGTTCACCCATAAATCCCGCCTGGTACTGCCCCACGAACTCTCTTGCAATTGGTGTTAGTCGACGGCATAAAATTTGGGAGAGTACCTTGTAGGCGGCGTTCAGCAATGTGATTGCGCGGTAGTTGCTACAATCCAGCTTATCGCCCTTTTTGTAGATGGGACACACGACACCTTCCATCCACTCCTGCGGCAGAACCTCATCCTCCCAAACCTTGGTAATCACCCAGTGCAGCGCTCTAGCCAGTGCTTCACCACCGTGTTTAAACAGCTCTCCTGGTAGTTGATCAACTCCAGGGGCTTTGTTGTTTTTCAGCCGGCCGATCTCCTCCTGGATTTCCTGGAGATTCGGAGCCGAAAGTCGCATGTCCTGCGCGACTGTATAAACATGTGAATTTGATTGAGAAATGCCTGAGATATTGCTAAGTCAAATCCGCGTCAATATGACCCGAACACCGCAAGTGTGAGTTTATTTAGCACTGTAGGAAGGTTAATTGCGTGATGAGCCAACGTTGCAACCTACACAAAATTTGAGTAGTTCCTCTTTTTACGAAAATTGAGTAAGATTTTATTGAGAAAAAAAAAAGACGGCAATACAATTTCACTCAGTCTCTGGGTGATATGAAACGGGCGTGTAGGCTAACATTACCTCCCGTGACCCTACACAGTTAAAAAAAATTCCAACCTTTTAATTGTTTCTAATGTGCATTATCGTCCATTTTGATTTATTTTCGACTTCATCATCCTACTCGTACTGATAGAAAAGATTAAAGTTTGTGAAATAAGATTTATTATGTGCTAAATAATAGAATAATAATTGTATCGGAAGCTATGACGACTTTCAGGTAGCTGTTTATTTGATGATACCGTTTTATAAAAGAGAAAAGATTTACTCTGGCACAGTGGTGCTTAGGCGACGAACAAAAAATCAACTAAACATGGGTTGAATAAACGGATGAATAATATTCAGTTGTATGAGAGATGATTTTGAGACTTTTTGAAGATCAGCAGAAATAGTTGTACGACTTCCAAAAGTTTAATTACTAGCTTTTTATATAGTCAGTGTACCGAGAATGAATCCATGTGCCCAAGTAATAATTTACTCTATGGAATTTCGGATATGGGGACTCTAAACACAGCGCTTCTAAAATCAATCAATATCTCTAATTGCATATTTACAAAAGTCAACATCACAGTATTTGCTCCTGTTTGCTGCTCATTTCGTCGTCCACACATTTCCCCGTCGAATGCGTTGGGTTGAATCAACGATCATAGTTTTCATAGCTACCTACCAAATAAACCTACGCTCCAACCGTGCCTGTTCCGCAGTCGATTCTCTCGGTAGATGGCACAATCGATTGCCGAAGCTCACAAAATATATACCCATTTGATGATTTGGAGTGTTGAAACTTTCTTGAGAGTAATGAATATATAAATAAAATGAAGTTTGTTTTTCAAACACCTATCAAAGATTGCAAGCATTATCACACAAAACCTGTTCGTTAGTAGGTGCTTGCAGTTCAAAGCTTCTAGATTAGAATACCGATCGGTAATTGGATATCGAGTAAGCATCGTGATCAAAGAACAAATAATAAATAGACACTAATAGTAATTTCGCAGTCTTATCAGTACACCTTCCTTAGGACTCAAATTCGTCTCTTACACGCACAAAATCACTCACAGCATCCGCAAACTAAGCTCAAACGTACACTGCTACCTCCCTGCGGAGGAACTAGCCTCGCATTGAGCAAAATCTCATTGAAATATCAATAACTAATCTTATTTACCTAGCAGCTCTGGATTGCTAACATGACAATGACTTGAACCCCTTCAACCAGAAATCAACCCGTTTTCTTCTCACTATTCCCTTCATCTCCCGCTAAACCTGTAGTAGCTCAGATCGTCCACCTGTGACGAGGGCGGAGCGGCTGGGTTGAACGCCGTCGTGAAACTCTTGGCCGCCCCCTGAAATGGGACAGAAAATTACATTGTCATTGTCAAATCAATGAAGGGTGAATGCGAGATGGTGAACAAACCTGTAGCGCAACCCCCAGGAACTGCGAGACCGCTCTCGTCACACCAATGGCAGCGTTCAGCAGCTGCCCGCCGGGGTTGATTCCTCCGAAACCACCGAACAGCGATGGCGGTTCCTCCGTTACGCTGGGGTTGATGGGTTTCTGGGAGTGGAGAAATGCAGTTTGATTAGTACTTATGATCAAGCTAACGACAAAACATGAAAAATTAAAAAATAATTAAAGGATGCCAAGAGATAGCCCTTACTTTGCACCGTTCAATGTCCAAAAACGATCCATAAAAAAATATAAACAATCCGTAAATAACATCTAAATGTTCCACAAAATGCTACCATAAATCCATAAAATAGTCCGGGAGATTCCGCAAAGAATAATTTTATGATCCATATTTCTTTGAAAATGATCCATAAAAACTATATTTTGATCCATAAAATTTCAAATTTGCGCAATGAAGTATTGCGCGTGGACGCATGCATCTTAAAGTCGCTGTCATTTTTTTCATTTTATGTTTCCGTTTTCTTTTGATATGTTTTAGTTAATTTGAAAGTTTGTGTTAAATGTAGTTCGGCAAGTGAAGCAAAAAATAGTAGATTAGTAGGTTCATGTGGTGCCGGTGAATATTTTTAAGCCATAAGTGTCGTGTGTGATTTGAAAAAAGAAGCCAAATTATATGAAGATCCCGTTACCAAGATAAGTTTTTACCTCTTAATATTTTCATTTTCTTTGCTCAATGAGATGCTTTGTATGAAATGATCAAAAATCCCATATTAAATAACACCATAATGGAATACATTAGTTCACGAGATCCAAATTAAAAATATTACTACCTCTGAACTGTTGATCCGATTTTCTGCTTAATTATTACAAGCAGATACAATTCCATTTCCAGA
Organism: Armigeres subalbatus; assembly: GCF_024139115.2. NCBI lineage: Eukaryota > Metazoa > Arthropoda > Insecta > Diptera > Culicidae > Armigeres > Armigeres subalbatus. The sequence goes on along the minus strand of NC_085141.1, from coordinate 364,645,351 downwards.
TAAAACATATGTATTCTGTTGAAATTTACTTCACAACAAATAAAGTAAATTCCATTTCACGATAAATCTATATCTATATGATTTTTTTTAAAGTATAATTTAAAAAATTTCACATAGATTGATATAGGTTTGAAATTCACAACTTCTTAAATATTCCAAACTGTTTTCATGGCTTACAGTATTTTTATTTCTTAAGTGTTATCAACCTACAGTTTTATTTTAAAAAAAAGTTGAATATATTTCCTTTTGTAAAATTCACCTCATTTTTGTAAAATAAGGTGTTTCAAAAAGATAAGAGATGGCGAACATAAAATTGAACGGTTAAGTAGAAAAACTACAACAAAATTTGGTATTGTATATTTTTATAATTCATTCAATAATGCAAAATATTGAGGAATTCGGCAACACTGCAAAAATATCGTTGCATATACATACGAGTAATATTGTGCGGATTTTTTTGTAGAAAATAGTGTTATTAATATAGGTACAGGCATGGGATTAACTATTTTTAATGTTATTAAAATATGTGCACGGTGGTGAAGGTGTTTTTAGCTGAATTCTTAAAAAGTGTGATATTAATGAAATTTTGGATGTCATAAAATGGTTTTCGATTCAAAATTAAGTTAGGTGAGCATAATTTTGTTCATGATTCTTAATGTTTGGGTGAGAAATCAATGTATTTCATGTACACATTGCCTTGTTACTGACATGGGAACAGATATAAGAACTGTGTTTGAACAATATTAGGCCATAAGATAACGAACAATATTTAGTGAGTTTGTATGAAATTCCATATTTTGTAATTTTAACGTCTAAAAGGCGTTTACAATAGATATATGTACAATGGGAAATTGGCGATCCATAATGAGCTGAGCAACATAACATCGTATGTTCAAGCCCAATCTTCAATCTATGTGTATCATTTAGTTAAAGGTTACCTATTATTGTACATGTTTTAATAATAATTTTGAAATTGCATAACTCTAACGGGGATTTCATTTGCACAAAATGATCCACATTAACGCGTTGGAACTTTACGTAATCATTTTTTAACAACTGAATTATTGTTTGAATCAAGAATTCAATAAAAGCGTAGTGAATAGGTTTTTTGTAATCAGATTTAACCATTCAAAATTATATACTTATCATGAAACCTTATTGCTTATTAGACTATATTTATTAGAACTCAGTGGAATACGTATTACATTGATTGTGTTTATATTATACATTACATTTCACTGTTCCTACCTATGTGAGCTTTTATTGTAGCGGACTAAACTGGTCAATATACGTGTGATCCAACACATGCTGTCGATGTACATATTTAACAATTTTGTTATAGGAACCTTGTAGATAAGCTGAATCAGTAAATTAGGTTATATGTTCCCTAGATCGGATTTTCTCGATGATCACCTATGTCAACCGGTACCGGTATACTCTATCGTCTCTCCTACTGAATTTTACTTTCTGCAGCAATCTTCTACTGTTTTGTGCTATTTATAGAGTTAAAAATCATTATCATATCAGGGGGGAAGGGGAATTTAATTTCTTTTTGCTCTTTTTTCGTTTCAGAGAGCGAGCAAAGGCGCTTAAACCTAGGCTATTAGCCAGGGCAAGGCTAATACCTTCGTCCCATCCGAGGAAAATCATCGGCAAGAGAAATGGAGTGACATAAATTTCTTAGCAAAGTCACTCCCAACGTATTTCCACAAATTTTCTATCATTTGCTTATAATGATACTCCTAAACCACATACCCTACCCACCATCCAATTCCTTGACATCTATGAGGGCGTCGGTGAGTCGCTGGCCTCTCGTTAAGTAGATGTCATATCATCATTTCCTTCCCTTTCCTAGTAACGGAGAAGATGGGCGTGGCCGGCAATGATAGCTTTCATGTTTTATCATTTTGGACCCCAAATTGGATTTCCATTGAATCCCAAATGGAAATCCATAAGCAATTGGGGTAAGAAAAGGTAAAGAATATACATGACAACTATCAGTATGCAATCTACGAAATACTCTGTTACAACGCAACGCAACGCAACGCGCAACGCATAAAATTTCAAATTTGCGCAATTTGATGATGATCCATAATTTCAGTAATAAAATCAATAATTTTGGTCATATGATCCATAATTTTGATAATGTGATCCATAATGCTTGGAAAGAAGGCCAATAAAACTATATTAATTGATCCACACATTTTTTTTAAATCTATATATCTAATTGATGCGGTGCTGGCCGGGATACGAGCAACCTTAGGGAAGATCGGGTAACCAACCCCGGTGGGAACTATGGTCGTATGCTGACAGGGAAGGGGGGGTTTGGTCCTCTCCGGAGGTGCAAATCTTATTGAGCGTCTGTTCTCCATGTCAGGATCGGCTCACAACAGCGTCTGTTCTCCATGTTAGGGGCGGCTGATCATCGTCCGAGTGCCAGCGAGGGACTCTAAGTGAAACTGTGCAACATGGTGCACCGGGAGGAATGGTCCTCCGGAAATTTAGAGGGTTTGTTGTCAGGCTCTGCAAGCCCGCCTTTAAAAAATCATAAGCAACGAGCAATCAACACGCGGGTACTGACCGGAACCATCGGCGAAGACCACTGCGACGAAAAGGGACTAGCGATTGGAAACTCGGTTCGTGGAACTGCAAATCTCTCAACTTCATCAGGAGCACGCATACTCGCCGATGTGCTCAAGGACCGTGGATTCGGCATCGTAGCGCTGCAGGAGGTTTGTTGGAAGGGATCAATGGTGCGAACGTTTAGAGGTAATCATACCATCTACCAGAGCTGCGGCAACACATGAGCTGGGAACAGCTTTCATAGTGATGGGCGATATGCAAAGGCGCGTGATCGGGTGGTGGCCGATCAATGAAAGAATGTGCAGGTTGACGATCAAAGGCCGGTTCTTCAACTTCAGCATAATCAACGTCCATAGCCCACACTCCGGAAGCACTGATGATGATAAGGACGCATTCTACGCGCAGCTGGAACGTGAGTACGATAGCTGCCCAAGCCACGACGTCAAAATCATCATAGGAGATTTGAACGCTCAGGTTGGCCAAGAGGAGGAGTTTAGACCGACTATTGGAAAGTTCAGCGCTCACCGGCTGACGAACGAAAACGGCCTACGACTAATTGATTTCGCCGCCTCCAAGAATATGGCCATTCGTAGCACCTACTTCCAACACAGCCTCCCGTATCGGTACACCTGGAGATCACCACTGCAGACAGAATCACAAATCGCCCACGTTCTTATTGATGGACCGCACTTCTCCGACATTATCGACATCCACGATATGTGGCGCTAACATCGACTCTGACCACTATCTGGTGATGGTTAAACTTCGCCCAAAACAATCCGTCATCAAAAATGTTCGGTACCGACGACCGCCGCGGTACGACCTAGAGCGACTGAAGCCACCTGATGTCGCCACTGCTTACGCGCAGCCTCTCGAGTCCGCGTTGACGGAAGAGGAGTGAAGCGATGGGGCCCCTCTTGAGGACTGCTGGAGTACAGTTAAAGCAGCCATTAACGACGCAGCGGAGAACAACGTCGGGTATATGGGTCGAAGTCGACGGAACGATTGGTTCGACGAAGAGTGCAGACAGATTCTGGAGGAGAAGGACGCAGCGCGGGCGGTCGCGCTGCAGCAAGGTACCCGGCAGAACGTGGAACGTTATAGACGGAAGCGGAGACAACAGACCCGCCTTTTTCAGGGAGAAGAAACGCCGCCTGGAAGAAGCGGAGTGCGAGGAGATGGAACAGCTGTGCCGTTCTCAAGATACACGCAAAGTTCTATCAGAAGCTCAACGCATCCCGCAAAGGCTTCGTGCCGCGAGCCGAAATGTGCCGGGATAAGGATGGGAGCATCTTGACGGACGAACGTGTGGTGATCGAAAGGTGGAAGCAGCACTACGAAGAACATCTGAATGGCGCTGAGAGTACAGGCAGTGAAAGTCAAGGCAGCGGAGGAGATGACTACGTCAGTTCAGCGGACGATGGAAGCCAACCAGCCCCCACCTTGAGGGAAGTTAAGGATGCCATTCAACAGCTAAAGACCAATAAAGCAGCTGGTAAGGATGGTATTGGAGCTGAGCTCATCAAGATGGGCCCGGAAAAGCTGGCCACTTACCTGCACAAACTGATAGTCAGAATCTGGGAAACCGAACAGCTACCGGAGGAGTGGAAGGAAGGGGTTATATGCCCCATCTACAAGAAAGGCGACAAACTGGAGTGTGAGAACTTTCGAGCGATCACCATCCTTAATGCCGCCTACAAAGTGATATCCCAGATCATCTTCCGTCGTCTGTCACCATTAGTGAACGAGTTCGTGGGAAGTTATCAAGCCAGCTTCGTTGACGGCCGCTCGACAACGGACCAGATCTTTACTGTACGGCAAATCCTTCAAAAATGCCGTGAATACCAGGTCCCAACGCACCATCTGTTCGTTGATTTCAAGGCGACGCATACGACAGTATAGACCGCGTAGAGCTATGGAAAATTATGGACGAGAACAGCTTCCTGGGAAGCTTACCAGACTGATCAAAGCAACGGTGGATGGTGTGCAAAACTGTGTGAAGATTTCGGGCGAACACTCCAGGACCATCTTTGGCGGTGTGCAAAGAAGACGGTGTGTGGCGGCGAAGAATGAACCATGAGCTCGCCCAACTCTACGGCGAACCAGTATCCAGAAGGTAGCTAAAGCCGGGAAGGGTACGATGGAGCGCAGGACATGTTGCAAAAGAATGCCGGACAGCAACCCTGCAAAGATGGTGTTCGCTTCCGATCCGGCAGGTACGAGACGGCGTGGAGCGCAGCGAGCGAGATGGGCAGACCAGGTGCAGAACGACTTGGCGAGCGTGGGGCGTATCCGAGGATGGAGAGATGCGGCCTCGAACCGTGCATTGTGGCGTCAAATTGTTGATTCAGTGTTATCTGTTTAGATGTTAACTAAATAAATGAAAATGAAAATGAATGAATATCTAATTGATATGCATGCATAATTGATATGCATCGCCAATAATAGATTTCGTCATCTCAAATTGCCAATCCAATGCCGTTGCTTTCGTGACTTATTGTGGATTTCATCGAGCGGCTTGTACTTGAACTTGGGATAACTTATGGTGCTATGCAGTACAACAGTTAGTGGAGGAAAAGGCATCAAATTTGGGGAAGGGTCATTTGACCGAAACCCATTCGGCCGAAAGCCATTTGGCCGAATGCCACTAGGCCGAACAGACCATTAGGCCGAAACCCATCTGGCCGAAAGTCATTTGGCCGAAAGGGTCGTTTGGCCGAAAGGGATGTTTGGCCGAAACGGTCATTTGGCCGAAAGGGTCGTTTGGCCGAATTGGTCATTTGACCGAAAAGGTCGTTTGACCGAAATGAATGTTTGGCCGAATGGGTCGTTTGGCCGAAAGGACCGTTTGGCCGAATGGGTCATTTGGCCGAAAAGGGTCAGTTCAATCAAAAGGTAATTGCCTATTTCCGGGGATTAAACCACCCGACTTGGACGTTAATTTACAATGTTATGAAAACTCATATGTGAATATGTACGTTATGTGGAAGATATCGATTTGAAAAATGTATTGAGGTAACCACTTTCCCTTCGATGGGACTCGAACCCATGACCCTACAGTACGCTAGACTGGTGCTTTAACCAGCTAAGCTACGAAGGACCTCCGTCGGCCTTCGCAACCTAGCGGCTACTGAACGAGCTCGAGATTCCCAAATTGGACGCATAGTCAAATCACTCGCAATCCATTTATCAAGCCGATACTTCCACATGTGTATTGTACACGTCCACATTAGAGGAGCGTGAGTATTTAGAATGTCTGGCGGCTATACATTCTTCATCAGCAACGGTACTGATCAGAGTGAGGTTGTGTAAGCTATTTGCCAGTCGGTCGTCAAGCTCAGACCAGAGTGATTTGACTATGCGTCCAATTTGGGAATCTCAGAGCTCGTTCAGTAGCCGCTAGGTTGCGAAGAAGGCCGACGGAGGTCCTTCGTAGCAGTTGCCAGAACCACAGTTGAGGATAAACCTGTAAGAATTGAGTCTCTGAGGAAGGTCCCAAACGGACCGAAACGTTGGACAAGATTAAATAACAGTGTTTTGATTTTGTCAAGACTGAAAAGCCATCTCCGAATCAAGCTACTTTTTGTGGACAAATTTCAAAATTTGTCTTCTACTCTGGATATTCTGGAGCTCCGGGACCACTTAGTGGAATTTGGCTCTTACGTTGTTAGAGCAAATGGTGTATAAAAAGCCACAGCAGTATAGGACGATTTCCGATTTGGTCACTACTCCTAGTGCTCCAGAGCTTCCTAGGACCACTTGATACCCATTCGGATTCAATTTGTTGTCCTAGCAATGTTTTTTTTTTTTCTCACGATGCTATAATAAGGGATCTTTGAAGTCGTGGTTCTCTAGGACGGAATTTCACAATTTTTCACTTCTCCGGATGCTCTGAAACTTCTGGAGGGCCACTTATTGGCCATCCGGAGTCGATAAGTGTTGATTTTGCTCTCACATTACGTCAACAATCGATTTATAAAAAAATACGAACGACGAACTTGTTCAACTGACCATTTCTCCGGATGTTCCAGAACTTTCGACGAATCACTTTGTGGTTATCCAAAATGAATGAGTCCATGAGGTTATCAAAATTCTCGCTCATGGCTACAACAATCAATTTCTAAAAGTCGCAGCTTTCTAAGACAAATTATCGGAATCAGTAACTCCTTTGGAGGGGTCTCCAATAGCCTTGCGAGCAAAGGCGTAGGATTGCCAATCCGGAGACGGCGAGTTCGATTCTCGGTCCGGTCTAGGATGTTTTCGGGTTGGAAACTTTCTCGACACCCTGGGCATAGTGTATCCATTGTACTTGCCACACAAGATACATACTCATGCGATGGCGGGCATAGAAAGCTTTCAATAAATAACTGTGGAAATGCTTAAGGAATACTAAGTTGAAAAGCAGGCCAAGTTCCAGTAGGAATGTAGAGCCATTGAAGAAGAAGAAGAAGAAGAAGAACTCCTTTGGATGATCCGGGACTTCCGAATGACCACATACTGGTCTTCCGGGATCAATGGGTGGTCCTTGAAAATGATTTTGCTCCATATTGCTATTTAAAAAAATGAACACTGCTCCGGATGCTCCGAATGTCCTCTTGGGATACCTATTAGTGGCCACCTGGGGCCAATGAGTGAGTGATTAGAAATAGTCGCATCTTACTGCGGCAAATGGGAAGAATCGACCAGTTCTCCGGGTGTTCTAGAACTTTCGGAAGACCATTGGGGTCACAGAGATCAATGAGCAGTAAGATAGAAAAAACAAATTGAGATGAGAACCAAGGCCGTTAGATCATTTCAAGAAGATTGATACACATATTGTTGGGATTCCGTTGAAAAATGCTTTTGACCTCTTTCGAACTCTGGGAACCTGTTCCGACGGGCACAAGAAGGCGAGGTGCACAGCGAGGAAGGTGGATCGATCACGTGGAGGACGATTTACGGCGACGTGCAGCCATGGACCGAGCTGAATGGAGAAGACTCTTATGCAGTGTTGTCCTACACTCAGGGTAAAAAAAATCTGCTCCTTGATTATACTCCATCTAACTAAGTTAAGTAAGTTCAACTAACAAAGGGATATTTGAAGTTTCTAAATGTCATGGCAAACTGTCAAAAAAAAAATGCAAATACACTGGAGTGTATTTTTTGCCCTGAGATTTTTTTGCGCTGAGTATAAGACAACCGTGCTCTTATGGGCCTAGTCTGAGAAAATAAAATAAATAAATGATACATATTATGCTTGGAAGCGGATCGGACTAGTCATCAACACGTCGAAGACGAAGTAGGCTAGATGTACCAGTTGTGGCTATAGCACCAGTTGTCGCACTAGTGCTTTATATGCCAAATGGCCAATCAAATCACCGCAAACCAAGTTCATATCGATAAAGCATATTCATATGGTACGATAAAACCTTTGATTTCCTCCAAAACAAGCAAAGCATAATTGGAAAAAAATTATTTTGCTTAATTTCTGACGTCCTTTGCACCAGTTGTCGCACTAGTGGTCCCTATTTGGCCAAGACTAAAATAAATACTCCCCCTAAACAATTAGAAAATTCCCATAAGAAAATAGAAAATTGCTGCCAATAAAAGAAATCAGGAGTATGGGGAGCAATAAATAACAAATATAAAATTTCCACAAATAAAAACAAAATTTCCATAAACAAATTTAAAAATTTCTTCCACAAAACAAAAATAAATAAGCACTTTTTAAAAAGCAAAAATTGCAATTATAAAAGAAGAAATTTTTCGCATAAAAAAAATTAAATGTTCCACGGAAAAAATACAAAATTTCCATAAATAAAATCAATGACATTAGCAATAATAAACTAACAAAATTTTCCACACAAATAAATATATTTTTTCATAACAAAATAAAAATTTTCTTCACTTGAAATGATCAATAAAAAGCAATAAAAAAAATAAGAAAGAAGGAAATTTCCATAAAGAGAAATATAGAAAAGCTTAATCAAACTGTTAGCTTTTTTTTCCATAGATGACCCTTCTTTAAAAGCGTTTCAAAATTCATGTAAAGAATTTCATCAGCTTTATCGCTTTCTTGTATTTTTTTAATGGAAATTTTCTTTATTTTGTAAATGCTCTTATTGATTATTTTGTGGAAAATTTTATTTTTTATGGAAAATATTCTGCGGCACCAAATCAGTTTATTACTATTGTAGGAAAAAATATTTAATGAAAGAAAAACTATGGTATCAAAGAACATTTATTGTGCTAATAGCAGATTTATTTATGGAAATTTTGTATTTAAAGCGTAAATGGAACATTTTCATTTCTTTATGGAAAATTCTTAATAGTTTATGGAAATTTTGTTGTATTTGGGTGAAATTTTATAATTATTTATGCTCGCCTGGCAATTTTAATTTCAACGGCAATTAATCTAATTGTTTATGGAAGAATTTCTAATTTTAAATGGAAATTTTATTTAGCTGCCATTTATTGCCAATCCCATAAGAGAAAACAATGGGGATTTGCCAAATAAGGAACCAAAAAATTGAAGAATAGATGTCGTTACAACTTGGTTGCATGCGTTCTATTATGGATTAATCAATTTTTGATGATTATAACACATTTTATTGTGGTTTCACAGCTGTTCTAAGGAACATGAAATAAAAGTACTTTAAAGCTTGATATATAAAAGTCCACCCACATGCCTTTTCACTTATTTAAAAAAAATAAGTTGATCTCTTATGTATGGCGACAATTGGTACACCCACCCTACACTTGATAGGAAGAGAGGTTCGCGAGAGAAGACAATGTGAGACCACCCACCGCGAGTTGGCATCGAGTGGTGAAGCGAAATCGAGGTGAGTAGAAGAATTTGTGTACTTGGGCTTACATGGTGACTTTCGCCGCAAAATGATACCAGCAGCAGAAATTCGCTGAAGACGTATAAGCTGGCTGAAATCGTACATAGCCTTTGGACTCGCAAGACTGCTCCGATCGTAATAGAGTTCACCGCCGTACCAAACTGACAATCTAAAGCAAATCTACGGACACGAGACCTGGACGATGCTCGTGGAGGACCAACGCTTGCACTTTGAGGTTTCGAAAGTGAAAGTGCTGCGTACCATCTATGGTGGGGTGCCAGATGTCCGTTGACGCGTACGTGGAGGAGGCGAATGAACCACGAGTTGCATCAGCTTAAGTTGGGAGAACCATCCATCGTTCACACCGCGAAAATCGGACGACTGCGGACGGGCCGGGCACATCAGCCAGAATGTCGGACAATAACCCGGGTGAAAATGGTTCTGCTCGACAACGATCCGACGGGCACCAAGAAGGCCGAAGGTGCGCAGCGGGCAAGGTGGATCGATCAGGTGGAAGATGACTTGCGGACCCTCCGTAGACTGCGTGAAAACGGCGACCCAGGTAGCCATGGACCGAGCCGAATGGAGAAGACTCTTATATACCGCACAGGCCACTTCGGCCTTAGTCTCAATAAATAATAATAAATTATGCTTGGAATCTATTGTAAAGTGTTTTTTTTCCACGGGGAACTCGTCCTGGAACGGAGTCTCTAAGCTCAGCACGTGGCTCTAAACAGAAAGAACCGATCTGGTGGATGCAGTTCGATACCCTTATTGTTGGGGTTCCATTTAGAAAAATGCGTATGACCTCTCTCGACCTCTCCTAAAAAAACCTGTTCTAAAATGGCGGCCCATTCAAATGTTCACACGTCAATGTTGGCTAATATAATCATGGCAACATCAAACCTGCTGTGGCCAAATTTCAAGCCAAAGATTGATACCGAAATCCAAGGTCAGCATTACCAAATCAGGACATGTCCCTGGAAATCTGGAAATCAAGAATTTTTAAAAAATAAACAAAATACTCACGGCATCCGGATCGAGTCCCTCGTCGCGGTACGCCTGCGACTGCGGTCGTCCCCCACCGCCGAGACCGCCCCCGATTCCCCCGCTCAGTCCAAACGTGTTGGACGTCTGTGTACCGCCGCCACCAATCGCGGCCGAGTGATCCCGTTCGGCCAAGCTGACAGGGGCAGCAGGCGCGGTAACCTGCCACTCTCGCCGCAGCCACGACCCAAACCATCGAGAATGGGTCGCAGTCGATCGGCCAGCGGCGGTCCCTCCTGGTCAGGTCGAGCCAAGCCGCCGGTCTTGAGTCGAGCCGTGCCGTAATGATCGGCACCGTCTGGAGCTGTGGGCTGTTGTTGCCACGGGGTGACCTATTTTCGCCAGAGATCTCCTCCAGGTTGGCATACTGGTGTTCGCCAGGGGCCGATGCCGCGTTTAGCTTCAGGACAGTTGCGGAGGATGGCTTCGTTAGTTTTTGCCGTTACCCAGTTCTGGAAGTCGTCCGAAACAGCGGGACTTCAGAGTTGTGCTGTTGCTGTTGGCGGAGCAGCAGTTGGCATGGAGCGCAACCAGGGTCCACCGAGGGGAGGACGGCGAGTTGTGGTTGTTATGGTGGATCGTTGTGGTTGTGCTCGAAGTGTAGTGGAGGGTTTGGAGGCAGGAGAAAGTTGATTTGTAAGGTTCGGAAGGTCCTTACTGGTTATGGGGCGTCCCAAAAGGGTAGATAACAGACGTAGATCATTATTGTACGACTGGAGTTCTCTGTCGAGTTGCTTTTTGGTCTGCTCCACCTCGACAGCCGAAAGTGTTGTTGGCTTCTGTGTTGATGGTACACCATTGACTTGGTTGCTAAGGGAAATACTTTTTGGATCACGATTGATCGCTAACTGGAGGATTCAGTCTTCGCCATGATGCAAACTTCTATCAACTAATGGGTTCTGCCTGGCGTGAAAGCGAAATTTGGAAGCTTCTGCCTTCTGAAAAGTACAATGCGGTAAAAATCATTTGTTCGAGAAACGCATGTTCTCGAGCACTTACCACATCGTTCAAGAAGTCTGGATCATCCTTATCGAGCAAAATCACTGTACTCAAAGGATGAGTCGTAGTTGGCCGTGGGGTAGTTGACGTTGTGGTGGTTGTAGTTGTTGGCTTAGGTGTAGTAGTTGTCGTAGTTGTAGTAGTGGTGGTTGTTTTTGGTTTTGGTTTCTTTGTAGTTCTCCGAGTGGTTGGGCCTCCGTTGAGGAAGTTTGCCAATTGACGCTAGGCATTAAAAATAAAGAACCTGATTTCGAAATATAACTATCTCAGGAAATTTTGTTTGCGAACTTACCAAGTAAATGTGCTAAGTCGTCTTGCGTCCGAGTGGGTTTGTCAGTTCTGGGCCGCTGGGTTGGTCGGAACTGCAAACTGAAGTTCTGGATTAAGGACGACTTTTCCGGATTTTGAAAACGAGGGTGGTTCGTTCGGTTGTCGTGGTAAGCTGGAGAGTTGTTGTAGTTGTAGGTCATGGAGTGGTCGTTGCTGGTTGCGTTGTCGCTCGTAGTAGTGGTTGGAGGAGTCGTGCTGGTTGTTGTAGTTGGTTCAGTAGTTGTTTGTGGTAGTGGAAGTTGAGCTTCTAGCAGCGGTCAAGTTGTTTGGTGATTTCTGCCTTTGGTTGCCGCGATATCTCTCTGATTTAGCGGCAAGGAACTATTGAAGAAGTTTGGGTAGGATCTTGATTCAGGCTGATCAACTTGAGAGCTTCTTCTGGACGGTTTTGGGGTTGTTGTAAACAATAGGAAGAACTTCTGAATGTCGTACTGGGAGCAACAGTGGTTGAAGTCGTTGTCGACGTGGTGGTCGTAGTCGGTTCAGGAGTCGTACTAGTTGTGGATGTTGTTGTAGCAGGCTCTGTGGTTGTGGACGTTGTGGACATTTCAGTGACAGGAAGTAACGTAGAAGTTATAAAATTGTTAAGTTCTGAAACTTCCTTCTTTGTAGATTGATCGCTTGCCTTTTACACCAGAAGAGGAAATACGCAGTTCAACGTCACTTGGAATTTAGATTGGGTAGCTCAGGTTGTGAACAGCGGAAGCAATGCGCTTCCAGTGTCGCCTCCAGTAGTCATGGCGCAGAGATTTGCTCTTAAGCTACGATGATGTTAATCTGGCACTGTGTTATCGGCAAAATCGCAACGTCCTCCGTACTCGAGACAATCGCAACGGTTTCTTCACTATCCGTCGTAGGTTTCCAACGATAAATCAAATCCGGAGCATTCGGTCGGTTGATTCGAACTTCTTCCGTGGGCTTCTTTGTCTAAAAATATTCAAAACTTAGAAACAGTAACATCAATCAAAATACAATGGATCATGCACACGTGATGTCACCATCCAGCAGAAATCTAAAGCCTGGGTCCATCTGTCTTTCTTTGAGCTGCTTCCACCTTTTAGAGTTACGAAACTCATCGCCAAACCGAACACATTATCCGGACCAACCTTCGTTGTCCAGTTGATTGTCCCCGTTATACTTTCTCAATAGCTCAATGATCGCTTGGTAGTTCCCTTGTGGTATCTCAAGATATAAAAAAAGAAAATTAGCTGAAACAATCCGAACCAGGTAAATGCCATCTCCCAACGCAGATCTGCAAACCTAATAGCTGCTGGATTGTTAGACAAACATTTTTCAACGTTAAAACTTGATCGGTGATCGATGTGAGTGCGGGAAGCGGGATGCTTTTGATAGTTTTAGTGTTCGCATGCGGTCAATGGTGCCGGATCGAAAGTAGTGGGTTTAACGACGACGATTGTTCTACAAAGGCGCATTTTTGAGGCATGCGTTGGTCCCAAAACATCATTGACATGGCTGTAACTGTTTGCGCAAAGCAATTCTACTGTAAGACGCGTGCATGAGAGCAAAACATGATTTTCCTGAATATGTACCGTAGTTTCGTTTTCGGAATGGCAGTGGGTAGAGCTAGTGGTTGTTCCTGATTTGGGAACGCAGGATTGTGGTAGTGGTGGTAGCAGTAGTAGTAGTAGTGGTGGTAGCAGCGGTAGTGGTAGTAGTTTCCTGTGCAATCGTAGAAGGTTCCTTATAGATCGAACTATCAATCCCGTAGCCGACGGGGATCTATGTCGGTAATTTCTACGTACACGTTGTTGAGGGCGATCCGAAACGATCGTACCATTTTGGATATCGGCGAACACCCCGTACTGTTCCGGGTAGATATCGTAAACCACGGCCGAGGGGGCCTTTCGGTGGTGCTTGTTTCTGGCTCACCTGTCCCCCGCTGTAACGATTCGTCGGATGACTGTGTTGTTCGGAAGGATATCAGACACAACTATTCCACGTGATCTCGAAGGCTTTTGCGTGGTTAGTTCCAGTGGTGCCGAGAGGCACTTGCGGCTGCAAAGACGGCGTTGCGCTAGTGATGGCGGTAAGGAAAAGGCGGAAAGCTGGTGGTAGTGGAATCCCAAAAAGTACGACCCCGCAATTGGAGGTGGCGCAAATCTGCAAATCTTGGGTGGTACTCCGGTAAGTTTCGGGGACGTTAGGATTTCAAAGTCATGTTAAGTAAATGTAAGGGAACCGAGTAGCGAACAGCCGTTGTGATTTCTGAAGGAATTTTCCCCGGAAACGATTTCGGTAAAGTCCTTACCCCCCTTTACGGTCATTAAAAATAGGCCCGACGTCACGATCGCGGTGATGGTCGTCTGGGAAACCTGACTCCGTATAGTTGTCGTTGGCGGCCTGACGGTCGTCGTAGGTGATGCAGCTCGTCGGTAAAGTTCGGTATGGAGTCAGTGGTGGTGATTTAGGTAACGTTAGTGAAAGCGAGCGATTCCGAGACACTTTCTGAATCTGGTCGAAATAGAAAGCATAGCACTACTTTTGCGCACATCAAGGTGGCAATGGTGGTGCGAGGGAGGGCGATGACAGCTGTATTGATGGATTTGGTGGTGATGAAGGGACGTGGCTCAATGGGGATCCAGGAGTAGCAGTGCTAGGCATAAAAGTGTATTCTGGCTCGACTGGCGTGGTAGATGGCGCATGCTGTGCTTCCAAACTTTCACTACGAGTATCCAAAGCAAACGACGAAGTCGTTGGAGTCGTTTGAACCGTAGTCGATGGGACCGAGGGAGTCGTGGTTGGATAGGTTGCAAGTTCGGCGCTTTCGGTTAGTGGCATGTTAGTGAAAGCGACTTCTTGTTATATGCTCGGTCAGCAGCAGCAGTAATCATGGTAGTTGTAGGCTTCCTCAACAGTGACCGTAGTAGGAGCAGTGGTGGTTTCTGGGAATTTTAGGTTCTGAGAGAAAGGAGAAATGTCAGTTCACCATCAAGGATCGCTAGCACTTTGATTGCTAAGGAACTTTCAGTTGAGGTAAGGATTGGGAGTTCGTATTCTTTCGGATTCCAGGGAATCTCGGTCGGAAAAGACTTTCCAAATCGTTGGTGTTAATGAGTTCACCCGTTTCCGGATACAACATGCTTGATTCGGAGGAATGCGCTGTCCACCACCGCCGTAGTGGGCAAAACGCCAGTTTCCTCAGCAGTAAGTAATATTATTTACAATAGTGGTATTATCGGTTGGATCGCTAGTATTTACAGACGCTGCGGTCAACGCGATGGGCATTGCTGAAGTGCTACCAACTTCCAGTACCTTGGCCGTGGGTTTTCGCAAAGTGCTTGGCTTGGGCGTGGTTGTGGTGGTAGTGGTGGTAGTCGTGGTGGTGGTGGTTGTTGTCGTAGTAGTTGTCGTCGTAGTGCTAGAAGAAGAGGAAGGTGCTGGTGCATCGGTGCTAGAAGACAAAAAAGGTAAACTTTCTGTTGGCTGCGAGAGGATCTCCGAGAGGGCACTAAAGATCGAAACGGTCACCGACGGTACATAGTTCGGCGTGTCAACATCGATTCGACTTTGAGTCAGTCCAGCGGCCACCGGTTCCCCATCCCGTTCGCTTCCCTCTATCATTGCCTTCGTCTCGTCCGAGGAGCCATCTACGCTTTGCCAGTGAGGACGACTTTGGATCTCCTCCTTCTTCATCGTCTTTGCAGTTCTCCTTCCTCTCCGTCGTCGACATCTATTTCGTTAGCGATTGCTGCCGCACCGGAAGGGAAGGTGCTGTTGCGCAACGATGGTGCTGATGGTTTTGGTGGTACCAGGCAGTGGAAGCGTTAGCAATCGATAGCAAAGAGTGGCCTTCAAGTCTAACCTTTGCCTGAAAAGGAATGCAGGCGGTAAGGCGGTATGGATCGATTTAGAGCAACGAGAATATGGACTATATACAATGTAGATCTCTGCTAAAAGAAGCGTGTGTTTGCACGTCATTTGAGCATGAATCAAATTAAAACGCTCAAATTAAGTTTAATATTGCCGTGTTTGTGTTTGTGTTCAAGCGATTGTGCTTCAAATTATTCAAATTGTTTTAGAAGTGAAGATAATATTCTGAAGTAGAGTGGCTAAGACGAAGACAGAGAGCAGGAAATTTAGGACGCGGAAAAACTAGCCAGTTTCCCTGTGATGAAGGTTACAAAAGAGCAGATAGAGGTGGAGAGAAATTGCCAAACGTGCCTGATACTTCGTTCAGTTACGTATTGCTAAAATACTACCGATTGGGAGATGTGGGAAAAATCAAGTTCTTGCATTTGTGTTGAGGCGTGAGACGAGGTCGTAATAAAGGTGACAAACGGTAGACTTGGATTGTGCTTTATCACCTCATCTCTGGAAGGCCACAATTGAACGACCAGGGTAAATGCTTACGTCTTGCAGAATCTAGCCCCAAATTCTGAAAGCTGAATGTTCCTCCCGTGAGAATCCAATGGAAATCGATGAAGAGCATCGCTGCTAATGCGATTTGTGTCAAAATGTTTGAGGTGCTTTCTGATTTGATAGCCGAGCTTTTGAAAGTGATTTGAAGATGTTTGAGGTCGACAGTGTTCCGAAAAGCATTTCAGTGGCGATTTTACGGGCTAGTGGATGAGCAGGATGATGCTGCCAGCAATAATAGCATGCTTGTTTCTTGAAGGAATGTTTATTCATCCACTTCACAAATTATTATGAAGGGACATAATTGTAACTAATTTCAATGTTAAAAGTACTTTCATCCAATTTTGAACATAATTATGACGATTGGTGATATAGAGCAACACAAGGGAAAGTGGAGTTTGTTATGATATTTTTAAGGAAAATTATTTTTAGCTTTTCAGTGGAATGTCTTCACTTGTCTTAGGACGAGTTTTTTTGTAATAAATATAATATTTTTTAAGCAGATAGAGCTTGTTTATAATACTTTGAAGCTCTTACATGAAATAAAAATCATTACAATGAATAAAAGATTGAGCTTATCAATTTGCGCAACGCATATTAGCAGATAGGCGGATACTCCTCAATCCTTGAATTGAGTTTTCGCAGAGCCCATGACCACCGATGGAAGCAGCCCTTGAAGCTGAAACAATTCAGCTCGGTCTAGGCTGCGCCTCCTTCGGCAGAGCTATTGCGGATTCCGCAAATCGTCCACCTGATCGACCTACCTTGCTCACAGCGCACCTTGCCCGTCGGATCCTTGTCGAAATTTTCACCAGGGTTACTTCGACATTCTACCTTGTTGACCCCCTCCGAAGTCGTCACATTTTCACAGACTTTCTTTTCGAAAACTTCCAGTGCGCGTTGGTTCTCCACGTCCTGGTCTCGTGCGTTAGTTACTGGTCATGAGCGTTTGAGTAATGTAATTACCAGTGGACAAATTTGGATTGAATCAGACGTCTTCGGTTCCAATTCCACGATGCGTCTCCGAGAATTCTCTGCTGGGTTTTTTAGCCAGCGGTACCGGTGATCTCAAGCACAAATTCATCCGTCTTCGCCATATAAAATCCTAATGGGTGACTACGTTTGGTATCTTTTAAGCGCTCGTATATCGTTCCTCGCGTGCTGCGACAGCTAATCCGACACGTTACTCACGAAATCGAAACTCCACTAAAGATCTAACTGCGCACATCCCCGATCCATCGTCCTTTGATCAAGCCGTAACCGTTTATTTGGAAATCCGTATTCGTGCATTGGCGCCACGCATTGGCTAAATCATTTATATGATGTGCGTTACAGCCATGTTGCTCAAGAAACAAGGTAATGTAATATTCTGAATAGTACCAGTTCGTCTGTGACATTACTTCTTAAACTCCTTCAGGGATTATGAAGTATTCCTTCATCTTGCGTACAAGCGCCTTATCCTCGATTACCGCAGCGAGGCAAGGGTCTACCTAGACGGAGTGACTTCTGGGTCATCATAACTTTAGCTATCTCTCCCAAAATTTGGCCCTTGTTGACCCAGCGCAACATGCCGTGTGAGTTGAGCCAGGTTGTGCCAACGTTTCAGGGCCTCAGGCCAGTGGAGACGCCGAAATCCATCATCACTACTGAAGCTGACCTCAATCTTCAGGTTGAACCTTTGATTTCTTCTGATTTTATGAATTGTTTTGGTAGAGTTGCTCATTGTTTATCGATGCTGAGGGTCTCCAACAGGCTGAAATCAAACCGTGAAAAAGGATTATGATCTCAAATACGTTCAAAGTGTTGGTTCAGTTTTAACTATATCAGAGACCTTCATCTAATCAACCGTTTTGAATGAATCTCCGAAAGGCTCTTCCTCAATTGACGTACTGTATCGTTCAGGGCACCTCCACTGCATTTTACATTAACCTGATGAAAAAGAGTGAATAATTCGAAAGGAACAGGAAATTCAAATGAAAAGAAATGGAACAAGTTTTTGAAAATACAGCCATAGATGAGAACTTCAATACTAAAAGGTGAAACACGGTAGACTGATAAAACAGCGTATATATGTTTCTTTGTGACTAAGAAATCTAAGCCGTTTTAAAGATATGGTATAGGATAAGGAGTTGTTTTAATTCAGGATCAAATTCGGGACCACATAAATCATTCGATCCAGTTGACATAATTCTATTAAACCGAATGTGTAAAAAACAACAATATCGGTTCGATAAAATTTTGAACTTCAGTTTTCTTATGGATCTGGTAACTCGTGATGCACTTAGTCTACAAGAGCTTGAGAAACTTGCATCGAACGATGATGGCACTTCGATCATCTTTTGAGAGATTGAAATGTGACCTATTAAATTCACAATGCTCACCAAACTTCTGATATGAGCCATCTACGATTGGTAAATCTTGAAATGAATTCCGAGTTTGTTTGATATCGACTTGGTCATACTCATTCACCTACACCTAACCACCAAAGTTGAATTTCATCGAACTAAAGACACAGTAGTTTCTCAAGGTTGTGGTTTTTCATTCTAAGATCAGGACAAAGTCTTTAACGCCCCACTTTTATGCATAGATACCATTTAGGCAACAAACGGCAATGAATAATCACTCTTTAAAACAAATTTAAAAAAGCTTGATTGAAAGCATCCTCTCCACCACTGGTGAACATGGCTAATATTTATTTCAGACATAGACTATACTATCAGAGAAAATCCATCCAATGGCCCGAAAGTCAGGCAAGTAAAATAATCATCATTCTGGGTTTTCAGTTGAAAGAAACCCTTAGATACCTTCCGTGAAAAACACCCTACCAAGTAGGTATTGGCCTAGATATGATCCTGGTCATCGTCTGAAAACGCTCTTAGACCGGTGGTCCTCTACGGACACGAGACCTGGACGATGCTCGTGGAGGACCAACGCGCCTGGAGTTTTCGAAAGGAAAGTGCGCGTACCTCATCATTGGGTGCAGATGGCGCGATACGTGGAGGAGGCGAATGAACCACGAGTTGCATCAGCTGTGGGAGAACCATCATCGTTCACCGCGAAAATCGGACGACTGGGTGGGCCGGCACGTAGCCAGAATGTCGGAAGAACCCGGTGAAAATGGTTCTCGACAACGATCCGACGGGCACAAGAAGGCAGTGCGCAGCGGCAAGGTGGATCGATCAGGTGGAGATGACTTGGACCCTCCGTAGAGCTGGTTGGCGACGTGGAGCCATGGACCGAGCCGAATGGAGAAGACTCTTATATACCGCACAGGCCACTTCGGCCTTAGTCTGAATAATAATAAAATAAGATCCACCTGAGTGCCTGCATTGAATTCAACAAGTTGCTTGAGATAGTTGTGTCGCGATACCATCTGGTCACTACTGGATCTGATTTTTTAGTGGGTCCATAGATTTATTATATTCACAAAGTGTTTTCCAGAAATATTCTATTTTTTAATATCCTTACCTATGGAACATATATTTGAACTAGAGAACTTGGAATTCCAAAACAGATTTATTAAATCTACCACGTTCAAAAAGGTTGATTTTAAAATATCCTTTTATCATCATTTGTTTTTGACTGTACATGAATAAAGGGCGAGCAAGACGGGTTTGTAAGGGCGCTGAGTCGAACGCTCGCACTCTTGTCCAGCAAGCCACTGAAATTCTACATAAGGTTGTAATGAATTCGTCTTTTTTTAACATAGGTTTTATGCGAATCAGGGACGGACGTTTGCTTGCCAGGAATCCGTCATGGGTTTTGCTGTGAATCGGTAGGATTCTGCGATAATTCAGAATTGGAATTTGACCGATTTCAGAAACGTTCCTGTTAGAATTTTAAAAGCATTCTGGCCTGATCGGACAGGATTTTTGCGGAACTCAGACACGATTCTTGCGATCGCACTGATTTTTCTGACAGAAAGTCGACCAGGATCGATGGATTTGAATGTTGGACGGATTTCTTGAATCGGACTGTATTTGTTCAGGACAAGATTTCCCATACGGACCGTTTCTATTGAACGAATCAGACAAGATTGCCTTGAGATCCTGGCAGCGATTCTGTCAAAGCTCTCAATAGTTTTAACGAATCAATACATGGAATCTTGCCGACTCCGGACGAATTCTTGCAAAGCTACAGTTTCATTTGAATCCAGAACAGGATTGTTGCCGAGGCTCGACAGGGTTCTTGCCAATCTAAACAATGTGCATCCGGTGACAGGATTGATCTGAAACAAACCAGGAGGTTCTGATGAATTCGACCATTATTCTTGCTGATCCGGAGATGATTCTTGCTGAATCCGAACAAAATTCTGGATAAATTCTGGATGCTGTTGCGTAATCTAACAGCATTACAGATTATTCGAGACAAAGTTTCAACAACGTCAGGCGGGTCTTGAATCATCATCTAGTGAAATTTTCAAGTCAAACTAGGTGAGAAGAAGGTATGCCAATAGTATTAGATGATGTATTGTATTTGCCACATTGGTAAGATCAAATAAGATTTTCAATTTAGGTGCAATATTTTACCCTCTTTATATTTAACAATCGTACCAGACACAATAGCATCCACACGCTGCAACTCATCGCTTACTCTATGGGGTACATCGAATTAAGGCATATCAGAAGAAGGAACACATTAATATTGCCAGAATACCCGTTTGGCTGAGTGATTTAAATTTGTTTCCTTTGTATGTGAAGTAAAAGTAAATGTTAGTGAATAGATTAACAACGATTACTGAGAAGTGAATGTAGATATTCGAAAATAAATAGGAAGTAGTGAGAAGTTCATACTGAAAACGTAGAAAATATAAAGTACTTGAGTACTGAATTATGGCACGGCAAATGCTGGGTAAAGCGTACCATTGGTACTTCGCGTACCTGAAAAGAATAAAATGACCCCATCTCGCGTCCTAGCCTCTTACCAGCAACTCCTATCCCACTCCCCGTGCTGGCCGGATACGAGCAACCTTAGGGAAGATCGGGTAACAACCCCGTGGGAACTATGGTCGTATGCTGACAGGGAAGGGGGTTTGTCCTCTCGGAGGTGCAAATCTTATTAGCGTCTGTTCTCCATGTCAGATCGGCTCACAACAGCGTCTGTTCTCCATGTTAGGGGCTGATCCCGTCAGTGCCAGCGAGGGACTCTAAGTGAAACTGACTGGTCCCGGAAATAAGGAGAATGGTCCTCCGAGAATTTAGGGTGTTGCCAGGCCCTGCAAGCCAGCAAAAAAAAATACTACGCAACACATCAAGAGTACGAACCGGAACCATCGGCGAGACCACTGCGACGAAAAGGGACTAGCGATTGGAAACTCGGTTCGTGGAACTGCAAATCTCTCAACTTCATCGGGAGCACACATACTCCCGATGTGCTCAAGGACCTGATTCGCATCAGGCGCTGCAGGAGGTTTGTTGGAAGGGATCAATGGTGCGAACGTTTGGGGTAATCATCCATCTACCAGATGCAACACACAGAGCTGGGAACAGCTTTCAGTGATGGGCGATATGCAAAGGCGCGTGATCGGGTGGTGGCCGTATCAAGAAGAATGTGGGTTGAGATAAGGCGGTTCTTCACTTCGAGCAATCAGTCCATAGCCCACACTCCGGAAGCACTGATGATGATGAACATTCTACGCGCACTGGAACGTGAGTACGATAGCTGCCCAAGCCACGACGTCAAAATCATCATAGGAGATTTGAGCTCAGGTTGGCCAAGAGGAGGTTAGACCGACTATTGGAAGATCAGCGCTCACCGGCTGACGAACGAAAACGGCCTACGACTAATTGATTTCGCGCCTCCGAAATATGGCCATTCGAGCACCTACTTCCAACAGCCTCCGTATCATTACGAATCACCACTGCAGACAGTCACAAATCGACCACGTTCTGATTGATGGGGCCTTCTCGACATTATCGACTCAGGACATATCGTGGCGCTACATCAACTCTGACCACTATCTGGTGATGGTTAAACTGCGCCCAAACTACTCGTCTCAACAATGTTCGGTACCGACGACCGCCTACGACCTGACGACTAAACAACCTGATGTCGCCACTGCATACGCGCAGCATCTCGAGGCAGCGTTGCCGGAAGAGGGTGAGCTGATGGGGCCCTCTGAGGACTGCTGGATACAGTAAAGCAGCCATTAACGACGCAGCGGAGAACAACGTCGGGTATATGGGTCGAAGTCGACGGAACGATTGGTTCGACGAAGAGCAGACAGATTCTGGAGGAGAAGGCACGAGCGGGCGTCGCGCTACAGGTACCCGGCAGAACGTGGAACGTTATGAACGAGCAGAAGCAGACCCGCCTTTTCAGGAGAAGAACGCCGCCTGGAAGAAGCGGAGTGCGAGGAGATGGAACATGTGCCGTTCTCAAGATACACGCAAGTTCTATCAGAAGCTCAACGCATCCCGCAAAGGCCGTGCCGCGAGCCGAAATCCGGATAAGGTATGGAGCATCTTGACGGACGAACGTGTGTGATCGAAAGGTGGAAGCAGCACTACGAGAACATTGAATGGCGCTGAGTGGACAGTGAAAGTCAAAGGCGGAGGAGATGACTACGTCAGTTCAGCGAGACGATGCCCCCACCTTGAGGGAAGTTAAGGATGCCATTCAACAGCTAAGACCAATAAAGCAGCTGGTAGGGATGGATGGAGCTGGATCATCAAGATGGGCCGGAAAAGCTGCCCCTGCCACAACTGATAGTCAGAATCTGGAAACCGAACAGCTACCGGAGGTGGAAGGAAGGGGTTATATGCCCCATCTACAAGAAAGGCGACAAACTGAGTGTGAGAACTTTCGAGCGATCACCATCCTAATGCCTCTACAAAGTGATATCCCAGATCATCTTCCGTCGTCTGTCACCATTAGTGACGAGTTCGTGGGAAGTTATCAAGCCGCTTCGTTGACGGCCGCTCGACAACGGACCAGATCTTTACTGTACGGCAAATCCTTCAAAAATGCCGGAATACAGGTCCCAACGCACCATCTGTTCGTTGATTTCAAGGCGGCATACGACAGTATGAGACCGCGTAGAGCTATGAAATTATGGACGAGAACAGCTTCCTGGGAAGCTTACCAGACTGATCAAAGCAACGGTGGATGGTGTGCAAAACTGTGGAAGATTTCGGGCGAACACTCCAGCGTTCGATCGGCGGGTAAGACAGGTGATGGACTTTCGTGCGTGTCGAACGATATGAACCAGAAGGTGCTCTACGCGAACCCGTTCGGTGCTAACAGCCGGGGTACGATTTTTTCAACACAGATCCAGTCGATTGGTTTGATTTCCGCTTGGATGACAAATGGACAGTTTTCGGCCGAACATTTGCAAAGGTGAGCAGCTGTAACCCGCCAAACGCATGAAGCAACAAAGTTGGACTGGTGGTAATCGAAAGACAAGTACTGTTGCAGCACTGGGGAACCGAGCGCCGACAGGGCCCGCCTGGAAGCATGATACGATGGTGACAGGGATACCTTCCAGGTGATGGGGGAATTCGTCTTGGATCCTTGCCTACGTGCTGACCTTAACAACGTTGATCGTAGAAAGTACAGAAGGCCGCATCATCTGTGGAGTCGGGCCTACTACGGGCTCAAAGAAACTGCAGATTCGAAATTCGCCACCCACCGACTGTATCATGTCATGACTTGAATGCAATCGGCCGTGATCCTCTACGGATAACAGGACAGACAATCATCAGGAGGACTTGACAGCGCTCGGTATCGAGAGATGGTGCTTACGGACATCTTTGGCGGTGTGCAAAGAGCGGTGTGTGGCGCGAAGAATAAGACTGGCATACGCCTAACTCTGCGCGACCGTGTATCCAGAAAGGTAATCTAAGCCGGAAGAGGTACGTGGAGCGGAATGTTACAGAAATGCCCGGACACACCTGCAAAGATGGTGTGTCGCTTCCCGATCAGGCAGGTACAAGACAGCGTGGAGCGCGGCGAAGCCGAGATGGAGCAGACAGATTGCACGAACGACGGCGAGCGTAGGGGCGTATCCGAGGTTGGAGATGCGGCCTCGAACCATGCATGCTGTGGCGTCAAATTGTTGATTCAGATGTTATCTGTTTGAGATGTTAACTTGTAAATGAAGACTGGCAAACACTTTTATACGCTGCTTTTTAAAGATTTTCTCGATTCGTTATAACCCTCGATGGATGTTAGTCAGTTGCGTGTAACTTATTGACGACATGAACGCCCGATGTGCAGATTCACAGCATAATTCAATTTTGTACAAATCGATTGAGAAAATCGAACGAAAAAAATTTTTTTGCTCGTACTATCAAAGGGTAAAATACGTACATATCGGAGAATTGTACTATTCGAGGTACGTACTATCGAGCATCCCTTATCCGCGGGAAATGCGGGGAAAAAGTGGATGACTTTTAAAGTTGAAAATACATCCCAGTTTTCAATTTTGTCGCACCTCAGACTTGACCAAATATTCGATGCAATCGTACATAGGTGATGTTTTTTTTATTTTTTTATTTTCTTCCTTCCCGATAGAAATCGAGTCTCACATTCCGAAAGAGGAGGTAAACAACAGCTCGCATCACCCAGTGCGCCACGAATGAACAATTCGACAGTTATTGTCAAATGTACGCATTCACCTTGCAAATGACAAAAATCACTCGACCTTTAATGCACCTCATTCATTGCACGTAACCATTTTGAACAGGCAGCCTATCAGAGCGACTTCTGTTGGGTTTAGGTGGTGGGTGAATGGTTGGTACTGCGACAGATTTTGACTGCCTCCATGATCCGCACTTTCCACGACGGCAGCGATGAGTTGACCGTAGAATATGCTAGAGATCCATGTGTTTCACTGCATTGACTTTGTATATTATTCAGCCCTGGTCCCTGGCAGTTTGATGAATTTTTCCTTTAACTGATCACGATTTTCGTTAATCGATATGAAGCTCTTTTATTAAATTTGATACTAAATACACCCAATTCTTTTTTTTTACACGGGATGCGTTCCGTGTAAAAAATTTCCATTCAAAAATTCGAAAATCCGTCAAAAAAGTTTTATAATTTCTCGACGAATCATGCGCATACAAAATGAGCAACACGACAAAAATTTTGTATGGGTTTTTATACACTGCCGTGTAAAAAATCCGCGTAAAAAGCTAGAATCAGGTGTATAAACCTCGGTATCCGTATCAGAAAATCCTTTCAAAAACTGGAATGAACTGCAGCAGATTTTGAGAAAAACCACGTTTTACCTTTTCTCAACTTTGATAACGAATATCTCAAAAACCTAAACCTTGTAGGGACTTTGGGGATTTTATTATCTTGTGTATCTACTTTCGAACAGAAAAAAATTGTGAAAAAATTATTGGTGAAGTGGATTTTCCGATTAAGAGTCAGCTAAATCCCCATAGTGTCAGCGACCGTACAAGGCGACTGGACAGAAACAACGATGTCACTAGAGCTGGTTTGTCCGTCGTCTATAACAACGAGGAACTTCTACTGCTACGCAAACCGGAAATTCCTACCGCATCCGTCTTTTATCGCGATCTAACGTCACTACCACATGCTAACGGTGATTACAAAGATATAGAATCTTAATCCATCCCATCTATTTTTCACTTCGGACTAACACTGTTTTCATGCCACTTCTCTACCAGCCACCAAGACATTTGCGCCTCGCTGCATGAGTATTCATTCAGCACTTCCAGAGTTATTAACTGCGAGGTTTCTAAGCCAGTTACATTTTGCATCGTATATCTGAGGCTAACACGATGAAACGTTTATGCCAACTAACACGATGATGGTCTAGAATGACATATTTATGATCATCAATTGGTCTTCCAATCCTCACGAAAGCCTTTTGCATGAATGCCGATCACCAGCGTGTCGATGTCATCCACAAAACCAGGAGCATGTAAGACTTGTGATGATAGTTCCGTTTCTTTGCCACAGATCTTTGTATTGCACCTGAGCTATGTTGAATAACCGATTAGAGCGCATCGGCTCTGCTTCCTATCCATCTTACGTCCCCGAACGAATCGGATGCATCTCTGGACGATATCTGAAGTGGATCCATCCAGCATGCTACGAATCAACAAAAGCTCTGCAGAAGCTATGTTTTAGCTGTTGTAAAATCTATAAACAAGATGAAGTTATTCCGAAGAGCTGTTCCCTTACCCGACATTTTATTATTTTTAAAATCTTTATTAGTATGTTTTAGCCCTAATGGCACAAAAAACACTTTTAAATTTTGATGGGCCGCCCTCTTATTCGATTCTATTTGATGCCCTGATACTGTGGACAAAATTTAGCCAAATCGGTAACTTTGGGCGTTCTTCCTCTTAGAGTTTATATGGAAAAATGTATCAGAAAACAATGATTTGAGTTGGAGGCACAATTCTACGATCAAGATAATGATCTTATTCGGCTCTTGTAAATTGAATACAAGAATGTTATGCTGAAAGACCCAGAGAAGATTAGAGTTTGTGTAACAAAGATATTGATCATTTTACTGATTATTGTAAGGGGAATTTATGTCTCTTCGAAGGTAAAAAAACGATTTGCGTCATAAGCCCACTTCAGAAAATGCAATAACAGCCAGGCAAACTATCTTACCATGATTCTCCTAACATTTAATATTTTAGAAACCAGTTCTGAAACCGACCCCTCT
The DNA here is from genome assembly GCF_024139115.2 of Armigeres subalbatus. Classification (NCBI taxonomy): domain Eukaryota; kingdom Metazoa; phylum Arthropoda; class Insecta; order Diptera; family Culicidae; genus Armigeres; species Armigeres subalbatus. The sequence continues at coordinate 364,618,540 of NC_085141.1, read as the reverse complement.
CTTATATCGATATTCTCCGATTTGGATGAAATTTTCAGGTTTTGTTCACTTATGAGAAGACATTTTGCAAAATTTCAGATTTTTTTTCATTGAGGAAATGGGTAAAGCACTAAATAAAAATAATGTTCAAAATCCTTAAAACCATAAAAATGTCTAATAACCTTTGAGCTATACTGTGCCGTTTGTTTAAATTTTGACGCTTTTCTACTCAATAGTACTTATACCAGAGTGTGTTATTTAAGTTATAAAGTTGTTTACTTTAGGAAAATGGACTTTCGATAAAAATGTCATGTTTTCGAAAGATATTTTCATCCAACAGATCTAGGATTAAAAAACTAAAACCGCAAGGCAATTAAGAACTAAAGGCTTTCATCTCATATAAATTCAGAGCGCCAACTCAAAATTTTAAGAAAATCGCAATTTTCTGCAACACTGTTTATTCAAAGAAAGTTCACTTAATTTCGACCCTGCTTATGTTGATGTTTTCCGATCTGGTGAGCTGATCAAACTTTTTGTCTAGTAGAAGATTAAAAATCAGGATTTTTCCATTAGGGGAGTTTAGAGTTAAAATAACGTCTTAAAATAAATGTAAAAAACATCAATACTTTTTATGAGTTCTAGCAAAACTGCCATAAGTTTAACACTATTTCTTCTTCCTTTCCATTTCATCTATTTTTCGTCTTCAATAGATACAGTATGTCCATCAGCACAATTGATCCTATATTCAGATAGCAGACTCTTTGACAAATTTTCAGCAAGGGAAGTAAAATAGGACTAAAATAAGTACCTTAAACATTGAGCACGTCTTTCGCAAACTGAAACAAAATGAACGGATTCGACGAAAGTGCTTGATTGATATTATTTGAATCAGCTACAAATCTGTGGGTACCAGTACTAGATGATTTGCTTTTATTGCTGAAAAAAAACAAATATTCTTAACGTAGATGGCAATTTCGCAGCGTTTAAACATAGCTTGTTGGTGGAGCTGCTTCTCAAGATTATTTTTTTTTACTGCATCAGAAGTTTCCATAGGCATTTTTGGCCTTATACGATCATTGCGATATTCATAACACTCTTTCATCCTCCAGTTATTATAGAAAATTTAAGCCGTGATGAACTTACTTTTTAAATAAAATCACGTTAATAAAGTATTAAAAAATATCGAAATTTAACAAATTCATGTAACCACGGTTACTGAGCATGAGCATTAGCATATGAGCATGACGACCGCATATTCAGTTTGCTACTTCGTGATTGACCGGAACAATCGCAAGGTGCACAGGTAACCAATGGATAAAGCTAGGATTTACTCCCACCTAATGTTGCCATGATCAAGCTCTAGTATTTTAAATGGTGATAACGGCGCTGGCCACGTCCTACGTCATCAGGGATGGGAAGAATTGTTGTGTGCAATCGCTTGCCCACTGCAAATGAAAGAACTTACCTCTGCACTCGCTCGAGTTATGCGAATTTTATTGGAATCTGAGAGTTTGGGTTCTATGAGCAGAGAGTTCGTCTTGGTTAACGGGTTGCCAATGCGATAGTAATAGAAAGGTGGTTATTCTAATTGGATGCCGAAACGAGCTTTTCGCTCATTTCAGATTCTAACAGTTACCACCTAGAATTATAGTCAAGTTGTGGTGAATGATAGAAGATGGAAACGGTATGAAGCCCATTTCCAATTCTACGATTGCTAGAACATGAAAATATGGAATGATACAAGTAGAAAGGAATGGAACGGGCCTGGGATTGAACCACTGCTCTGCGTATGAAGGCAAAAGATGGTAGACCATAGACACAGGCCGTTATTCTGCAAACCACCAATTTATTGTCACAAAACATTCAAAGTGACCCCATTCATACATTTTGAAAGATTCAACCTCCAAATTGCTGTCTAATATAACAAGATTACAATCTATACAAAATGTTTGACTGAATGGACTATACCAGTTCTAATGGGGTAGTGTATGTATCTTCAAAAGGTTATAAGGTTTTATCTCATAGGTAATAGAATACCCTCATTCTATGTTTGCAGCACAACTGGAACAAGCACTCCAAGTTTAACAAAGTTGCATTCATTTTTTACAGTACGGAAAAAACTTTTTTCTACAACGGCTATTCTTTTATTACGGAGAAGCGTAACTATGTAATGTGTATACTAGTGTGAAATAGAGATTAGGGTATACCTGATTTGACGATTTACAAAGCACACACCCATGAATCAGCTTCAATACTTGGTTTTAAAAATTGTTACGGATTGTTACGAGGGAGTGGGGGGTTCTCAAAAAAAATTGTTCGCATTTCGTAATATTTGAACAGGCCCAAAACATTGGATTGTGCTTTACGTCGTTTTTGCAGTTAGGACGTCACCGATATATGGAGGAACTGGTGGGAGAATATATTTGGTGGGACAATATTTTTTTGAACGGGAGTTTAAGACGGCGCTAAGTTTACAATACCATGACTATATAGATGACCAGGTTTCGATTATTTTTGAGATTAGAGATTGTAAATGTTTAATTGTTGACGAGATAAAATCGTTAAAATACTACGCTGGAAAATTTCAAAACAAATAGCTAAAATCTGCCTAGATCAAGTTTGCCAGTTGAGGTCGAGAATAATCAAAATCCTAGAGATATGTGATTTCACGATCATCTGGTTTCATAGCATTATTTTATATTTAGTTTACCCTACTCATCCATCGTATATTTGAATAATAGGTTTTCATCTACATATAAAATAAGCCTTAGTAAGTTTCAGCCAGATGCTGAAACATCGATAAAAAGAGTTGCGATTCTCTACAAATGGCACTTCCAAACAAACAGGTGCAGTGTGCAGAAACTTCTGATTTGATTGATTGTTCTTAAGTCGGCGCACTGAAGAATAAGATTCAATAAGTTTTCTAAGTTAGAAAGGATCGTCATATTCTTATTCTTATGTATGTTCTTGACCTCATAAAAAAATATGTATACTTTTTTGACATTTTATTTTACTAAGGACTATTTTATAAACTCCTCAGTGGAAAATCTATTTTTATATTTCTACTTAGACAAAAAAGTTTGATCAGCTTTCACCAGATCGGAAAACATCAACATAAGTAGGGTCGAAATTTGTGCGAACTTTCTTTTGAATAAACAGTGTTGCAGAAAGGACGATTTTCTTAGAAATTTTAGTTGGCGCTGATTATATATGAGATAAGCTCTTTAGTTCATAATTGCCTTGCTGGTTTGTTTTTATCCTAGATCTGTTGGTGAAAAATATTCCCTTTGGAAAAACGACAATTTTTATCGTAAAGTCATTTCTCCTAGTAAACAACTTTATAACGCATATAACCACTTGGTATAAGTATAATTGATTAGAAAAAGCGTGCAAAAATTTAACAAAATCGGTCAGTCATAAAAGTTATTGCATTTTTATGGTTTGGCGATTTTTGAACAATAATAATTTTGAAGGGCCGATTTTACCCCACTTCCCTCAATGAAAAAATCTGAAAATTTGCAAAATGTCTTCTCTCACATATATGAACAAACCCTGAAAATTTCATCAAATCGAGAACATCATTTAACCTCCTTGGAAAGGGTCGCGCTTCTCAGAACTGGCTCTTAAATTCTTAAGATCTGGATGAGTATCATAGATCTTCGTCGTAAGTTCTGCCGTCCAACTGCAATTCACCGTTTTTGGATGTTTCTGCATACATTTCTACATATAAACTTACATCGAGTTTAGCACCGCCCAAACGTTGACCGATTTGGCTGAAATTTTTTCCAGACTATCAGGGCATCAAATAGAACCGAATAAGAGTGCGGCCCATCAAAAAAATTGAAACAAGTTTTTCCCATATTAATTTGAGCCACCCTAATACCCATACAGCTATGGGAACTAATGCACGAACACGGATTTCGAGATCAGCTATGGCAACTAATGCACGAACACGGATTTCCGGGTAAACCGATACTGTTGAGCAAGGCGACGATGGATCGGGTGTTGTGCGTACGTGTTTGAGGGCGTACAAAGGTCCCTTTGAAACGCGCAGAGCGTATATTTTTGAGATACACTTCGAACTAATTCAGCATTTTAACAACTTTTCGACAACGTATTTGAGATAGGGTGTGTTTAATAATGCAGGAAAACATAATCACTGATTGGTGGATTAATTTGGTTGTTGGATGTATGAAGAAATATCTGATCTGCGATTTCTTCAGATTTTGACCTAGAACTATCTATTCTGCGAAAAAACAGCGGAGGTGATTATCCAGTTTACCCTATCTTATTTTTTTTCCTCAGCTGTTCAACACTGCTCAGGTACTGCAACAAATAAATATTTCACTAACAACTGAGCTCAAGAGAAATCATCACAGGCAGTTTGCCACATAAACGCAAAACTCCCATTCTTTTGTTCCGTTTGGTAATGCTTTGGCTTTTCCGATTTTGCTGCTTCACTTCTGGTTACATCGCCAACCAGCCAGCCACCTGTTATCAGGAAGAACGATGGGTGCTCAACGCAGCGCATGAGGGATATCCTCCATTGTGTTGCCTGGCTATGGGCAAATAAAGTAAAATCATCCATTTCAAACGAACGAACGAGGTGACGGCTAAATTACACCAAAGTAGCATATATCAAAGCCGCAACCGATGTGATGCCACCGTTACACATATTTCGAATGCGAAAGAAACCACAGAACCGGAATGACGAAAGAAGCTTGGGATTTTTCCTCCAGTCGCATGGTGCGCGCGCGACTCTGTTGCAGTTGCAGGTTCGTGGGATCCGAATGGTGTCATTTGAATGGAGGATTATCATGGATAAAAGACCACGAAGATTTTTTGTAAATCTGATCGATGGAATCGGATGAGGAAATATCAACAATCTCTGCCGTACAATGGAAATTATAGCTTGGAAAAGCATATCGAATCATAAAGGAACTCATAGTCTCGTGCAACACTTCTGGCATATTTAGGTCAGTCTAATTATGGCCAATGAATGTCTGATGTTTGTAGCTCCACAAGTGACCAGCATAACAAGGGGATACGTATTTTTATAACTCTTATATATGTATCATCAAGGATTCCAGCCCTCGTCTTAGTACATACTTAAGAGAAGATACATTTTAATATTTATATTCAAGCCAAAATGAACCAAATTCAATCTGATGTTTAACAATTTATTATTCTACCATATTTATTTACCATATTTATTTCTGTTTCAGACCTATATCAATTGATATTTCGTGTCAAGTTTCTCTTCTGATTCCAATTTTCAGTCCATTCTCGACCCGAATATTGTTTGCAATCAAAACTTTTTATTTTAATTTCAATTAGAATAATCCATTCCCAATAACATTAACACTCCTGTAACTTGCTATTACTCAAAAACTAATTTAAAGCACAAGCTCAACTTTAGGACAAATGAAATTATTTTTAATGAGATTTCAAATTTATTCTCAACAGCATTTTCTCAGATGGAGCACATTGCTCCCTTTCCTCCAACATATTTTTATTTTATTTTCAGACACATTTTGGGTCATCTATTCGTTATACTCTAATGCTGTCTGTTCCCGGAATAGGAGTCGACATCTTAAAATGGACTTTTTCATTCCATTTACCTGGCTCTCTATGAGGATTCATAGGTTCTGCCTCATTTGACTAGCAAAGTTGGAACGACGGATTATTATTTTGACTGAAGGTCCAATAAAAATGAGAAAATGCTTCAGTAGGAATCATTCCAGCTGTCAGACGAATTGATGTCTATAGTTTTATTGTGAAAGTGTCGAGAATGAAAAAACCCAGATTAATCCACCTAGCGGTGATGGTGCCTTTCTCGTTCGTTCAAAAGGTTTGGAAAAATCTCAAATAACACCAATATGTGATGATAGGATACTAATATCATCTTCCAAACTTAGACGTACATGTTCATGATAGAATTAGAGGCGAAAGTATAGATTGATAGTTCCGTTAGGATACGGCAGGCATGAAGAATGTTTTTATGAAGTCGATTTGAAAGCAGGCAGAGGGCAATATTTGTGATGGTACATATCACACGACCTTCCTTCTGCCAAGCTCCCGTATGAAGGGGGAGGGCCAGTGAAGATATATCAGTTATAACGGAACTAGAAATACTAGAATAAGAGATCGGCAAAGACGCCATCTTGTTTCCAATCAAATCTCAAAGAGGTTCAAATCGACTTGTTACTTTTTTCACCCCAAGAGTCAAGCAAAAGTTCAGTGATGCAGTATTATTTCCACGATATCACCCTTTTCATATATGTTGCCATTTCGAGCAGTTTTCACTCCATGTCTCTCTGGTTATAGGGTTTGCTAAACGGAACTATCAATTCTATACTTTCGCCTCTAATTCTATCACGGTGTTGAACTTAGTCTGTAGATTAAAAAACACCTTAATAAAGATAAAAAAAATCTAATTCTATCTGAACATGTACGTCTAAGTTTGGAAGATGATATTAGCATTTCCATATCATTGTAAAATCGTTTAACTTCACGTAGATAACACACAAAAATCATTAATTTAGTGGGACCAATATGTGGATTGTTTATTTTTTCATATTTATTTATAGGGTTAAGGCAGGTATTTTCGTCTTTTCGTCTAGTCTCGAAAACCAATAAAAGAAACTTTTTGACAAACTCATCCGTATCAAATCTAAGCTCAGGAGATACGTTCTATATTGGAGTTCTAGCAAAAGGACGTTCCTTTCGATGATTTTAGCCACCAAGACGATGGACGGAAATACCTGCCGTGTCCTATGCATAAAAAATCTCGACAAACGCAATTTATTTGCAAACAAATCGGATGAAAACAAACAAAAATTGGAATTTTATTTTGTAGTTTTAAAATTAGTATTTTCCCATAACTTTTGACCAATTGTACGATCCTCAGTTTCCTATGAACAATGGGACAAGATTCTGCTCGAATACAATCTGTTGCGGCGACCTGAGAAGCACACATATTGCACATCAATCACTAACTTATATATGACCGGATTCAGTCACATATGGTTGCAACCAGAGATGTCTTGAACTTGTGTTGCTTGGGAATAGATGAATCTAAGTGCTAAAAAAGTGAGCTAGATTTTTTGAACTCTTTTACAATAAATATAATTTGACCATAACATCTAAGCCCTGGCCCGATCTGGCCAATTTTCAATAAGAAGATATGAGACATTCTGCGTCGAATGCAATTTAATCCGAAACAAATCGGTTGAGAAAGTGCCTGAAAAATGGTGACATTTTTAGCGATTTTCCATTAAAAAAAGTAGGTATAATTTTCGATTCCATAGTCGATATGCGCAATTTTAATAGAAAATAATGGAACAGGATTTTGCGTCGAATGCAACTTGTTGCGAGCAAATCAGTTGAGGATAAGTGCCCAAAAATAGTGACATTTTTACGCGATTTTCATGTGAATTTGTATTTGGCCATAACTTTCGTCCCATAGTTCGATCTGCCAATTTTAAATGAAAATAATGGACAGGATTTTGCGTCGAATGCAACTTTTGCGCAAATCGAGTTGGGATAAGTGCCAGTGAGTGACATTTTTTACGCGATTTTTCGTTGAATTTGTATTTTGGCCATAACGATTCCCATAGTTCTACAGGCCAGTTCAAATAGAAACAATGGAACAGGATTCTGCTCGAATGCAACTTGTTGAGCAAATCAGTTGAGGATAGAAAGTCCGAAAATAGGTGACATTTTTACGCGATTTTTGTATGAATTTGTTTTTGACCATAACTTTCGATCCTATATCGATCTGGCCAATTTTAATAGGAAACAATGGGACAAGTTCTGCGTCAATCAACTTGTTGCGAGAAATCGTTGCGGATATGCCCGAAAAATGAGTGACATTTTTACGCGATTTTTCGTATGAATTTATGTGGCCAACTCTCGATCCCATGTCCGATCTGGCCAATTTCAAATAGAAAAATGGGACAAGGATTCTGCGTCGAATGCAACTTGTTGCGAGCAAATCGTTGAGGATAAGTGCGAAAAATGAGTGACATTTTTGCGATTTTTTCGTATGAATTTGTATTTTGGCCATAACTCTAGATCCCATGTCCGATCTGGCCAATTTCAATAGGAAACAATGGGAAGGATTCTGCGTCGAATGCAACTTGTTGCGAGCAAATCGTTGGGAATAAGTGCCGAAAATGGAGTAACATTTTGGTGTTTTCGCACACACACACACACATACACAACACACACAACACACACACACACACACACACACACACACACACAGACACATCACCTCAATTCTCGAACTGAGTCGTGGTATATAACACTATGGGTCTCGGCCTTCTATAAAAGTTTGTTTTGGAGCGATCATAGCCTTTACCGTATACTTAGTATAGAAGAGCGAATTACCATATCTCCAATATATACGAAAGGCAAAAAGTTCATATATTTTATTACAATCCTTTTGCGAAATAAATCTAAATTGATCCGCCCAAGGATTGAATTTTATGTCTTACGCAATATTTTTTCCCGTCGAATGGCTATTTCAACAATGAAGCTATTGCGAGGATAAAACTCCGACGGCAGTATTAGCGATCGGTACATTGAAATTTCAGCATTCACACCAAGAAAGGCGATTCTCAGATTTTCTTTTTCTTTTCCGTTTAATTAATGTGGCCAGACGACCACCCTTGGGGTTTAATTTACATTTAGCGACCACGATTACCATTTGCATAAATTCGACCGAATAAGGCTAGGTGCTTTTAAATTTCCGTTTAGACCGGTTTTGGATGTGGCATATACCAAAGACCAAAAGCTAGCAGTATAACGAGTATATCTCATTATGATCTTAAAATGGGAGAATTGATATGTGTATATTATTTTTCTTAAATAAGTATCAAGCAAACTATGCTTTCCAATATCAAGCAAATTGGAGGACCACATTCATTTCTATTCTATAGCTAAAACATTGCGGTAGTGTTCTAGAGCAACATTTGAAAAGGGCGTAACAATCAAAATGTATTCCTTCTGATTCTGCGTCGACATAAATAGCTTATGTGGACAAAGAATAAGAAAGAGTAAAATTTGGATGTTACCTCTTTTTCAAATATTGGTCTAGTGTTTATCTTGCAAAATATATGTATAAATCACAGCTGCCCATATAATCCATTAATTGAGGAACCAGTTATTAGATGAAAATGTTTGATTTAATAATAGGAAACAGATTTGGATTTTCTTCAGTTCAGTGAGTATACATCAATTTCTCATCTTATCTCAGCTTCTTTTATATGATTGGCACCTTTTCAAATTGTGGCAGATAATCTCATACGCATTTCAAAGTACCTACAAGTAATTAAATATGATTTAATACCTGTCACCTGAGGTGAAAACATTCCACTAAAAAGCTCAAAATAATTTTCTTATGATTTAATACCTGAACTATCGAGTTGTAAGCGGATGTAAGGTATGTATAATCAAAAACCATTTCCTACTGTTCAAAGCAGAAATCAATCTTCGGTAGGGCAATTGATCTGATTGTTGTGGGTGTACCAATAGTTGCGGTAGTCCATGTTATGTCAAATCGACGATATAACGCAGTAGTCTACATGATCTATCGTTTGTGACATCCAACGCATATTCAAGAAAAACACCACGGAATTCATCAAATATAGGTAGTTATCATTAAAACCCTTTAATATTTTTTCGTCTTTGCACCAATAGTTGCGGCAATGCTCCTATAGTTGCGAGTCCCATAGAAAAACAATGGGATTCCCAACTATAGGGCACTGCACGGAAACATCTCTTTCTCTTTCGTTCCTCATAAATTTTGACGTTTACTGGCCTTGTTGTTTTCTAATTTCTTTGCAGCGAGAAAGGGACAAAGCAGTCCGTGCAGTGCCCTATAGGAACACAAATTAAAAAATACCGCAACTATTGGAACACTGTACCAATAATTGGTGGTTTAATTTTAGAGCACAATTATGAATATTGTTGCGATGGTTTTCCGACTGCAAAAGAAAAGTAAGTCAATATTTTAGATACACCACAAAGGTAAGCGAAACAAAATATGTATCAGATTCAAGAGCTAAAATAGTGAGGAAAAGTGCTTAGTTCCTCCACTTTTGGGTCATTTACCCTATTTTGTCATTAACCTTGTGGAGCTTCAAGTAGGCCTTAACATCACGCCAGGTTGCTTTGATCATAACTTCATGCAAATATGCTCTCCCTGGTACCTATACAGAATATTATAAACCTTTAATTTTTGCACAAAAAGTTTAGTTTCATGGAGTTGATGAAACAATGCAGCATGCGTCTCCATATGCTTGTATGCTTATGAAATTATGAACATGGCGTCTCCGACAAAGTTTTTCAGAAGAAGTTTTGCTACTACTTTGGTGAAGACACAAACCGTGTATGTTGTGAATAAAAAAAAATCACTTTTAGGGATATCGTTAATTAAAGTGAAGAAGCGCCTTAACTTAATCTTCGCCGGATTTGTTACATAATATGCATGCCGATTAGTAACTTACAGATTATTGAATCCTTCCCTCCACAACCAGCACTGTGGATGCGGGGCTGTGGACAAAAGATCAAAAGTACAGAACGACGAATAAACAAAATTTTAAAATCTTCTATGCAGTCTACTTGATCCAAACAAAATGTTGAATGATATGTTAAGAATATGCTTCTGAACTACAATTTAGAATCTACACGTTCGAAAGCCTCCATTTGGGAGACATGAAGGCTTTTTTCCGAAAAGCTCAGTTCCTTTGTTGGAAGAGAATTGGAAGCATCCTTCTAAACTTCTCTAAAACATCCTTCTAAGCAGTTCGGAGGACTCTTTTTAGAAGCTTGGAAGCCATCTTTCAAAAGGTTCAGAGGTCTCCTTTCAATAGGCCCGGAAGCCTCCTTTCAAGAGGCCCGGAAGCCTCCTTTCAAGAGGCCAGAAGCCTCCTTTCAAGAGGCCAGGCCTCCTTTCAAGAGGCCAGGAAGCCTCCTTTCAAGAGGCAGAAGCCTCCTTTCAAGGGCCAGAGCCTCCTTTCAAGAGGCCAGAAGCCTCCTTTCAAGAGGCCAAGCCTCCTTTCAAGAGGCCAGAAGCCTCCTTTCAAGAGGCCAGAGCCTCTCTTTCAAGAGGCAAGCCTCCTTTCAAGAGGCCGGAAGCCTCCTTTCAGGCCAGAGCCTCCTTTCAAGAGGCCACCTCTTCAAAGGGCCCAGGCTCCTTTCAAGAGGCCCGGAAAGCCTCCTTTCAGAGGCCAGAGCCTCCTTTCAAGAGGCCAGAAGCCTCCTTTTCAAGAGGCCAGAGCCTCCTTTCAAGAGGCCCAGAGCCTCCTTTCAAGGGCCAGAAGCCTCCTTTTCAAAGGGCAGAGCCTCCTTCAGAGGCCAGAGCCTCCTTTCAAAAGCCCAGAGCCTCCTTTCAAAGAGGCCGGAGCCTCCTTTCAAGGGCCGGAAGCCTCCTCTTCAGAGGCCGGAAGCCTCCTTTCAAGAGCCCGAGCCTCCTTTCAAAGAGGCGAAGCCTCCTTTCAAAGCAGGCCAGAGCCCCCACCAAAGAGGGCCGAAGCCTCCTTTCAGAGCCCAAGCCTCCTTTCAAGGCCAAGCCTCCCTTTCAAGAGGCCAAGCCTCCTTTCAAAGAGGCCAAAAGCCTCCTTTCAGGGGCCAGAAGCCTCCTTTCAAGGGCCCAGAAGCCTCCGTTCGATAGGCAAGCCTCCTTTCAAGAAGCCGGCCCCCCTCAGAGGCAGCCTCCTTTAAGGGCCGGAAGCCTCCTTCAAGCCCAGAGCCTCCTTTCAAGAGCGGAAGCCTCCTTTCAGAGGCCAAGCCTCCTTTCAAGAGGCCAGGAAGCCTCCCTTTCAAGGGCCAGAGCCTCCTTCAAAGAGGCCCGGAAGCCTCCTTTCAAGGGCCCGAGCCTCCTTTCAAAGAGGCCAGAGCCTCCTTTCAAGAGGCCCAGGAAGCCTCCTTTCAAGAGGCCAAGAAGCCTCCTTTCAGAGGCCCGGAAGCCTCCCAAGAGGCCTCGGAAGCTTCCTTTCAAGAGGCCAGGCCTCCGTTCAAAGGCCCAGAAGCCTCCTTTCAAGAAGCCAGGCCTCCTTTCAAGGGCCGGAAGCCTCCTTTCAAGAGGAAGCCTCCTTCAAGGGCCCAGGAAGCCTCCTTTCAAGGGAGGCTGAGCCTCCTTTCAAGAGGCCGGAAGCCTCCCGTTTCAGAGCCAAGCCTCCTTTCAAAGCCCGAAGCCTCCTTTCGAGGCCCAGAGGCCCACTTCAAGAGGCCTGGAAGGCCTCCTTTCAAGGGCCCAAGGCCCCCAGGAGGCCTCCTTTCAGGGGCGAAGCCTCCTTTCAGAGGCCAGAGCCTCCTTCGAGGCCCAGGCCTCCTTTCAAGAGGCCCGGAAGCCTCCTTCAAGAGGCCCGGAAGCCTCCTTCCAAGGGCCGAAGCCTCCTTTCAAGGGCCCGAAGCCCCTCCTTCAAGAGGCCAGGCCTCCTTTCAAGAGGCCCGGAAGCCTCCTTTCAAGAGCCCAGGAAGCCTCCTTTCAAGAGGCCAGCCACCTTTCAGGCCCGAAGCCTCCTTTCCAAGAGGCCCAGAGCCTTTCAAGGCCAGTCCTTTCAAGAGGCCAGAGCCTCCTTTCAAGGGCCCAGGCCTCCCTTTCAAGAGCCAGAAGCCTCCTTTCAAGAGGCGAAGCCTCCTTTTCAAGAGGCGCCAGAGCCTCCTTTCAAGAGGCCGGAAGCCTCCTTTCAAGCCTCCCGTTCGATAGGCTAGAAGCCTCTCTTTCAAGAAGCAGGCCCTTCAAGGCAAGCCCCCTTCAGGGCCGAGGCCTCCTTTCAAGAGCGGCCAGAGCCTCCTTTCAAGGGCCCAGGCCTCCTTTCCAGAGAGCCAGGAAACCTCCTTTCAAGACCAGAAGCCTCCTTTCAAGAGCCGGAAGCCTCCTTTCAAGGGCCCGGAAGCCTCCTTTCAAGGGAGAGCCCACCAGAGGCCAGCCTCCTCAAGAGGCCCGAGCCTCCTTTCCAAGAGGCCCGAAGCCTCCTTTCAGGCCCAGGCTGCTCCTTCAAGAGGCCAGGAAGCCTCCTTTCAAGAGGCCAGGCCTCCTTTCCAGAGGCCTCAGAGCCTCACCAAGGGCCAGAGCCTCCTTTCAGAGGCCAAGCCCCTTCAAGGAGCCCAGGTCTCCTTTCAAGGGCCCGGAAGCCTCCTTTCAAGGGCCAGGAAGCCTCCTTTCAAGAGGCCAGGAAGCCTCCTTTCAAGGCCGGAAGCCTCCTTCAAAGAGGCCAGAGCCTCCTTCAAGGCCAGAAGCCTCCTTTCAAGAGGCCAGAAGCCTCCTTTCAAGCCTCCTTCATGAGGCCAAGCCTCCTTTCAAGAAGCCAGAGCCCCCCCTTCCAAGAGGCCGAGAGCCTCCTTTCAAGAGGCCAGAAGCCTCCGTTATAGGCCCCTAAAGGCCGAAGCCTCCTTTCAAGAGGCCCGGAAGCCTCCCTTTCAAGAGGCCCAGCAGCCTCCTTTCAAGAGCCCAGGCCAACTCCTTTCAGAGGCCAGGCCTCCTTTCAGAGGCAGAGCCTCCACCAGAGGCCAGAGCCTCCTTTCAAGAGGCCCAGGCCTCCTTTCAGAGGCCGGAAGCCTCGCTCAGGGCCAGGCCTCTTCATAGGCCCGGCCTCCTTTCAAAGGCAGAGCCTCCTTTCAGGGGCCCAGGCCTCCTTCAAGGGCCAGGCCTCCCTTTCAAGAGGCCCAGGCCTCCTTTCAAGGGCCAGGAGCCTCCTTTCAGGGGCCGGAAGCCTCCTTTGAGGCCAGAGCCTCCTTTCAAGGGCCGGAGCCTCCTTTCAGAGCAGGCCCGCAGCCACTCCTTTCAAGAGCCCAGAGCCTCTTTCAAGAGAGGCCAGGAAGCCTCCTTTCAAGGGGCCAGAAGCCTCCTTTCAAGGGCCAGAGCCTCCTTTCAAGAGGCCAGGCCTCCTTTCAAGAGGCCCAGGCCTCGCAGCCGGAAGCCTCTTCAAGAGGCCGGAAACCTCCTTTCAAGAGGCCGGAAGCCTCCTTTCAAGAGGCCAGGCCTCCTTTCAAAGAGGCCCAGGCCTCCTTTCAAGGAGCCAGAACCTCCGTTCGATAGCCCAGAAGCCTCCTTTCAAGAAGCCCGGAGCCTCCTTTCAGGGCGACCTCTCATAGGGGCGCCTCCTTTCAAGACCCTAGCCTCTAGAGGCCCGGAAGCCTCCTTTCAAGGGCCAGCCTCCTTTCAAGGGCCGGAAGCCTCCTCCAGGGGCCAGGCCTCCTTTCAAGAGGCGGAAGCCTCCTTTCAAAAGGGAGCTCAGGAAGCCTCCTTCGAAGGCCAGAAGCCTCCTTTCAAGAGCCCAGAGCCTCCTTTCAAGGCCAGGCCTCCTAGGGCCAGAAGCCTCCGTTCGAAGGCCCAGAGCCTCCTTTCAAGCGGAGCCTCCAAGAGGCCGGCCTCCTTTCAAGGGCCAGGCCTCCCTTTCAAGAGGCCGAGCCCTGAGGCCCAGACTCCTTTCAAGGCCGAAGCCTCCTCGAAGGCCGCTCCTTTCAAGAGGCCCGGAAGCCTCCTTTCAAGAGGCCCAGAAGCCTCCTCAAGAGGGCCAGCCTCCTTCAAGAGGCCAGGCCTCCTTTCAGAGGCAGAGCCTCCTTTCAGAGGCGACCCTCAAGGCCAGAGCCTCCTTTCAGGGCCAGGCCTCCTTCAGAGCCCAGGCCTCCTTTCAAGGGCAGGCCTCCTTAGGGCCAGGCCTCCTTTCAAGAGGCCAGGCCTCCTTCAAGAGGGCAGGCCTCTCAAAGGAAGCCTCCTTTCAAGGGCCAGAAGCCTTTCAAGGGCCGGAAGCCTCCTTTCAGAGGCCAGCCTTTCAAGAGGCCAGCTCTTCAGAGGCAGCCTCCCAAGACCGAGCTCCTTTCAAAGAGGCAGCCTCTTTCAAGGGCCAAGCCTTCTTTCAGGGCCGGAAGCCTCCTTTCAAGGCTGGGCCTCTCAAAGGCAGAGCCTCCTTTCAAGAGGACCGAAGCCTCCTTCAGAGGCCCGGAAGCCTCCTTCAAGAGGCCAGGCCTCTTTCAAGGGCCAAGCCTCCTTTCCAAGAGGCGAAGCCCTTTCAAGGCCAAGCCTTCAAGAGGCCCAGAGGGCCTTTCAAGGCCCGGGAGCTCCTTTCAGAGGCGAGAGACTCTTTCAAGGACAGGACTGGATGATGCTCGTGGAAAGTGCTGCGTACCATCTATGGTGGGGTGCAGATGGCGGACGTACGTGGAGGCGAATGGACGTCCGCGAAATCGGAAGACTGCGTGGGCCAGAACGTAGCCAGAATGTCGGACAGTAATCCGCTGAAAATGGTTCTCGACAATGATCCGACGGGAACAAGAAGGCGAGGGGCACAGCGATCAAGGTGAATCGATCAGGTAAAGGACGATTTGCGGAAAATCCCTTCGCAAATGCGTGCGTGAGCCCCTAACACTAAAACAGATAAGCGAATCCCTGAACAAACATGATTACCTGTTGTATGCTATGTGTTTGTCTAAATAAAATGTATCTCTGTAGTCCCCCTAGCCATTTGATTAATTGATTATGTTACACCGCGAATTGTTTGATGTTTTTCGAGTCCCGTCCTCCATGCATATTGAGTTTGACTGTGGGTTGTTGATGTTGCTTCCAGCTCATTAAAGGATTCCTCCGGAAGTTTCTCTAGGAAATCTTTCAAAAGTTCCAGCAGGAATTCCTCCCAAAACTTATCCAAAAATTCCTCCAAAAGTTCTTCCAGGAATTCCTTGGGAAGGCTTTCCAGTTATTCCACCTGGAGTTCCTTCGAAAATTCCTCCAGTAGTTCCTCCAAGAGTTTATCCCAATTTTCTTCCAGGAATTCTCCCAAAAGCTCCGCCAAGAATTGACATTTCCAGTCAACAGTTTTTTTTCGCTCAATTGATTTGTTAATTTATGCAAAGTCAATAAAAAACAATATTTTTGACACCCTTAACTATATTTAAAATTCTAAACAAAAAATCTATATTCGTCCGATTTTGAACTAATGTCAGGTCAATTATTCAAGCCAATTCACAAGATCAGCACTATTCAGTTTTTGTTTTGAAAAATTATTGAATGCTTTAAAAATGTGGCATCGAAAACTCTAATACTACTATACTACTTCATGTTCTATTCATAAATTACCTCGAGATCTCTGCAGAAATTTGCTCTAGATTGCTTTCTAAATTCACATGGATTTGTTCTCAGTTCCTATTGATATTTTATTACGAATTTCTGCAGAAAATCTTACTCGCATTCCTCCAAAATTTCAAACAGATATTTTCCAGAAATTAAAACATAAATTCCTCTAGGTTTTTCCCCCAAAATTCTTTCAAGAATTCCTACGAAAAATCATTGAAGAAGTCTTTGGAAGTTCCGTCAAAAATTTCACATGATATTCGTTCGGTTATTGGTTTGGAACTCTTCCATTTTTTTTTTCCTGGAATACCTTTGACAATTACTCCAAGTATCACCACGAGAGTTCCTCTGGAAATAATTGAAGAAATACCACGGAAACGGAAACTTCTCCAGAACATACATCGCAAATTCTTGCCGGATTCCCCAAAAAATATCCATGTACTCCGCGTGAAAATTTCCCAAAGTGTGAAAACCCTCCAGAATTTATTTTCTTAGTTCCATAAAGTTCGACGGTGATTCGATGACGATTCAATCGTTCATTAAAAAAAAGCCTACATTAGCATCTACCAATTATGCATGCAAATCAACCAAACAGCCCCAATCTCACCCTTTTCAGCGTGCATTGCTCGTTGCTACGAAAACCAGAACTTATATAAATAATCATAAAATTCGATAAAACAACAACAGATTATCGTAACATAGTAACCGGTATCCATCGATCTAAAAACTAGTTATGTAATAGATTTGTGGGACATTACTGACACCATTTTAATACGGTTCATTCGATCAATATTTTACTCAAATTCCAAGCATTATGGTACAGGCACAATTAGTTCTTGGAATTTGTTTTGTCATTTCCTAGACGTGAATTTTACTATAATTTCGAACCGTTTGAAGTTTTGATCAGTTTGAAGTTTTGACAGTTTCTGAGATATTAGGAGTTGAAACATTTTTCGTTTTTGGCCCAATCTTACCCCCTAGGTCCAATGTCACCCCGAACGACGGTACTCCTGCAACTACCAGAAATTCTTCTGTTTTTTCATTTACGAAATTTATCTTCAGAAATTTCTCCGAAAATTCCTCCCCAAACTCATTTTCAAATTCCATCAGAAATTTCTCCATGCACTACTCCAGGATATTCCTTTTCCAAGAAGAATTCATGATGAAGTTTTTGTAGGAATATTCTAGTGAGTTTCTGAAAAATTGCATGTTACAGTTACTGGGAAATTTCTTGAAGAAATTCCTGAAGAGGTTCGTGAAAGAGCTCCTGGTTGATTTTTTAGACGAAAGAATTCCGATGTAATTTCGGATGGAATATCCAATGAACTGTTTATAGAAATTCTTTTAAAAAAAAACGCTGGAAGAGTTGTTAAATAATTTCCTGGAAATATTCTCTAATTCTGCAAAAAAAAATCCGAAAAATCCGATAAGTAGAAGTTTGTTCAAAGAAAGTTCATAAGGAATCTCGTAGAAAAAAAATTGGTTTATTTTCCAAATAAATTCCAAATAAAATTCTTATTTTCGGCCCGAAACTCGGATTTTTAGCAGGTATTTCCGAAGGTGTTGTAGAAGCGATTCCTTATACATATACCTGAAGAACAATTCCCACATTTTCTGAAATATTCAGTTCAACGTGGATTTTTTAGAGCTTACACAGTCGACTCTCTACATATCGATATCTCTCCCTGTGCTGATGGTTTGCTCGGTCCCTTCAATCTACGTACATTTTTGCTTTCAAAATCTCGATAACCTTCCTATTTCGATAATTCTTTACCTATCTTGATGTGTTCTGGTCATATTTTGTTCGGGATTCTCTCTCCCTTCGTCGATTTATTCAAATATCTAGGCTACTAGACCACCTTAGGAATTATAATTGTGTTGTTGTCGTTTTCCATAGCAACCAGTTTTGGTGGTGCCAAAGTCTACCCAGACTGAGGCTCAAGTATTCGCGGGCACATCGGGGGTGACTGCTCCAACGGAGCAGACACATAACGGGGAGACAGTCTCCTGGGGATGAGGCTCCTGGGGACCTCCAAAACGCGGTGGGTTACTACGAACAAGGGTAGTGGGGCTGGGAAGCTAGACCCCGGCCAGGTACCTCAAAACCGGGAAGGAAGGACCTGGAAAGGTCCGTTCACCCAGGAAAGACGTGGTAGGGTTACGGCAGGCTGAGCCCTCTCAGCCGCACCAGACCAGGGAAATAGAGGGATGACGCCTCCTGGACCCTGGTCAGAACAAAAGGAAAAAGAAGACGTCAAGGGCCTAAAGAAGGCCCAGGCAGATGAGGGGTAGCAAGAGTCTGAGTAGGCGCCAATCGCTCCGGGGGGCGATGCCTATTCATAAAACGACGAGGCTAAGTACTCGGACGTCTTGAATCGATGAGGAGTGACGTCAAGCTCGGTGAACTCGGCGCCGACGTACGTCATTAAGACGTACAGATGGGCGAGATGATCCTCGAGCTGAAGCGGGCGTCTCGCAAAGAGCGCCGCCTACAAGAAGTTGATGGAGGAAGTCCTAGGCGAGACGGTCATGGTGAGGGCACTCACGACGGAGGTGAACCTAAGGGTTAAGAGCCTGGACAGGATCCGAAGTCGAAGAGCTCGTCACGGCACTGCAGCAACAGTGTGAAGTGGAGACGCCACCGCAGCCGTTCGGCTCGGAAAGGTCCGCAGGGACACAGGTAGCATTGTTCGACTATCTGCAGCGGACGCCTCAAGGTAGTCAAGTTACGGAGCTCAAGGTGGGATGGTCGTGTGCCTTAGGGCATATACAGCACCAAGTTTGCTTCAATTGCCTGGAACCGGGGCACAAGCAATGGAACTGTAAGACTCTGACAGAAGCAAGCTCTGCCAGCGCTCCGGATTGGAGGACATAGGTACAATGCTGCTGCTGCGACCCTCCCAATTGTTTGATTTGTTCCAGCAAAGCTGTGAACAGCAAGCACCCGATGGAGGTTCGATGTGCCCGGCGTTTAAGCGTGCTGCAAAATCACAGTGCAGGTAACGAAGCTGGCTTGCTCGCCTCGCCAGGTGTCCGTTACGCGGTTTAGAGAAGCGGCGGAACATGTTTGTGTGCCCACGTTCTCGCACGTAGCCATGCTTGCCACATGTGGTCTAGACACTACCCTGGACAACCTGAGTCCGGAGTGTGTAAAGATGAAGTTGGCTGGAACGCTGTTTTATCGGCTCGTTCCGTCGTCTCGGAGCTACACAGAAGGTGGCGCGTGGACTCGAGGAATGGCTAGTTCAGGCGCAAATAAGAGGTGGTCAATTGGTCGAACTCGATCCTTTTATCGAACAAGTGGCCGCGCGTAGAACAACGGATATCGTCGCTTTCGCGGCGTCAGTCAACCAGGCGGGTTCAGGCCGAGGATGGAAAGGGGTCCTCGTCAAGGCTGGGGCAGGCGTAGGCACCGCGTCGGCAAGTTCTTCTGTGTGTTGGCGAATAGACTTTATCACAGAGAGGTCAATTTAGGGTACACGCGGGATCTTCACCCTTCCCACTTTCCGAGGACATAGGGCGTGGTAAGGCCACCTGGAAAGCCGGCAATGTGCTGGCACGATACCATGGTGTTCTTTTAAAAGCGAGTCACGATGTCTACTGCTGGGACACGCACCTAACCTCGAGGGTGCGTTGTGCACTGCCGCCTTACTTTCATGGTTGTACCGAAGGGACGATGGACTTGCGGCAATGGAAACGGTTTAGCGGACGGGGATAAGTCCTGCCTCCCTCTTTGCTGTTGGGTGGTCCCTAACCCCGACTTCCTGGACAACCAGGATGTCTTGTTGAGAGATTCCTCTCATTGCAAGCAAGTAAAAAGTACCAAGCTTTTACTAAATATAAAATTTTCCTATGTGATGTAAATTTTTTATAAACGCAAGGAAATTGTTTAAAAACCAAAAGTCATTAGCAAATTTTTTCTTCTTTTTCAACGTTTTTCACGTTTTCTAGCTAGAAATTATCTCCATGCTGCAATTGTGGTTAGGTTGCCATCCAAGATGATTGGAAACAGATAATTGACATATCAACTTGGCTGATAATTTCTACTGCCAATAGGAACTAGATGAAATTAAAACTAACAGTAAAAATCCTCTTTTAAAAGAAAACATGCGATACATTTTAATCTACTGCGTGGTCCTTCAATAGCAGGGCGTGAGTAAAAAAATTCTGGGTCAACTTCCATACGGCGTGTCAATTCATTTTGAGGTGACCTAATAAAATTTCGTCGGGATCTGAAAACAGACCTGCAACGATACCTCTCCGGCGAGACAGTCTAATTGAAGGCTATTTCAGCTTCTCTTAAAGAGGGCTGGAGATATTCGACTCGCGATTGGAGCACTAGATACTAGAGAAATTGTTAGAACGAAGACAGGAACCTTCTATTAAACGTATGTGAAGCGGGGCAGCACTAAGAAGTCACCTAAATAGCTTTGTAGGCGTACAATGATGCAGTATGATGACGAACTGGGACAACGCACATGTACGACATATATGTTTTTCCACCAATTTCTACAACAAATCTTAAGGAGATTGGCCGGCTGGAGAAAAAAACAAAGCATCTGGAGTTGATATTAAGTCTGTTCTTAACGTAGAAGGTCTATAGTTGAATCACAGAACCGTTCCAACCGTAATCTTCTTTGCATATTTCAGTATATTTTCCATGTGAATGCATCGTTGTTTCCAAAATTGAAGGATTTGTTGCAGATAATGGAGGCGCGTGGTGTGTAATGCGCTTTCAAGTTGTTTGTAAATGACCCCGATCAAATGAATTAGAGATTTCCTCCCCGAACAAATTGTAACTGCATGAAGGTGAAAATAACTGAAATCACAACGTGGTTTATTCTGCGATTACCCGTGTTCGATAGCGAGAGGGTTGGAGCAGATGCACCATCGAACGCATAAAGAGATTTTGTTAATTATTGCCTGGGCATTTTCACACATTAACGCTTTCGTCGGCATTCGAGGCGGTGCCATTGCAGGATGCGGCAGTGGAAACAATTATGAACTGAAATGGGAGGTTGCTTTTTTTCGGCTGGGACGATGAACCACACGAAGATCGTGTACTATAAATGGATGATGATGCCATTATGCGGACGCATTTAAATCTTGTGCTTTTGACGGTAATTAATATTATTTGCTGTTAACTGAAAAAAAACTTTTTCGTATATTATGACGTTTGGGTGAGAAGTGTGACACATTTATTTAATCATTCTGCATTAAATATCTGTACATATAGGAGTTTTTAAATTGAAAATTCAGATTGACTGGACTGGCAAATTCGACTTGCTCTTAAACGAACGAATAGTATCATCTGGATTAAATACGAGCAAACATATATTGTGGTTCGCAAAAAATTCAAACTTACATAATTTGAACGAGAAGTGATTCGACCTTTCTTATAACATATTCCTTAAAAGTAATCTGAAAAGCAATTCCTTTCTGTAGTAATCCTAAATAGTTTACTTCGATGCTTTGAATTGTAGAAACGGATGTTCCAAGATATCCAATAAGATTCGTTTTTTTGAGGTTCTGCGAAAATATTTCCTGGTTTCGAATGAGTATTTATTGGATTTTTCTTCTTTTTTGATACTGTTTTTATTATTAAACCTTGGTTTTCCTTTTAAACGATGATAACCTTCCTAGTAATTCACACTATTAATTTCCAAACCTTTTCTTTCATTATATGGAAGATCATCTTACGTTTCAGAGGAGGAAATCTGCATAAATTCCAATCAGCATTTTCTTTGTCAAATAACCATATAGTAATGGAAGGTTGCAACTCATATGCTTTCAGATTCTATTACGGGTCAAGTCTATTTCAAGAAACTCTTATCAAAATCAATCCCGCAGTTTTTTATACCAGATAAAATCGAATAACATTCTCCTATCACAGACAAACTTTTCCTTCCACGGTCACGGTCGTTCTGAAAATCACATTCCCGTATTTTTTGTTGTTTTTGAGCCCCGGAATACCTATCAGTCTGGATAAACTTTTCCTCCGGTTCACTTTCCTTTTGCAACTACAATATCACCGTGACTAGTCAATCCACGTCGTCGACGAACGTAGATAGTCGCTGCCGGAGCAGGGACAAAAGAAAATCAATTCAGCATATTTTTGGCTGGCTTTTGTCACGAGGTTCAACTACAACGAGCCACGGCGGCAGGTTGCATCCAACGTCTAACCGCCAAGCATCTTGCGCTTGCTTGGTCCCGTCTCGATATCGGATGCGATAGAATTGAGCAAATTACGCAAAGTTGGAAAATTTTGTTATCAAACATTTTTCACCTAGCTGCTGAGGAAAACCGATCTCTGAAAACATTTGGTCCTTGAATCGTTGCATCTGATGGTTGGGAATGAGAGTGAAAAAAAAAGACCGAAGGAAGTCAAATAATACCATAATAATTCACTTGGCCTAGATTTTTTGATTTCTTACTTTTGGGAGTATCCTCGTCGTCTTTGAGTATCCTCATCGTCTTTTGATTTCTTTTCAAACTGAGGTACGTCGCTTCTCAGTTCGGGATTGATAAATCAAATTGTGTTCGATTTGTTTGGAACGAACAAAAAGTTTTTGTTTGTGATTGGGTTCATCTGTTATCATGTCGTATTGGTAACCATGGCGGTTCGGTTGTTTGACATCGAATATTTGATGAGTAAATTTGTTATTTTTCCTTTCCGTTTTGTTTTATGATGTACCTACAGTTAGATTGTTAACTTCGTTTGTTAAGGTTTGATTATTTGCAATTCAATAAGTCAACAAAATATGAGTTAGAAACATTTCAATTATATAGAGTAACCTTACCCTAAGTAGAATGGTACTAATAATGGAGATAGTGGGTCGATCTTTTCAGTTGATGCAATGTGCTATAATCACGGATTGACACTTGTCTTCCACCACAGTTCATTCCAGAGCAATATTGATCCGCTGTACCGATTGTGGTGAGTCTCATAAGAAATCAATGCACCACTATGGGAACCTAAGTTAATTTTAACCACCACTAAAGCAACACTTGTGGCGCGAGAAAAATTCGATAGGAATCAGAAGGAATAAATATTGGTCTAGAATAGTAACAATCTTATAGTTGTTGGCAAATTTAGCTGTTTATCTATTGCCTAAGATATTTAAGCAGTAGGGTTAAGCAAGCATTTTCGTCTTATCGTCATAGTCTCAAATATCAATCAAATAGAAGCTTTTTTGCCAAATTCATCCGTACCCAATCGTAAGCTTAGACGAAACGTTCTGCTATAGTGAATTTCTAGCAAAATGACGTTGATTTCATTGATTTTATCCGATAGACGGAAATACCTGCCGTGTCCCTAAATATCGCTAATTCAATCTATTTTTAAAACAATTCCTTTTGATTCTAACACCCATTTTTGGAACCATCATCATAGTACAATATAGTTTTGAATTTCCAAACATCATTTTTATGAAGATATTCGAATCTAAAATACATATTTGAAGATGGCATTTTGTTGTTGATTCATGATGCTATAGCAAACAGGGAATTCATCCGAATGATGAAGACTATACACTGCCGGTTCGAAGCAATGTTCGCAAAGAGCTGCTGATAGGGGTAGTACACCACGACACATTTGTCCAGAAGAGAGTATCACTACAGCCTTTGCAAGCATGCGATGTGTCGATAGCAATAACACGGCTGTACATCATTCGAAGGTTCAAACGGCCTCCAGCTTTGCTTGTTGACACGGCTAAAGTATAG